>NC_040243.1:11688014-12313014 GCF_001444195.1 Xiphophorus couchianus | reverse complement strand
AAAGAAAAATCTCTGAAAAATTAAGACTCAATCCTAGTGCATTTAACAACTACAAAATTGCAATCCAATAGCTTTCAACAATTGTGCAGCTCTATTTAGGGGTTGGGCATTTGAACAATTCTGGTTCACATTTTGATTCCTCGTTGCGATTCCGTTTCTCAACAGTTATCGATTCCATTTTTAATTCATTTTATTTCTACAATCTTTTTACCTTTTGTAAAACTTTACTGTTATTTTTTTTTTCATAGGGCTTCTTCCGAGACTTAGGAACCAGTCCAGGTAAGCAGCAGGTACAGTATATGATCATAAACGGTGCTAGGCTGAAAGTCCGAACCGGAGGAAGATCGGCACAGAAATCAAAGACCTGGAATTTGATGGCTTCTGTCAGAGGATTGGGTATCAAAACTAGGAATCAAAATTTAAAAAGTTGAACTATTCCAGGAGAACTGAAATGTTAGTACCAGTTCCAATACATTCTTGATGTCCAACCCTTCCCAAACATATATATAAACATTTTTCTTTTAAGCCAAACTAGTATAGTTTGTCTATCATTTTGCAACCCTAATCAAAGTTCTAATTGTGTATTCAGATTTTTGACTAATTAGTTATTTGTGTATAAACTAAAACAAGAAAAAAAGTGCAGATAAACAGAAAAGTTCAACGTAAAGATTAAGGATTTACAAGATTAGTCCCATTTATATATCAAAGCATGTCCCTAAACTTAATCTGACTTTTATCTTCCTCAGGAAGTCTAAGAAAGTAAAAGTTGTTTTTCAGCATTTATTGCTGCAAAACTGAGCTCCTAGCTTAATGAATAAGCAAAATATGTAAATCTAATTGTTTAGCATTTGACCACCCAATCAATGACCACCACCAAAAAAGAAGAAAAAAGGTAAAACTACCCTGTTCTGATATCTGGCTGCTTGATAAATCTGTGTTCTATACAAGAGGCCAGATGTAATAGCAGGTCCAACCTAAATGAAATGTACCAGCAAATTAAAAGAAATAAAATATTTGGGTTTTTTTTTGTTTGGCATTCTGATAAGAGACAATACCTTTCAACCATAGGGTTGAGGCTAGGCTAGGGTAAGGCTAATGTCGCTGCATGCCAAATTAATGCAACACACCTGTCACATGCCCAGAGGCCTCACTCAACCTTGGAGAGAATATTGGTTTAAAATCCGGCAAAATATTTTCCAACAAAAAGGCATGGGCCGGGTAACAGTATCAAAGCACATCAACGTTTTAAGAGGTTTTGATTTTGAAACCGCAAAAATGTTGCACCATACGCTTGCAATGCTTTTAAGTCTGAACAGAAGTGACCAGAAATACTTCGCCTGGCCTGGAATCTAAAGGAGCGCTACCTGTAACTGTTATTATCTTTAAACCACAGTCAAGCAGGCAGTAGAAAGCTGGAAGCCCAAGTTGATGGACCAACTAAACTAAAGCTGTTATGCTGACAATGTTACTCTACACAAAAAGAGAAATATGCTGTTCTTAGCTTCAAATGACAGCAGTTAGCTCCTGTTATTCGTTTTGGTCTTAGTTTCATGTTTACCTAATGTGACATGCTAAATGTAGTACTCATGGTTAAACTGTGAAAATCTCCTTGCATATAAAAGCTCCAATGTATAAAATACTTTGAGACATCCTATTTTAAAAGGACAAAGTATAACATTGAACTCAAAAGATTAAACCTGGAAATGTGTAACTTTTTTTGGAAAGAATCAGTTAAATCCCCTAAATTTACTGCAAAGAGATGATATCCATAAAATATTGCTCATAATATACACAAGCTTTTTCTCCTCCCCACTTGAGTGAGAAAAGCTGCTCTGCAAGTTGGGCAAGTGAAGACATGGACCCTACGGCTAATCAGTAATGTTCAGCCTTAAAATGGCAGGCAGTTTTATAAAGTCCGGTACGTTTCCTCTCCTAAAAAGAAACTCAACAAGTGACAAAAAAAAGGAAGTTTCATCTACCCAAGTTATGTTTCCCATTTCTTTCCTTCAAGCACTCTTTTGAGTGATGGACAGATGTTTACTTTTTCATGCCATGTTCAAATAGATAAAAAAATAAACTGTTCAACTGGTAAAATAATGCAGGATTTTTGTTTATCTGTGCAGAGATTTTTATAAACACACAAACTAAGAGATCAGAAGCAAAATAACTAATCCAAACAGTAGTCTTCATTTAAAAGATGTAACTGTATTTAAAGTGCCATAATGGCTTTATTTTTGTAGCAATGCAGAAATAAGTTGGAAAACATGAGTTTCTGAGATTATCAGGTGTTTGAAACTAACTGGTTTTTAATACTGTTATGAGTTTATTCATTGGAGGAATCCAACAGGAACTTCATGTACAGTTCCTCTTAATATTTGCGCATCCCACGACTCAGGTGGCAGCTTGGTGTTATTTTACTCGTTCCTGTTCTCTGTGTTCTGGTCAGTCTCCTTGTTATTAAGCTATATGGGGGCAAAGTGGTGTTGCGTCCTTACCTGGGCCGTCTGATCCCGATATGGGTGAATTAATCTTGGGTCGCTTTGCAGTAGGGGGTCCCGCATCCAGCAGATTGTCAGCCATCCTGCTCGGTGAAAATGATCAATGGATGTTGATGCCGGGAAAATAATAACAGGGTCAGATCAAACCTTGAGTCTCTGATTTGTAATAATGCGTAACTTTTTTTCCTTCCAATGTTGCGTGCGAAGAAGCGACGTTAGTAGTTTATTTTCACTTGACTGGCAGAGTGGTGAAATGCTGCCCGGAGAAGACGGATTTTAAAAGAAGGGCAACAGCGCCACGCTTCGCAACCGAAGATCACCCCATGATAATCCAACACCCAACACCCACATAATTATCCCCAATTACTACGTCCAAAAATTATTTTAGTTCGAGAAAAATAAATAAAAAACAATTACAAAATATTACACAGCGTACAGGCAAATCCCTTAGCTCGCAGATGGCCGGTTTCACCCACGTACAGAATCATTTTTTAGCAGTCGAAGTAAGCAGCGATAAAATCCAATTTTTGCTTAAATAAGAAAAGGAAAATTCAGAAAATATTTTCTATGAGGCGGATATTTTTTCTCGTCGCTGTCTCCCCGGCAAAAACAGCGTTCCATGGACGGAGATACGGCGACAACCAGCGGCGCTCTCTGAAAGGGAAATCGAATATACAGTGGCCTTTCAGGACGGTAAAAAACCCCGCAACCCTCACATGTTTGGCCTCATTCTCTGCGGAAGAATCTAGTCTTCGATTTTCGACCGGAAAAATCCCGTTTCAGCCGGGTCTGGGTGGCTCCGGTCGGTTTTAAAAATTGTGCTCCTCCGAAATTCCTACTCCGAGCCGCGTCAAGATGGCGGCTGTTGATTCCTCCGATACAAAAAAAAAGTTTTTTTTTTTTTTTTTTTTTTTTTTTTTTTTTGGTGGTAGGAGGGGGCACTGCTCCGACGCCCTGACGTAAACCTGTATCCCACCGTGCGTCATGTGAACGTATGAGAAGTTACCTTTAGGCGTGGAATAACATAAAAAATTAAAGGTGTTCAATCTGTATTAAACTTTTAACAATATACATGATGCATTTTGTGACGTAGAATCGGCAAATAAAGCAAAAGCGATGCATTTTCGAAAAACAAAAACTGTAAAAATAAAAAACTTACAATAACTCATTGGACTTCTCATTACCTTGTCATTTTATAAACCTCAAGGTATTTTATTGTGATTACGTAATATACCAACAAAGAAAAAATCTCCTTCCAGGTGGAAGCTTTAGGATTCATTTTCAATTCTTAATTTATGCATGCTTATGTATTTCTGTACTTCTTGGAAGAAAACCTGCAAGAGCCTGTCAAAAATAAATAAATATCAAGACTATGGCAGAGGATCACCTTTCATTGTAGTCGTCAAACTCAAGACCCAAATCCCATCTGAAAACAGTGGTTTGGCTTGAAAATTGCTTTTTTAAATGAGACAATATATGCCACCTGACTAAGTTTGAGCAATCAAGGCAAAAGTCCACAGATGGACCAAACTTGAATAGACGTACTCCAAAAAAACATATTTTTTTCCAATAAAAGTTAGTTCAATAAATTGCTGACTCTGGTCCAAATATAAATGAACTATTATGTGTTAATTATGTACAGATTTCTGTTAGTCTAGCACATGAAATTCTGGTCGCAGTGGCAAAATTACTTTACCCTCAAAGTTTTTGTATTTTTTTAATAAGGGGTTTTTATTTAATTACACATATTTTTAGAAAATGTCAACATTCATCCATTTTTAAATGCAAGATACAATAAGCTCTAATTTTAGTTAAAGAGTACAAGACACAAAAATTTGTATGACTGACGTACAATTTTTTATCTTCTAAAACAGGTCAATGTAATGTTTAGGCTGCAAATTGAATCATTCTCTTTAATGTTCAGCAAGTGACTTTTATTTGAAGTTAAATTTCACTTCACCTATTAGCGTGCCTTATACAAAACATAAGCAAAACAATTTATTGTGTGGGAGTAATAGCAAGCTACTCCACTCCCTCTGTTACTATATACTATGAGAAAAACTGGGTCAATTGGTAAGACCCTCCCCCTTCAAGATATTAAAGAACCTCACACTTTTATAAACACCCATACAGATTTACACATGCAAGCCAACAAAACACACAAGCATTATTCCAACATTGTTTAAGTTGTCCAGTTCTAAACTATTTAATACCCAATTACATGCTCTTATACAAATAATAGAAAATGTTTTACAGTAGAAAGGCATAATGTAGATCAAAAATCAAAGACTTGTGCAATTTAATTTTTACAGTGTGTGTGTGTGTGTGTGTTTGTGGGGGAAAAAAAACAACCAGAAAATGGAGACAGCACACAACAAAACTGCATGAGATGGCAATGACACTCTTTGGCATCAACATTTTTCTAGTGCACTATTCTGCTGGTTCAGAATGTCACCAACATCTCAATGAATCCAGGTAAATTACTACACTGTATGCTCATGTACAGGCAGGAAAACAAAAGGGGTTCAAAATCAAAATCTGGGAAAACACAGTTCATTGCTGTACCCCAAAATAGTCCAGAGTTCAAAAAGTATAACAAAATGACCCCCAAAAACAAAGGCTTGTCAAATTCATGCTTTTTCCAAAACACCTTTACTTTTACCAGTACCTACCTGTACAGTAATATTTTTCCCTTTTTGTAGTGTTAAACATATTAAGCTATCAGGGTTGTGTGCTCATGAGCAAAGAAACACAAATTTGCTTTTCATTTTTTTTATTTTTACATATATACTACACCATATCCATATGGCATGCAATAGCAAACTAAAGTGAAAAAGAAAAATGTACACATGCATCAAGAAAAGGGACTAGGCATTTTTGAAAATTATCCAAATAAAATATGATTTAAGCTATAGATTCACATTTTATGCTTTGTTTTTTAATATGTCGTAATAAATTAAATCATCTCAAAGTGAATATCTGAAAAAAAAAGTTAAAGCGCAACCCAAGCATCAGAGACATAACTTAAACTATGAAAAATTACATATTCATACAAATTATTTACAGAAGATGAGGAAAGGCAAATTGGTTCCCATTTATAAAGCTAAATTGCAAGTTGAAAATATGAAGTGGCAGGTTTAATATTTGAGGATTTGCTATCCATTATTTTTTGAACAAATCCAAATTTAGACAAGTGAGTGAAATTGTATCTTTTTGCTCTTGAGCACACAATCCATTTTTAGCAAGAACAATGACAGAAAATGCACTGCGTGGTTATTTAACATTATAGCATGAAAAAAAGCTTTAAAAACACCTAAGTATATGAATCACGTCTGAGACACGCTTTTTGCATTTACAGTGCTAACACATTAAGTTTCATGCCACTAAAGGTTTTAAGCAGCAAGTGTCAAGCTGTTCGCATCCAGTAATGTCTTTCAGATCCTGGAGAATTAGACGTCTTAAATGAACAGCTTAAGTTTCATGTAACAACACAAACACATTTGTGACATTCCACATCAATTATCCTCGTTTTGAGAGAACTAAGAACTACTTTAACACAGTGTAATGCAATTCAACTTTAGGCAGTTATTCTTTTGTCTTTAGTCTTTCTGAAATCATGGCTTAAAACCATCTATAGATTTGTTAGCTTCTTCTAAAACACCAAACACATCTTGAGCTCCTGCTAAACTAAATTGCGGGCTGGGGGAACAACTACTAGAAGCCTATAATGCTGCAAGCATGCCAATAAAGTATATCTGACGAAACTATTTCCTTGTGTTTTGGAAATGTAACTGTAGTAAGAAAAAAAAGGTGCCACAACAGCAAACGAGTTTGTATTCCAGTCATCTCAGAAACTCTATGGGAGCTTAACCATATATGAATATATTATCCAATAAAGGTTACGCAATGTTAAATGCGTGCAGATATCCTCACACAGTTCAGACTGGTCCACTGTGTCCTTTACCAATTAGTTCTGGTCATGCCATGAGTTTTCTAGTTTTACACAAACTGAGGCACGGCAGCAATTATTGTGCAGATTTTCCCATGTTGAAATGGCAACAATTTCTTTATAGCTTTCACTTAAAGGGATACTTAGGATTTTTTATGAAAGGTCATTCATAAAAGCTTACTCACTGATGTCATTTCCTGTCAGGAGTTTATAAAAAAGTGAATAAGTCCTCATAGCGGTGAAACGGTTAAAGCTAATATGGGGGCAAGCGTTTTCACCGACTTCAGCAGCTTAAAACAACTCAAGATGAAAATGTTTCCATTTGTGGGATACAATGCTAGATTAGTAGACATTAACTGCCTGCACTTTCAGTTAATATCTGCTTATGGCAACAAGATAGGATCATATTTGTTGCCATTTTCTATGCTGACACAGGTCCATGTGTACTATGCTGAAGTTACATTAGTTATATTTGCTGTCATCTGCTGTCATTTGCTTTGTCATCTGAATTAATTTGCCTCATCAGCTTTGACTAGTCAGTTTGCTCCAAGTCCACCAAGACCAGAATAAACATTTGGATTGAATAGCGTTGAAGATTATATGTTATCCATGTCTCATAAGAGCTAGTCAAATGGAAAAATTAACTATTGAAACTTTCGCAACAGGCTATTTATACTAGTAAGCTCAACAACATTTATATTACTGTGCTAAAGTTATTATGTTAATTAATGCAGGCTGTATCAGTCTGCCTTTTCACCAAGCCCTGCAAGATGTAACTAAACTTCTGGTGTGTTACATAACTTGTGGAATGGACCTGCTTTTGATAATTTAACACATTTTCAACCACAACAACAGAAAATTTTTAAATACCTGGGATACAAGGCTGTTACAGGAGGTATTAACCATATAAAGTTTTATAAGAGATTGCTGTCAAATTTGATGGTGTTTTCTAAATTGGAAATAATCTGTTACTACACTAATGTTTTGTTACATTAGTGACGCGTCAGCAATGACTGCTTTGGATTTTGTCAGACAGCAGTGAAGATGCTAAATTTGTGCTCTTAAAATGTTGAATGGTAATATCTAATAATAAAGTGTCACATCCCACATTTGGAAACATTTCCAGCTTGAGTTGTACATCGTTGGGTCTACTTGGTAGCTTTCCTCCCTTCTTCTGACAACTTCACATAATTCAAATTATCCCTTTATTTTGGTTTCTCGTATTTCTGATTTCCTCTTGGATAAAAAGGCAAAATAAGTCATTGGAAAATATTGTTTAAAAATGTAAACCAATAGCAAAAGCGAAGCTTTATTCCCAAAAAGTTTTCATGTGTAAAGTTTTCCCTTTTAATTGTTAGTTAAAAAGGCCTTGTTTACGTCTTATTCTATTCTAAAGGCACTTAAAAGACATTTGACAGAAACAATCAAGATTAAAGGTGCAAAGATAATCAAGTAAGTTAATGACAGACAATGGGGTTGCTAGGAGGCAAATTTCCATTTTCTCTGAATATCTTCCCAACACCCTATGTGTGGTCCACCAAGCACCCTTGAATATATCAGCCAAACACATTTACACTACAAACAACCTTGTTCTTGGCTGATGGAAAATCTGGTCTGTTTATACAACTCAGATTTCTGTGTCTGTCCAAATCCACCTCCTCTACCTGAAGTTGGACAAAAATATAGCTTCTACACATGCCAGCTAGCAGTAATGAGAGCTTAAAGGGATGAAGGTTGGTAGTAAGAGTGCTTCTGTAGCAAATGCTTAAAGCCTGGTTAAATCGCCACCATTGTAGTCAGAGTTATCCTCTAGCTTGTCTTTTGTGTCTTTTCTTGGTGAGTGTTGTGGTGCATGTTGTTGGATTGAGGATGAGACGATGAGCTGTTTGTTATTTGGCGAGTGTCCCTCAAGACTGGTTACAGGTACTGATGTTAAGCCACTGTGTGACATGGATCGTCTGGCACAAGAAGCGACCATGGAGGAACATCTTCCATTGATGTCTGAGTCTTTCATTTGACTAAGCCCTGTTGTGTTTGAGGAACCAATGCTGGCACTGGGGACCATCATTTTGGTACTGCTTCCATTCTTGCTGGCGGTTGGCACCATGCTTGCAATCTCGTCAGTGGGAGACCGCCCGATGCTACCGTCCACCTGAGCTCGGATCTCCGGTGAGACCGAGAGCTGGTACTGAGGCACGGGGCCACTGTCGTTGCTTTTAGGATAAAGAAATGTCTTCATTTGACCTTTCCCTTTGACATTAACCGTTCCCCGATAATCAAACTCATAATCCATGCCACTGAGCACGCAGTAGCTTTCCTCGCTGACCTGAACACGGCACTCTACACCCGTTGTGTCCATGCGGCTGGCGATGTTGACGGTGTCGCCCCAGATGTCATAGAGAAGCTTGGTGGTTCCAATTACGCCCGCTGTCAGGGGCCCGTGATTAAAGCCAATGCGAAGCTTGAAGCCGAAACCAAGCATGTTCTTGTTGAAGTCGTCCACCACTCGCATCATTTCCAGGGCAAATTCAAAAAGGGCTCGAAGATGCTCTTGAGGATGAGCTGCATCCGCGCACTGCTGAGTGTTGAGTCCTGCTGCAGCCATGTATGTTGCACCAATGGTTTTGATCTTTTCAATATTTGCAAAGGCAGGCTTGCGTAAGAGCTCATCAAAGTCACCAATTAACTCATTGAGGACGCGATAGCACTCTTTGCCTCCCTCGTAACTTTCTTCATAAAACTCACTGAAGTTGACAATGCTGGCAAATATGACTCCCACATTGTCGTGGTTCTTGGAATAACTCTGGGTAACCTTAAGTTGTTCCGCTACATGGATTGGAATTATGTTGCGGAGCAGCCAGTCGGCCTGGTCCCTCATGTTCTGAATCTTGATGCGGTGCTGATCAGCTTCTACGTTGCCATGGTAATGCAAACGGTAGCTGACCTCGAATTCACGGTTAAGGAACCAGACGAGGAGAAGGAGCAGGAAGAAGGCCACACAGGCTTCAGGAATAAGACGTTTGTGTGGGTCAAAGTTGGGTTGTTGATCAGAACTTGTTGAGTTGTCGGACAAGATTACAGATCCGTTTGTAATGTTGCTTTGGGCATGAGACCTGGTGGAAAAACAAAGATACGAAAAAGGAAATTAAGAATAACAGTAAAAAGACAGAAATGCAAGCATGCAATCAAAGTATTACTTGGCAATTGGAATTTCACACTTCTTATAAAAACATGAACTTGGGGATTCTTTTTAGGAATTGCCAAAATCTCACTTCTAGTGGCATTTGATGATGGCATATTAAAAAGTAATATTTTTCATATTTATTTCACATTCAACTTTGTCAAAGTTCTTACCGGAAAAAACTCTCAATAACACTGAAAGAGACAAAAACAACAATGATATTTATTAATCAGCCTAATACATAAAGTGTGAAAGATACTATATGTAACACCTATCTGTTCACACTCTTTTATTGTGACTCAACAATTCATTTTATGAATAATCACTATACAGCTAGAGGTGCAATCTCTCAACATAACTGTCGATCTAAAAAAAAGTGTAAAATATGGGTATCGGAAGATAATGCCACAGAAAGAAAAAAAAATTAAAAACAGGCTTATAGTGAAAAAAGGTAGAAATAACCACTGTGTGAAGAGAAATGATGGAAAAGTCAAGTGTTGCTTCTTTCACATATTGGTAATAAATAACTACATTTCCATCTAATTGTTATGGAGCTTTTGAACAAACTTTAAAAATGTCTCAAAAAGGAAAAGTTGAATTAGGTATGTTTCCATCTGCTGGTTTGGAGCAAAGCAAAATTTTGTCAGATGTTTACATTACTAATGGCTGCAATGAATGAAATATAGAGGTTGAAAACTAGAATGGACCACACATCTTAAAAAAATAGAAAGAGTCTCGTACCCCCCCCTCAACTCCCTAAGGCAGAGGTTTGGACTCATACATTTTCCAGATTTTGTGCCTCTGGTTTGGCACAAACCCACAAGTGGTGCATTAACTCTTTCAGAAAAGTCAAAAACTATCACAAGCGAGCACCAACATTTTTTTTGCAAAATTGAGGACATTATTTTGACAATTGACCTTTGATCACGGTAGAGGAGATCATTGCTATTTTGACTATTCTACAATTTAATGGACAGAGGTTTTTGTTTTCTACCACAGTTTCCATTTTAAAGAAATTTAGATCATTTTAGATGAACTATCAATTTCTGTACCAACTTATACATTTGCTGCTGCATCTGCTCTAGTGAAAATTGCCTGCAAAAACCCATTCCAATTTTCAGTGAAATGCATTATAACCAGCATTTACAACATTTCCTGCCTTTCAATTAATGATTCAATTACACGTAATGAGTAGCCTGCAAATTATGGCTTTTCAGTCTGTTGCTTTCTATTTCTCTACTACACCTTCTAGTAAATTACTTGCTATGTAGAAATGTAATTTTTCCCAAAAACAGTGATTAATCTGACTAATGAGGTTGAGCTGAAATCATATTGAACAGAAATGTATGCAAAGACAGTAAACAAAGGAAATGAACACTGCTTAACTCATGACAGAAAATTATAGCTAAATGACGTAAGAGTGATGATGACGACATTAGGGATATGAAATGAAATGTCATATGACATTAATATATGTGCAAGCACCACCACCAGGGCAGCATCAATTTGAATCATAAAACGCCTCATCAGTGTTTCAATTTTTTCACCTTCCAGTATTTTGACCAACACATTTACCATGCATTTGTTAGCTGTGTCCTACCTGCAGGGGGAGCAGCAGAGCAAGGTAAGCATTGTCAGCCCCACCAGGGTGGCTATTGTAGAGCGCATCCAGTAGCTGAGATGGCAGAAGTTACAGTACTGAACAATAGCTATGATGATGGCACAGCAGATGAACATGGTAAACTGAGAAGAAATAAGAAGAAAAGGAAAACGTCAAGTTATTTAAACATCATCTTGAAATCTCATCTAAAAGTAAAGCCATATAGTTTTATTGATTTAGTTAGTCCTGGCCCGGTTACAAGAATCAAACGATAGCTACGTTTTGGAAGGTTGCCATGTCCTCCACCTGCTTCTTAAGCCTGGCAGTTACAATGTTTAGAAAAGGTCAGATACTTTTGCTTTTTATTGCTTACAAGAAAGAATCATTATATACTTGCTGTTTTAAAGAAAAGCAATTAATCAATTAACACACTGTTGCTTGTACCATAACATTTTAAAATTGTGGTATTTTTAGTCAAGACTATTTTACAATGAGAATCTAATTTCAGCCCAAGCAAAACTACTGTTGAAATAAAGATTAAACGTTTGATTTACAAAAGCCAGGAAATGGTTACGAAGACTGAATTCTACCTGGATCGAATTATACATGTCACAGGTGAAATGGGAGTAGACTGTCAGAGCAGGCAGAGACACCAGGACAGCTCCAATGAAGTGGCGAACTATCCAGCCAGAGACGGCCCTCATCAGCACCCGAGTGCAGCTCAGCACACTGTCCAGATAAAAAGCCATCCTGAAGAAGAAATACAATTGAAAAGACATAACTTATACACAACCTTTCATTGCATACAACATTAACATTTCAGAGGATTGTCTGGAATGGGCGACCTGTTGCAGCATCTTTCTGCATAGAGTTTGCATGTTTTCCCTGTGCATGGATGAGTTTTCTGTGGGTATTCCAGCTTCATCTCATAATCCAAAAACATGGTTGTTAGGCTGCTTGGCCTAAACTGACCTTAGGAGTGAGTGAGTGCGTGTGTCTGTGTGGATGGCTAAGTGCCTACTTGTCCGTTTTATCCTGTGACTGTCCAGAGTGCAACCTGCCTCTCATACTATGACTCCTGGATTTAAGATTGTGCTAGTGCAAGAAAAAATCTTATTTAATGCTTTATCAAAATCTTTTACACTGTTGCCAGTAAATGCAGGTGGCGCTGTAATTGTTCTTTTTTTACTTCATATTGATACCAATTATAAGGCTGCACATTTTAATTTGTCCTTCCACTGTCTGAAAACAACCCACAGCCTGGTAGTTGAAGAGCCACACTCTGTATTTAGTATCTCACCGAATGGCAAACAGCAGAGCCAGAGCCTCCAGCAGGGCGACTACAGCTGTCAGAATGAGCGCCGGAGTGGATAGACTCTGCTGGGTGACAAGAGGTCGGAGGAAACAAGCAAGAGAGAGCGCCAGAACAACTAAACAGCACAGCAGCATGTCCAGGAAAGAGCTGAACGTTGGACTGGCGAACATCTGAACCGCTGCTTGATTCTCCACCTGGGAGGGAAGACAAAAATGGAAATTAATATGAAATGAACAGCAAATGTTTCCACTTTCTATCACCTACAGCTGCAGTCATGCCATCATAAAATCACTTCTAAAGTTACACCAGCAGGGGGCATTGTAAGCTAGCGCATAACAACTTTCAAGGTCCTGCAGTCATTTCTCTTTGCCGCAGTCTGACCAGTCTGGTGATAATGTGGTGCTAACAGGCTTCCGAGACTAGACTCAGACAGAGGAAAACTCACACAAATAAATACACAGAAATCTAACCTGATATCAGCATAAATATAAAAAATAGGAAAAGAGATTGATTGACATCACGAAAAGATGCTGACTAACACTGACAAAAATGAGAACAGCAGAATGTTACCAGCGAAGTATACAGCACCAACAAATAAACCCTAACTACATTCATATGCATGAACACTTTCAATCAAATTCAGGCAGATGGAGACCATTACATCACAGAAACACACCTCCTCCTGGTAGCTTATCCGGTAGGCAGACTCCAGGCTCCTCTCCAAGAAGGTGAGGCTCAGCTTGTGTAGGGGAGGCTTGTAGAAATAGTCCTTCATAAGACTGATAGAGTTGCATAAACAGCAGAGAGAAAATCATGTCCACTTCAGACTAAATTGTTTTATATTTTATCATGATACACCCACAAAGTTTGATTTAATTTTTAAATGGAGAATGTATTGGATGAATCCACACAAAGTGCCCAACTGAACTGACACCCAACCCCTTTGCAATAGGATTTTCTAATAAAAGGGACAGACAGGGTGGTGATTACCTATCCTCCTTGATAACATCCACAAAGTGAGCATCACTCCTTTCCCGGAAGTTCTTTGATCGGAGCGGGATGAGCGCCGAGTGGTCCATGCCCATGGCTCCTCCGCTCCAACTCTTCTTCTCTTTTTCCTGCAGCATCTCACACAGCGATGTCTGGCTGTTATTCAAGGCCTCAAGCTGAGGACTGAGCAGGCCATTCACCGTCTTGGGGCTGCGGCCAACTGATACCGCAGGGGAACACTTCAGATTTGAAGAGTCCTAAAAGAGAGAGGAGTTCAGAAAGAAAGAGATCAAAAACTCTAAAGACAGAAGGTGTGATAGTGCAAGCTTTGCTCTCTGGAGAAGATTTTATGTAGTGAAATAAAGGGGACATAAAAATGAAAGACGGTGCTCCAGTCAGATCCATTCAAAGGCAACAGTTTAAATCCAATTCATCTGGGACCCATTGAGTTATTCCTCTGAGCTCAATATTTTCCATGGCTTTTATTACAAGATATAAACATGCTGAACAGCTTAAATTTGTTTTCTTTTCACAATTCAGGTACACGTTTACACGCTTCCCTTTCTCACCTTACTGTTATTGCTTTTGTCATCGTGGCAGCCATTATGTACCATTCCTTCTTCAAGAACCTGATCCTCTCCTGTTATAAGGGTCACACTGCAGGACAGGCAGGGGGACTGTCCGGAGATTAGAGACAAACATATGTAGTCACATAACAAGTGAGGGAATTAATAAATTGTGCAGAAGAAAACATGAAAGTCAAGGTTGAGGAATCACAAGAGTTATGTTACATATTCAAGAAACATCACGGAGAGAGTTTGTTTTTTTATAGCTTCAGTCTTTGTGTCCACATGGAAATGGTGGTAACAGAAAAAATGCTCTGTTGAATCTTCCCTTTGTTTGCTATAAGAG
Organism: Xiphophorus couchianus; assembly: GCF_001444195.1. Lineage (NCBI taxonomy): Eukaryota > Metazoa > Chordata > Actinopteri > Cyprinodontiformes > Poeciliidae > Xiphophorus > Xiphophorus couchianus. The sequence goes on along the minus strand of NC_040243.1, from coordinate 12,298,569 downwards.
TTACTGATGTTGAGTTGAGAGTTTGACTTTTGTTAATGAATTAGGTAGAAAATAATCTGGAAAGAAAGATAAGATTAACAGAATAAATTATTTTAAAACAAGACATTTAGAGTAAGTTCAAGGAAAACCCAACAGAGTTAAGATTTTACCTAAACTTTATTTTATTTTAAGCCCCTTAAATCAATTGAAAGGTTGTTCTCTACATGCATTATATGCAAGCCCTGCTTAAGTTATCTCTCAATTACAAGAGTTGAATGTAGATCAAATTTATTTAGGAAATCAGTAAGCTTTATCATTAACCTCTGTTTTATGTTGTTGTTTCAAAACATTTCAACGTGGATTAAAAATAAAAGATAGAAGAAATCTACATAAGGTAGAGAAAAGGTTTCACAGTGATGTGTCAAACTAGCATGCAGAGTGTGAATGCAGGAAACTGCAAGAACAAAATAGCCTATTATATATAGCACTTGTGGTGTCCTATGGTATTGCAATATTGAACCCTTTATAACTTGATATATTGTGCAGCTTACCTGAAGTCAAAGGAAATAATTATTTATTTGCTTGTTTATGGATTTTCCAAGTAGATATTTATGTAATTTAAAAAAAAATTACGTATTTACAACTGCAACATTTTTTATTTCTTCTCAGTTTTAGGATACAGGATTGTCTTAACTACTAAAGAGTTATAGCATGCTTTCTGGTTATGAACGAAGCCTTTTTCAAAAACAACCCAACCTTTTTTAGGAGTAATAAATATATAATTTGAAAAAAATATATTGTGTGTGCACTCTGGAATAATTAAAGAGAAAGAATGTTGACAATTTTGTGTGACTAATCTGACCATAGTAGACTAAGCTGAGCTGACACAATGGTAGTGTGTGGTTCTGTGAACCTACCAAATGGGAGCAAGATAACTCAATAGGTGCATTTATGCAGCATTAAGCATCCAAATAATGCTGTCAAATGTGGCCAAAAAATATTTTTACACATTCAAATATCATTCACTAATCTATTTAAAGACCCCACATCACTTGATACAAGTCTGTTTTTTGAGGAACAGCTTCTCAGAAGACAAATGGCTCTATATGGAGGAGTCAGACTTGAAGAGAGCTTCGCTGCATGAGCTAACCCATTACATGCCTCCCACTGTGCCCTTGATTTGTCGACTTGCTACAGTTAGAGTGAATCTAAAAAAGAAATGAAGCACACCCTTGTTTAAATGGCTGATTCTCTTTTGATAAAAAATAGATCTTTAATGTGACCCATACTCTTTACAACACAACTGAAAAACAAAATGGAATCATTTACGGGTAAAACAACAGACTGAAGTAACATGAATGAATAAGTGTACATGCTCTTTTCTAACTGGGGAGGTGGCTATGTTTAGAACAATCCACCACGTTTATTATTGCACTATATTTTGAGAAAACATGGTGCAACAATGGCATTACATAAAAGAACTCAAAAACTAAAAAGACAAAAAGGAAAAAACTGGTCAGGAAGTCTGCCAGGAGACAAACATTTAAAACAACTTCACAAATTTCTGAAAAGCACAGACTGTGTGGTTTGTATAACATCAATCCCCTATGCTCTTCATATATCTGGGCTAGGCTGTAGGGTGGTGAGAAAATCAAGTTTTTGCTTCTTTTTTTTATACATTCAATGCAACCCCTCCCCCCCAAAACACCACCCCTATCATTATCCATTGTAGCATTAGGTTGGATGAAGACAGTTAACTGTTTCAAATATCAGCATTGGTAGAGAAATCTTATGGTCATGCTAGATAGCTAAGAAGAAGATTATTAAGGTTTTTGAATAGTTCATCCTCAGTCCAAATCTGTAGCCGATTGAAAATCTGAAGATATCTGCCTAAATGCAGCGCTCTCAAATATGACAGAGTTGGTACATATTTTTTCCACAGATGAGTATGTATCAGAATCTAATTTCTACATGGCCATTCATAATTACAATGACAAAAGTGATTAACACACATTTTCACAGTCATCTTGTTTTCCATCACCAATTTTCCCCGACCACTTTATGTGAGGATGAGCATTTTGGGGTCTGAAATCTGTGTCAAAGTTGTGCATCAATGTTAGTAAAATCCACCCAGATGGCCAAATAGATTAGTTGTAATTGATATTGCAAAACTGACTGGAAGTTACTATACTGTACAGATATAAGGAACATATTGTAAAGTCACCACATGCTAAAAAATCATTAGCTTTAAGGTCTGTGCACAATTTTCTCTTTTTCTTCTAAATGATTTCTGTTTTACATGTGAAAACATTTCAGTTATTTTTTTCCTGTCACAAGAAATAGATTTTCTAATTGGTGCTTGCACCCTTTTTATATCCACTATACATTCCTTCTACAAAGTTAGATTTAAAGAGGACCATCTGCACTAAAGGTATAATTTCTTTTACAAAAAATACCTGGTAAAAATAATACTATATTTCTAAAATTGTTTAATAAGATGTTAAAGTGTTGCTTTCAAGTCTCATAGCAATACAACTATGACTAATGGAAGCATTTTTAATGGTAAATCCATGTAGGTGTATGAAAAGTGAGCTACTCTTCCCCTAGAGGATGCATAGGGTTATATTAATGTAGCTACAAGGAACACATAGAAAAATGAGGCTACATAATACTGGGCTAAAAGTCAATGCAAAGGCAGCGTCTCTGCATGCAAAAAAAACAAAATCTAAAATATTTATAAAAGCTTCTGATACACCCACATATAGCAAAAGAGGTTGTAGTAACACACCGTGTGCCGTGTTCATCCTCAGGCGGTGTAACTGTGCAGCTATAAACAACACACATTCAGCAGCATCTCGAGCTCTCCCAGAGACGGTTACTACTCGCCTTGTTTTTGTCTAAGGGGAGGGTGCAGGCCCCATCAGGCGTGTGCAACCTGGGCATGTGGCACTGAGAATCAGCATCCCCTGGTCCAGACAGCCCAGTCTGGGTGCAGTTACAGAGGGCCTCCACCTTTCTGCTGGAGATGAGGTAGGTCCTCATGCCTGGAGAGGTGACAAATAGATTAGATCAGAGCGCAGTTTAGTCGTCTCTCTGTGTGTGTAGAGGAACCCTGGGGTTGCATTAGGATTCAGCTAAGGCTTAGTGAATTCCCTCATTTATTTGTCTATGCAGGAAAGAGAGAAAAGAGCTCAATATAAAGCTCACCTAATTTGAAAAAAAACAAGGTCACATAAATGAATCATTCTTTTATGCCAATGTGTATCCACATCATGCCTGGTGTTTTATTCCCAAGTGGCTTTTTTATATAATACAATATAGAACAGATTGTTCAGACACACACAGAGAAAAACTTTAAAACTTTAATAGAATAGATACTTTAATCCAACCTCCATCATTTTCCTACATCATTCACTTCACTCTACTTTTCTTTCTCTCTGTGGAGGTTAAATTTATGTCCTTCACTTATCCACTTTGATCTCCAGTTCCTCCACAATGTGAGAGTCATGTGCAGCACCTTGCAAAAGGATTCATACCCCTTGAATGCTTTCACGTTTTTAAGGGCATGTCTAACAATGTTGCACATTTAAATAAATACTAACATTTCTTCAAATGTTCTTTGGACATCCCTAAAAGCAGACGGAATGGAAGACACATTTTCAAATCTTGTCACAAACTAGTTTGATTCAGGTTTGGACTTTGACTGGGACATTCCAACACATGAAGATGGATTGATCTAAAGCTCTGGCTGTGTTTTTAGGGTTGCTGTCGTGCTAAAAGGAGAATGTGCAACCCCAAACTCTATTCATCTGCAGCCTCCAGCAAGCTTCATCTATCTTCCTTTAAGGTTTTACAAGCTTGGTTGTTCCCACTCAACAAGAGTAGCCCTCCAGCATGATTCTACCGCCATCATGTTTCACAGAGAGGATGGTCGACTCAGACACACACAGAACAGTTGTACTTCTTCTGAACCTCTGATTGCCCTAATAGATTTATTTAAGAGAGATTTGGGGATGGTGAAAGCAAACCCATGCCACACTTTTCAGATGTACACTACTTTATGGTGATCTTGTGGTTGTAACATGACTAAAAGCAAGAACTTAAAAGGTGTATGAATACTTTGGCCATGCATGGTACATTAATATGGTCAGAAGGTTTAGGGGTTATGTCATGTTCAAACACCTGCATGTTTTCAGTTTAGCATTTCTTAGCATTCCAGCTCGTACAGGTTTTCGCTGTGTTGGTGAAGCTTTTTTTCCCAGAATTTCAACTATGAAAACAGGTCAGTTCACCATGATAGCTAAGCCTGGCTGTTTTCAAAAAATAAAACTGATTTGTACAAATGAGAGAATATAGATCAAATCATTTAAAATGGTGCTTGTGGGATTCCACAGAAGCTAGCCCAAAATAATTCTATTTGTAAACTTCATTTATATACAACAGTGTGCTGCATTTGATACTTTTTCAAACAGTTTTCATTATGGGGTAAAGATGTTTACATCAAGACAGTCACAACAGATATGAATATATTATGCACACAGTATTTTAGCTTAAATTGTCTAAATAAAGCCAAATATAAACAGATAATTACTACTTCTGAGCAGTCAAAAGAGTGTACTTTATATCAATAAAGAAATTCATAAGCTAACTAAACTAAATGCATGCTGATAGTTGTATTTGTCTCTTGGATTTAAGGTATATTAAATGCACTGCATGGTGCAGATGGCTATAACATTTACTAGGTGAGAGCAAACAGACAAAGTATGTCGTTGACTCTGTTCATTTTCCTCCACTCAGTCAACGTCATTTTGTTGTCACCAGACACAACTTCAGTTATCTGTTTGTTGTCAGAGCAGGTAACTACATGTGACTCCGTGCTTAGCCACATAGCTCGGAACCAAGTAAAATCACAGCCTCCAGCACTGAGCATTGTCTGCACTAAGCACTCCAGACAGGCCTGCCGCTGCCTGTGTTGAACCACAGCAGGGCTGTACCGCACAGACACGGGCCACACATGACACCAAGGTACAACAAAATGTTGAATAAATGAATGGGATGGAATACAAAAGCAACACTCATGTAAAAATGCAAATGAAAAGACAAAAAAATATATTATATGGTCATAAAAGCGCCTCTCTGTCCACCTACACGCTCAGTCAAACACCTATGCACAAAGTGTGTGGAGGAGTAGGAGGATAGCTTTGCTGTAGCTTGTCAATGGGCCAGGTGGATGAGATTCTAGGATAAGAAACCAGGGTACTCAAAGGCAGAAACAACGAACTAATTCTTCGCACCAGTGATGCAGAATGGCACAGCGGATGAGAACAGGCAGCGGGAAGCTGAGAGGAGCTTCTGATGGCCTCTGAAAATCAGAGCGAGTCCCTGCAACTATGTTAAAAACAGAGTCAGGGAACGAATGGCTAATCGAATCTCATTCCGCCTCCCACCGGGAAGCACACATTGACTTCTGCTTGTGGGTCAAAATTGTTATTTAGCTCCTCTATTCACACGTCTCTAGCCTTTGTCTCAATATCTGTGAGGAAATAAATCAGCTGAGAGTGAATAGAGGTGCAATTCAATACCTTGCAACATCATTGATTTGTTTTTGGGGTTTTTTCTGGTAGTTCAATTCAAAAAGTGAGACTGATGCAAATTCCTCCCACAGGGATCTAGAGCAAATATTTATTGCTTAATTTATATTATATTATATTAACCCATAAAAATGAAGCTTTATGACTGAAATTACAGCCTCTATAATCAGGGGAGTCATTGTTGATGACTTAACTGTTTTCCAACAGCGTCATAAACAATTTGAACAAGAAAGGTAAACAATGAAGAGTAATGCAGTGCAACGCTGTTAACATGCTGAATCTAAAAATATTTCTAGACAGTTGTGTGGAAGAAAAAAGATGCATAGCCGCTATCTTCATTTTAGACTGAAACATGGAAATTTTAATTCATGCCCAGACTGCAAGATATTAGAAAAATATGAGAAGATGTTGATGCCAATATGGCTTGCAATAAATTCAGAAGTACTGGGCTGGGCAGTCCTCATGTCTCACTGATTTCAGATAGAAATCTTGCATTGGGTTGCAACTGTACTGTTGGCAACAAAAGGAGTTTCTTACTAATGTTAGCAAACATGTGTCACAAAATATATATTACTGCATACAGAACAGGAATGCAAACATGTATAAATAGTGGATATGTATTGTTGTCTAAGCACCTTTTGGTGATATTGATGCTGCTGCGCAGATTGACAAAGTGATACCCATAAAGTGATGATATACTGCGCAGCTCAAATTCACATGAGTAAATCCGACCGAAAAACTAACGGCACCAGATGAATTAGATGTACTGGATGGAGACTAAGCCAAATCTGTTTTAAAGAAATTAATGGGCCATTCAGTCTCTATTCACAAATACTTTAAGAGCTTATTTAGCACACCAAACGGTAAGTATAAATTCTGGCCTTATCAAGTATTTGCATACTTTCCTCCCAAATTTCTGGAAAATGCAAAGGTTTGTACAGATCATTTGGCATAAACTTGAAAGATTAAAGCTACATTTGCAATTACCCTAAAGTAATTAACCCTTCAGAGTAACATCAGCATTAATTGTTGGGCATCTTTTTTTATGTCTGGTTGTGAAAAGGTTAAAAAGTGCAACTGACACTGAAAAATGTCTGCAAAAAACCCAAAAGACCAATGGAATGCTTTTTATAAGGTCAAAACAATGCAGTCACTAGTGATGCCTATAGAGACAAAGTACCAAGATGGAGATCATTTGACCTTTTGGAGGAAAAGATAGCATGGAAAGTTCCCTTCCAAACAAACTGCCAGTCCCAAAACCGTATTAAGAAGAAAAGAAGAAATCCTTGTTGATGTAAGGTACTGTTCAGTCACAACCATCTACAAAAAACACCAACAGAGATTACCTGACCTCTCTTTTTCACCAGACTTAAATATCATCAAAGAAGGCAGGAAGGTTCTGAATTGGGACAAGAGAGAAATTATTCATTACTAAAAGTACACACTTATTTAAAAAAAGAAAAGAAAAAAATGGTCATGGAGTGAGGAGAGAAACAAAGTGGGACAAACTAAGAAAAAAACCAAAGTAGTTCAGAATTTGACAAGCTGGAGGCAAAGTAGATCAGATGTGGTTCTGCTTAAAGCTTTGAGTAAGAAATAAAGAAAACATACAATGCCTTTTAAAAATATTCACACCCCTGGAACGCTCTTAGATTTGTCTCATAAACTTCAAAATATGAAGGCAGAATATAATTGCTAATAGGTTGTAAAATGATACATAGTTTTAAATTATCATTCATATATAAAAATGTGAATAGTGACACACAAAATTATTTGTGGAAATGTTTGCTAACTACGCATCATTTTCCTTTCATTTATTAGTCATGGCCAGCTTTGTTGGCCCATAGAATTAAATAAAATATTAATAAAATATAGACTATTGTGTTTGTAGTATAACACAATGTGAAATTTTTTTATGATGTATTCAAGGTAAATGTACAAAAATAGAAACCGTGTTGCTCAGTTGGTTTCTCTTGTCACACTGAAGCAGATCATCGTGGATCATCTTAAAAGACAGGAATCCATAACCCTGTTAACTTCAAATGTCAAAGCCCAATACGAGTGAGACAAATCAGGGGCAAAAAGCCTTTCAAAAGCTACACAATGAACAATTTGTGTGTGTGAGGAGCTGCATGAGCTTTTAAACAGATTACTGTGTTAGTGCCCCTGATTCTTTCCTGTCAAGGAGAATCTCATCTGCAGTCTTAACATGAGGTAGCCGAAATAGCTGCATGGGGGCTCATGGATTGAAAGTCCTGAAACAAAACTACATCTTCATCTCACTTCAGAATACATATGAGCTCAAAAAGCCTCACAGGGAAAAAGGTCAGGAAGCCCCAACTCTTGTTGATAATTTCTTTTCAGCTCTGCGTGGATGTTCTGCTTTATGTCAGTCTCTCTGCCAAAACTTTCGAAGGTTTGTGAGGCGGATCCATACATGCGTTTGACCCTCTCACTCTCAGTTGTCCTTGGGCTAATTGAAGAACACCATTACTGGCAGGCTCCGAGCATTACAGGATGTGAAGTGTCCTGTCGTGTGCCATCAGCAGACTGGGAACAGTAAATAACCTTTCCCCGTGAGAGCCCAGTAACATTATCTCCATCTCTTGAGCCCTTTTGTTCCGAACAGATAAGTGCAAAATGAGAAAAGCCTTTTGTAAACAAATCTATTACTACCTTACACGGCCACAACCTCCTGGAACAAATGTCCCAGAGCCCTCTCTGTGCGATGCAAAGAAAGAATCAAACAAACACAATAAAAGATGGACGCACACACAGATGCATAGCAAAGTGGTCATTTTAGACACTTAAACTTACCCATCCACCGGTCTGAGCAATGAGAAGGGCAATTAAATGGCAGCCCTGCATGATGGCCCACTTTTAAATGCCCTTTATGTAAAATTGAAAGCCGAAGTGATGGAAAATGTGACGCACACTAGGCTGCCACTAATCTCCCATTTTTAAAATGGGATGATGAGGCTCACTGCCCTGGGCGTTGTTCCATCAGAGGGCAGCACTGGAAATCCAGAAAGAAGAAGTTCTCAGCTTTGCCTGAATCTAGTTTTCTATTGCTCACTTGCAAGTTGAATAAACAGGAAGTGGTCGGAGTTTTGAATTTAGAGTGCAGTACTACAGAAGGCCAATGATGCTGAAGTTGGTACATTACTGTAGATTTATAATAAATGCAAAACTAAAAAGCTCTATTTCTTTTCGTCCCCAAACAAATCTTGGCTACATTTGATCACCCCTAGATACAATCCAAACGACGAGTTTCAGGAGCGTATAACCTGGGCACTGTTCATGCAAGGACTCCAAGCACCTGCTAACGTTCTCCCTCTTTTTCTGGGATCACTTTTATTGTCATCAGATTATAGATTTATGTCAAAACAAACTTTTAATCACTTTTATTGTCATCAGATTATAGATTTATGTCAAAACAAAGTTTTAATCCCATCATTAAGACACTTTTAAAAAAGTCTGTTTTCATGGCATCTGAATATTACTGCCCTTGCCTCTTTAAATGAAAGCTGCCAACAGATGCATCTGAGAAGAGACAGATAAAACTAATTTGAATAAGGCTTACTGTTAAATTAGACATAAAAAAAATCTTTAAAATTATAAATTGTACATTAAATAATGATTAATAAATACTTTAAAAGCAACCCTGTCTTATTTAATGTAACAATTTCATGCTTGAAATGGCTAAGAAACAATTTTATTCATGAAATAGTTATGGTTAAAAACGTAAACAATGTAAACATGTTAACATATTCTGACTATTTACTTTTCAAGAACTCATTTTATCCATAAAATAATTAATCAATCAATCAAATTTTATTTGTATAGCACATTTCAGCAGCAAGGCATTTCAAAGTGCTTTACATCATTACAAACACAGAAACACAATGCAACATAGAATCAAAAACAAAGCATTAAGTCAAGTTCCATCAATAAATTTGTAAGTGATTACATTTCAAATACAATTCTAAACAGGTGGGTTTTTAGTTGAGATTTAAAAGAAGTCAGTGTTTCAGCTGTTTTACAGTTTTCTGGAAGTTTGTTCCAAATTTGTGGTGCATAGATGCTGAAAGCTGCTTCTCCTCGTTTGGTTCTGGTTCTGGGGATGCAGAGCAGACCAGAACCGGAAGACCTGAGAGGTCTTGAAGGTTGATACAATAAGAGCATATCTTTAATGTATTGTGGTGCTGAGCTGTTCAGTGATTTATAAACTAACAACAGTATTTTAAAGTCTATTCTTTGAGCTACAGGGAGCCAGTGGAGGGACTTTAAAACTGGTGTTATGTGCTCTATCTTCCTGGTTTTAGTGAGAACGCGAGCAGCAGCATTCTGGATCAGCTGCAGCTGTTTGATTGATTTGTTGGACAGACCTGTGAAGACGCTGTTGCAATAATCAATACGACTGAAGATGAACACATGGATGAGTTTCTCTAGATCTGGCTGGGACATTAGTCCTTTAATCCTGGAAATGTTCCAGTTATCCTGGAAATAACTGCTACAAGGATGGTAGGCCAATTGTATTTGAATGAAGAAATATGCACTCTGAGGACACTAGATGCCATTTAGACCACTGCATTTTACAAGTGGAGCATTACAGCTTTTGCTATAATGCTCCACTTGATAGATATAGTAAAAGCTCTATTAGAATCTGGCTTTGGGTTCATTTCAAATATAGTGCAATTGCAATGTAAAGGAAAGAAAAGAAAGGGAGAAAGGTGGGGTAAGGTTTAGAGGAAAAGAAGAAGAGAGAAACAGGAGAATACAGGATGACACTGTAGAGATCTGCTTCTACACCTACAAAAAGAGAGAGGAAAACACTAGTGAATCAAGAAAGAATAGCAACAAATGTATGCATACAAAAACAGCTACAACATCCCTGTAAAGTCCCTGGTACTAGTTGATACAAGAATGCATGCAAATGTGAAACTCACTGGACATTTATTAGACATACGTATTTTTTTCTTTCCAACTATATTTGCAGCCTGAGCTTCACAGAAAGAAAATATATATACACTATCACCATCCCAGAGTGGCTTATTAAAAAAAAAAGGAGAACAGAGGGCAGCAAAGAGAAAAAGAAGGTTTGGCAGATTTGCTTGCTTCAGCACACAGCCACATGAACACAAACACATTGTGGGTCTGATCATAATGACAGGTTTGCCTTTCAGGGCCAGGTATCGGAGCAGCAGGGCAGCAGAGCAGGTGGCGCACAGAAACTTGCACTGCTATGCCGAGCAGATCTCTGTGCCATTTGGCGCGTCAGCAAGAACCCTTCCTCCTTCTCATATCACACTTTCTCTGTCCAAGGATATACTGTACGCCTTGTTCCCGTTGATGGGGAGAGAGAAGGAGGGGACGAAGAAGAAGAAAGAAAAGAGTGGAAATTTGTCCAACATTACAAGCTGTTTAAGAGAAACTATTACTGTGGAATGGTGTACAGGGACATAAATAGAAAATATGCTCAAGAAAGATTTGAGGGCCAGTTTCATTAGAGGCAGAAATAAGAGTCATCATGCAGTTGTGGATTGACAAAGGAATATATAAAGCATGTCAGAAAAGATTATTGCTACACACAGCAGGCATTCATAAGTTATAACAGTGAAACCATCAAGAGCCAAGTATGGGTGAGATTTGTGGTTGGGGGAGGTGTTCGGGGAAGATGACCTTCCTCTTTGGAGTCGAACAATTCTGCTGATCCTGTTTCTGATGGGGCTTTTTAAAGGACATCCAGTGATGTGAGCAGAATTATTTACAATGTTAAAGTGAGGGGAAAATAGCGTTTTCTATCAGAAACGCTCAGTTCCCATGCTCAGCAACATACTGTAGAAAATGTTTCCGGAATTAACTGGAATTTTTTTCCTCACTTGAGGAAAATTCAGGGGACGGTGGAATTATATCCACAAATTTGTGTTCTCCACAGATTTGTAGAGAATACAATGAACTGAAGTTTTATCGACATAATCTTTCACCTGCGCTGTGAATCTCTACAGCTTCTCCATACGAGGGGTCTTCTCAGCTACTTCTTTCTTGCCCAGCCTTTTAGTTCAAGTGGAAGGTCATGATTAAGAAATAGGCGACTTCCATAGGCAGCTGGTTAAATACTTTATTTAAGAGTACTTAAATAATGGGGTAGAATATAAATGCACAACACTTTTCCAATTTAAGAAATTAAAAAAAAATAAAATTAGGAAAAAGTTTTAATAATGACTCGTTTCTTCCAATTTACCTGTTGCTGGCTCTCTCCATAGGTCCCAGTGACATACATTAAAGTGTCTGTTTGTAACATAATGAAATATGAAACAGCTCAATAGATATGAACGTATCTATAGGGCACTGTACATCTTTTAGCTGCATTTACCCACTGATAGGTACAAGAATCCAATAAATATGAACTCTATTTGTCTGCGGAAGCCCCCTTTTATTCTTTGGTTTTACAATTCAGATCTGGGGGTAATTAAAAAATGTGTTATAAATAATAGAGAGACATCTAGCAAGATAAAGTTGGGAGTCACCTCAGTAGATACTTGACAGAGTTACTCCATGTACTACAGGCACACTGAGCCAGGAGTCACAACTAACACCACACCTAAAGTGTCTGTCAAACAAAGGCACAGGTAATTCAACACAATTTCTTCTCAAACACCCTTGATAACCTGCAGTGACACCTGGGATAATTTACGCAACCCTCTGCGTTGATTAGAGACAGGAGGTGTTACACACCACCTGGCCTTTCTCAGCCTGACCTTTTCCAGTGTAGCACAAAAACACTGTCCTAATCTGAGAATAGTGCCCTACTTTCTCACACAAGCACACAGCCCTCACACAACACACCATCCTGAGATTTCCCTTCCTTCCTTCCTTCCTTTTCCCGTTGCAATCAACAGAAACATATCAATATCCTTCCCCTCTTTATGTCTGTATTCTGAACAGAGGTGAACGCGAGGTTAAACGTTCATATTTGGGCCGTGCATTTTTCCTGGCTCCAGGCCGGCTCCAACACAGAGCACTCAAAAAAAAGGAAACATCAACAACAACAAAAAAAAACTCTCGACATCTCTCCAGCGCGTTTAACTCTCACTTGGCTGCTCCTGTCTCCGACACTCTGCGTTCTTTTTGTATTCTGTGCCTGTTATCCCTCCTTCCTCGACAGTCTGTGGCTGTCATGCTCTGTTGGCTGAACAATAAATGCAGTTGAAATCCCTCCAAAATCTTTGACATCCTCACTTTCTGTTGCTCAGTGGCCTGCATTCACTCTTCGTTTTGTCAGCTTTGCTCAGTCTCAGTGCCCTCCACTTTCTCTTCTTCTCCCTCTTGCTTCGCATCCATCTGCAGTGTGACTATCGCCTGTGTTCCTTTGTGTCCAAGCCCATATCCGTTTGCTTCAGCAGCACATCAGCACAGAGTTCTTATCTCCATAGAATTGCTACAGCTGACATCATCTGAAAAGCCTTTCCTCATTTTCCTTCTCGTCGCCTTTTTTTTTTTTGCATTCTTTCCTCGCCTGTGTACTGAATGTTAAAATTCTCCTACATTGCTTTGCTCCCTCTCATAGCAGTGACCATATGGCCAGATTGGTCATTCAGCACATCTGTGCAGCAGAAACGTCCACACTGCAGAGATCATTGATGCTTTTGAAGGAAAACATTTTTTTTTGTTTTGCTTCTAGCTGATTTTTAGTAATTAAGATGATTTATTTCTAATTTTGCCTTCAAATAATGTACACATTTGACCAAAATTATTTCTCCTGCTAGCAGATCTATGTTTATATTAATCTTTTAATTTGCCCAACATCACTCTTCTGACTGGAAAGAATCAGAAGAGTATGATGCTAACATGTGTAAGAGATTTCCCCCCAAAAATAAATGGTAGGGTGTGCTGTGGTGGCGACCCACGTTTGGAGGCCTTGAGTCCTCGACGTGGCCGTCGTGGGTTCAATTCCCGGACCGGCCGATATTTGCCGCATGTCTTCCCCCCTCTGCTTCCCCTGTCCTGTCAGCCTACTGTCATATAAGGGACACTAGAGCCCACAAAAGACCCCCTGGAGGGGAGAAAAAAATAGGCAAACGGCATGTTCAAAAATATCAATATGCAAAGTAAACTGTGGGAAAACAGTATCCTTATTACAATCACTAAAATAATAAATAAAGAACTCAGTGAGAAGCTACATAAAGGGCCATAAAAATGTCTAAGTACTATACTTAATAAAAATAACATTATAAGCTCAGGTGTTGTATTTAGGAAAAAAATAATTAAGCATTGTTGACCTCTCCCCCCTCCCTCTCACACACACACACAGAGAGAGCTTCACATTTACTTGAAATGGTTGAAATATCTCAGCCTGAGATCATATCGATGTGCGGCTATGAGCAGCGCTACCCTATTGATTTAACAGTGACCAGAGATGTGAGAGTGGGAAAATGATCAAAGTGCACAGCAAAGCAAGACAAAGCTCCTTTCAACCTCTGATTCACCACCTGCCCCTGGTTTTTTGCTCTAATAATAACACATTCTGAGTGATGGCATCTCTTCAATGGGGGGCTGATGAGGAAAATGTGCTGGATCCTCTGCAATAAATGAGGATCATAATTATCTCAGCGTCTAGTCTGAACAAGGGATAAGTTATGTATACCGTCTTTATATCGTGCTGCCTCGCACTCCTAAAGAAGAAGAGTCGACGGGTTCAAAGTGACTCATGGATTAGTAAGAAGGGCAGAAACAATCTGATACCAGGCCTGCCCAGAAACATTCCTGTAATGTTGCATTGTTGATGATGGTGCAGTTTGAAAACAGCAAAGGCAGCACTTTGACACAGTTACTCAATGAGCGAGACAAAAGCAGAGAGAGAAAAGTAGACAGAATAAAGAAAGAGGAGATGGACAACTATAGAGTGATAAAAGGACAGGGAGTCACCTCTGCAGGGAATATATCACGTACTTAGCACTCTGACAGGCCAAGTCAGTAGTGGCTTTTAGGACTGCCAGCATGTGAGATTCCTGAAGGTATGAAGCCTGGATGGAGGAGCAGCTGACAGCTAGTGAGACACAGAAGGGACGTGCAGATGGAGAAGAAACAAGGACATCATCTGTATAACCACAGTCTGATCTCAGTCAAATTAAACTGAGTAGTTTTAGGTTCTTCTGTCACACATTAAGTTATGGCACCATCCAATGTACAGGTACTGAGACAGACAGCCAGAGAATAAAATGAAATGGAACCCCCTCCTCTTTTCAGAATCATTTTTAGAGTTCTTTTGACCATTTTAAAGAAACACAATGAGGCACTAATCTACGTCTTCTCTTCTCTCTACAGACACGCATAGAAGCACAAAGCCAAGGAATAGAAAAAAAACTACAATATCATTTTTACTCTCAAACATTTACATTTTTACTGATTCAAGCTCAGTACTGACTGTTAGTAATTCCTCTTTATGCTTCATCTCACTGCAAGTCATGCAATAAATTGGTGTGGGTTGTGAAAAAACAACACATTAAACGCTGATTAAGTACCGGACAGCCAGGGCTGGTTATAACACAGTTCCTTGTAGGGATTAGCAGCTACTACTACAGCATTAAAGGCAAACTCTCTTCTGAAAATCTTCAATTTGGGGTTTCTTTTTAACAGAAAATTGAAAAACAAGACAAAGAGATGCCAACACAAGTTACTGTAATTCTTACTATCCTTAAAAAGACGAAGATGCCGTGAGGAGGAAGAGTCTCCTGTAGCTTTCTGTATTACAGTGACTCTGAAGAGACCTCTGACTAAAGACAGTCTTATGAAGTCGATGCTCAGGGTTGTCTTTAATGGTGTTCCTTTTTACAAGAATCCTTCTTTTGCAGCATAATCTCAGCGGTTCCATAGTCGTCCTCAAAACAGACCCCGCTTGCTGCTACAACAGATGGTGGCAGAAGACGCTGTACTCTCCGCAACAGATTAATAGAAGATACGCAGCTTCTTGCTGCAAACACTGAAGGATCTTAGCTTCCTCAAGATGTATGCTCTAATGTACATAGTGAACAGGAATGGTAAGAGTACATTCCCCTGTGGTTCTTCTGTGTAGCCGACTACCGGGTTGGACACAAAACCTTTTATTCTTTTATTTATTCTGTTTGTCAGGTAGTCATTGCTTCAGGTGATTGTTGATGCATCTACCTGTCTTCTGACAGTAAATCAGGTTAATTCTGCTTTTTTGCGATTTTTCACACATTGATATTATGTAACCAGGCCCCATTGTTAAATACTCCACATCTTACGTTTCACTAAGTGAGTAAAATGCCATGAGGGAGTTTGATTAATGGTGACTGAACTGCAAATTTATCTCCATCGTCTTCTAATGTTCTTCCTTTAAAACAGCAACTAAAGACTTAACTGTGAACAAATAAGATTGAATATGTAGGTTGTGCATTTAGAACTTTAAAAGGATATGCAGCAACAAAAATTAACTTGACCTCCTTAGAGTTGCATATCCATCCTCCACAGAGGTTCCCCTTCTGACAGGCTGAAAGCTCCACTGACCTACATATAAAATCATCTATGGAGCAAATCATAGCTCCAGCAATCCAGTTTTTATTCTTTTCGTGTGCCATACATGAATGAATAATGCACCATCAAAGCTGACAAGCTGCTAAAAGGATATACAAAAGCTTCTCTGAGGAAGATATAAAAAATTCAGAAGGCAGTTAGGACGTGCGAAGTAAATACAACTGTAAATGTCAATGTGATATTTTATAAAATGTTAAGAAGATAAAGACCTATTCGGAGAAAAAAGGCTTGTGGTACTTTAGTGCCAGTTCTGCCTGCCACAAAATCAGAGTTTGCTTTGAATGGGTTGCAAGAATATGGTTTGGTGTTGCTCAAATCCACCAGCTCTGAAGAGTGACCTGCTGGTCAAATACTGGAAAGAAACTAAAAAGTAAAATTTTTCTACATATTCTTAGATGCACTTTTCTAATAGCTAGTAAAAAGAATATATCTAATAGAAGTTAAGGACAACTATTCAAGTTAGGAGGGATTTCATTTGAAATTTAATATAAATATTTTTACACTTAAATCATCTTTGAATAATGACTTCCTTTCAGTTTGTCTTAAAAGCAAACTGTCTTTGGTTTAAATGCAAGGACCTGGTATTCAATTTAAATGCCCTGATGTGAAAGGTTTTAATTAATTGAGAAATCTTTAATATTATTCCAAGTTGGACCGAGTTGATATAATTGCATGTTCATATTCTATTTGTCAACACAAACCAAGTAAAATGTGCACTTCTGTATAGCTTCTGTTTAAAGTTAAAAAAAAAAAAAAAAACTGAAATATGAAAGTCAGACTAAAGAAAATCACAAATAAGTATGGACCAATAAGAACCTGATTAGTACATTTCTGATATACACATGCCACAACAAAACGGAACAAAAAGAGTACAAGACCACAAAAAACTCACAAACTGTCTACGAAACTTACAATATTTTACTAGACTTGTGGAAAACGTTACCACATCTCTTATAAACCACAGACAGTGAGTTAAGAAAATAATGCAACTACAGGGAAAAAGGACCAGAAGCAAGTGGTCAAACAGAAGGTGAAGATAATTGCTCAAACATTTTTAGAAGTAACACAGGAAGGGTGTGTGAGTCTAGCATGTCAGAGTGCTTCCTCATTCTGAGACTTGAGAGTTTAAAATGGCGTAATTCAATTTCGCATAGTAAACCCTCAATAATGAAGCAGTTAGCAGTAGTTTATTTATAGCGTAAGCAAAAATGCACAGTCAATCATTAAGGAAAGTAATTTCCAAATTGTGTCATCAATCCATGCAGCTCAAGTGCAGCAGCAGCGGGCTTCAGCAGGCACCGGCAGCCCTTCATCTTCACTCATTCATAATTCACACCGCTATTTATCACATGCTCGCACCTCGCTGAGCACAGGGACGAGTCCCTACAGCCACAGACAGGGTGTGACTGCTTGTGAAGCCGTCTGCATAAAGACAACTGGAAGGGCAAGTGCAGAATTAGTGGTCTAACACAGAGAGATGTGGTGGATCGAGCGAGAGGTTACAGTGTGTCCCCTCAACAATGAGCTCCATCTGTCAATGTCACTAAAGGCAAAGTGTGACTGTTGAGGACTGCTGGCATTTTCTGCACCCTTGATCACAAAAGGGGGAAAAAAAGCTTAGATGACACAAGTGACTCATGAAAGCAATTCATCACCAGAGCTTCCACAACAAAACAAATGCTGAACCAGAGGAGAGTTAAATGACAAACCACAAAAAACGCATTGAGAAAGCAAGAGAAAAACACTCTCCTTACACTTTTTTTCCCCCAAGGCTTTTGATGCTTTCAGAGGCATTTCTGCTCCATTTGAAGATATACATGCTTGGCTGTTTGTTTTAAGATTCAAGAAAAAAGAACAGGCTTCACTTTGCAACAATCTGGAAGTCTGAGATTTAGTCAAACTAAGTCAATTTGGCTTGTTTCTCTCCATTGTAGCACCAGTCCTCCTGTCAAAAAAGAGCCAACTGACCCTCACTTCATTCAATGGCTGGTTGCCATAGCAGTTAGCCTTCGTATGCCCAGGGTGCACAGATTGAGTGTGTTACAGGTGTGATCCAGAAAAAGCCTTGCATAGGAGAAGTCTTAAGAGGCAACAGTCCATCAGTCCATATTTAACTGCATTCAACCACTGTTCAGCATGGCCTTGTCTCACCTCTTCATTCACTGAATTTGTCAGTCAGGAAGCAAAACAACAAACTCGTCTCTGAACTCAAACTACATACATTACAATATAGCATTGGATTGGGCAGTTTCCATCATTTTAGTACTGTTGAGCTTTCCTTAATTCATATCAGATTCCAATGGGTTTTGTTTTATTAGTGAATGTAATTTTTATTGCATCGTGTAAAAATGAAGGATAATCACTCGTTTCTAAATCAACCTTCTTCCATATTTCCCTAAAGTAAATGTGAAAAAAAATACATCAATCCATTAAATATTCAGTTCTTTGTCAAAAAATGTAGACATATCAATATCTAATATTTTCAAAGGAATAATATCACAAACTTTCCAGTGTGAGGGGTTTGGTGCATGTACAGCTAGTTTAAAGTCACCCCACAGTATCTCAATGACATCCAGATCTGTTCTTACTCATCATTCCTTAATTCTCAGCCAGTCCAAAAATGGAATCTATGATATATTTTGCCTCACTATGACGTTTAGCTTTATATATATACATACAGATTTACATGTTCCTCAAACCCTAAGATATACAGTAGAAATCATGGTGGTTTCTATGATGTTGAGCTAACCATGATATATCCACCTCCATGTTTCACAGCTACTTTGAGGTTTTACTCCAGGAATGCTGCGTTCTGTTTATGCTAAACACGTCCTCAGCTCTTGTTTCCATATAACATCATTTTAGATTCATTTGTCCAAAGAACATTATTCCAGAAGTCCTGGTGTTAGTCTATGTTCTGTCCGATATAATTTAGTCTGGTCTTGTTTAGTTTTCTTTCTTTTTTTTTTTGTAAGAAAGCAGTGACGGTCCAAAACCTATTGAAAGCAATGACTGCATTTTAATGGCCTGTCTGCATCATCTCACCAGTTCAACAGTGACTAATGGAGCAGCTAAGATACAGATCTGAGCGCACATTTCTCTCTTATGTCATCAGGGCAGATGCTACAGCTCATAAATGGATGCCATCAATATTTATGAGGCAGAAAAAATGACTTGATTTATCACTTAGGACCAGATTTACCAAATCAAACATTGTTATGAGATGTAAGGTGTACAAACCGTTTTTAAAAACGTAATTTTTATTAACCATCTCTCAGTGGAACAATATTAGTTTAACAGAAACTCCATTGATATAATACAGAAAATAGAGCACATATCTTTTACTGCTCAATACATTTCCTTTGTTGTGCACATGTCTGAAGCAGCGAACAGTACACCTGTGAAGAACTTTGAACATGTCCAGGTTTAATATCCCAACTGAGCAGATAATCCTAATGATTTCAGGTATGACACATCAGCTCTTCTACACATCCCAGCCCTTCAGTAACCTTCCCACAATGCCATGGTGTTTGTGAAGAATGACAATGGTTCATGATGCCCTGCACCCTAGTTCAGATAAATGATACCGAATTGCTGCCAGCTACAGTTCCATGCTTTGCTGAAGTGAAATGCGCAGTACAGTGCAACACTGTACAGTGCAGTGCGGCGAGATAACATTGCTTTCTGGGTAAAGCTGTAATCTACCATGCAGAACCAAGATGCTGTAGCTGGGGATTGGTTGGATATATCACAGTTCAGAGTCTGGCTGGATCTTTCACTCCCCTGACAGATCTGTGGAGTCGCATCGTGCTCCGAGACTCAAGGGAACGCCAACTATGAGTGAATCTACTTAACACTCATTCATTTTACAAAACGCCATCACAACTGCAGCCACACCATCCCCACACTGTCTCAGTATCTACTTCTCCAACCTCCACTTAATGCAGTTCATCAATGCTGCTTACCTGTCTACAGCAGAGATGTGTATGTGTGGGGGGTGGGGGGTGTGCGTGTGTGTGTGTGTGTGTGTGTATACAGAGTTGGTTTTAGGAGAGTAGATATAAATGATGCAAAAGGTTTGATTGCCACTGTAGAGAAAGGATGGCTGACTATGTATTGGGGTGAAAAAGCCAAACAGCTTAAATTTAGTCAAGGGCAGCAATATGTAGGCAGAGCACGGGCCCAAACACTCTGGCAAATGGTGTCTTGGGAGAAGCGTGATACAGAGGTTTAAATGTATATGGCCTCATTTTACCCCGGATCTAACTGCCAAGAACATTCACACACTGCTCCTTAGCTCAGACATCCATTGGACTGAAAATCTGCCTCCATCAGAATCATTCAGGGGTTAATCTAATCATCATTTATTGGCCACTGCTTCTTTAAATACAGCTGGAATTATAATAATGTCACCATTGACTTAGAGCAGGCGTGTCCAAAGTCGGTCCTCAAGGGCCGGCATCCTGCATGTTTTTGTTCTCTCCCTGGTTGTAGTAACAACCTTCTCAGCTTGTCAATGTTCTCCTAAGGCCTCTAATGAGCCATCATTGGATCCAGGTGCGTTAAACCAGGGAGAGAACTAAAACACACAGGATGGCGGCCCTCCAGGACCGACTTTGGACACCCCTGACTTAGAGAGTCTTTCAAAAGACTTTTACACTAAAGCATTTTAGTGCTACATGCAGAGCTGCGTAAACAGTTTTGCTACTTAGAGGTTAAATAGAACCTGACAACATGGAAGCTATAATATCTCAAAAAGCAACACATATTGCCACAATCTAAATTTCAGAACAAATGTGAAATGAAGTATAGAATTTGACATCATCAGTTTCAGAAAGGTTATAATGCTATTTCTGAGGCTCTGGGACTCAAACAAAGCATATTTTCGATACGTTTTATTGTCAAAGTTTGTTATATCACCAAACCTCTGACCATCAGATGTGTTTCTTTTGAATTAGTTTTGTTAAAACCAAGCACAGAATATGGACAAAGTTGATAGGTGTCAAAAAAATGTAAAAACATAAAAATGATCAACTTTAACAATCGAAAAACAAATCTTTGTGTATTTTTCTGAATAAAGTGCAAAAATAAATAAATAAATCAGCATTTGAGAGCTAATCAAAACATCTTCTAAGTACAATTGAGAAACTATATTGCAAAAATAAAATAAATTTCAAGAGGGAATCTGAAAATAATTAATCAATCTTACCACACTATTATCAGTCCAACACCGACTTAGTATCAATATTTTTGAATCAATCTGCCCACCTCTAGTTTATAGAACATCACTTGAAAATCAGCTAAAATATATGAACTATCTTACTAAGCACAGAAAACACATTGGTGGATTTTCCTGTTTCAATACAAAATGACACTGAAATGCTTCTAAACTGATCTGCTCAAAATTTTCTTTAACAAAGCTGAAGTAAAATTGAATGCATTCAAACAAACTGTTAATGTAGCTCAGTTCCTTTAACCAAACAGCATGTACAATACAAACCATTAGCCTGAGAGAAAAGGGAATTGCTACATAGAGAATAAAGTGCTTGGCTAAAGCTTAACTGGCCTCATTTGCTGTAATCAAGGTCAAATGCTACAGCTGTTACAGAGCTTCAGGCATATATTGTACAATTTCCAAAGTGACAGTGCAGCCTGATGGGAGAGCATTCACATGGTAGATGTGTGAAAGTGTCTGCATATGAATCTCCCAGTTTCTTTAATAATAACGAAGGACAAGAGTTGCATCATTTAATGCAACATTTGCAAGTAATATCATGATTTATTAAGGTTTGCACAGAAGCTTTACATGGTAGAAATCTCACCGCATTATACAAAAACTGTCTTCTACGTCATATCGCACGCTCTGCCAAGGCTTCTTTTCTTTTATATCCTACATGAAACACTTTCTCCTTCTCTACCCCATTGTTGCATCATCGCAAATAACCACAGTCATGACAGTCTAATTATAGGCAATCAATATCATTTCCAGTGATAAAAATGTTTTGCTGGGCAGGCATTCGCTGTGTTCGAGGGTCAGAACAACACCGGGTTAGTGTGGGGAGATATGTCGAGGCAGAATTACTAACATTAATCACTTTAGCCACAGAGATTATCTAGTCTTCCTTAATTAGAAATACCCCTCAGGCCAAAAAAAGAAGATTGTGGTGTGGGAGGAGGTGATACAGCTGTCCAGTAAGCTTTACTGGGCTGAAGGGAAAGACTGCACTCTCTGAAACAACTGGTTACTGAATATCCTGCCTGATAATTATGCAAATGAGCTGTCACAAGTCCCAATGAGTCAAAGCTTTTTGAAGATCATCAAAGTGAGGAAGACTTCATGTGGTTTAATTAATTCCTCCCAACTTCAAGCATCAGTCTGGAAGGTTCACAGCATACATACCAAACAGCATAACTCCCAATAAGCATAAAAAATATGTCGAAGCCCCTTCAAACCAACAGCTAAGTATGCACAGATACTACAGCCCACCCTCAACTAATTTTGCATCTCAACCAAAGAGCTTTGACAGTTTTCAACCAGACACGGTTCTCTGCAGGGTGAAACCAAGCAGGAAGTTTTCTTTTTTAAGACAGCAGCAGCTGCCATGTGTGGAAAAGGTTGTGGCATGACTTGACAACTGGAAAAAGCTCAGACTATAAAAGTCCACAGAGAGAGAGAGAGAGAAAAAAAAACCTTACTTGTCTGAAGCAAGTTGCGGTGGACTTGAATAACTTGATACCTGAGGGATAATTTCAAAATGTCTATTACAAATACGAATTTGTAAAGTTCTCATGGAGTAAAAGGGTTAAAAAGAAAGGAAAATTTTTATATCCCGACACACAATCAGCGGGAAAAAAAAAACTGCCGGAAGCAACACTTCCTTGAAAGAAGAGAACAGTGTTGACTCTTATCTGGAGCAGAATACAGTTAATCTGACATTTCCTCCAGTGGGATAACATTAACCAGGAACCATTACTCTGCATTTAGCACAAAAGGGAAAACAGATGGGTAGTTTCCAAAGGAAATTGAAGTAAATATAGCCAACTTCTCCTGTTAAGAAAAACACAATGCAGCACAATTCTGACAAAAAAAAAAATCTAAACTTATTATAGTTGTTGGATTCAGAAGTTACAGAAATACCCTGTTTATTATGATTCTTAAAAATTCTTTTACCTAATTTATGTACAGTATATATTTAGTTTGCAGCCTTACGCAATTATTTTCAGAATAAATAAACTTTGAGACCGGCAACGGGAAACGTAAGCCTGTATATTTCATATTACCTGTTTTAAATAGATTTAGTATTACCTAGAATAATTTTTAAAGGCATTAGATGTCACCATCAGAATGCTTTGCTGCACTAGTGACTGATAAAAACACTATTTTGTAGAGCTAGATGTGGGTCTTAAGGATCAAAATGAATTCACAGGAAGAACTATGAATCTTTGTACACAGTCCTGAAATCAATTAACAACTGTTGATCAATATTAAATGTTTTTAAACTGCAGGAGTAGCCAGGGCAGAAACACCAGAACAGTAAGAACAGAAAAACTCTGAACAGAAAGGCCTGCATAAACACCCCTGTAAATTAGGGACGTTACAAATCTAAAAAGGCAATGTCTGAATCACATTTGAGATTTAATTAAAAACTACAATTAAAAATAATCTATATGATTAAAAACTTAATAGCCATAAACTCCAGCAAAGACACAATGAATATCATTACTATTACATGGTTTAGTGTTGAACCTAACATTTACAGTTGGCAGCTAAGCCAACATGATAGCATGATTCATCTCCTTTTCGATTATGTTTTGTTGATGATTGAGCTCCTGCCTTGCAATATTATTTAAAAGTTCCAACTCATGTTTACAAAATGTACAGGAAAAGTTGTCCCCTGCTTCATAAAATAAATGCTTTTCATCTCAGGAACACAGTGAGCAGAACAAGTCGCAAGATATTTACCATGAATGGACCAATATAGTTTTCTCAGTCTTGCAAAAAAAAAAAAAAAAAAAACTGCCTTTTTTTTTTAACTTGGTGCACAAAAAAACTGACTGTATGCCAAAAATGTGTATTTGATAGAGATTAGTTTGGGACTCCATTTTCAATCACTCATCATTAGATCCTAGGCTGAAACTTGGGATCAGATCAGGACATCCGTCAATAGAAACAATGTTGTACAATACGGCACCATGTGCGCCATAGCTAAAACCACATTTCAATCAGTTCCTGAACCACATGTCTCTGATCGGAGCCCAGAGAGCAACAGGACACAGCTGTAGCCTTTAACTTACCACATGTGGTTAACGTTTTCACAATGTGCAGACACAAAACTGTTCCTTTAGTCCGTAGTAACTGGAGCCAGTACATAACACACTAACTCAAAAACAAGGACATCAGAAATACATAAAGAATCGGCTGCACAGAGATCCATATCTTTGACAAAACAATTTTGGAGGTAGAGGTAAGCTACAAGGACCACAGCCAGATGGGACTCTGCAAAGTTACACGAATGATTTACACAGACTGAGCCAGACAGCACAAAGATTTTTACAGCCCTGGCGAACAACCACCTCCTGACAGCCAGTTTTCTCATTGGCAAAGAAAACCTACAGGGAATGAATAAATCTTCAGAGGGACGCTAAATAAATGATGAAGGCAAAAAAAAAAAAAAAGAAGTCAAGAATAAAAGGAGGAGACAGATGACGAGGAAGGGGTGAATACACTACAGGTAACACATTAATCCTTGAGAGGAAAAAAAGGAGCTAGAACAAGGATTGAAGTGACTAATGTGAGAGTTGGGGAGGAAACACATTCATAAATCACTTCTGCTCTCTAGTAAACAATATCCAATTCACTCAGTCGTGTTCCTTTCCTAGGAACTGAAAGGATTTTAAGGGAAATTTATTCCATCTACAACGAGTCAAATGGTTATTTAGATAAATTGATAATTTATGTAGCCCAAATTATTAATGTGCACACATGAATTGCTAATGTGCGTGAATTGCAGGTTAGTTTTAATACCTAAGGAAAATCCAGGTACCACAGCGAAACAAAAATGATTACGGCCCCTAATTTAAAAAGAGCAAATGAAGACCATCTGAAACACCTTTCGTCAGACGCCGTCTCTTCCCTCGCGATTAGCGATAATGGATCAGCAAGCTTTAAAGGATGAAAGGAGCCATTAAGCCCCCATTTGGCAACACTAAGGTGATTTGCATAGATGTATAAAATAAAACCCCTGCAGTGAAGCAGCTCGAAGGTGGAATAATAACAAAGGTAGATGGATAAGAATGAGACTGCAGGAAAATCTCTATTGGGATAGGGGTATAGCTTCAAAGCAATCCTTCAGGGTCAGGAAAAGGTTAAAAGAACGGGACGCTCTGAGGACGTTTGTACAGGAACGTAATTGAGCAAGAGGACAAAGAGTGAGCTGAGAGGGTTGGGGAAAAGATGGCGTCTGAATGTGATACAATCTCATAGTCTAAACATCACAGAAAGGGCAGATAAACTTAAAGCTTTGATGGAAGATCAGTGCAGGGTACAAAGCATGTTTTTAACCCTGCATCAACCTTGAAAAGTACCAATATGCCCCACAGTTGCTTTAGCAGAGGAAACATTCATATATTTGCAGTGATAGAATTTGCAAACAATTAACAGCAATAATTGAGCTTGTTTGTTTACTGTATTGTAAAAATCTGCGACAGCCAGTAAAAAACAATAAATAAATACTAACCTTTGAGTTGATCAGCCACCACACTCTGTCCGATCCTCTCATTGACCTGTCCATCTTCATGCTGGTATCGGTCATCCAGGAAGTCAAAAGTGGCTTGCGAAAGGTGGACTTTTCCAGCAACACCCAACTGCTCCATCAGATTGGCCAGATTGACATCGTTTGACCAAACATCAAACTTGAAGCGTTTCATCCCCAGGATACCGCACAGTACGGTACCAGTGTGGACGCCCACCCTCATGTTCACCATCTCCCTCTTCTCCTGACAGAACTGCTCAATGGCCTGAATCATCCCCAGGCCCATTTCTACACAGCAATAGGCATGGTCTGGTCTAGGTTCTGGACAGCCAGCTACGCAATAGTAACAGTCTCCCAGAGTGCTGATCTTCTCACAGCCGGTGAGCTCACAAAGTCTGTCAAAACGTCCAAACAAGTCATTTAAAAGTCCAACAAGGGCATGAGCAGATTTGTTGGCAGACATTTTGGTAAAGCCAACAATATCTGCAAAGAGGATGCTGACGGGGTCCATTCGTTTCATGTTGAAGGGTCTGAAGATTATCTGGCCTCGGGGAATTGAGGTTTTCTTGCGTTTGTTGTTCTTTGGGCTGGAAATGGCTGCAGCTGCACCACTGGTGGAGTACCGTTTGCCACAATTATCGCCAATCTCTTCGTCACCTTGCTTCATCAGCTGATCTGCCACAATTCTTGGCATCACTGAGTGGATCATCCTCTCTTTCAGGGCTTTTTCCACCTCCAGATCTTTTCCATGCATAATAGCCTGTCCAACTTTAAGAAAGGTGCTGCGCGAGCGTACTTCAGACATAACGAACAAATGGATGCCAATTGCATGAGCGCAGAGATGAAGCAGGGCTTTGGCTGGACCCAACCAACTGAACATCTCCAGCTCTGATGAAAAAGCCCAGCTCCAGTTCCCTACTGCCTGAGTTGGGAGTAGACAGCCCAGGGTCTCAAATAAGACAGAGTACAACAACCCAAGCATGAGAGATGCATAAAGTCGAACATGTAGAACACTGTACAGCAATAGCAGAACCTCAATACAGAGAGAGAAAGTGCCCACAGGAGAAAGGCAGGGGAACTTATTAGAACCCCTAACAAGATTGTCGTTGGATGTGTTGTATATGGGTCCCATGCCACTGAATTCTTCCTGATCTAAATCAGGTGACATGTCATCTGGGTTCCTGAATCCTAATGTCTGAATCTGAGGGGCCAGGGTCAAAATGAAGGTTACAAGTATAAGCAGCAGAGATGCTTGGTTGTAGCAGCGGGAATAAAGCCTGGTAAAAGTCATTAGGAAGAGGAGAAGGCAGAAGATGAGGAAGGAAGCTGTAGGGAGGAGAAAAACAACTATGTCGCAGCAGGAAGGATGGGCTGCAAAATACAACCCCCAGAGGAAACTGGCAGCCACCAGATAAAAGAGCACATAGCGGAAGCGCCGCCGGGTCTGAGGGAAACATCGCTCTCTACAGGCCTCCTCCAGGATAGACGAGTCAAACTTTGGGTCCCAGAAGTGACCTGCTGACCTCTCGAATAGCTGGGGCATCCCTTTATGAGCACGAAAACTCTTCACCACTGGCCTCCTCACCCCAGACTCCCCAGAGCTGCAGCTAGAAGAGATGCTGTACTTGCAGTGCTTGGTGGCCCCGATGAAGCCTCCCCCGATGGAGCCCAGCGGCCCTCCTCCGTGCCTGTGCTTGACACTGCTGCCAATTCGCACCGAGACGCCTCCGTCTCCGCTCGAGTCACAGCTCACTTCTGTGTTGTGTGGCAGCAGTTTCTGATGCTGGGGAGATGCCATGTTGTCTATTGCTCTATTCAAAATGAAAACAACTATTAGAAGGCACAGTTAATCATGACAAATATCTAGGCAGAGAGGTAAGGCAAAGCATGTGGACACAGTAGAAGAAGATGAGTTCAGTGCTCTGGTTGCAGCAATACCAGCAGACTATTGAACGTTTTTGAGTAGTTCATTATTGCCCCTCTTGACGTCAATCGCTGCATTCCTCTACATTCCCGTCTGTTTAGATGCACTTGAGACTGCAAGGTTCATTCGCTGCCTGCTCTGTTCCACTCCAAGCGGCCCAGAGATTGCTCCTGTCATTGGAAAAATATTACATAAAACTGTAAATCTATCCCAAAAGTAAATTTTAGGAGCAGGAAGTGGGTCAGAAAACTATGAAAGCATAATTGAGAGTTTTTTTTGAAGAGCTTTCTGTAGACAACACACTGAGTACCTCAAATAATCAGTCCACATTCAGTCTTTAGCCCCCTCTTCCTCAAGTTGTCTATGTAAAGCAATACTTCCTGTAAAATAGCATATTTTGTTTACAGGACGGGGCAAAAGTTCAAGCAAAGTAACTCGTCCGCTGAGTTACGGGTTCTCATATTCCTAGTTGTGATCAAAAAGACGGCCGACTTTTCCCACACCTTAGGCGACGTGAGCGCAGAAATACACACCAAAAGCTTCTGAATGCATGCCACATGCTTCTTGCTGCAGGGCCTAATCCCAAATGTTCTTACACACGGAGCCCCGTGTTTTCCTGCCTTCCCACTCCGGTGTCTCCGCCGCTTCTCCGTGTCCAAACTCACAGGGGATTCTGCGCGAGCTGCTCTTGCAGAGGTCCAGGCGCGTGTGGAGGAAACGACCAATTTGGATTATTTTGCAAAAGCGTGTCTGCGGGTGACTCCTGCCCAAACACGCTGCTTAAAGACATTCACGGAGCACTTTTTTTTTCTTTGTTTGTATAATCCCACCTCATGTCACCAGTCCGCCGTGACAGAAAGAAAAATCTCTATATGTAGTCCAAATATACGGAGCGCAGGGAGAAAATGAAACTGTAGCCTTGAGCGGAGTGCAGGACTATTTCCTTTTGTCTGAAGTTTCCCTGTAAAAGCTGGGTCACCCTTTGCGAACGCAAGAAGACAGAAAGCCCACAGAGACTCAGTGGAGCTAATTAAAAAGGTCCCCACCTCCGCTCCCCTTCCACACCTCAGCACCACAGGTTAAAAAGCAGAGCCCCGCCTCGATCCAACCACTTTAATTGAATCAGACAGGAGATGGTGTTTTCACACAGCTCTAAATGATTCCACTTTACCCCGAGACTAAAACGATATCAGAGCCTTTCTTTGAATCCCTCTGTAGAGTCCACATTGCGACGAGAATATCTTCTCTCGGGGTTATCTGGCCATGTTTGACACGATGGAGCAGCTGAAACGAGTGTGTGGTGGGAACAGAGAGGCAGCAGCCGCCACCATCTTCAGAGCGCTGACAGCCGCGACCACGGAGAGACGGGGTGTGTGTGTGTGTGTGAGAGAGAGAAAGAGAGAGAGAGAGAGAGAGAGAAAGAGAGAGAGACAAGCACGGAGAAATTTACCTCAGGATGGAACAACAACCACTTCCGCTTTTCCCTTTAGCAATAAAACGGTCATCTGTGCATATAATTTCCCAACTTTCTCTCGACAACCTTTGAATCCTCAAAGGATTGTACAGCGATCCTTTCTACTGAAGAACATTAAAAATGCTGTTTTTGGCGGCTGGCTTTTGCATTTTATGTGAATGACCAAGAATCAAATTAGTGCGGTTATGCATGGTGCAAATTTATTTACAAATTTAAAAAAAACTGGCATACGTTTTCGTTAAACCCCCCTGAACCCTTTGTTGCAATAACAAGATGCGCATCTTTGTCTTTATCTTTGTTTGTCTCGCAAAACTTTGCAATTTTTAGACATTGGTTGCCTGGCAGATGACTGAGTGCCATGCAGCAGCTTGCTCCTCACAGTCAGCTCTGAGAGAAGCACTATTTTTTTTCTATTTATAGCCATGTAAAGCAACTTCAGTCTATCTTTTCAATCTAACAGCAATTAATTTTTATGAAGTGCTATTCCTTTATTTCAGTCTTTGTTTTATTTTTCAAGCTGTTATTAATCGGCAGAAATTAGTGACAGCTGTTACTACTGTAACTGCCTTAACATCAA
Organism: Xiphophorus couchianus; assembly: GCF_001444195.1. NCBI lineage: Eukaryota > Metazoa > Chordata > Actinopteri > Cyprinodontiformes > Poeciliidae > Xiphophorus > Xiphophorus couchianus. The sequence continues at coordinate 12,268,715 of NC_040243.1, read as the reverse complement.
TTCCCTTCCCTGAACTAACAAAGAAGTTATTTAATAACTTTGCAACGCCCTCATAATGTACATTATTTAGGTTTATTTTGAAACAGTCTGACATCCGGTTTCTTTATCCCCCATTAGCTTGACGTTGCTGTTTGCTGTGTTTGGTGTCCACACGCAGAGGAGCTGAGTGATAGGAGGGAGGGGCAGACTAAATGCATGTACCTGAGGGAAAAACAAAAGCATCAGGATGATTTCAATGACAAAGCCTCACAATAAAGATGCATCTGCAGTTGCATGACAGGAAAGGGAAACTGTGTTATTTTCCCTTATTATATTAATTATCTAGGTATAGATAATCTAGGTATAATAAATATAACTAAATGGAATTTAACAGACCTGATAGTCAAAATTGACTGGAAAACAGAGGCATACCAAATAAATTACAAGAAAGCTATCTAAATAAGTGCTTTCTTGTAAAGCACTTACAAGTACTTGTGCTTTACACTTACACTTACAAGTGTAAATCACTTACAAGTGCTTTACAAGGTGGGACAAAAACAAGACTATTTGACTGTGTTTTCTTCATTCAGATGTTTAAATGCTTATCAGAAAGAGTGTATCTTTACTGCTTTCACAGTCTAGTTTATTTACTGGGCTTTAGTTTGAAAATGAACAGAAGTGTGTCACTTACAAAGTGTTTTGTCACACATTTCAATCAGAGTGTTATTAATGTTGTTGTCATTTGGGCACTGTGAAAGGACTTCTTATTAACACACAGCAAATGTTCACTGAAACTAGGCTGCATAAAATATAAAAATAAGCTCTAATCATTTGAAAACAACCAGTACTTAAGGATAAATTAGGAATTTTTTCATCGATGTATATCAGAAGTGCAACTTTATGCTTGTGTAATTTTAATAATTCAGATTTGGACCTTATCTTCATTCATGTTCGAGAATTGAGCCTTTCTTGCTTAAACATCTAAAACATTTGTTCACATTTGCAAGCATCCCTCTGAGTTAATACTGTAGAAACATTTCTTTGTGCAATACAAAGCTGAAGATCTCCTAGCTTTGCACATATAAACACTGGGGTTTGCATCAGTTTTTCAGACTTTCTGCATCATCTCAGTTGGATTTAGATCTGGACTGGTTTTGATGTAAACCAGCAGTGTCCAACTTTCTTAATATGCAGAGGACATTATTACGGGTTGATATTAGATGTTAATCCTAATAAATATTATTCCAGAATGAACTCCACCTGACTTCTCATCAACTACAACCAACTTACCTTTTGTCACAGAAGAAAAGCAGTCCCACAGCATTATGTTGCCATCACAAGATTCTGTAGGACTTCTGTAGGAACTGCATGCTGATGTGGTATTTCAGCCATATTCGATTTGACTGTGTTGATATCCAAGAGTTGCAGAAAACTGGACTGGTCTGGATCAAATGCATTAAACCCACATTGTAACACAGTGCAGTATACTTATCCAGCCTCAAAACTCATTATACTCCCAAGTGAGCCACAATAAAAAATGTTTTATAAAGAATATTAAAACAGTTACATTAGGCATGTTTTTTTTTTAAAGCCAGCTCTTGTCAAGTAATGGATGTTTTTATATGCTTAATCATGTGAAACCTAAGTGTTTGATGTTCTATTTGCAATAGTTGTCCTGATATTTTTGGGGGTTCTTTTACAGTGGGATGCTTATGAGTATGGCAGTTCAGAATGCTGTGGCATGAACTCATGCTGAACCACTTTCCTCTCCAATTTATGATAACTGACTAATTTCAAACACAAATTGAGACTTTTTTTCCTGAAACACTAAGGGGCAAAGTGTGAGAAAGAAACTCAACAAGTGGAAAAAAGATTATTAAAATCTTTCTGCATTTTAGCTGAATAATCACAACATTTTTCTGAACAAGTCAATCAAATATTTTTTATTCTTTTCTGTCAAACATTCACAACTTGGGCCAGGGGTAATGTCAGTGTTGTACGAAAAGGTGAAACGTCAACTATATTCGACAGGACACACATCCATTCATCGTCTAAAAGGTGATTAAAACTGACACCGAAATAGATCAGAAGCACAACTAGCTTTTGTCTTAAACCTCTCGCAGTTCACAAGGCTTTCTTTTACTTTTTTTAAACAGCACCCTCTGGTGGCCATGTTCCGCCTCTGCAGTATAAAGACAACATCCGGAGCACTCACCTGTGAACAGAGTTGGGAAAACAGGTTTATTCGAGCTTGATTTTTGCTGTTCTCTGCATCATGCCTCAAAGTGTGGATGTGTAAAGCAATAAAGGATGTTAATGAGGTAAATTGGAAGTTCCTGTGTCTCCTGACTCAGCTCCCTTTTGTGTAGAGCTCTTGCAGGACTCAGAACTTTGCTTTTCACAAACTGTGAAGGCTTTTTAAAACATGGATTTTCTCTCCTAAAGTAAGACAGGCTTGTCTTACTTGTTCTTCACATATCTTAAGTATGTTGGTAACATAATATTATATGTTATTATATTTGCTATTATATATATTTATAATATTATATTTGTACTTGAACACGATATTTTTTGCAATGTTCTTGCGATAGCAATGTCAGAATCTATCTTGTTCCCACAGAGGTCAGGGCTAAATTCATGAATCTTAAGTTTTGCATTTCCCTGCTTTGTGCTATTTTACAAGTAATTCAATCCACAAATTGTAACATTTTAGAAAATCTACATTTAGAGTTTATCAGAAAAATAACCATATCATGTGCTTATTGCACATGATATGGTTCTGCTTAGATTTTCAGTGTGCATTGGCCTGGTCAGCAGCAAAGTGTGAGGTGGCCAAGAAGAGTGTCAGTTCCTTTAAATCTCAGACCTGGAAAAGGGGTTGATTGCTTGCTTTGGGTTGTAGCTCAATCCTTGTCTTGAGTAGAGTGACTTAAGTGTCACTGTGTCTCTTTCATAAGTGAAGGTCAGACACAGTGGGAGATAGGAAGACAGACTGGACCCTTGTCTGTAGTAATGTGTCCACTGCTCCAGTCTGTGGTGTGGAAGAAATGGGTCAGCTGAAAAAAAAAACGTCTAGATTTCCATCTTACTTTCAACTCTTACTTATGTTCATGAGTCATAGATAATGGTTGAGAGTCCCAAGTAGATCCAGTCATGTGGTGGAAGCTAAGTCACTGCTCCTTTAAATTGAAAGTAGTCAGATGTAGAGTTTGGACTATATTATTTGGATGTTTCTTTGAGCATATCTCATTGGTCTTGGATGTTTTCTTTGGGAGGAGACTTAGGGGAAGATCAAAAACTTACTGGAAGCACTGTATGTCCTTTCTGGACTGAGATCACCTTAAGATCCCACAGGAACAAACGAGAAAATGTTAAGAGAAGTAACTTAGGTTCCCCTCTTCAACCTGTTACCCACATAAAATGGTCTTGGATCAGCGAAGGACAATGGATGGATAAATGTACAGAAAAACAATAAATATATATCTTTTAAATGTGCAGAGGAAACAGCAGAGTAAATGTAAAAAAGACAGCTGCAACTCAAGCACATCTTCTTCAGCTTCTATTGTGATGAATCGGCAACAAAAATGAGAAGCAAAATACACCTAAATGACTTTTAAAATTCTACCAAAACCTGGCAGTTTAAAGATTCAAAACAATGAGAAATAAAAAATATATTTAAGAAGAGTAGCAGACTGAACATACTCTCTCTGCTCCAAAGACTCTTGAACCCTGACCTCTGTTTACTTCATCAAAAACCAAGAGTGATGAGCATACCAAGCTAAGAGAAAAAAGGCCTTGTTTGATGCGTGGTTGGTTTGATGCTGCATGGGTTTTTTTTTTCTTTATGGCAGAAGAAAAGCACACATATCGGTAGATAAAAATGGAAAGTCTAACATGCAAAGATAATCATTTGATCAGATAGACATAAATGCTTTTGCATAGCACCCACAAGAAAGGCTACTTCAAAAACAACCTCTGAAGAGTTTGGAATTGACCTGCTGCAGTGCAATTCATATATTTTTACTGTACATATATCTGTTTCCACCTTTTGTTTTATTCACATAGAAGGGAACTGGTATCATCGGGGGTTATCATTTTTATGTCAACTCACTTGTTGATAGCCATTTTCTTGCATTAGTATCCTCCCAACCCATTGGTGTGAGACAGTCCAGAAATATTGTGCCATAAGAGAGAGAAGGGTGTGTGTTTTAATATACTTTGATATCAGAGACATGTTCTCATTTCTCCAGCATTAGTGTCCTTAAGCTGCCGTATCGAACGATGGCTTCCTTCTCCTACTATCATATCAGCTTATTCTCCTGAGGACAAAACCCCCCAAACATTAATCCTCACCGTATCTCCTCAACAATACAAATGTCCAGACAAAAGCAGGGCTGGCTCCCACCAGACCCCCCTTTCTCTTCCCCTCCTCTGTCACCATTCTTCCTCCTGACAAGTTATTTTATGTTCCTCAATTCTTTCGGTAGCGATTCTTTGGCTTCTCACCACAACCAGTGACCTCACAGGACGACAGGCCGGGCTGCTTGCCAGAGTTAATGCTGCTCAGGAGAGCGGGCAGCTCGTTGGTGATTGCCTTCTCAATCTTATCCAAAAGGCAGCCTCCAATGTAGGAACATTGAGATGCCAGGGACTTGAAGTTGGCGATTGGATTAATGCCAAAGAAGTCACGGTAAGCATCCCGGTTGGGTAGGTCAAACTTGCTGACGTTGGTCTTGGCTAGAATTGATTTGAAAATGTAAAACTTGTCCGGCTCATCTACAATCTCCTGGAAGACCAATTCTGGGTCACTGAAAAAAGTCATCTTCTCTTTGAAAGTCTGGACGTAACGGTCCACAAGCAGGGCATGGATGCGCACACGGATGGCGTGTTGGCGGATGAAGGCGATCTTGTTCTCCATCCGGTTCTCAATCACCTGGTTAAGATCTTCCAAGAGGGAGATTTCCTCTCTCTTGAAGAGTTCGCGACTGGTGTCTGGAGCATAATCATATGGCCAGAAGGAGCTGACGTAGACACGAGGCGGCTCAGTCACATTAATAAGTGGAGCCAAACTCCAGAAGAGTGCTCCATAAACTCTCATTAAGTCCTGCGTGGCCAGATTGTCCGCCTTGTTTAGGATGATGCGGATCTGTGACTCCCGGCCTTTCAACTGCCGGAACAACATCTCGAGCTCAAGACCAACATCCAGTTTGGTTGGGTCAAACACAACAAATATGAGATCAGCACGGTCAATGAACCACTGGCAGACATCATTGAAAGGATAACCTGGGTGGAAGAAAACAAATTGCGTTACAATTTATTTTGTACTGTGCAGTGTTTACAAAAGCATAAACATGTTGTTAAAATAAATAATCACAATGCCCATCAGCTTTGATCAGCATGTCCACAGCTTGATGCTGCCATCACTATATTTGCCCGGGTGTTGGACCTGTTCAGGATGATGCACACCATTAAGGTGTATACCTAGTCTGCAAGAGCAAAGCTGAAGAAGCAACATGCTGTCCTTCTCTTTTTGCAGCATAGGTTCTAGAGTTTTTACAGCTTGTTATTGTTGCTTATTCTGGACAGAACATTTTTCTTGCATGGTGTCAGAATTATGTAGTGGGTGTGCTAAAGTGCATAGGAAGACCTCTGGGAGCTCTGCATTGTAGCTCTTTTGTGACGTTTGAAAAATCACTGTTGCTGTTTTTGTAGTCTTTAGTAAAAGATCAATTTCTCACACAGAATCTCGATGAACAATATTAAAGTCTGTGGTATATTGAGACAAATGCTAAAATGTTCAAGAGATGCTTTCTTTTTGTTTTCATTCTGATATGCATATACAAAGTGAACTGTCTCTGTTACCTCTTTCCTGCTGCTTTCGGTTCTCTATGATTCCCGGTGTGTCCACAAAAGTCACACGTTCTAGCAGCTTGTGAGGCATCTCGATGCCGATGAGCTTTTCCAGGAAGTTCTGGCCAAACTTTTCAAGTGGAGAGAATGAGCGAGAGCTATCTGCTGCCATGACGATACCCTCTACAGAACGGATTTTCTCCCCGTGCATTATAACAGTAAACTCAGAGGTAGTGGGCTCAGCTCCTGCAGAGTAAAATTATTAAGGAAGAGAATAAGTTAGCAAGAAAGGTGCAGCAAATGGCCAACATATTTTTTTCCAGGCAATAAAAATGACAAACATTCACCAAAGAAAGGAAGCATCAACAACATTCAGCAAATGTAGTTAAACATCCATTTGTGAGAGTCAATACTACTCTTCTAATCTTCCTGTAGATGTTCTTGCTCAATTTTCCCCTGAAAATGACTCACTAATATGATTTATTGGCAATACGTAGCTGCGTGGTATACCTGTGTAAAGCTGATATGGGCTGTCGTGCAAGCCCAGGAGGTAATTGATCATTGAGGACTTTCCTACACTCCAGGGTCCAAGGAACAGCACCATGGGCTTGGAGGTAATCTCTCCATCTGTTAGGTGAGAAATGAAAATTTCAGTGAGGTTGCAAAAACCGCCACTTTTATTCAAAATGTAAACTCTTTCCAAACTAAAGCAAATGCCTCTATGCGTACAATGTTCTAATCAATCAGCCAAAATGTTTTTAAATGATGCTTCTTAAACAGTCGTGATGCCGTATTAAAAGATCATAAAGAAAATTGAATGACTTTGTAATGTATGCATCATTTTGCATATGATGATAGCAAAAACAAGCAGCTTTAGGATGAATAATCTCCAAAGACACCATCTGGTTCATAGAAAACAGGTCAGAGTAACAACGAAACAGGTTTTCATAACATCTACCATTTACAGTGCCTTGCAAAGGTATTCTAAACATTTAAACTTTTCCAAAGTTTGGCATACTATAACCACAAGCTTCAATGTATTGGAATTATATGTGCTAGAGAAACACAAAATGGTGAATAATTGTGACATGGAATTAAAACCCCGCATTTTCCAGTCTGCAGGATAATTGTTTGCTCCATTTACAACTGCAAGTTTTTTTTCCTGCAGGTTTGTAAAGTTTTGCCCATTTGTCTTTTTTATAAAAACATGAACATCCACAATCTGAATTATTCCATTGTAGCTCTGGATGCAGGTATAGGATCACTGTCCTGCTGGAACGCAATCAAACATCAGTATCAGGTTTCATTCCAGTTTTCCACTATTTTTAGCTGCGTCCGTCTTCTCATGAACTCCAACTAGCTACATTGTCCTTGTAGAAGAAACTCAACCCAACAGCATGATGCTGCCAAAAACATATTTCAGTGTTCAGCGCGATTGCATTGTCGGTTTTCTAAAATAATGTTTGACAAAGACACCAAAAGGCTTCTGAAGGCAACTGACTGCACTGGATTATAATTGGGAGTATCTGAGTAGATACAGCAGCTAAATACAGAGACAGGCAGCACTTTAATAATTTTTATATGTGAAAAAATCTTTAAAAACCATGTATAATTTTTCTTTAAGTTCAGAAATTACTTACTTTGTGTTGGTCTATTAAATAGAATTCCAATAAAATACATTGCGGAGACTGGATGTAACATTAAAAATGTGAGGAAGCTGAAGACATTTGAGTACTTTTGCAAGGTACTATAGAAAGTATTGCATTCTTGTCTGTATTGATGCATCACATTGCATACAAGGTTTTTCAGGAAAAAGAGGTTTATACATTATTAATGAGCACAGGAGGAGCTCTGTCAGCCTCAGTCATGCACATGGAGGCTGCAAAGTTAAGGTTCGGGCAAGAAATACAAAAATGGGCCAAATACACACTGAAGCTACAGCTGACAGGTGTTAGCAGCAACAACATATTTTTAAAAATGCAGCCACAGCATAAAAAAAAGAGTATGAGAAATTTTGAAACAGATTCAACATTGCAAGTTGTGTGTCCAGGCAATCTGCCACTTGTTATGTGAAAAAGGTTACGGGGTGGTGAGGTAACATAGTCTGTAATGATACTTTATAAAATGAGCCTATATTTATGAAGACAAATTTAAAGAAAAACACTTTTTGAAGACAGTAATGTAATGCAGGGATTTGATGTTCTGGAGTTAAATCAGGAGCAAAATGTACTTAGTCCTATCTGAACATAGACAACCCAGACCCTGCTCTTCAAAGCTAAAGCCGAAACTGCACATCCCCTCCATGCTTTTAACACTATCTGCACAAATCAAAGATTCTCTCCCAGGCCCCAAAATTAAAGAGCAAAGCAGCTGTGGAAAAATATTTATTATTTACTTAATGTCCTCCCCATTTTGATTTGCATAGCTTCCAAAAACGGCAGCGTTCTGTGGACAGAAGCTTTAAATGAAAGATTGTTTTGATGACAATCCAATACAGGACATCTTGTTTTATACAAAGAGAAGCATGTTTGAAATATTTACAGTGTCATGAAAAAGCATTGTCCCCAATACAGATTTATTTTGTTTATGCTTTTTTTTTGTCACACTGAAATTCTTCATCTCATAAGAAAAAATGTTGCCAGACATAAATAACCTGGATAAATGCAACACATATTTTTATTTAGTGATTTTAAAAAAGCAATTACCAAACAGAGCATTTGTTATTTCTTTGGCAGCAACATTGCCATTAAGCATATAAAATATTCTTCCAAAATTACCAAAAATGTTTCTTTAAATTAAATAACTATTTAGGAAATATTTGTTTAATAAATATTTCCTAAATATTCCTAAATTGCCATTTCTTGAGGTATCAGTCAACAGCTGAGTTGGTGTGTAGGTTAACCAGTCAGATGTTCTTGTTTATTCTGTGAGACACAACAGCATTTTGCTAATATTTTATGATGTACTTTATAGCAAGCAAAAAAGTTATAAAAATGTTTTTATGTGAATTTTGCCATATATATGATTGTGATTTTGACTAGATTTCCCAAATGAATTACTGCATTGAGTAATAAAGACCTGCAAATGCAGCAGAGTTTATTCTGAAGTTTTTCTCTGCTTGCTTTGTCTCAAGCCATAGCACCTGAGAAGCAAAAGGAAGCTGCTTTTCAGTCAAAAGCCATGGCTCTTGGACTTCTTTTGGGGTCTGTTTTGTTGCTGTAGGTATGTAAGTGTTTGTTTAGAACTGAGTTTGATGATGTTGCTTTTCCCCCAATGTAGGATTTCCTTGCTGTTAAACTATTCCTCTGTTGGTTCAACTACAACAGGTATGTATTTTTTTTCCTTCCACCTTTGATCTTGCTTTGACAACACTTATCTGCTTGCAGGAGGTTGATTTCAGGCCCCACCAGATTTTCACGTTGACCCGGATGACGAGTTCTTCAAAGACCTGGAGATTGCTGAAGAGAACGATTTAGATAGCCAGACAAGTGGCCCTGCCCTTGTAAGGTACACTTGGCCTTTGGCCCCTGCTAACCAAAATCCACCCAATGCCATAAGGCAGGCAGAACCCCAAATTCCACCAGTGAATGCTGCACCTTCCCAAAGTGTATCTCCAAATGACTCAGAGTGGTCTGGCCAGGGCAATGAAGTTGACTGTCCATCTGTACATGTCTCTCCTCCACAAAACCCTTCAGCTCCAAATCAAGCAGGCCAGCCTTCCTACAGAGACTGGATGAGCATACCTTTTTTTGACATCTTTAATGAGGACTTGTTCTTTGGTCAAATGGGTTTCCAGCCAGAAAATTCTGCCAACTATGACATGCATTGGGTTCCGATGCGCTTTCCCCTGATGGCCTACCAACCACCCCCACCTCCTCTTCATCCCAGTCGTAAAAGTCTGATCAAGATGTCCAAGAACGGCTATCGTCGTGCAAGGTTTCTCCAATCCAAAGATGCTTACTGGTCAGATGTTGGAAAGAAGCAGATGAAGGATGCTGAGAACTTTGATCCCACACCAGGTTCCAGAACCATGAGATGGTTCTGCTTCCAGAAATGTGAAGTGTTTCATTTGATGCTTGCAAGCCAAAGAATCGCAGGGATTAGCATCTGTGGGTGTTGCAAGAGGGATGGCAAAATGAAATGTCAGCAAATTCTTGAGACTGAAAGTTCAAGGGGATCTTCCAAATGACTAGTGATCCTACAAAGGAAGCCAAATTAGCTACACAATAGCATGGTCAGCACAAAACTGGCTCTCAATATTTAAGGGTACAGACCAGACTTACACTCACTCAGACAATATTAAAGTTGTTTAAATTTTGTAGAATACTAAACATTCAGCCTGAATGATGCAATTTAAAAATATCTATAAAATCTTGAGGAAATTACTGGAGACTTGAATCCTGTGTGCTCTTTGTTTCAGCAGTAGATTTCACCTAAATTGGGGCAAAATGTGTTTCTGCTTCAGATCTTGTCTACTTCATCTTGTCAAATTCTATTCAAGTAATTTCTTGATCCTTCAGCACAGGCAATAAACAGGCCTTGGTGTGACTAATAAAACTAAACCAGAAAAATGTGGCTAATCACAATTCAGAATTTGGTAATTTGACATTAAAATTTGATCTGAAAAAAGGAAAAGTGGTTTAAATTTCTAATGGGGCACATGTTTTCATAACACTGTAGCTCAACAGACAGCAAATTTGTGAAGGGTGAAAGGAAGGGGCTTAGCTCTTCAGGCAGTGCCATGCATAGGTAAGCCCTGCCCACACCCACCTGTGGCCGAGTCGCCCAGGGTTCGTCCGGGGTATGCTGTTAGATGAGGGGAGATGGGGATGAGGGGAGGACAGAGAAGTGAAGGTAAGAGGAAGTGAAGGAGAGCTCAGTAAGGGAGTAAGGTTTCTACAAGCAGTGGGGAGGGGAAGAGTGTCGATGTACATGAATGAGTTGGAGATCATGGCTGGAATTTACGCTAGCATATTTGACCTACAAGTCGTCAAACATGTCTGTCAACAAATGCATGGTGTGCTCATGTGGTCAGGCAATGACGGGAATTTACTGTCCCTTGCAAAAAGGACATTCTTAGACGCTGATAGAAACTAAATGTCTGCATGCAAACCAAGCCTAAAAGGCCATATGAGGGTGAAATTGATTGTATTTCATTCTAAAAATATTTCTGGTCTCCTACCAACTCAAAGCAGGGCATAAATGTGAAAAAAATTATTTTATTTTTTTTACAATTAAAAATTTGAAAATTGTGGTGTGCATTTGTATTCCTGAGTCAACAGCTTTTAGAATGTTTTCACACCTGAGGTATTTAAACTTAAATTTAAAACAAACTCTGATTAGCTTCCCTTCTTTGTGCAGTTTGTTTGTGTAGGTGTGAATACAGCAATTGTACCAGGGTATAAACCAAGACCACTACCTGTCTGAGGTCAATCCAGCACAGTTGCCAGGTGTCCATTAAAGTCAAATTGGGTCAAATTTCTTCCCATTGTCTAGTTTATGTTGCACTGTGGCAATGCGGAAGAGTACGCAAACAGCTTTTCATTTCCATAGTTCATAAAGCCCTGTGCAACTTTCAAGATGTCTTCTCAAAATCCATTTGGTGTACTAAGTTCTAAGATGTTTTTTTTTTTTTTAACCAGAAATGACACCCAAAGAAATACTAAGGCAAGGACTACAGTCTCCATGTTTTTGACTAGCTCAGAAAACAGCCTCTTGTTCAGTTTTCAGAATGACACACATTGCCAGTTTTCAACCACAGATAGTTAGTTACCATAGAAACCTCAGTGTTTATCTCATCTGAGCAGAGCATCTTCTTTTCTGTGTCCCATGAATGGCTTCTGGCAACCTTTAAACTCGACTTGTTCATTATGCCACTCTTCTACAGTATATTTGCTGTTTGTTCACACCACACTTTTCAGCAATTTAATTGTAGAAAACATTCCACATCATATAAAAGCTCCCTTCACCTTCACTCCAACTATGTGTTGGTTCATCTGATAAATTCCCTATGAAATAGATTGAAGTTTGTGGTTGTGACAACTAAATGTGGGAAAGGTCTGTTTGTACTTTTGCAAGGCACTGGAATAAAAAAGAAACTTTCTAAACCTCATTAAACAGTGTCAAAAAAGTGTGCATAAAAAAGTTAATCAGTAGAATCCACACAACATATAAAGCAAAGACAAACTGAATACTTAGTTTGAGTGATACCTGAAATCTCATGCTGCCTGAGCTCATTGTACTTGTAGGCCTGCTCCATGGGTTTGATGGACGAATGGTAGATCTTCCGCAACTTCTGTATAGCCGCTGGAAAACGAGATAAGAGCACAGAACATAGTGGACCAGTGTCAGAGGAAGGGTTTACATAAGGAATATCTACATAGGAACAAAATGTTGCCACAACTTTTTGTTTAATAATTTGGAGATTTTCACTCAACGAAATGTAACTTTAATTTTTGGAATTGCAGCAACAAACATAAACATGCTTATTTATTATAGAAATAAAATAAATGTTTTTCTATAATGTAGTTTCTAACACTAAAGCACCTTTGTTAAACTATTCAGTCCTCTAATTAGCACAAGAGGATAAAAAAACAAAAAAAACCTCTGCATTCCTCACCGGCATAGTCTGCTGCTTTTTCCTCAGCTGCAAGCCGCAGTGTCTCATCAATATGAGATCTGTCTCTTAGGACAGAATCAAATTCTTCCACCTCTGAAAGAAAAGTAAAAAAAAACACAAAACATAAGAGAGATTCACCTGTCTAGTGTGAATTTTATGATGCCCATTCAAAGCATCCAACAGAACATTAGAACAACAATGGCTTTAAGTGAGGCAGACTTTGGATGACACGTTTGTTGACATCAAGAGTTTGTAATCTGAGGTTTTAGATTACCTAAAACTTCAGGTAATCTAAAAGCCTCTTGCAAAGCACCATTTGTAAAACACTATTATCACAATTGAATGTAGAAACTGTAGGACCAGCGAAGCCTGATTGCTTCATATTCAGTCAGTTTGTCTGTGGGGTTTAATGACCAAAAAAAGACCTGAATGTGAATGTGGATTCTTTACCATAACTGGCTACCGGTTGTTTGTGTGAGGGAGAACGAGGGAGAGGATCTGACAGGGACATATTTGCTCACTTGTCATGTCCTCTTCTGAACCTATCGGGTTACTTAGATCACAGCTGTTAGTACGATCAGCTCTTAATTTAGAAAGCAAATGCTGAAATTAAACACACAAAGACATGGCACCGCCGGAGGCTTTAATGATGGCCATCAGCGATAAGCCTTGGGACTTCCCCGGTTTCACAAAGAGGTGAGCCAACGTGAGTGTTCCCTGCAGTCACATGCATTCAACAATGATCCACAGTCTTCTGTGGATTCTTTTTTTTTTTTTAACAAACTAGGCACAGACCGATGAGTTCTGTTCAAGTGCATAAACATCAGAAATAGTTGTATGTGGGATCTATCACATTAAAATACTCTGGAGGTTTCACATTTTCTTTTTCAAATGAAGCTGCACAGTTTGACTTTCAAATTAATCTAAAGGTTTTTACAGTATAAACAATTAAAACTGATATCAAAAGATGTCAGTTTAGCACAACTGGAAAGTATTCAGAGCACTTCACTTTGTCCACATCTTGTCACATCAGATGACAATTTATTACAAATTGTATTAAATTAGTATCTTTGCTCAAAATTCTACAACTAAATGTCAGATTATGACAAAAAGGGAGAAAATTTTGAGTTTTATTGGGTTTTTTTTGTACATTTATTAAAAATAGTAAAGACCAAGGTAATACATTTCCACAAGTACTCATAACCTTTAATCTGAAGTTCAGTTTTCAGCTGTTTCCACTAATCACCCTTGATATGTTTCTACAGCTAAAATGGAGTTGAAATTCAATTGATTGGACTTGATTAGGAAAGACACACACCTATCTATATAAGGTACCCTAACCCTAACCCCTGACCCTATGCGGATTGCAAAAATAAATAAATAAATAAATAAGACCTTATATTCAAATCTATGAAAATTCACTGTAAATGGGAAGTTTTATAACCTGCTATGACCTCAAGTGCACCATATTATAAAATCAAGAATTCCTGCATGGGAGGATCAGAAAGCATGAAAACGTTTATACTTGTGCTCAGAGAGCAGCCCTCTTATCTCAGCAGGAGGCTGGCAAGAAACGGTGGTGCCTATGCGATTTCTGTAATACTCATCATAAACTCTTTGTTGCACATTTCAGACACCAGGAGGGGGAAAAGTAAAAGATATTTATTTTCTGCAGCTAGAAAGTGCAGACTGCTGAATTCTGGCCACTGGGATAAAACTTTGATCTTTTCTTGTTCAGTTTGTCAAAATAGACTGTCTCTTGTAGAACTTTGAAAAAAAAAAATCATAAGTGAGTTCTCATTTACAAGATTTTTTCAGGGGTAGTCAGTAAAGGGGGTAGATAAGAAAAGTATATGCACCATTGATCATTTTTTGTTTCACTAAATAGTTCGATTCACTCAATTATGAACGTCAAGTTATCAATGAAAAATGACTCCCATTTTAGAGGGCTGTCCACCAACAAACTGGAGCAAAGCCACCTGCTATGTGAACAATGAATTGTAACGTTTCTGACCAACATCTGAATAGCACATTCACAAATCAAATGACAAGTCAAATCATGAAGGCATGGTTGTTTACAAGCAGGATGCAAGACTAACTGGTCAGAACTAACTGGAAAATTAATGAGACTTAGCTTTAAAGATATTGTCCAACAATGCATTTCTTCATCAACAAATTCAGTATAAACCTGCAGGAGATAGCAATGCAATATATATTTCTCCTACAGGATTTCACAAATTATATTTCACAAAAAACACATTGAAGAAAAAACAGCTAATCAAGCTTTGAGTGTATTTGAGTTGGAAGAGGCTAAAGAATAAAGCTGATCAGACAGGGTTACATTAAAGTAGACTTTTAACAGCTTTTGACAACATTTATAATCATTCAAGTTATGTATCAATGAGATTAACCTGCTTAAGCAGAATCTGATGTTGGAAATTTAATTTTGAATTTTTAAGTCATGACTGATAACTGACGGAAAAGGTTTCATTTTCAGGGACCTAATTGTATCACACAACTATTTGAAAATGCTCAATTAAATTGTAACTTTTGATGAAAACTGATGATCAATAAAAAAAATTATTTGCTAATAACTGACCAAAACAAACAAAAATCCAACATGGACCAGCAAACAAAATCAAAACACACCTTTTACTGACATAGAGGGCCTAATCAAGGCCCAAAATCTGACTATTATTGACTATTATTACACCCCAGACCACGATGGATACTCCCGTGCATAGCAAAGTTGAAGCAAACAGCTGTGATGGTAAAGATCTTCATAGCTGTAGCTGGTAAAAACCTGTTCATTTTGCTATTTGAATTTTTCCATTTGATTACATTTTTGCCTCAGGATAAATCATCTTAAGTAGCTGGATGATTTGGCAGTAGACTGACACATCATGTAGTTAGACTTAAGTTAGGCTTAACTAAACAATTTATCCTTCTATAACAATTTTTTTCTATAAAATAGAAAAACTTGTAGAAACGGATCATGACATATGAGTTAAACTGAATTTAAAGTGAATTTAATTGATCTTACTGACCGTTCTGGCTGGTCGCCTTAAAAATACTCAATGAGTGCTTAGCAATCAATTATCCACAATGACTAATTAAACCTCAGAAACTTTATTTGCTATAAGGCAGCAGGGATATACACTTGGTTGAACAACGCAATAGTGCTGATTCCTATGCAGTCAGCCAGCTAAAATTAAATCTGCACAATGTTGCTGCCAACCCTGTGCACGACAAAGAGAAACCAAAAGGTTAAAAGGTTATCAGCTACACACATAAAGGCGTGCACATCTATATTTTGCAAACTATGTTTTGCAAGCAAATTTCATCATATTTTAAATAGATCGAAAGAGTTGTCCTCCCAAAAGGAATCAAGAGAACACACAAATTAAAATGTTCATAATGTGTTCACAGATTCCTTCGAAAGGATTCATTGCCTTTCGACTTGAATCGCTATCTGTGGCCGAAGTCCTCAACCGTAACCGAAGCTTCTGCAACTTCCCTCGTCACTCAGAGCTTCACGTCTTTTAACACCAGCTCCTAGAGTGTGCCAAGCTGCTGTGAACTTGTTAGCACCTTCCTGAAGAAGTCAATACCTGATGGAGGCTTCCCAAAAATCACAGAAGAAATGTTGTGCAGCAGAGACGGGGAGAGTCTTGGTATCGCAGTACGGAATTAACCCCGGAGGCGCCAGAGGATCTGAGCCCCCTGGACATCTGCTTTCTGTTCTCGTTGAGCTCGTTGCCACTCAACGCTCGCTCAGTTTGGAGAAACATTCTGGTGGCATCGGCACATTCTGCAGGAATGCCGCCGATTTAAGCCTACCATTACCGCTCTGTGACACGGAGTCATACATCAACTATAGACTTCTCATTAGGGGACCGTTCAGTGAGGATATTTTAAAAATGAACAACAGTAGAGATCAGTTTTAGGACTAAACATTTTAAACACAAATAAGATAAATCATACTTGTGATAGTAATTGAATCATTCCTTTTAATACTCATTGAACTTTTTAACATTTTTATCTTTAGAACTGCAAACCTTGCTGAATTTAATTGACATTCTATGTTAAATACCAATGCAAAGCAATGTGTAGCGGTAAAGTGAAATGATAAGAAATATTACGTGGTTTTTCATGTTTTTTGGAAAATATAAACACAAAAATTATCCTTTGCCATGGTATTCATCCCCACTTTACAATGAAGCCCCTAATTAAAATCAATAAAAAGCAGTTTACACAAGGTATCAATACACCGCACTCTTTTTGGTCAGTCTCTTTCTATAGACTGAAATGTTCCTTTTAGCATAATACCTCAAGCTCAGTTATATTGAGTCAAGAGCTTTCATGAACATTTTTGAAGTCTTGTTACAGATTCTTAATTGAAATTAAGCGTTGGAATTTCACTGGGCTATTCTAACGCATCAATTAACTTTTATCCAAACCAATATATTTTATCTCTGACTATGTTTAAGGTTGTTGTTGTTGTTGAAGCTCTGACCAAGTGTCAAGTCTTCATCAGCCTTTACTTATTAAAGCTATTCTTCCAGGATTGCCCTTTATTGAACTCCATCCATCTTCACATCATCTTTAAACAGCTTCGCCGACATTGCCAGAAAAAAAAGCATCTCTGCAGCATGATGCTGCAGCCACAATGGTTTGCAGCAGAGATGATGTGTAAAAAAGTGAAAAAAAATCTTCAGTGCTGGGAATACCTTTCCAAGAAACTAAAATAATGCCAAATCTCACAAGGTGTAGATGAAAGGGCAGGTAATGTGCTAAATTTAAAAATGTGTATATTTGAATCTGCTATGAGTATTTACACAGTATCAACATGGATGCATTTTTCTATCTATCTGAAGACCCAGGATTATATTTCACTCACAGCAGAGTGGAGGCAAATTTAATGAGACTGAACATGACAAGAGCCGAAAGCACAGGTTAAAGGATTTAACTTGAGAGCTGAGGGATTCAGACGTTTATTAAAGGTCAAGACGTTGCACCGGAAACCTCAGTGGAATTGCATTGATCTTATTTTCATTTTAACAATCTAGAGTACGGATAAGGTATATTTTGTTTGATTTGGAAAGACAACTTGTAACAGTGTAAATGCACAAGATTTCTCTTTCAGAAAGTGTCAGATGTGAAGCTACTTAGCAGAGTTTGTGCTTGCTGTGGTGAGGAGACGTCACAAATGGGAACAGGTGGCACGGCTTGGGTAGCCAGTGCTCCCCCACAGTCAGAAATAGACTCACAATGGGTCAAAAGATGGACAGAGAAGGAGGAGGCAGAATGACTGCTGCCTATTTTAAGGTTTCCACTGTCAGTATGGAGACGCAGACATCAATATCCCACAAACCTGACAGTGTAATATGCAAAACAGAATAGACCAGGGAGATTTCCTGCTGCTTGTTATACTTATTTGAAGCAAATTAAAGTGATAGCTCTGAATTTTTAAGGAAAGTTTATATTAAGTTTTTGTGAGCAATAGATAGGTTACATGCAGTAGATAAGGTAAGTCTCAATGTAACTCTCCGCAGTTAGTTTAATCCGGGGTAGTTGGACCTGAAGATTAACAGCTGAAAAAGAGCATATTAAGCATTTCTGGTTTATCTGATAGTAAGATTCCTTAAGTAAAAGAAAAATAAATAATTTCCTCAAAGCATTATGACAATTACTGGATTGGAGTTTTTAAAGATGTTACAAGATCATGTTAGTCTTGGCCCTTCTTGTGTATTTTCTTCCAAGTAGAGCTATTACATTTTGCTCTCTATATAAAAAATATTGACTTTAGGAGTTGCACAAAGAAAGAGCACGAGCTCAGAGGGTAAATCACTTCATGCTGGGGAGTTTCTGCAATATGTTTCACTGTTAGAAAAGCACCCAGGTACATTTGATGCCCTTGGGACTTAGGTGCTACTTTAAGAAGTGTTGTAAGGTCATTTAGTGCATCTGTTCTTGTCCTCCTTCTACTACAGCTAGGGATGTCCCAGACATGCCACATGCAATTAGAGGGACTCACATATCACTTGGAGACTGCTTTAACTTTCAATGTCTTTCCTGGATAGATAGTGTTACCTCCAGCTATAAACACACCACTTAGGAGATATAAATGCCAGTAAATGTCAGTAATAATATGACATGTGCAATAAATGTTTAACACTAAATGCTTCTCAATTTTTCTCAAAAGAATTTGAATGGTTGTGTCTTGCAAGTACTTTCAGCTTTCTGATTTTGATCCACCTGGTACAAATTATGGATCCGACTGTTGCATTGCTTTTATTATATTGTCACCATTTAACAGATAAACTCTATGTTTGACATAAGACACACAATGCAGCTTAATTTATTTTCAAGTGCCATCAAATTCATCCTATGACCTAACCATTTGCTTGCTTTTTCATTTAGAAATGTGTAACCTACTTTAAAAGTGAATATTGATCTAAAATGGATGAAATATGATAAAAAGATAAAATCATATGAAGACGAACTTAAAACTTGATCACATGCACACAAAAACCTGTTGGGTTGATACTTTAGACCAGATTCTGAGTATACACTGTTAGGACAGATGTGTTACTCAAAGATTTAATCAAACATTGGGTCAAAAACAGAGACCCAGTTTGTTCACTCAGACAAGAGACCAGAAAGGGCCTTATTGTCCTTTAGAGGTGGATAAAAAGTATAGTTCAAGCAGGTTGCTTGAACTATAAAGCAACCTGACCAGACTTTACTGAAACTCTTCCACAGCATGAAACAAGAAATAAAACAAGACTGTGTAACAATATTGATGTCAGTTCACACAGAGAACATATTTATCCCTTTAAGATTAGCCTTTTCGCTGCAAAGTGCTTCGTGAAAACTACAGCTAGCTTGGTTCAGTGTTGAAGTCAATATAAACAGGCAATATTTATTTTAGTGGTTTATACTGAATATGACTTTTAAAATCTAAATTCAGGTATTTTTCAATAACTATAACAATAATAACTATCACCTTGACACATATTTTTCAGGAAAAATATGTGTACCTAAACCTATTTTGTTGGGTAAAATCCCCAACGTAAATTTGTGTATAGGTTCTCCGGGAGTGGTTTAGCAGAATTACTCCAATTTGGTTGTTTTTAACATACCAGGTTTTACACTTTGCCCACTGTTAAGTATGGTGTAGGTAACATCATGCTGTGGGTATTGTTCCACTACATGAGTTACTGGTTAACAGTGTATCAGCAGACAACAAGCAAATAAAAAAAAACTTCCCACCACTACATGCTTTCAATAAGAAGATGATGGTGTTCGTGCTGCATCTACAGGATCTGTGTTCATCAGTATGTTTTTACCTCGAAGATTACAATATACAGATACAATATACATTTTCCTCCAAAATTTTTAGAGTACATCATTGGCTATTTTGGTTGTGAAATGTTTGTGTGCTGAGAAAAAAAAAAGATGGTAAATCTGATTCTGAGGAACCAAAAACCCACCTGTGGGTCTGTAGAGACAGGCTCCCACAGTTTAACCCCTCCTGCATGGAGAATGCATGTCCCTAAAAGGCCGGTTGCTGGGAATAAATTGCGATTGTGACAGTGCAGAGTGACAGCAGCTGCACAGCATATCTAAAGCGGACCATGATGCAAAGGGGAGGGAGGGAAGAACTGTGGCGGACAGTGTTGGGTTTCAGGAGGTCTTCCAATCTTAGGCACCTGACAAGCCTGGAATATAGAAGCCTGGTTACAGACTGTAGAGGGAGAAACAGCACCCCAAGGACGGGCAGGGGTGACAGACAAGGGTAACAATAACTCCAACAGCGGAGACCCAGAGGTAGGGCCACAGGTTTAGAAAGTAAGCCAAAGCATCAGAGCATCTGAACAAGAAATTATCTTTACTTTGTACCACATTATCTAGCTTAGGACAATATTCATGATAAAAAAAAAAAATGCACCCAACAAATACAGACTCTTCAATGCCTAACCTAATTTTTAGGAATGAAGTGAAGAGAATGATTCAGTGTCTATTAAAGGTCCCCACATGGCCACTCCACTCTCCTTAGTTAGACTAAGACTTTCCATCAGCTGGTGCCATGCCTTTGGACAGCTGACATGCAGTCAAGCCACAGCAGAGTCTAAATACTCCTCATTGTCCCTCCTTCAAAAACGTAAATCAGACTTTCACTTTAGACAATTAATTAAACTATAACTTAGTGGTGAAGTAACATGAGCTAACTACAAACAGGGCAGCATTTCTGTAGTTTTCATTCTACCTCAGATTCAGTTCAGCTTCTCATTTGACCGTCTGTAAAGTTTAATTACAACAGCCGCTAAACTTACAGATGTTCATCAAATTCATCCACCAAAAAGCAGTAAGGAATAATTTTATGACATACCATAAATGCACCATCAGATTCAAAACAGAATCTTTATCTACGAAAGCGTCCGATTCTTACCTGCTGTGGCCTGCAAAAGCAGCAGGGTGAGGAGACAGCAAATCGAGACAGTACCCTTCATGATGGCTGCCAGGAGAACTCTGATAGCCTCACAGACTATATATACCGAGGCAGGAAGGTTAAAGTGCATGCAGAAGGAAGAGGTGGGGCAGAGACTGTCCCACTACTGGCATGACTGGTGAAGGGGCTGATACCCATGTGTTTTAGGAGCACCAGGTCTGACTGCTGGTTCGTCATTGGAACCTTTGCTGCATGCAATGCCCAGTTGATCAGGACTCCCTCACAGAAGAGATATTGTATATTATTTTAAATGCCCTTAGAAGCTGAAAAATAATACTTTTTTTCTAGATTAAAACAGAATACATGCACTTTGCCTTAGTCAAGTGACTAAAATGGCTTTATCACCATCATCCACAAACTTAAATATCACAGATTGGGCTCCTAGCTGTGGTAATGTAGATTCTAAAACATCCACCCTATACTCACTCTGCTGGCATCTTAGTGAAAGTAATTACCATCAGCAGAGTGAGAGCTGAGAAGAGTTTGCCCGAGTCAGCCTCAACTCCCTCACCCAGCCCAACGCTGGGCGGATTACCGTTTTATCATCCTCACACAGACACAAAGTGGCAAACATAATCTCACCATTCCTCGGGAATCAACATCTTAACTGTAAATTAATCCTCAAATATGGCAAAAGGTTTCTCTCTTTGACCAGGTCCATCCCGAATTACTTGTGTCCAAGCACCACAGCATGATCATTTTGAACTTTCTCATGTCTGGAGGAAGATTCTTAAAGGCAAGATGGCTTTTATAGAGTCTAGACAACACAAGCTTTTCACTTAAATACACATGACAAACACTAGCATTAATAGCATTAATTATGCAGACTGTAACTTAATAGTAGGCCAAAAGCCACTGTCAAGAAGTTAAGAGACATCAGGATATTACATAAGGAGTTGATCCTTCCAAATGTGTGGTCCCTACTCAGTAATAAGGTCACTATTTTCAGACGTCCACACAGAACAGACAACCAGTTTTTGACGTGTACAAATAATTAAATGTAGAAATAATTAAATTAAAACTCCTAAAATTAGGTTGTATTATTTACTTCAACAATTTTTTTCCAGAAAGTGTAGATTCACTAGAAAGCTCTTAATTGTGTTTGTTTAGACAATTATAGTTTACACCTAAGCAAAACCTAAGTGTTTCTCATAAACATTACTAAATTACATAAGAGCAATAAAAAGCTGATTTATTCTCACACTTTTCATTTTATTTTTAAATACAGAAATGTAATTTTATGACCCATGCTATTATGAGAGGGCAACATCCACAACAAGGGCAGGTTCCAAAAGGTCACTCATTACCAGTCACTTAATAGAGCTAATGGAAAGTTGAGTGGAAGGAAAAACAAGTCAAACAAAAAAAGATCTTTCCGGTTTCTAATAGCTGCAAGACACAATCATCGCAATGATCAAACAATAATGCTTAAAATATGCTTCTGTCTATAATTAATTTACATTAGTTTCACTTTCTGAAAGAAAATATTTTTTTCTTCCATCTCTTATTTTAGTTTACACTTTTAAGCAATAATGTTGGAATCACACTGAAAAACATATCACAATATAACAAATATATTTTTGAGATATTTGTCAAAGCATTTTTGACAAATCAAATGCTTTACGTGTTATAAAGAATTCAACTCTTTTAGAGACCATTTGTATGAAGATAAGATAAAATGATCATTTAGAATAATAACTTGCGGCATCTTTGGGGAACAAGGAGCTTTGATTGGTTCATTGCGTCTCAGGAAATGACAAAAGATGCCACCCACTGTCCATGGTGTGCATGGTCGCTGTCACAGAGAAAGTGGTCGCTCTTAATTTAGCTGCTGTAAAGAGAAGGAGGGGCTGGAGGGGGTTCTTCCACAGCCCATCTACCAAACACTCGGCTGCAAACACTTGGGCTTCACGGCCCGAACGACCGCCATTGATTTGAACTGGCAGCGAGACAAACAGAGCTATTCATGTCATTGCTGGTGCTGTAATAACAAAAGAAAACACACACGAGCCAAATGTTTAAAAAACAAAGTACAAACTTTATTATTCTGTCTTTACAAAGGCACAAGCCTCTTTATCCCCAAAACATAAAAAAAACAAAAAAAAAAAAAAACGTAATAGCTTCTTGATGACCATATGCACTGACCGGTCTAACAAAGTAAAAAAAAAAACTGAATGAAACAAATAAAAACAATAGGGAAGGAACTGAGCTGCAAAAAAAAAAAAGATAAAATACATAAAATACATAAAATGACAGGATAAAAGATGCAAGAAGATGTGAAAGGTAAACTGGTAAATGTAGGAGGACTGACATGGAGGGTTGGGGATACACAGCTGTGCGTTTTTTTTTAACTCATAACCTCAAGAGCTTCAGCTGAGGAGATCCTCCTTTACACATAAAAAAAGAGGCAAACTCCAGTATATTACAGTAAGTGCTTCGTAATCTTCACCCTTAGTGATCCTTAGTCCCTCCCCCACTAATCTGACAATCTGATATGCCCATATAATAACTTTGTAACACAAAACACAGAATAAAGAGACGCAACGGAGAGCAACCAGTTCTGGGATTCAGCAGGAAAACTTTCCAATGCAGATACTGGGAAGAACCAGAAAAAAAAAAAATCCTCCGTTTTCCAGCGACCCTCCCCTTCTTCCTATAACAATAACTGACACACCTGACATCAACAGGTTTAAAGGGGAATTCCCAACTCTCATCAATCGTGAGGAGGAGTGTTGGGGTTTAACGCACAGTCTGTCCAGCAGTTCAAAGCTTAAACAGTCGACTCTAAATGCTGAGATGAGCCGAAAGTCCTAACTGTGATTTGATTTTTCTGCAGAATCTCAGGAAACCTTCGACACAATCTTATGGAATGTCTTATTATGGAGGTTTCTCTCCCCCCCCCAACATATTTCACACCAAGGGGTCTCGAACTTTCAAATCTAGACATACAGTGCTTTGCAAAAATGTTCACAACCCTTGAACTGTTTCACACCACATAGTCATTTAGTTAGGAATATGTGATCATAAATTCCAACATAAAGAAGCACACAACTGTCGAGAAAGGACAAACATGTATGGTTTTAATGTTGTTGTTTTTTTTTTCTTTGCAAGTGCTTTGGAAATCACTTGTGTGCAAATTTGGGCTTACAAAAAAAAAAAAAACTACAAGAAATCAGCAATTGCGTAAAAACAAGTCATGAATGTAGAAGAAGGTGCTTGAGTCAGATGAGATGAGAACTGGCAGCATGAAAATCAATAAGTGGCAGAAAACACACACTACATGTGACCCCCAACACAAAGTTTCCATGGTTTAAACAAGGTAGTGGCAGCATCATGTAGTAGGGAAACTTTTCTCAATCTTCTCAGAACTGATGGGAGATAGAATTTAGCCAAATCGTGTCTAGAAGAAAAACTGTGAGAGGCTGAAAATACAGAAATCCAATGAAATGGTTTAGATCAAAAACACATGCATGTTAGATCAGCCTAGTCAAAATATGTGGCAAACTCACACTTTTGCATGCTGGTGAACAAACCATCACCGCTAAGAAGAAGGTTAGCAGCAGGATTATGCTGTGGGAATGTTTTTTTTTTAAATTTATAAATAAATAGAACAAAACATATGAAAGAACAACCTGCTTGAGGATATTTCTTTTCTTCCAGTTCACCATTATGCACTACCTTGTGTTGACTTTTCTCATAAAATCAAAAGAATATTATTAATGTGAAACAATTGAGAAAAGTTAAAAGGTTTTGAATACTTTTGCAAGGCACTGTATACCCAAACACAATTTTTGCATTAATTTACCTTTAGTATAGTTTGTAAACTACCAACATGTTTCATTCTGGGGCAAACAAATTTTTGGGTTAAAAGAACCCCAAAAATAACTATATAACTGGGAATATATATTTATATATTTAATGACATCTGCCCAGTGTTTACAAGTCTGATCAAAGAGGTGAAAATCAGTTGCCCCCAAATGAAAAGTTTCCAGATTGTTCTCTGAAGCTGTGTGAAGGAATGGCCTCCCTGCAGCCAACCAAAAGGGCTCATAATAAGGCAAACTGTAACCTCTCTTCGCTACAAGTCGCCCAGTCATTACATTTAAAAATGAAACAGAAAACGTACGAAAAGGACAGATATTAGGAAATGCATAGAGCATATGTAGTAAATTCAGTCGTCACCGTGAATGGCACACTAACGAGTTCTCTGGGCATTCTTCCTCAAATTTCACCATAATCCTCCTATGTCCCAAAAGGCGGAACAAGCAACAAAACAGTCTCTCTAGACCGAGCGAAGAAGTGATTGTATGCGTCCTTTTCGTATAAATGAGTCGTGCATTTCAAGGCTAAAGTGGTGGCGTTTCAGACTGCCAGAGTCCTGGGCACCACGAAGTCCCGCTGCCTAAAAACACTCAGACACACACACTCCTCAAAAGTACTCATCATGGCCCAACAGATTAGCTTATACGTCAGGCCAGGGGCTTTTATACTCAGAAGTAGAGGATGTTAACAGTAAAAGAAAAAACAAGCAAGATGTGGGATTACTGGGATCCCAGCCCAGCAAAAACAAACAGAAAAAAAAAAAATCAACAAAACTAAAGTTGTGAACCAGTAAGTGTACTCTCTTTTTGTATGAGCACCAGTCAGCCATTAAAACGGCCTTTAGTTTTTTTTTGTTTTTTTACTTTCTAGTGGAGCATTTAAGAGAGAAACATGAAATTTTGACTTAATAAAATAACAAAGAACTTTTAGGACAGTCTTGCAAACTCACAGTGTCTTTGCAAACAGCCCAGATGGTTCTCGAGCGGAGCTGTTCGAAAGGGCGTCCATCTTCATAATAATCACGCTCAGTTGGCGGGCGCCGACGTCACACCCGCGGGCCTCTTTCCCGTTTCTTTGATCAGCCACACGACTTCAGGACAGCGCCGGGAGGACAGTCCTGGCGGCTGATGGAGATGTTTAACAGGCGTTTGAAAGTCCAGTTTCCAGTTTGACTGAGAGTTCATAAAAATCAATTAGTAGCTTTAATAATAGTTCCAAAGAGTCGTGAAGAGACAAGAGTTTGTTGTGTAGGTAAAAAGAGCAGAGGTTGTAGTTAAGCAAAAAAAAAAAAAAAGAGAAAAACTACGGTTGTGAATGTGTAATTGTAAACCTTCTCAGGCGCCTATTTTTGTAAAATCTGATGTAGAGAAGAAGATGGGGAAAAGCAGTCAAAATGAGTGCTATAATCCGACTACCAACCCGGTTTGCGTCCACAGAACAAGAGTGCTGTGAGTTTGTAGTCTCCCATAGCCCTGTTCTGCTTTGGGGCCCTTCTGTGTGTGAGTGTGTGCGTGTATGAAGGTGTGGGGTACACGAGCCTTCAGGCAGGCGAGCTCAAGGCAGCGAGCAGTCGTCGGGTCCGTCGCTGTTGGAGGCCGTGTCTGAGCCCGCAGCGTCGGAGAGGATGCGCCCCGAGCTGACGATGACCGCCCTCCTCTGCTCCTCCTCAAAACCCTTCCCCTGGGTGCCCTCAATGTGCTGGATTGCCTGGAGGCAAACAGGGAATAATAGAGGAGGCACG
Source organism: Xiphophorus couchianus (assembly GCF_001444195.1). Classification (NCBI taxonomy): domain Eukaryota; kingdom Metazoa; phylum Chordata; class Actinopteri; order Cyprinodontiformes; family Poeciliidae; genus Xiphophorus; species Xiphophorus couchianus. The sequence goes on along the minus strand of NC_040243.1, from coordinate 12,242,189 downwards.
TCAGAGACTAAGGCGCCCTCTAGTGGTCAGATGTGGCGGATAAAAGAAAAAAAAGACAGCAGGAGTCATGTGAAGGAAAGATAATTTTAATTTTAAGTGCAGCTTACTTGAACGATGGTGTCCAGGTTCTGCCGAGATGTGGACACGGAATTAATAACCGATGTTGGGCCCATGGTTACCACGGTAACATGATGGGGCTGGGGAGTTTGTGCGGGCGCAGGAACGATGACTGTGGCATGATGTGTGGGTGCGGGCGGGGTAGCAGGAGCCAACACCTGAAAGAACGATATTTACACATCATTCCCTAATAATGTAATATGCAAAATTATGCCATGCTTAACAAATAATTGAATCAAACACTGTTTCTATCACACAGGCAATAGAAATCTACAAACTATGAGGTGCATTTTTGTGTTTAACCCCCTTGATACTGCTGCCCCGAAATAAAATCCAGGCAATCAACTGCCTTCAAAAGTCACCCAGCAAGTAAAACCTGTGTAATTGAATCCCAGTGTAAATACAGCTGTTCAGTGAATCCCTCAGTGGTTTGTTAGAGAACAAACGACATAATGAAGAACAGGAAACACAACTTATAGGTCAGGAAGATTGTTGAGGAGAGACCGGAGACAACAATGAATTCATGTAGATTAATGCATACCTATACGCTCATATGGCCAAGGCTAGGGCTGGATGATATGGCTGAAACATTTATCACAATATAAGTGTTTCATATCAATTGATGTTGATAATTGAACCAGTCATACCCGCAAAGATTTGCAGCTGTAATTACAGCAAATGACGGTTCCATAAGGGGCTAAATAAATATAAATGCACTCCACACTATTCAGAATAATGCACTCCTTTGTACTTGTCTATGAGATCAAATTAGGAGTTGGCATGTATTGTACAATTTATTGTGAAAACTGTTTTATGACAGGCATTTTGACTTATTGATGTGTTGATCAATTCCAATTAATGATGTTAAATAAAAAGCAAAACTGCGACAGTATTAACGGATTTACTATTTTAATTAAATAAATTGATGTTAAAATGTATTTAACATCAATAAATATCAGTGAAATGAAAAACATGATTAAATACAGTTATTGTGTACATCTTAGTGATACAAATCACACTTCTTTCAGTAACTTGCACGCTGAAGAAGACTATTTCTACTGAGAATATTTTTCAAGAATAGTATCTGTGTGTAATGTTATGAATGCTATGTCATGCATTCACAGTAATGTAAAAAGTTTTTAAATCATAATTTTTATCGTCATCACAATTGCACCGCAAAATATTGCGTATATACTGTATATCCTAAGTCCACAATGCCCACCCCTATATCGAATTCCAATAAAATCTATGAAACTTTATTTAAATTTCATTGTTTACATGACAACATGTGAGAAAGTTCAAGGGGTGAACATTTATTTTGCAAGGCTCTGCATATGTGACAGTCAAAATTATTCTGAGTCTTTTATCACAACAAAGATGCGGACATATATTGAAGATAAACTCAATTTCAAATATTTTGTGATGATAAAGTAAAACACCTTCTGAAAGCTAAATTTAGTCATTAAACAAAAGCTGAATTCTTTATGAAACGTTGGTGTTGAACCTGAGGGCTGTGTGCTGGAGTGAGGTCCCTCTCTAGCTGCTTCTGCAGGCGAACAAGACTCTGCGTCTGGACTTGTTGTTCCTGGACCTGCTGGGCGATCGCCTTCAGCTTCTCTGGGTACAGCTGAGCGTCCAGGGAGCGCATCTGCCAGGCGGGACGCATCGGGAGAAAGGTGCGTCAGTCACGCACTTAAAACAGCTGTGTGTTCATTCCCACCCGACTGTCACCTGATCCTCCAGCATCATCCTGACTGTGCGCTCCTTTTCCAGCTGCTGCCTCAGCTCAATCATCTCCCTCCTCAGATCCTCAGTCTTCTCCTCCTCCAGGATGTCTGGAGAGCCGATTCCTTCATCTTTCTCCTCCGCCCGTCTCCTCTTCGGGGACGAGCCACTTAACTCCTGGGGGAAAAAAACAAACATAGATTGAGATATCTGGTTCAGATGAGTGCTAAAACCGAAGAAACGTATGGGAATATTTATGCAACTTGATGTACCTGTACCTGAATGATCCGCTTCAGCTGACTGTTTTGCTGCAATAGCCGCGTCTTCTCCTGCTCCAAAGTGAAGATGTACTCTGCCGTCTGTTGCAAGATTGCAGCCTGAAGAACATCAAAGTGAGGTTGTAACAGCAAGTTCAAACCCGTACAGCAACAGTGACTTCAAAAGTATCAATATTCCTTTTTCACGTTGCCATTTTCAAGTTTTGCCACGAATTAGATTTGTGGCTAAAACTTAAATCTCAGTTAGATGTAAACCTTAGCCATTACATCATATCTCCTGTTGTGGGTTTGTCTTGTTGGAAGGCAAACTTTCCCTTAGTCTCAAGTCTCACTTGTCATTGCTCAAGAAAAAGCTTCCCACCACATAATACTGCCAACACCATGTTGGGATATTCAGGCTGATCTTTAGAGCAAAGTTTTTCGCTAGAGTCCTGTATGTAAAGCCAGAAGTTGAATTTACCGGTAGAGAAGTTTCCTATTACACGTTTGCTGTTAACTGCATTTACTAACTTTGAAAGGTGTTTGACTGCACTAGATTGTATTTAGTGGTGACAGAGTAAAGGGAACTAAATAAAAAAGCACAAGAGTGATTTTTGTTAGAAACAAAATTGTTCTAGAACCAAGAATCATTTTCTTTCAATTTTACAATTAGGACCTCCATGTGTTGGTCTAGTACTTACAATCCAAAATGTGAAAAAGTTGAAGAAGAATAAATACTTTTTAAAAGCACGTTGGATCAAGCTCATCACCTAATCTAATTCAAGCCCACAGTTTGTGACCCACCTTGCTGAGCTTCTCCCCATCGCTGTGTGGGATGAGTGTTTTAAGTGACTGGAATCCAGCATTGATGCTCTGCATACGCCGACGTTCGTTGCTGTTGGCAATCTCCCTGCGAATTCGCCTCTCTTGGTCCCGGGCTGTTTCTGGGGTCAGAGGAATGTTGGCCAGACTGAGGGGGAAACAAAACAGGGAGGGAAGCAAATCCGTTAGTTGATAATAAATTTTGAGCACAGAGGAAGCCTTCAGCTTTGAGTCAGGAACCGCTTAACTTTAGCAGAAACATTTAATGCATACAGCAACTACGCATTTATTATGAAGCACTTATTAGTTGCAGTTTTATTCATTTTGTTACCTTATTTTTCCTGCCAATGGCATGACTAGTGTAAAAAATATTTCCATTTAAAATGCATTGTATATTGTGCAGCCTTGCATTAAAAGCAGTAATTAATTACTTACAAAAGGTAAACCGATATTTTGTTCTACAAGCAGCACACAGGCAGTGTTTGCCTCTAACCACTACAATTTTAATATGTTCATACTTTAAAACAGTCAAAATGAGCCTTCGTAAGCCAGGTGCTGGGATTTAATTTAGGGGAAATTCTAAGAGCGCTTCCTGCAACATCCTCTGCTTCCACCTCTGTATCTCCTGCCAGGCTCTTATCTGTACTGACTCAGCTGCCTCAGTGCAAACACTGGGAACTGTTGTGCAGACACGGATGAGAAAAAAAAAATGTGCATGCGCGTTGTGAGTGTTAAGTGTGGAGATACACACAGACACAAAGCATCTGCCAATACAACTGGGCTTTGCCTTCCCTAACAGTAGATTACCACCAAGCTGTTTTAAAGTGCGTTTTTTTAAAGGGGAGCAAGACAAAGTAAGCAAATAAGGCTGTAATGACTGACTTGTTGATGTAATAAATAATAGACTGTAAACAGATGAGCAACAGATTTAGAAATTAAAAATCTTTCACCAGTATAGAGACATATTGTTATTGTGTCTTGTCTCTATTCTGTAACTGCGAAGTAATTTCCCTGCTGGGATGAATAAAGTACTTCTATTCTATTCTATAATATTCTATGACTTCCATTCATTTTACTGTTCAGTTATACTTTCATTTGCAGAGCCAGGGTCATCTTAACCTGGTGGCACAGTCAGTTTATCTTGCATTTCACATGTAATACTGCATCAATCAGGTCTTTTCTGACAAATATCAATTTTACATAAAAAAATCCCCAATCATGTATGAAATAGCATCTCCTTAGCCTTTACCATATTTTTTTAAACCTAAAAAAAAAACTATGCAAAACGTACATTTTGTACATTGATGCCCAAAACAAATGTGAGTTGGTAGGAATAGGACAAAAATATAAAAATATAGTTTCCTTGTTTGTCCTATGGATCAATAATCAGAATCAGTCAAGGGAAAAGTAGGTAATTCAGATGATCTCTGGGTGATTGATCGATGCATCGCTAGAAACCAATGCAGAAAGGGACAAACACAAATAAACAACAGGCTCATTTCTATTTAATTATATTGTGGTTTAAAGATATTCAAACAATAAATCTTTATCAGCTGGTCATCACATGGTGCTTTAGAGAAACTGGTGTTCAGATACTGGCAACAAACTCTCAATGCATTTGGTAAATTCATAAATGTACATTTTCTCCCCAACTGTCTTGGAAAAAACCGAAAGGTTTTGGACGATATTTTGTATTACCACAACAATCATAAACAATCGACAATTCACAACAAAATGCTAAGACAAAAAAGCTCCAATTCTGACATTGAAAAATAGACCACATATTTGAAAATTTCAATAATAAACTTAAATAGGCTTATGACACTAATACTTCTTTATTTATATATCAGCATAACAACATTTATTATCCTATCTTGTTTATTTTTATCTTTGCTAACCAAACACCAGCTGACTGTTGGATGATTTGGGACAAACAGAAATAAGACTACATTTCCCAGAATACCCGTGCGCCAGCAGCAGCAGTCGCAGCAGCAAGCAGCACAAGATTCCTCCGCCTCCTTCAACTAGCAGGGCTGCGGACGTATCGACGGGCCTTCCGTGACATACACACCCCCTTATTAATAACTCAACTTTTAATATTCCTGCCTCCCCTCGAACACCAAATATCCCGTTATCTGAAATGTATTAAAAACAATATTTGTAACCGCTAAAAGAAGAGCCAGTCGGTCACCACAGAGCCCGACAGCACCTCGGTGCTCGGAGCAGACTTTTTCATGTCCTCCGCCATTACAACAATGCGGCAGGCAGCATGGCAGAGGTGCGGGATGAAAAGACGCAGTGGAGGTGGCTCGATAGCGCCAGCAAGCAGCACAGAAACCCCAATTATTTTATCGCAACTTAGAATAAGGGCAAATATGACGACAGCTGTTTGTATTTTACATCAACAGAAAACGGTTAGAAGAACATACAACGCGAGACTAACACCAGACCCCCCCCTCATCACTTTTAGCTCAAGCCACAAGCATGGCCGCACTACCCACAATAACTTCGGCTCCCTTTCAGCAAACCAGCTCCTTCCAGTAGCGTGTGGAGCGAAAACTGGCCCTTTAAAGGACCACAGTAATCGGTAGCAAAATATTTCATTTTCGTATGCAAATTACAGCGCCTATATAAGAGATTATTTGAGGATAAATAGATGTGGGATGTGCTCTGGAGCGGAGTAGCAGCGTGGTGTGCACGGAACCACGTGGTTAATGTTTGTTAGACACAAAATACGTGAATTTTTATACTAAATGAGCAAAATACAAAACAGGAGATATTGCACTGGCAGCATAAGACACCCAGCCGCTCATTTGCAGTGTAACGCCGGTGTTTGGTGTTAATTAGTGCCCGCAGTTCCCCCGTAAGCGGGTCGTGTACACAATAACAGATCAGATCAAACATGTTGCCTCAGTGCGTGGACAGTTCTTACAGTTATAATCATGCTGAATGGAGCACATGTGATTTATATACACACCTACAGAGACCACCGATCACTTCTTTCTCCGTTTTCCTGAAATGTTGCAGCGGGGGCACCTTCTGAGCTGAAACCATGAAATACTCCATGCTCGCCTCTCGCCAGTTTGGCCCCCCTCTCCAAAAAACAAATAAAATAAAATAAAATGAAAAACAAAACGGCAATCTCCTTTAGATTAAAGGGAAACAGATGACAAAAATCCCGTGATCCGAGGCGGGTTAATTCCTCAAAGTAAATCCGAATCCCTCGTCCGTGTATTTTGAGGCTACCGAGAGTTGTAATGTTACTCGACTTCCAGCTGATGGGGTTCCCTCGTTGTGTGTGGCGCTCTACCTCTCCTTCTCCCTCCCCTTTGCTTTCTCCCTCTGCATGACCGTGTCTCTCTCTGTGTGAGTGTGTGTTGGTGTGTGTGCAGCTGATCGGATTGCTTTCAAGGCGGGAAACAGCTGGTAGGAGTCACACACCGCACCACCAAATGCCTCCTTCCGCAGAGAAGGGGGAACTGCGTGTAAACAAAGGACTATTTAGTGCAGAGAGAAGCCAAAAGAATCTGATAGAATGAACTGGGAAAAAATGTAAGAAAATATTGACATATAATTTATGGTTAAATACGCGGATTAAATTGCGGCAATCACTCAGTCGGTGATTCTAAAGACAATAACACACAAACAACAAAACAATGAGTTTAATCAATAAAACCATTGTAAAAATTTACATAAATTTTATACGGCTATTACTTTGATGAATATTTCTGATTAGATACGAGTATATACTAAAACAAATTAGTGAAATCCCAGCTAATTTATACAGTGTATCTACTTAACAGCAATAGTTAATTTTTAATAATGAGGATTTACTCATCTGACTCTTCTTATGGTTGAAAAACTGAAAGAGAAACAAAAAGAGAAGAATTGCTTTCTGATTTGGACGTAAAATGTTTGTGAAATAGTAATAAACGTTTTAAACCAATCCTAACAATGTGACATGTAAATATTTTAACTGAAAAGAAAAGCTAAAATGTCTCTATCGTGATAAACAGCAGCCCCAGGGTATATGGAAGCATTTAACTGCCACAGATAGGACATAAATAGGGCCAGGATCTCATTAAGAGATGATCCTGTGTATATCTTGTTTATATCTTAAGCTAAGATATAAACGAGATATAAAACCCGTTTAAACATGAAACTTTCTTGCAACTTGTTGCACTGAGTTACTGTGATGACATTTTTTGTTTTGGTTGTAGTAAAACTCATAATAACCAGATTTGCATCCGGTTAAAATTATAATTTTTCATTACAGTGAGACCCAAAACTCATTAAAACAAGAAACTCTCTAAGGCGATATAAAACTTGTGATGATTTACAACCTTTTTGTTTAAATTACGTGGTTTTAATGACTTATAAAACTTGTTATAACCATATTTGTATCTTGTTTAAATGAGTATGTATCTCATTTTAGTGAGCTTTATGTCTCTAACGGGGAAGTTTTAATCAAAATGATTAGGCAGGATTTGTCTCTGCATTAATGCAGTAATTTGTACAAAAGGAGTCTCAAACAAACACTAAGTGCATCTACTATACAATACGTCGACCTACTTTTCCGTAGGCTAACAATTATGTTCTAAAAATCTTTTTGGTAATGTCTAATTTTGCGAGAAACTGAGTAATTAGTGTTTACTTTCTATAGGCCTTACTAATCATCTAAATTGACACTTAAGAATGATCAGTGTAGTAAATCGAGGACATGAAATTTGACATTTGTAATTGAATTATTGAAATAAAATATCTTTTTAATGATGTTCTAATGTGTTGGGTTGCACATAAATATATAGTAATTTTAACATTTTTTTTATTTTTCGCTATGCATGCCAAAGTGCAGCATTAGTAGTGAGATAGTAATAATAGCTTTTTGTTATATTTTGACAAACACATAATCAATGTTTTGGGGTAAATTTTTTAAAAAATCAACTCAAAAATAATATTTGCCCATTGTTGAATGGTGGCACTCACGGTGCTCCATACCACCTGCGCCCTGGCGATTAGGTAAATAAAAAGCGGGAGAAGCCTCTTCAGGGGCGGACACTCCAACAGCTGCGATAAGAGAACAGCAGCGATCAGCTGACCAGCTGGCAGCGCTGCACAGCAACAGCGCACCCACCAGAAGGGAGGGCGTTCAGGGACACACTGCTGCTGCTGCTGCTGCTGTCTGACACACCGCACCGGCTGTACGGTGATAACGCGTAGGTGGCAGGGTAAATACCAACCCGATTTAACAGGTTCAACAGATGCAAGGCCGCGCAAGCAAGCTAGTTAAGTGCTGCAAGGATTTGCATAAGAGCACCGCACCGAATGATCACTCGTTGAATGCAACAAAAAGTGAGTGCAGAAAACTGAGATAAAAACACAGCAGGTTTTAAAGCTTGGAAAAAATCAAAAATAAGTTTCTAAATTCTTTGGATTAGCATCATTTGCTTGAAATTGATTGAGGCTACTTATTGTAATCCAACCTATAAAAACTAAAATTCGACAGAAATGGAAATCGATTACTTATTACTAGTTATCATGTCAAGTGAAGGTGTGGACTCTACATTCAAAGGGCTGACTGTGGGCTATTTAACGACATATGATTTTGTAACTGGAATGTTGAAAATATGGCAGGCCAGCACAGTTTGACTCTGTTCTTGAAATTTTTTTAGAGTGAGATTTTTATTGAAAAATGCAAATCTTCTAAAAGATTATAATATGGATAATATGGATAATATTTGGTACAAGACAAAATATTTGTTTTGGAGTCAATTTGATAGTAAATAGGATGACAACCATCGAGAGACTTTAATCAGAAGCGGACTCGGATGTACTCATTTATTAAATTCATTTAGCTACAGAAAACATGTTGAGACAAAAGACCCCTACTCCATTTTTGTTGCAGAGAATAACATTTTGTAGACTAGAACATTTTAGCTCTTATAAAAAATGTTGCGCAAAAGGTGTAGCTGCCAAATGCTGAAATTTCATTTATGAGTGTCAAACTCAAGATGACAACAGGGATTTCTTAACATATTTTACTTATCAGCAAAATAAACTATCTTTCTTTATTAAGAGGGTGGGAGTGTGAGGCCTGAAGGTTCCTGCTTGGTGATCTTGACAGTTACATAAGTAGCACATTTATAAACCTTCTATCCGTATATAGTTTGTAAAATGTCTGCTTTAGAAAAGATTTTTTTGAAAAGATATAAGTTATGTTTTGTAATGAATAAAGTTATTTCGATGGAACCTTAAAAAGAAACACTAAAATTAGCTTCAACAGCTAGCCATTGATTAAATGTTATCTGAGGTTTCTCGACGCCCTCTAGTGGTAGCTGGTGAGAACTTGCGGGAGGCCAAAAACGGGCAGCTAAGGGCGTTGATTTCAAATACAAGGTCCAACAGCTGTGGACTGACAGTATCATACTGAGAAAATATAATACTTACAGTTTTACATGTGTCTCCTGTTACCTGGGGTGGGAAAAAGGTATTATACGTGTTACGGACACATTCAAGGTGCCATCTTATGTGGACGTCTCCGTGAAAAAGAAATCGCAGCAAGCAAAATTGAAAAAACAAAACACTTCCATCTCCAAGTCCTAGTCATACAACTGTGCCCTTTTGATGATGTCAGTGTAGTAAATCAACAAGATTAAGTGGAAATTAAATGAAGTAGCTCTTTAATTAAATAACCAGTGATAAATGGCTGGAGCAATAGACTCTAGACAGTGATTTATTTTCTAATAATTTTATGAAATAACTTAAAAATGTATAAATGTCTATAGGATTAAGTCATTGACGGGTGCAGGAAGACTTAATAGTATAATATGTTGTCAGAAAGCAACAAACAAAAAAAGACAGCTGGTCCACAAGCCATCAAATTTGCAAGGAAAATATTTTTATCTATGACTGCAATCACAGTTTAGGTCTAAGTTGCAAAATTAAGTATTTTGGAATTAATTGCAATACTGAAAAAGAAAAAGAATCTTCGCATTGGGTTCTGCGAAGGCATCAGATGTTTGTTAAAGAGCATTTTGAACAAACAGCATCCTGAAGACCAAGGAACACATCAGACAGATCAATAACAAAGCAGGGTTGGGTTACATAACCAATAGTAAAAAAAAATAGGAAGGATATTGCACCACTGCAAAACCTAGCAAGATATATCTGTCCTCCTAAACTGACAGGCCAGGCACGGACTGAAATAATCAAAGAAGCAACATAGAGGTCCTTGGAGAAGCTCCACAGCTCCAGTTGGAATAATGCGTTGCCAACTATTATTCATGCATTTCTCCAATTCTGCATTCATTGATGGGGGGCAAGAAGAATTCAATTGTTGAAAGAAACCTATAAGAAATCCCACTTAAAGTTTACCACATGTTGGGGATAGAGCAAACATGTGGAATCGGTTGTTCTGGACAGATGAAACCACAATTGAATGCTGTGACTTATACATGCAAAGATCTCTGTGTGGCAGAAAACTGATGTCACTACGACCACAATGAACCATGTGGCAGCATGGTGCTGTGGGGTTTTTCCCCCTTCAGCTGGCACTGGCAAGCTGGTCAGACTTGTTGGAAAGAATCATAGAGCTAAATGCTGGAAGAAAACCTGCTACAGACTGCAAGACTTAGTATTAGGTAACAGGTTCACCTGCCAGCAGGACAATAACCTTAAACATACAGACAGAGCTACAGTGGTTGGGTTTGCTTTGATTTAAACAGTATCTTAGTTTAGATAAAGGTGTTTAGCCAGGTAAATATTTCTGAAGCCAAAGCATGAGATAAATGTAAGAATGACTCTTCATCTGATTCGTATCTACTGGTCCTGTTCTCCTGTTCCTCATTTTCTGGGCTTACTGTTTTTCAAAGAGTTTCAGAAAATAGAAACAAATCCTCTGAGAACTATCAGAGACTCAGATTATCCCACTTGAAAGTTGGACTTGTTAACTTTCACCCACCGTACTGGGCCATTGAGCAATCTTAATTAAGTGGCTATTTGGTCCTTCCTTGTCATTTCCACTGGATCAGGGATATTATGTCTTTAATGCATCTGTAGAAGATTTGTTTTCACTATGAGAATAGAAAGTAAAATGGATATGGTGACTGTTTATGACAGTTTTTTACAACTCAAACAAATCTCTCTCTGAGAATAAACCCTGGCCTCAATATGTTTTTTATTTGTTTTGTTCTCTGTTGTGATTATTAGTTCATTTAGTTATAAAAAATATATTTTTAAAAGACGTTGTCACATTTTATATGTTTTTTTCATTTTCTTGTTATTTCCATTGTTGTTTAATTTAATTAAAAAAAAAAAAAAAGACAGTTGAAAGATTGGAGCTACATAGAAAATCCTTAGAGAACCTTGCAGTGAAGGCTGCAAAGGACTTGAATGTGGTGCAGGTTCACTTTCCACTGAGATAACTATTCACATGCAACCAGCTCCACAATGGAATGATTTTAGAGCAAAACATTCATATTGCGTTAGAATGACCCAGTCGGAGGCCAGACCTAAATTTAATTGGAAAATACTGGAGGATGTAAAAACTGATGTTTCCAGACTTTTTCCATCCAATCTGATTTAACTTTAGCCTTCCAAGTCTGTCTTATAAGAACTGATACATTTCTAATTACATAAGTGTACAGTTTTAATATCCATTACTTGTGTTTTTACTTAACGCAGAATCAAACAGTATGGCAACTGTTACTTCTCTGAACTTTTTTGTCTTATGTAATGCAGATTTGCATTACACAGGTTGCTGGTGAGAGGAGGTGAGCAGGCTCACTGTGTACACACCGACTAACATTGAAAAATGCGGTGTTTGCTCTTTGGCGATCTAAGGCTGACCGTGCGGACAGACAGACAGACCGACGTTTTGGGAGAGGAGTGGGGAGGGGGGTGGTTTGGAGGAAAGCCGGGGACTGCCCATGATGGATGGGCGGAGCAGTAAGCATGCGCTGAGGTGGCAGGCTCTGGGCTGGTCCTGACGGGCTGGCTGGCTGCTGGGCTCCGGGCGGATGTCTGTGTGCGTCAGACGACGGTGGGGGAGAACTACCATCAACACGCAGCGTCTCCGAAGGAAAACACGCAGAGGAGACGCGGAGCGCTAAAAGAGAAAAACAACCGGGCTAACGTTGGCATCTGGAAAAGCACCGAGAAGGGAGACGATCCTCCCACATCCAGCCCCACACCCTGTCGCCAACCCGTCCCGTCTTTTTCCTCTCGACCACTTCGTGCCATCCCTCTGGTCCGACCACCCCATAGGAAACCCCCCATTAGACCAGCGTTGCCATTAAGCGATGCGCTTTGAATCTGGGAAGAAATCCTCTCTGCGCTTTTTGATGCATAGCACAACCAGTGCTCTTCATTTCCAGGCTATGGATTCGGGTGTTTACACTTTTCTGATGGGTTTCCAGCTGTAATATAACATGCAAAACATCACCCTGTCATTCCATAGATTGGCTGGAATTTAAACAACCGGCTGTCACACACGCCGGGGTGAGTTCTTATGTGATTTTTTTCCCCTCAAGCTTGAAAACAACTCCGACAATGGTCTTAGTACAGACCGCCTCATTAACACTTAGTAATAATCTCTAAAGACCTGTCAGCTGAATATTTCGATCCCACCGAAAAAAAAGCGGCAGAACTGACGAGGAGTTTGATCGTGTAAGGACTTCGGGAAGTTCTTGCTCCGGAGGAAAGGCGTGGATTGGACCGGAGACATCTCGGCCATATCCACGGCATTTTTGCTGTAAAGGTAAGCCAGGATCGACATTTTCCTGCATGTCACTTGTGCATGTTGCGTTCACTGTCCAGGCTGAGAAAAAGCACTGATTTAAACAGGGCAGTGACCTATTTTCCAGCACCGAAGTCCTTCCGCCGGGAGTGCTCCGCACTGTCACTTCCAAGGCGGGTGGTTGAGTCTCAGCCAGAGATATGTGCGCGTGTGTGTGTCATTGCCCTTTTCAACATTAGACCAACCTTTTTCCAGATGTAAACATCCTCGCCTTCCACCGGGACGCATGAGAGACGTTTTAAGAGCGGTGTCACAAATCCCGCCCTACATAGCCCATGGTGGAGCTCATCACTTATAGCCTGGCCAGATACAGGTTTCTGCAGAGCTCTCTGATGCTTGTCACAACATCTGATAAAGAGCTCAATGTCTGGAGATTCCTGGTTGTGATTTAAGCTTGTGATATATTGGTAAACAAAGTGTTACGGTCCAGGGATGTTGTCTGACATGCAGCTTTGCTGGAGCCATTTTCCATATTTCTTCTCAATTCTCAAACTTTGTTTCAAGTCATTTGGAGCCTGTAATGGTTTTCTTACAGGAATGTCCTGTATTTAGCTACAGTCAACCTCCTATAAACTCTGGCCAACTTCTTTAACCCAGAATGCAAAAAACATCCCCCACAGCATGATGCTGCCACTACCTGCTGAAATCTTGGCTGCATTTGGAAATAGATAGGGGGAACCTCATTTAAGAAAAAATAACGTTGTTACTTGCTGAAATATAGAATATATACTTTATTTATTTATGTTTTTTCCATAAGTTATATTATTAGCTACAGTTAGCAAACCTCATCTGTCTTTCCATTTTAAAGAAGGAGCTCAACTCCTTGATGTTCTTCCAAGATTAAAGTTTTGACTCACAAAGCAAATCAAACACACTTTTTTGCTACGCTACAAAAAGCAAAATACCAAAAAGTTAAACATTCTTAACATGTTATCTTGACCTTTTTGGCCTAATTACCATTGAATTTTTACTAAAGGTTATCATACCATGAGGCTCTCTACTGACTCAATCTTTATAATTGTATGACTGGGATCTCTTTATCATAGCTGTTCAGCTCAGTGCCAAGCTAGATGAGGCAGTACAGGGGGCAAGGATGGGCACAGAAAGAGAAGCATAAATAAAGAGCTATTTTCATCCAATTAAGCAATTGCTCTGTTCCTACGCCTAATTGTGCAGCACACAGGGACTTATTTTATGATGGACCTTCTCCCAATTGGCTGCCTCTCATGGGTCTATTGTTCCTGGAGCTGCCAGGGGAGAGAGCCGAGCGCTGCCAAGGCAGACCTAACAAGGCAAGGGCCGAAGGGGAATCGGGTATGATCATTAAAAAGGTCACAGTGCACATCGGAGGCACATAGGAGGGGATCAGATGAAGAATGATTATAATATTTCCAAGGTGTGTGTTGGGTATTTTTTATGCATTGACGTGTAGGCTCAGGAGGTATCATTGTACTGGGTCAGTCCTATAAAACAGGAGCTGTGAAAGAGATTCCACCCTCCTTATTGCAAGTCTTTTTTTTTGTTTCATCCTGAAACCTTCCCTGAACTCATAACAGAGGAGATCCACACATCCACAGCCTGCTCTGGCCATTGTTTAGCCAATCAGATGATGAACAGTTCAGCTGCAGGTCAGCCTTAACATTCATCCAAGAGAAAGTCTGGGGTCAGACAGAGAAACATCTATAACCACTGGTCACGAAGTGGACATTGCTCACTCTAAACTCTACTGATAATCCAGATGTACACGAAGTTCCAGCTGTGCATCTCTGTCTACAATCAAGGATGCATGTGTGTATTTTAGCTGACAGCTTTAATTGATTAATATTTTCTTGCCCTCAGTACAGACTCAACCGTATGTTGACCAGGTCTCTGTCCAGTTCTTTCTATATACACCCTGCTAGGTGAATACTGGTTCTGCTGTGGGTCTATTCATGTTGAACAGAGAGTTATCTTCATGCAGATGCTCTGGAAGAGAATTGAATCACTCCACTTCATGTACTAGTGGATAAACGCTTTCCACCATGTCAGTCCCTGAAAATTAAAACCACGGGCGTCGCTATCAACCCCCTTCTTTAATTTTCCGTCCACCTATAGCTTGCGCCCCTTGCTACCACTGTATGACATCATTCACTTGGAGTCCAAAATTGTAAAGGGGCTGAACAGCTGCTGTTTTTTTTTTTTTTTTGGATCGACAAAGGTGAACTCTCTGGGTAATTTCCTGCGTTAGAGAGCAAAAGGTGATCAGTAAAGACAAGATGGGGAAACATCTAATACACTCCTGATCAAAACTTTAGGACCGGGAAAAAAGTATTCAAGTTTCACACTGCTGGATCACAACTAGGTTGAGCAAAGCTTCAAAATAAGGAAGAAACGGAGGAAGAGAAAAAAAATGAGTGGGAAACATTTCAGCTGAAAAAGAGCAAAAACTATCAACTAAACGGACCCAGTTAGTGGCTTCTTGTGGACAAGTGTTTCCAGGCAGCAGGAGAGATGTTATTGTGGTTTAACTGCAGCGTAGTCCTGTTGAACGATCCACTCCTCACCTCACAGACGGAGGAGTCAGTCAAGAAGAATGCTTCTCCACAACATCTGCACATAGGCAGCCATGACTTGATTCCTCCTGCACAACCTAAAGCTTTATTTTTATTGACGGAAGCTGCATCTTTACCGTGGCCCATAAAAACGTCTTCAGTCCTGTCATATCAGTAATGTTGGAAGCCATCAGGAAATTTCTCCCCAGCTCTTTCTCTTTTCTTTCTTGTTTTCGTCTTTGGTGTTTCCTTCCAAATTTAAAACGGGGCATATTTGTGGTGTGGAAGATAAGTGTTTTCAAAGCAGATAGAGTTTTGTGGTTATTGGGCTGCAGGCAGCATCAGTAAGAATCGTACCGTGAGTTGAGGATCTGCCTCTGTCTTCAAGAACAGCACATTACATCCTCTAGTTCAGCACAAGTGAAATTCTTCTGCTTTACCACGTCACTTTTTTCAACCATAACCTCCAAGATCTTTTAAAAAGACATTAAGGAATGTTGTGAATGGCTCTGCCAGTGCATCTCAATTATCGTGTCACTTTCAAAAGCAAAAAACCTTTTTGCCTTTGCCATTAGAAGTCATAAAAATGCCATTGCCTGACAGAAAACAACAAGAAAGGTTGATTTATGGGCAGCTTTAGAGTTTTTAAGGCTAAAGTCTTTTGCTTAGATGATAAACAGCTTGTTTGGGATTTAATGCTGTTTTCAATTTGTCTATTTGTTTTGCCTGTTGCTCCGGTTTCTTCTTTTCGCCTTTTGAAGCTTAACGTAGAACCTGGTCCAATACTTGTTATTACTTCCTCAGGATTTATACTTTGACCCAGAGTCTACAAAGTTTTCGCACAGAGCGCGTGTGAGTAGGCCTGTCACAATTACAAATTTTGCTGAGCGATTAATTGTCTCAAAAATTATTGCGATAAACGATAATATTGTTTGAAGACCTTTTTACACTGAATTAATGGAAAGGACATAATAACGCATGCGATTTCCTGCCAAAGATAGATACACATTATTTTCAAAAGAATACTTAAGACTGCAACTGATAAACAAAACAACCAAAAACAAAAATAAAATGGATTATCAGTCTCCATTAACAAAAAATGTACTTGAATAAAAACTAAACAACATAAAGCCAAAGTGGAAATAAATACAACCAAAAGAGTGCAGATTATGAAGTCTATATTCTATGTTGCCCTATAGCAATAATTAGGTTTAAATAGAGAAAATGAGCACATCCGACTACCTGATGCAATAGTTCACACAACACTGGGTTTTTTTCCCCCAGATTTTCCCCTTATGACAATCTTAGAACGTTGGTTTTTCTAAGATTGTCGCTTGCGATTTCGTAACCGATCATCCTGTAGTGTGTGGTGTGTTACGGTAGATCATCATGGCCGCTCCGATCTAAATCAGGGGTTTTCCCCGACTGGGAGAGTTAACACAGCCTGTTGAATTTGACAGGTAGCCAATCAGCTGCTCTTCGTTAACGTGACGTAAATAGGTTATAATGATTTTCATTCAGTCAGGACTGACACTAGCCACATGCATTGCAGGTATGTAAAGCATTGATTAATGCCCGGTTTTAAAATTAGTTAACTGGAATTGTAGCCATTATTTTGTGCCCATTGTTGGACACCACAAGGCAGGATCGAACCCAAACGAACCTTTATACCTAGGATTTCTGTCGGCTCATGTGTGGTCTCTCAGGTATTGAAAATGGACCGACAACTCTAAGATCGTGTTGTGTGTGCTGGGCATTACACTAAGGATATGAGGAAGAGAGGGTCAGTGGAGAGCACCGGAGTTGAGCCTTTTTTCGTTCAGTGTCATCAACAGAAAGAGAAAAAGGCCGGAAGAGACGATAAAGCTGATAATTAAAATGAGGTCGATAGTTTTAATTTATCGTATGATTAATTGATTTATTGTTTATCGTGACAGGCCTACGTGTGAGTCCACAGCAGCATGTTTACCAGTCAATCAGAGCAGCTGTGGACATCACAATCGGTGAATGAGATGCTAACTTGTTCAAACTTCTGAAGCTACTTTGAGTGCTTGAATTCATACTGCAGCGGGGTGCCATAGCTGCTGCGGATTACGGTCAAGCTGAAAGGCAACTGAGCAGCAGGGGAGAGAGGATTATGGTGGTCAGTGAATGAGGCAGCATGCTGTGAAAACGAGGCACCTGATACACACTTGCATCAGGCTTCACAGGGATGCAGAGTATGTTATTTTAGATTCACCATGACAGAGCTGGATTTCTTGTGATTGCACATGAAAACAGTTATTAATATAAAGATGAAAAGCTTTGCGACTGCAATGCAGCTGTGGTTTGGTTAAATTCTGACTCTTGTATCCACATCACAATTCACTCCAAACTGTATGACTTGAGTTTGCATTTCCAGATGATGTGAAGAGGTTTAAAGCTCAGTGTGTATTGCATGGAGTCACTATGCTTATGCCTGCTTTAAGGGTGTATTACTGACTTTGAATGAGATACCTGAACTGGTTTCTGTTGTTGCAGATTGCTAATTCATGCTTGCTGTTGCAAATAGAAACCTCAAGTTTGAGAGTGTCAGTGTGACTCAACTAAAATTTACCTGAAACGGAGCTGATTCAGACTGAATCAAAGGTAAAAGTGGATATGACTCTACAAGGCTCTTAATGTCATGTATTTTTCCGTAAATGCTCTTATGTATAATTATTGCCACGTGCCACTGGAGTGACAGAGTCATCATTGGTGGGTTATGGGATGTGTTTGTGGGGCGATGGTCGGCTCCATGGACCCACACAGTAAAAATAGACAGAACGGATGCAGCGCACAGCTTGACTCACGCTCACTTGGAAGCTGAAAGACACTAGTGCATACCTCCTTGTCGCCTGGCTGGCGTGGCTCACGCACCGTACATTTTTCTCCAGTTAAACTGTAACCACTAATCACCTCACCGCCTCACTGTTTCCTCTCAGAGCAGACAGCTCCTGGGTCCCCATGGTGGGTCAAAAGGCTCCCTATAGGAAACAGCTCTTTCGCTTTAAATCACCTGTATTGAACATTGAAAACGAATGCTTCCTTCTTGCTCTTATACCAGCAAAGATCAGGGATCAGTTCTTCAGCTTCAGGTCTGCTGGGCTGCATTTCCAAAATAAACACAGAGAACTCAGTGCTCGAGTCCAAATAACCCACCCAGCCTCTTCTCATTTTCTGTAAAGTGCCTTCTGCACTCCCAACTCAATGATTCCCTCGTGAGAGGATTTCAGCTTGCAAACCTCTTCAGACAATATGCAGAACATGTCTGGAACAACGTGCTCTTGAAGGGAAGCAGTTGAATAAAGAGGAAAAGAGGAAAATTAAGACATAAAAGCATAACTTTACTGCGAAAGAGCTGACCAAGAAGAATGTTTCTGGTTAGTTTCTTGGACTATTCAGAGCTTTGCAAAAATGTTTATACCCCTTAAACCTTTTCAGCATTTGATTTGACATCATACCAAAAACAACATATAGTGGCTTGAAGAAGAATTCACAATCCTTTAATTTTTCATCTATTGTGTGGAATTATGTCCATATAATTTCATTTGATTTTGTGGAGGTTGCCTTTTAGCTACCTTTTACTACAACTACAGCTGAAAGTCTTCTGGGGTGTCTTCACCGGATGGCGAGGACATTTGAACATCAATTTTATAATCTTGATTCTCAATTGAATTTAGGTCTCGACTTTAAGTAGGTCATTTAACACATCAATATGCTTTAATCTAAGCTATTCCTTTGTACCTCTGGCTGTATATTTAGGGTGTTTTTCTTACTGGAACAAAAGTTTTCTTCCAAGATCATTATTTATTTAGCTCCACCTGTCTTCCCATCAAATATGAGCTCCATGAGCTCCAGCACCATCTTTCACCATGAAGACAGAGCACTCAGTGTTAGTTTTGCATGCATTCCAGAAAGTTTTAAAATTTTGGTCTCCTCTGACCAGAGCAACTTTCACATTTGTCCGTTCACCAACGCTTTTCGACAAAATCTGAGGCCTTTTCTGAGGCCACAGACAGCTGTATTTACACTGAGATTAAAATACACACAGGTGGACTCTGTTTTCCAGGTGACTTCTGAAGGCAGTTGGCTGCACTTGACTTCATTTAAGAGTGTCAGTGCCAAGGGGCTTAGCATAAATGCATGCAAAACCTTTCTGATTCGTCTTTGTAAAGAAACTGCAAAAACCAGTTACATGCTACCCTGTGTCGCTCTATTAAACGACATGAAAAAGTCCATGGGGTAGAAATCCTCCACCACCAAGGCACTAAGTGACAGCAGGAGCAGATGTAGTTTTACTGATTTTATATGTCGTGAAGCTCGAGTCCAAAACTGCACATTCAGCAGAAACACAGCTGGTTTGTGTTATTTACTCGCTTGGTTAACTCCCTGGATTCTCTTGTATACCCTAAGTAGCTATTGGCAGTACAGTATGGCTAAGGTATGTATGTGCATGATTTCTTGTTTGAAGAGAAGAGAAAGAAGAGTCAGATGAAGAGGAGCTCTGTCTGTAAGCACGAGTGAGGAATTACTCACTGGAAGGCAGAGAAGGGGAGTGGGATTGATGGTGTTTTTTTTTTTGTTTTTTTTTAAGACAGGGGGATGACGGAGAGATGGGCGAGGTATTTTGGAGACTCAAATAAGGCTCAAGTCTGGGCCTGGGCCCTGGCTTTCTGTCTGGGCATATCCATTCCTGTCAGCTAGCTTCCAGACTTTGCCCCCTCCTTCTTCTGTCTTCTCCTTCATCCCCAATTCAGACTCCATCTCTCCACCTCTCTTTCACTCCTTTGAATTTTTCTTTTTCCATAAGCCCCCTCCCCCCCCTTGCCCCCTGCCCTGTAGCAGCTTCACAAGCAACGGATAAATTATATAAGAGGTTGTCCATCCTATAGAAGCTGTAAAAGAGGGAGGAAGTTAAAAAAAAAAAAAAAAAAGCCTGGCCTGTGAGTGTTTACCTTCTCCGTGGTGGTTTGGATACGTTTCCAGCACTAATTTATTTCATATGTACTGACGTTTGCTTGAGAAGTAGCCTTATGTAATTTGGAAGCGTTTTAAGGTTGAGGTTGCATTTTGAGACGTGTTCTGGTTTAAGATGCTCTAAGAAGCAGCCTTACTGTTTTCATTTTGGTTGCTAAAGGTACAGTTGAAACCAGATATGTACATACACACTGTGTAATCTCTCTCTTTTTTTTCTTCTTCTCACTGTGACATTAATCTGACTAAGCGATTCCTCTTTTAGGTCAGTATAGATCACCTACATTATTTCTTGTTGCTGAAAGCCAGAATATTAAGAGACTCAGAAGTTTACTGACATTCAATTTATTACACCTTTATTAAAAACTCCAGATGATCTCTTGGCTGTGTAAGCTTCTGACTGGATCGGATCTGTTGAGGCATTTTAATTCAACACCTCAAACACATTGCTTCTTGTTTGACATAATGGACAAATCAAAGGAAAGAGAAGAGAGTTGTGGATCTCCATCCTGGATAAAACTTCCAGATGCCCAAAGGTGCCACATTCTTCAGCTCCAATAGTTATATGCAAACAAACACCATGGGAATGTCCAGCAATTATACTGTTCAGGACGAAAACCTTTCTGGTGTCCCAGAGATTAACATGTTCTTGTGCAAAATAAGCACAACAGTGAAAGACCTTCAGAAGATGCTTTCAAAACAAGCTCAGGGACAAAGACCTTCATTATGAAGACATGAGCTGTAGACTGATGAATCTAACATTCATATATCTGTACAATCAGTATAAAAACCAAAGATCCTCATCCCTCTTGTGAAGTATAGTGATAGCGTCATCATGCGTGCATGTTTTGCTGCATGAGGGACTGGTGCACTTCACAAAATAGATGACATCATAAAAAAGAGCTCTAATTGGAAACACTGAAGCAACATTTTAAGACATCTGTGAAAAAGTTCAAGCTTTAGCACAAGTAGATCAGCCAAGTGGGCAATGGTTGAAAGTATACCACCACTCTAGATGAAGTGTTTAGAGGCAATGAGATCAAGCCTTTGGAGTGGCCAATTGTAATTGTGAGAAGCTTGTTGACGTATAAGTAAAATATCCTGTCTAAGTCATACAATTTAAGAGGCAAGTCTACCAACTGCTAGTACTGCTTTGAAATTTGTGAATTTGAAGAAAAGTCATCAAAAATATCACAGTTCCCAATTTTCTAGCCTATTCTATAAAACAGAACTATTTTTACCCAACTTGTGTAATTTAATGTCAACTGTAAATCAGCTTCAGTGCTGTCTGGTTGCTGTTACCCTAAGACTGTCCTTGTTTTAGTCCAAATTAATGACCTTAGGGCAAAAGGGTCTGAATCATTTTGGGTAAAATATTCACACTCTCAAAGTTTCAAAGTTTTTCATTTCCTGTACGATTGTATTTATTGGGCTTTGATGTTTCACCAAGAGGAAACCAGGAATCAGCTCCAGATTCTTCTGCTTGCTCATTTCCAGGAGATCACACAAATTGGAAGTGTCAACAAATTTAAATCAAGAATTTAAGTGGTGCTCCGTTTTGCAGCATTATGCTCAAACCATGTCTGTCGCCATCTCAACCGTCCCCCATCTGTCCCTTCGCATCTGTCTTGTCTCTGGTCTCTTTTTGCCGTTTCGCTCTCTTGGACGGAGCCACAAAAGATGAAAGCTGGAGGGTGGAGCATGGCACTTATAGAGGAGCCAGAATATAGGAATACAGCAAGGGGAAAAAAGAGAAGAGGGATAAAAACAAAGAGAAGAAAAAGAAAAAAGAGAAAGACGGCCTGACCTTGTTCCTTTGCCAATGGTGGAGGCGACAGTGGGCAGAGGGTTGTTCAGCGAAAACAACTGCTACGGTTAAGTCAGACAGACCTAATGAGGAAAAGACAACATGAGCTTTGTGCGTAAATGTGTGATCATATGAGACAGACATGGGGCTCAAACAAAGACAATCTGAGGGGCACACCCAAGTTTAAAGCAGCAGCAGGAATCTTGGCCTCATATCACTCACAAAAGCACACATCTCCTACGCTACTAATTGCTCTCTTCTGTTTTTGTATTTCTTCCTTTTCCTCCTTTCAAAATGCTTTAGTTTGGAGAGCTGAAGCGCTGCCCTGTTCCTCCTCCTCTGTACGCACATGGACTCACATTATGATGCTGTTTCATTTTAGTATGTTGCAATTCTAACTTGTAACGCATTTTATGCACACAAAGTAGTGCATAATTGTGCTAGAGTTTCAGTTTAAAGCAGTATTGTTAGTCAGTTTTGGTTTTTGTTGTTGTAAGAATTAACTTCATTGATCATCGTTCACATAACTCTATGGTTCCATTAAGTAAGTCCTTTTGTAATGGAAGAAAGTAAAGTTCTTCAACAAACAATATAAATATAGGGCAATCGTGGAGTTTGAAACTGCATAACCTTTGAGACTCAAGCAGGGAGTCATCTTCCAGCAGAACAACAATTGTTAGCATTCAGTCGGAGTTACAATAACATGGTTTAGACACATTAGAATGGCCCAGTCAAAGGCAGGAAATAAAGTCAATTAAGAACATGTGGCAGGACTTAAAAATTGATGTTCAAAGATGCTCTCCATCTAGTCCTGCCTTTTTGGAGCTATTTCTCAAAGATGTGTTGCAAAAAAAACCAAAAAACAACAAACCCCAAAGACTTGCAGCTAAAACTGGTTCTTCAAAGTTTTGACTCAAGGGTTCTGACTAAATGAATGCCACACATTTTAGATTTATGCTTTTAATTAAAATCCATGTTTTCCCTTTTCTTTCCACTTTGGAATATGATACCGTGTGTCTGTCGATCATCAACTTCTGAGAACAAAAATAAATTGCGACTGTTTGTGAATCAACAAAATATGAAAACATTTTGAACAAATGTGCTGGGTTCAAACCACAACCGCTCTGGAAGACTTCACAGGTGTCAGTCTCCAGCAGAGATCCGAGGTACAGGTTTGGGTGGAGGTGCAGGAATTCACTGAAAATATTTGAACTTTGAATGAAGAGTTAAAAACTCTAAGCACATTATTTGTGTTTGAAAAGTTGAAAATGCTTGACTTTTTTGTTTGTTTTGTTTTTACTTAAATCTGACTTCTTAACAAGTTGGAGTGACAATCCAAAATCCACAGTGGAAAAGGCTGAAAAGTTTCAACTCTGCAGAGATGAGTTTCCCCACCTCACGCCTCGCTTTGGCTGCAGCCTCAGCCTCCCGGAGGCCGTGTTGCATAAAGGTGCAGCTGAGATCATATTACTGCAGCTATTGAATTAAAAAAAAGACCCGCTTCCTTGAGATTTCCCTGTGCTCACTTGCTTTATTGAGTTGCAAGCGAAAGGAGAGCATCTCAGGTCGGCATGTCGGTGTGAAAGGGGTTTGTTTCTCATGCGTGTGGTGCCATAATATTCCCGTTCAGGAAATGACTGTGAGACAGACTTCGCCCCTCCCAAAGTTGGAGCGCAGCTACAGTATTCTGAACTAGCCTGAACTCCACAGAGTCAGTGCTGCAGGTTGGCTGAATCTGTTTAGATACAGTATTTACTGTGTTCTAGGGGCTGCAGAGGTGGTTTCATACACTGCAAGTTCACTAGCCATCATTTTTAAACCTATAAACTCTACTTAGGTGTTTGGGAGTGGTCTGTTGGGATTTTTTTTGTGTGTAGCGTGAGCCTGGTATTTCAAAGATTGAGGCAGGTGTCTGTGCTTTGCATTCCTGACCTGACTTAAGACTCATTTCTGCGTCTTTCAGTGGAGGTCTCTTGCTATAAATCTGGCAAAGTGAGCTTGTACGTGCTTTGCATGTCGCAAACCATTTCAAATGAAACAGCTTAAGAAGATTTAGAGCCCTTTAAAGGTCTGTGATCTGCCGCTCAACATGTATCAAGCCCATTTTCTTCGATAAGGCCACTCTTTTAGTGAACACACCTCTGGCATTAAAAGAATGTGGCGTACCTCTGTGTACACACACTGTGCTAATACATGTTATTTGCCCAGCCCCAACAACGTAATGGGGAGAAAAGGACATTTTTTAATCAGACAGAGAGTGAGGGAGCAGCAGAGAGGTGTTACTTCCAAACTCCACTTTCAGCAATCCCAGTAAAACAGACACAGCTGGTTTGTGAGCTGAAGAGAGGACTGAGTGTCATGGTCTCAAATTGACCTTTTGAAGCCTCCAATGGCATTTCTTCTGGTATTTTCCTTATATGGAGCCCCATATATTTTCCCATGAGCTCTGGCCAGCTTTCTTGCCGTAAAAGAAACTCTGCTCAGAATGATGCAGCCAGTACTATGCTTCAATATTTGGGGTGATGTGGCCACATCAACATGTCATTCAGTTTAGATTTTTGCTCCAAACAAAAAAATATATGTTTTTTTTAACTTGTATTATTTTTGCATTTTTCACTGATGCTCTAATTTTGAAATGCCTCTTGACTGATGTGCCATTCTCCCTCTTTTGGAAGTTCAAGAAAAGCTGCTAACTTATTAACTTTTCAGATCCCACTAGTGATTTTTTTAGTTGACCAGCAACATTTCTAGATTAATTTTCTGGCGTTACTGGAAAATTTATGACACTCGAGAATCCATATAGTTTGTTCTTATTATTCTAAACAGGCATGTATTTTGCAGTTTCTGACAGGTTTTATTGGAATATAATAATAATAATAATAATAATATATTACTGTTACTTGGATTTCTTGAGGCAGTAATGCTAATGTGGTGTGAGTCAGCAGGAATGACAGTGATCAGTGTGGGAGTAGCGAAGAACTGTCACTTCCGAAATCCAGTTCCAGCAATCCCAGCAAAACAGACACAGCTGGCCTGTGGGCTGATGAGAGGACCAAGAGCTGAGATGTTGTGCTATTTGATCATCGAGAGTCATGTTCTTTCCAAAGCTCCTTCCAGAACATTTAAAGCAATTTACAACAACCACACACACCATCCTGCTTGCACAAAACAAAGTCAGGTTTGCCAGACATTTACTTCTAAAGAAGCAGCACAAACTGTAAACTTTTTATGACGGTACTTTTTTGTCCAGATCTCCCACTATGAGCTCGCACAGCTTTAGACTCTCTTTTGCTCTTTCTCACACTGGCTGTGTTCCCTCTTTTCTCTCGCCTCCCATCTTTTCCCCTCCTGTTGCTTTCCTGCCGAGCGTGCTGTGGAAACGCCCCTGCTTGGCTGCCGAGCCAACTCCAGACCCTGAGATTGCACGCAGGAGTCGGTGGATTGCATCACTGCCTGCGGGGGGAGAGCCCACAGATTTTGATTGAGAGGGAGAGGAGGTTGGTGTGTAAGTGTGTCTGTGGAAAACAGACGGCAGCGATAGACGTGGTGGGAGTTTGTGAAGAAGAGGAAAAGAAGAGAGCAATAGAAGGGAATGGGAATATAGCCTGAGAAAGTGAAGAGGAAGTCAAGAGGGAGCAGAGATGAGGCAGATTGTTTTGGGGGTTTTTTTTACATGGAAGTGTGGGAGAACAGAGATGAAAGATGAGGAGTAAGGGTTGGAGGGATTGTGTTCACCGCTGGAGGTGGAGAGGCCCATCGGCGTTACAGGAGGTTAAAATAAAGCAGTTTGGGGATGGCTTCTCTTCTTCTCTCTTCTCTTACTCATGCTGCGCTAACTGCATCCTGCCGTTCGCCACCTTGTAAAATTGGGATGTTGTGAAACGCCCCGCGTTATTGTAACATTACTCACCGCTAATCTTCAAAGCCCTTGTAACCACTGTGCAAAGTGCTGCACACGTTGATGGATGGGATCATTCTCCTGTGGATGCTGTCCTGAAATGCCACATACTGTGTTGCGGAAGAAATTTTATTCCAAAAGTTGCTCTGTATCTAGCTTTCATCTGCTACGAAAAGCCATCCAGTCAGCATGATGCTGCCACCACACGTCGCTGTGTTACAGTGTCAGTTTTTCTACCAAACATGGCATTTTAGATGTAGGCAAGTTTTTGTCTCACTTGACCTGAGAACATCCTTACACCATTTTTTTTTCTTAAAGATTTTTGAATAAAATCAAAATAAAAAAGTTACATGGGTATGAATATTTTTGAGTGGCACTATAGATTTGGCTATTCCATGAAGACCATCTGATCAGACCAGAGAATGAAAAGACACGTGATCGCATGTCCTCTCAGTCTGCACTTGTGTTGGACAGCATGTTCACTATGAAGGGCCTGAGAGAGACAAGCAAATTAAGTGCAGCTAGGGGAGTTTTCCCCTGTGCAGCAGCGTTTTCCAGCTAAATTTGCCTTTTCTATTAATTTGTTCCGTCAAAGCATCTCGGAAGAATGTTTTATTGCAGAACTGATTTCTTTCTGATCATGTTCTCTCCTGAGAGCACAGTGTTCTTTTTCTAATGACCTGGCGAATAAAAGAAGCACAAAGATCAAAAAACTCTTGCCAAACCATCCATCCATCCATCACTCAGGCCACCGCGTCGTGCCACATTTTTATGAACTGGGTGCTTTAAATGACTATGTAAAAATACACATAAAACCTAAAAAGAATATTTAATGATATAAAATAATGTTGTGTAAAATAATTCCTTACTGACTCAATCTGGGGCGTTTTAAGAAGACTGTGCTGCGTTTCAGATGTATTCTAGAGTGTTTTTTCTATTCAATAATTTCAAATTGACATTTTATTTTCATTTTATTAAATAGTATTAACATTCAACCTAAAATCTAAAATTTATGAAGTTTGTCAATCTGTCATGAAACTATGCAGTATCATAACAAATGTTATTTTTTCTTTCTTACTGACATACTGCTGGACCAATTCAACACGTCTTAAATGCAGTCAGCTGCATTAAGCATGCTCTCCTTCTTTCTCTTGCTGTGGTCTCCCTTTGACAACAAACCACAAGCGCGACCCGCCCTCCTTGTTCGGCTGCTCCCTCCCTCCTGGCACCTTCTCTCCTTCCCTGCCTTCTGCCTGGAATTCCTCCGTGTCTGAAAGCTCTGGCTGCAGGCCATCGGTAGCTCTCTCAGAAGCTTCCTGTTGCACTATTTTCTTACTTTACTAAACCTATCCCTCCCTTTTCTTCCCTTCTTTTACTCACTTTTTCTCCTTTTGATCCTTCTTTTGCTCCCATTTGCTCCATTTTGTGCTAATTTATTCCTGCTTTTCTTATAGAAAATCCTGAGAGAACTGGTGGCTGTTTTGGACGCTAATGCAAATGTCTTTTCCTCTGTATTCCGGGGCTCCACAAACTGTTTTCCCTCAAAAGCCCTTCCCTGGGGGCTGCATGCATTCTGATATTACATAATACCGTCTAAGATTCAGCATGTTTGCAGCGGGGCTGAAAAAAGACATTTGCAGGTTTAATTTAATGACAACAGTAGAAAACTTTAAAGTCCCGTTAAGTTTCTTAGAAAATGTACAAATGAGAAATAATCATTTAATGCTCTAGTAAAGTGACTAGGGCTAGACGCACACAGGAACAACCCACAATAGCCACAAGTGTGAGTTTAAAAATTTAAGCAAAGAATACAAGAAAAAAAGAAAGAGAGAATGAGAGGCCCAGAGAAGGAGGAGTGGAAACTGAGGTTTCCTGTCTGAGGAGGAGGCTGAATAAGGATGACAAAAACCCGAAAAAGAAACCTCTCAGCTGTCCGACTGTGTGTGTTTGTGTGTATGCTGGGTGATGCGTGAGAGATGAAAGATGTGGGTGGGTTCATGTACCAGCATAGGTGGGGTCCTTAGTGGCTATTACCTCAACTCACGTCAGTAATGACAGAAGAGGGATTAAAAGAGTGACCTCATATGGGTCTGATTTCTTCAGTTTCTCAATGTGAACATATTAATAATTCAGTATTAAAGTAACTCGCTTTATTTTTTAATAAATTTCATTGATAGAGCAGAAGAGTTTTTGATCTGTTAAACCAGGACTATTCCAGAGATTTGTGCCTATTAGTGAGAAGTGCTAACTCCATTTATTTACTCTAGGTCTGAATTAAACATGTGGATCCCAACCGTAAAAAGTCAGGGGTTGCAACGTACCCACGTCTCAGTCATTTATAACTTACCCAATCCTTGTACCTGTTGGATGGAAACACAAGAAGTTTTTACCTTTTCCTTTTAAGTCCGTTAGTCTTATAAGTGCTGCTATTGACGACGGCGGCCATGTTTTTTTCACACATTTAACAGGGTTTAGGAAGAAAATGTTCTGCTCTGCGGTGATTCATGTCAAAGACTCAAGGGAGTTTCTCTGTTCACATCAGGCCCGTTTCCACTACAGAGACCTTTTCCAGGAACTAGGGCAGCTTTTTGGGTCCTGGCATAAAGGTTTGGAAATTTATTAAGTGGTAATAACTGCAGTGAAATGTGCTTGAAGCTCGATTATATTAATTCATTAATGAGGTGTCATTTCACTGATTTCTTGAAAAACTTCTAGTTTTTTCCCTCCATCACACCTTGAAATCCGTGACACTTTAGGGATTTACTGGGAGGAAGAAATCAGCCTAAGACGACTTTGTGTTTTTATAGTGTTGCTTGGATCAGTTGGCCTCAGTGCATGCGTGTGCATGTGTGTGAAAAGGAAAATGAGAGTGAGCGCACAAAGAGCCCTGGGGAGAGATGACTTACCTCCTACAGACCACCTTCCAGGGTCCCAGCAGGAGGGAGATTAACTTACAGCCAACCTCAGAGGGGGCCGCACAAAATCTGTAGACATACACATTCTTTCACCCTCCTAAATACCGCTTGGAAAATAAAATATTGCACAATATGATTTTATACCCTGAAGCATAATCATCTTATGGTTGATAGCTATGTTCTCTAAAGCAGACTTGTCTGAAACCTAACCCTCCCTGTTCTGATCTCCTCAGATCAGATCAGGTGAAAGATCAGGCAGTCAGGGCCGGGTCAGCCTTGATCCGTGGGCTTTTAGCCCCAGAACACAGAGGTGTTGAAACACGCAGCTCTGCCTTTGACCTGATGCCCCTTCTATGCTGTCTCAGTCATTAACCCGCCCAACTTTCATCCATCTTTGACCCAAACTTACCCTCTAACACACACACACACACACACGGACTCAAGAGTCTTCAAAGGGACTTGTGTTTAGAATTCAGGACTCAGGTTGGAAAGATTTACACGAAGAGATAGATGATAACGCTCGCTAAGAAGACACACACAAACCTCCCTTTGAGGAATCTTCCTCCACCACTTCCTCCTCACCCTCATATATCCTCGCCGCGGCCCCTGCGATCTTCCCTCCTTTCCTCCCTCCCACTCAGCTGCTGTAGTCCGTGTTTACTCGGCGAGAGATTGAGAGAGGGCCCAGGGAGGGACAATGCTGCCTTTCAGAGACAGTGCCGACCCCACGGCTGAGCGAGGAAGTCTGCATGGGGGCCAGCCAACACCCCTTCCTCAAACTTCACAGCCACCCACAGCAAAGCTTTACACGCACACACATGCACATCCGCACACACACCCACTCATCTCACAAGCATGCACGGACAGAACGCCATAATCTTCCCTTGCCTGCATCACTCCCACTCTCTGCTGCACGGCCCTATTTGTTACACTCTTTCTTACAAGCCCCGTCTCAGTGGATGCTGTTTCAAAGATTTAGCCAAAATCCTGCAAGTCCAGTCCAAGATCAACACACACATTGAGTCACTTCCCAGTCAGACTGACTGAGGGTAGGAAGAGGTGAAATACAACCATGGGGACACTGGAGGCGTCTCCTCTGAGGATGATTGGGACTCACTAAGATAAGTTGAGTATAAATAATAATATTAAAGCTTATTAAGATGCTTTTAATGCATTCATCACATTTATAAAGTTATTTTCAGTTATAATTCCAAATTAATATGGGTTAATATTTGTTTGTTGCTATGTTCTACATGTTCCATAGCAAAATTCATACACTGCACATCAGTGTTGAATACAGCATCCTCACAGTGAAACGCAGTGGTGGCAGCACCATGCTGTGGGGATTCTTTTTATCAGAAGGAACAGGGAAGCAGCTTATTCCAAGAAAATCCTTGGAATAAGCTGCCAGAGGCTGCAGAATTCTTGAGACTGTGGCAAATATTCACCTTTGATAGCGGAATGGTAGGTTTAGATATAATCATATCCAGGTGTTCAAATGGCCCATTCCAAGTCCAGACGTAAATCCAATAGAAAAACTTAAAATGCTTTCAACTCAGATTGATTTTATCCAGCAAAAATCTTAGTCTGAACACTCGCAACTGTTGAAAAGTCAAAATAATACGACTCTTTGATACCTCTGTGCATAGGAGGTCAGTGTTTACGTTATCAAGCCTAAGTTTTCCATAAACTCACATGGAAAACTTTTATAATCAAGCAATTGCCAAGGATTTTGATTTTCAAAGAGATTTGAGACATTGTTCTAAATAAAACAATAAAATGAAACCTCAAAATTGCACAATCTGTAGACTTTTAGAAATAGTTTATGCTGCCAGGCCTCATATCCACGAAAGGCATGTAGCCAAAACATACAAACAAGTAATTCCCTGCACAATTTATGCAGAAGAAACTAATTGCATTCAACAGACCTGTCAAACCTCACCTTGATGTTCCTGTCTTCTGTTACAGCACAACAAATATCAGACTGTGCTCTCTCGTGACACATGCTCAGCTGAAAACGTGACAGGTTGTTTGTCTGTTTTTAACACATCACACTATTTCTTGTGTTTTAATCTGGTAAAATTGATCCCAACTGTTGGTAACATGGTGTGCAAACATGAAGGCTACGCAATGTTTAGATTTTATCCTTGCGAAGAACACGAGTGTCTATTTTTGCTGTAAGATCAAACTGATAGCAGCATAATGCAGCTCTGTGTATATACACACTCTGCTTCCCTGTTTGCACCCCCTCTGAGTGTATTATCATCCTCTTATCTTTGGCTCACGGGGGTCTCTGGACCCTCTTGCAATCCCCCGTGTATGGATATACATATGCAAGCTGAGGCAATCGCTTATTGGGATGGTGAACCTGCTTACCTCCATGCTCCATGCCTCCCAGACACAAGGCCGTCGTCTCATGTGGCTCCCAGCCAGTTGCTCTCAAAGCCCACCATTCACGGCAAACTGTGGCCTGTATGAGTCTGCGTCAGCATTTGTGTGAAGGAGAGAGGAAGGACACATGAATTTGTGAAACTATGGCTTGATTAATTACTTCTGTGCATGGATGGACTTTTGTGAGTGCCTGGCTAAGATGTGTATCAGGATGTAGGGCTGCACGCCTGTTTGTTGCTGTGTTGTGAAGAGGCTTTTGAGGAGATGTGTCCGTGTTTGTTTGGTGAGGTGGAGCAGTGAAACCTAAAGCATTGCCCTCTGAGGTTTTGGCTTTAAATCAGCATTACAGCACTAGTACAGCCTGGATGTGTTATGTAGAAAACCTCTGATGATGTTCAAGAACAGAATCACCTCTTTATGTTAAATCAGTGTGCCCTAAATCATGGGATTTATTGTTATGTATTCATATAATTAAAGTCTTATAAAAGTATTCTTACCTCTTGAAAATGCTCCCATTTTTGTCATGGTAAAGCCACAAATTTCACTGTGTTTTATAGGAATTTTATATGATAGAGCAACACAAAGACATAGAAAAACTTTAATATTTGTTACAAATCAAAACTGGAAATGTTTGGCACATTTGATCTGACTTATTGTTGTATTTGTTTGAATTTGATGTAAGTCTTTTACAAAACCACCTATTCTTTTTGGGATACATCTCTTTTTTTCTTTCCAAAACAACTCAAGCTAAGTCAGATTCAACAGAGAGCATTTGTGATCATAGATTCATAAATTCTGCTTCCGATTATTAACTTGTTACTATCTCGCATATTAACATACTTTAATTGGGGTTTCTGTTCTGCTGGAAAGTGAACCCGGACATCAGTCTTAGTTTTTTCTTTCTCATTCGTTAACAAGTTTCTTTCATGTGGTAGTGGCAGCATCATGGTGTGGGGCTGCTTTTCTTCAGAAGAGAAAGGGAAGCTGGTCAGAGTTGATGGGAAGAGTGTTTGAGCTAAAGAACAGCCTTCCCATAACATGATGCTGCCACCACTGTGTTTAACTGTAGAAATTGTGTGTTCAGGGTAATGTGCACCCCTGTTTACGTAGACCAAAAGGTTTCATTTTTCCACATTTTCAGTGAAGATTGTGATTCTTACATGATATAATGTGAAAAAGCACAAATTAACGTTATCAAGGAACTCTAAATGTCCTGCGGTTAAGGAAGAGGACAATTAAAGTCTCCAACAACAGCAAATCCTCGGGCTGGGTTCAGAGGTCAGTGTGCTTAGAGTAGGGAGAAGGTGAACTGAGCGGGTACAGCTGGAGCTGAAGGCCTGCGGCGTTGGTGGCGGGTCTCAAAGGTCCAAGTTGGAAGGTGCACAGGGGGGTGATAGGATGGGTTACGCTGGTGGAGGGCCTGATGCGACAGTGTGTAAAGGCCAGCAAACCGGCCACGGGGTGAGGTGAAAAAGGCCCAGCGGAGGGGCCGACCATCTGGATCGGATTGTAGAAATTCCTCAGGAAGAGTGTGAGAGTAAAGGTCAGGGTGGAAAAAGAGAAGGGGGTCACTGAGTCCTCATCGTGTGTGTATGTGTGTGTGTGTGTGTTTATTTTTCTTTCTCAGTGTTTCAGATTTTGATTGTGGTCGGTTTGCCATTGTTGGAGAGGGCTCCCTGCTTAGTGGGGTTGTGGAATGTGAGATACTTTTTAAACAAAGTTCATGTGGGAAAAGTTGCAGGTGTGAGAACCTGCCCTCTGCTGTCTGACGATCATAATCTTGAACTGTTGAATTTCTTTACATTAGTTACCAAGAGATTTGAAAATAGACTAATCTCCAAAAAGTCTTCATCCATTTTCTCTTGCTATAAACACAAACCCCACAAAGTGGCACACAAGTGGAAGGAAAATGACAGATGGTTTCCAAAGCTTTTCTTTTTTTTTTTTTGCAAATAAAAAAGTGAAGTGAAGTGAATATAGCGTTGAAAGTGTGACTCCTTACCTCAATCCCTGTTTTTGCAGTTGAGAGGTCAGCGGGTTGCAGCCATGCTGTCGCTGGACGAGCCCCTGGACCTGAAACTACCTCGGAGGGCAAACGGGAAGGACAGGGGAACCTGCTCTCCTCTTCTCTCACCGCTGCATCCCAAGCGGGTTCGCCAGCTGCATATGACGGATGATGGGACAGCAATTATAGAGCCCGCTTCACCTGCATCTCCACACTCAGGTAGGTGGTAACCAGGCGATGCCAGAAGCAGACACACTGATGTTGGCTAGTTTATAAGCCGCTTCTGCACAAAACTGTTGGAAATAACTAGCAGTGAAAAAAAGCTTAAATCGATATTTGGGCCAGACAACTTTGCAATAGTTTTTGTGAGTATTTTGTAATGCCCAACAACAACAGGGAGAAAGAAAAGCTCCGTGTGAGGAAAGGCGGTATTAACCTCATGCGGTGTCCTTCACGTTAAGTCTATTTAGTTTATGAGATCTTAAGCAAGAGGTGGGCAACTCTGAATCTCAAAGGCTGGTGTCTCTCCTGTTTGAATGGTTTTCCTGTTCCAACAACTGACATAAAAATACTTCCACAGATAATGTCAAAGGCTATTCCTGAACATGATCTCTCTTAATTCTCAAAAACTTTTCCAAAGGTTATTTCTTTGAGAATTAGCATTATCCGTCTTCGAAAAATTAAGAATGAACCGGTTTTTCTAGGATAGATTGGTCCTAATTTTATTAGTAATCATAAGAAGTGCAGAAAAAAACTAGATTCAAGTGAAAAAAAATATAACTTAGAACCTAGAGATAAAACCTTTATCCCCCTGAAACATGCTATATTTGAAATAGGATTGACCAGGACAAACTTTACAGAGATCACTGGTCATCTTCTGTGCCAGACTGAGCTCTGAATCCTGTCTGAAACTATTATGATAAATTTTCTGCAAACGGTAAAACCAACAAAGTGAAAATGTTATACACAGCGGGTTCTAATCTGTAGCTGGTGGTCAGGTTTACAAAAATGGTCGTCCTGTGAGTCCAGTGTCCCTGTAACAGATATCTCAAGAGTGACATCACTCCAACATGAGTGTACTTTCTCAGGTGTGCAGGTGGTCCCTTACGACCGGACTGACACCCCAACACCTCCTGCAGTGGACCTGAGCATGTCTCCCTCCTCCCGACACACCCCCAGCTCTCCAGAAATGAGCAACGGCAGTTACGTTCCCTCAGGCGTGAGTATGACATCCAAGTTCCTGCAAACACTTGGAGTGACAAAATGTGGAAATGATTCCACATTACTACAAATACAAACCACAAGCTTTCAACATCTAATCGCATTATTCAGCCCGTAATCTGAAAATGGAAAGAGTATGGCACAGTGGAATGTTCTGTGTTGCTAATTCAAGTTCAACTCAAAATTCAAAAATACTTTATTATTTATTTTATAGATCCTCTCTGTCCAATCTGACTGAGCTTGGACCATTTTGCAAAGATGTAATTACATCTAAAAATACTTGCAGTGGTAATTACAGATAATTTTGTTTTTACAAAGTATTGACTAATTATGCAAATTTGTTTTATGAAATACCCTGAAATGTTGTAATATAACAACTTGTGAGAAAGTTTAAGCAGTGTCAATATTGCAAAATTTTTAGGGCACTGTATGCCGTCCGCACTCAAAGTTTTACGCTCTCCTTCCATAGTCTGACTCAGGATGTTTGGGTCATCAAATCAGGGGCAACATCAAGTTGTGTCACACCGTCACAGGGGAATTCAATTATATAGGGTTAGGGAGGCCTCTGTCCATGAGAGGGGAAGGAAAGCTCTTATCAAACGCGACTTGTGTCCCCAACAATTGCCTTTGTCTGTGAAACATGCACTCAGTGGCCCCATTGGCATGTTGTGTGCGGGGGTGGGCGTGCGTGGGGTGTGTGTGTGTGTAATCAGATTTAAGACAAAACTACGGCCATGCAGACCTTATGCCGCCTAATTCAATTTTAGTGCAATTGAATTGAATTGCTAAGGCAGTTAAGCCACCACTCTGTATTTTACCTAACCCCCTGAGCCTACAGCTACATCCTTATTCTTAGATAAACCTCCATCACTCTCGCTTTCTTGCAGTTTCTCACACGTTTACCATAAGGAAAACACTCGCTTTCTTCTTGCAAAGAAAAACACAATTCCCTCCGCATTGGAAATAAGTGTGTGTGTGTGTGTTTCCAAGATTTTAGATGTTTAACTTGTTTCATTGAGATATCTGCTTTTTGCTTGAGCAAGTCTCCACTGCAGGTTACTCTCAGCGTGGGTAAGCCTGTTCATTAGCTCTCTGAGGCTCAGAGAGTCTCTCCACTCTTTTGCAGAGGTTTGAGATATAGTGGGGTTTGCAGCAGGACACTACTTGAAGAAAATGGAATGAGTTATAAGTTTAGTGGCTTTTTTAGCTTTTTAGTTTTATTGGCGATCAAGCCCGGATTACCTGTTTTTCAGCAAAGTGTCCCCATGCTCCTCATAATGTGAAAAATATCTTAAATTAAGCTCACATAGGATTATCTCAAAATGGCAAATTTAGAAAAGTCCAACCATTTTTAATGTATAAAATAACTGGTACCACACGTTTGGCAATAGAACAGTTTTTAGTCCTTGCCTTTAACATTTCACAAAGTAGCATAAAGGCAGGGATTTTTAACCAATCCTCTGCATACTTTCTCTGAGCTGCTCTGTGTTGATTTGGTTATTTGGTCAGTTGCACAAACCTTACTGAGCCTTTTAGAGAATAAACAGCCCGCAGTATCATAGATCCTCCACCTTACTTAAGTGTGAGAATGACATTTTTCTCCTTCATACAACACCAAACACACTTGGAGTTTTTGTTGAAGAAAAGTTCAATCTTACCAGAAAATTCAGTTCTAGTTACTTAAAAAAAACTTATCAGCATTTCTCTGTTTTTTTTGTTTTGTTTGTTTTTACTGTTCATCAGAATTCTCACATCTCGCAGGCGTTTCAGTTCTTTGTGCCAATTGGTCCTGGAGCAGGACTTCACCTGCCATCCTCTATGTTCATTGGCCAAACGAGTGACAAGCGGGCTTCTCCTGACCTTTCAGCGGATGAACAACTTGCATGTCACTGGAAAAAGGTAAACAAGAGTTGGAGTTTGATATTGAGAAACCTTTATCACCTCTTACGGTTTACAGAAAATGTTTTCCTTCCTTTAGTGCCACCTGCTCTTTGACTCTCTACAAGATCTTGTGGACCATGTCAACGACTTCCATGTGAAACCTGAGAAGGATTCTGGGTACTGCTGCCACTGGGAGGGCTGTGCTCGAAAAGGAAGAGGGTTTAATGCCAGGTGATGAAATCATTCGTTGGGGGCATATCAGATATTCTGTATTAAAACCAACGTTTTACGTTTGTTTTTTGCTTGCAGGTACAAAATGCTCATTCACATACGCACTCACACCAATGAGAAACCACACCGCTGTCCCACCTGCAACAAGAGCTTCTCACGCCTAGAGAACCTCAAGATACACAACCGCTCGCATACAGGTCTGTTTGGATCCCAATTAACGGTAAAGCTAAAATACAAAAAAAT
Source organism: Xiphophorus couchianus (assembly GCF_001444195.1). NCBI lineage: Eukaryota > Metazoa > Chordata > Actinopteri > Cyprinodontiformes > Poeciliidae > Xiphophorus > Xiphophorus couchianus. The sequence continues at coordinate 12,205,354 of NC_040243.1, read as the reverse complement.
CACCTAAGACGGTGTTTGCTGCGAAGCCAATTAAACCATTTGAATCAATTGTGTTGGATCAAGTAGACATCTTATACCTGAAAGACATTGTCAGTGAAGGACTGGAGCTAAGCATCCCTACTAAACGTTCACAAAAATATGGTTGTATCTTATATTTGAGAGAGTTGAGGCTCCATACGCTCTTTCTGTGTCAGTAAAGGTTGATTGTGATTATTTTCTTCTGCACACTTAGAGTTTTTGAATTTCTGGCTCTTAAATGCAGTGATATTTGCTGTTTATAATTAGGGTGTAAAGAAAGCATTTCTTAAATGTATATTTTTTAGGATGTATATAAATTCTCATGTGGAAAATCTCTCCCCTCTGCAGGTGAAAAGCCCTACATTTGTCCTTACGAGGGTTGCAACAAGCGCTACTCCAACTCCAGTGACCGCTTCAAGCATACGCGCACACATTACGTAGACAAGCCCTACTACTGTAAGATGGTAGGCTGCTTGAAGCGCTACACAGATCCCAGCTCGCTGCGGAAGCACATCAAAGCGCACGGCCACTTTGTGGCTCAGGAGCAGGGCCCCCCAAGCGGGGTAGGCTCTCTGCTGAAAGGAAGCCAGAGCGGAGGACCTTCTGGCGTTGGCAGTAAGGATTCAGAATTGCCCTATGTCAGCGGAGCTCACATCATCATCCCCGGAGCAGCTGCCGCTCTGCTGGGAGGCCACACCTTGCAGGGCGTAGGCGGTACTCTTCCCTTGTCCCCTCTTAGCCCAAGGCCCCTGGACCTCACCACACTGGGGAGCCCCAATTCGTCTCCAGCCAGCCTAGGAGGCACATCCATCTTGTCCTTTAACGGCTCCCCTCTGGGCCTGGCTAAGGCCCCTTTACTTTCCTCTGCCTTCCCTTCCTCGGCCCTTGGCATGCCAATGGTTCCAGTGCTGGGCCCCACTTCAGAGCGTCGGCCCCACAGTCACCAGGCAAAGAGAGGCAGAGGAGATGAAGCAGAGGATGAGATGGCTGGGAGGGTCCTAAACCTCTCCACAGGTGGGTCTCATGATCCCCTATCGTGGGTGGTCATTCCCCCAGGCGCTGTGGTGCTCAAACCAGCTGTGGTTAACTGATACAAACACACACACACACACACACACAATCTCACACACACACGCCCTCTATCTCACACACACATTCCAAAAGAGCTCAGGGGGTTGATGCCATAGCAAGGATGTGGGATGTCAAAGGTGACATGGATTGGCTTGAACAATCAATTCCAGGCAATGCATTAAAAGGTAGGAGTTTGGAAAAAGACACACATCACCTCACACAATTTAAGAATACAACGCAAGCCTCTTGTATTGTTGAAGAACTAAACTTGAGGCCCAAGATCTGTGTTCAGGAATATGTACAGTCCTGGATTTGTATCCCAAAGCCTTAAAACAAGGCTCCTCTTTGCTTTCTTATTTTATACTTTACTCATTCTGGCTGGTTCTGTGGAAAAGGACCGTAAACGTGACAGTCTTAGTGCTCTGTGTTTTAAAAAAATGTCCTTCTTCATCATTGAGTATTTATATGACTGTACTTTGACAGAGTGCCTCCAGCTTAGTGCTGAGGTACGGTGCCTCGCAAAAATATTCACACCCTTTGAGGTTGTACACATTTTGCAACAATACAACTACTCCCAGGCATTAAGCAGTTCAGGTTTACATAAAAGTAACCGTGTTGCAAATGAAAAACTAAAGGTGTGATGTATTTCTATTCAGCCCCGTTTACTTTGATTTTCCAGTGCAACCAAGTACAGCAGCATAAACACAGCTGTTCTGTGGAGGCCTTTTAGGTCTGTTGGAGAACATCAGTAGAGTTTTACAAAGACCAACTAGCACAAGACAGATATAAGATGACTTGAGAAAGTTATAGTGGTTTCTTTCCAGGAGGACAACAACCCTAAACAGCAAAATCTAAACCATTCTCGCGTTAGAATGGTCCAGTCAAAGTGTAATGACACTTGGAAACCGGTGACAAGACCTAAAAACGTATGTTCACGGTAGATACAATGTATTACTATGCAATAAATTGTGTTGGTTTGCATGAAAAAAAAATTTAGAATAGTTTTGTTGTTTGAAAAGACAAAATGTTAGGAAGCTTAAGGGGTTTGAATGCATTTTGCAAGGCACTGCACACCACAAAGGAAGCACTCACACACACACACACGCATGTAATAGAAAGATGTTTCAAATGTTGTGAACATTTAAAACATCTTCCAACATAAATTTGACAAACTTGCCGAACCAAAGCAAGTGAACTTATTACGTCTTATACTTCATTTAAACAGAGCGCTTAACAGTCTCAACTTATAGTATTGAAACCTCAGAACTGCTGCTAAATGTTTCTGCTCCTCCTGCTTCATAAACTGGGCGAGAGCACTTTTGACAATCCGTCCCCGGTCTTGTGGAGGGTGATGAACACGGACAAGACCGGGGGCCGAACGAACAGACAAACGGTGTTTAGCCACCTTGCAATGACCAACCATTACTTCCTCTCTTTTTTTCCACAAGTGAAACTTAAGGCACTGGTGTGTCTGACTCCCCCTACTGGCGGGACGTGTCGCAACCTCCCGACTCACAAAAACCAGCACTGTTCAGCTCCTGGATTGTCCAGCTGCTTTACAGTAATTCAATCAACGGGACCTGGTTGTGTATAAAAGGCCCTCAGTGGTGATAAACACTGCAGCCTTGTATTCTTTAAGCTAAAATGACCCCAAACCAGCTGTGAAAAACAGGTGGTGGGCCTATCTACATGAGATTCGACCCCAATAAGCTTCAGCTGTGAAAAAACCAACAAAAAAAAAAACAAAAAACAAAGAGGGAATGTTCACGTTGTTCCACAGCGGGAGATGGGATACACTCAGTGCTGCCTACAGCTGGACTGACTAGGACGCCACACTATCCCTAACTGCCTCATTTCAGTCTGTCCGAAGGGGAAAACAACATGTAAAAAAAACTTCTGGGAAACACTTCATGGTTCGATTAAGCAGTAAACATGCACTTACTAAAAACGACATGTTTTCTAAAATGTTATATTTAAAGAAAATAGCTCTTATTTCAGTCCCCTTGCAAAATCCTGCTTTTTGTTGGGCGTTTCGTCAGACTTGTGTTGCTCATGCAGCTATAGTGTTGAAAGAGGATGGAGCAGGAGAGGATCCTTAAAACTAAACAGACTGACATCTCTCCTCGCTCTTCGTCACTCCTCTGTCTCTTTTGTCTATGTTTGATGACGTTGGCTGTTTTTGAGTGTAATTTTTCATTTTCAAAACTTAGGAGCAAAAGTTTTCAATTTGAGAGCAAGACATTTTATGCCATTTGCTCCCCTGCATAACTCTGCTCTCACAAAAAAAAACAACTTGTTTGCTTAATAAATACCCTACTCTTGCATCAACTCTAATTTTTGCAATCAGATTTGATGCCTCTCGCACAAATATCTTACGCTCTATTTACACCTAAGGGTCAGTGATGTCAAAGTCTCACCTGTGATTCTGTTGGCTGTAACTGCTATCAACACTTTGTTCCAAGAGAAAGCAAAGAAAATCTAAAACGTTTTTAAAGCATGGTGTGTAGGATTCAAACAGGAGCAGAAGATAGTTGTGCAAAAGGGAGTAAGCAGATTGTGCAGAACCTCTTTTGCAGCAGAACATATTTGGAACCAGATATGATTATTTTCAAGCGTGGGAGCAGAGTTTCAAATCAGGGCAACACATTATCCGAAATCAAGAAATTCTCCTCTTAAATTGAAAATAGCATGCTCATATTTCTTTTGGCAGAAAAATCCCCTTATAACTGTTTCATTTACCTGTTTCTGTTTTATATTTTTGCCATTACTATGATTTTTTTTATTTTTGCAGATGTCCAGACGAGACATTTTCTTTGTGATGTTGAAGTTGCCTCTTGTGTTCTACATGGCTGCTCTGCAATCAGTTTTCTGCTGCCGGGGGTGAGTTTGTGAAGGGGTTGAAGTTGGGGGAAAATTTTTGGATGGCTTTCCAGAGCTGCAGTTTCCAACCCGAGGCTCACACTTCACACGGATGGTTAGATCGATCAGAAACTTCAAAAAGTTTACCTAAATTTTAAACTTGTGGAGAGTCAACTTTTTTGACTGATTGGCAGCTTGAGAGGAAAGAGAAAGGGTTATTAGGATGAGAGAATGGACAGGGGAGCTATTAGGGTGGAGGCTGCGTGCCAGCAGAGGAAAAAGAAAAAAAAAAAAGCAACTTGCAGCCATCCTATGCTGCCGCTCTCCATCTGGCCACCCACCCACCAAAACGGCCCTCTCAGCTCTGAAGTCACCGGCTGTGCTGGGCCCACTGTGGCAGCCTCTCACAGAAATACCAGCCTGCAGAAAACTAGGCCACTGAACTCTTCCTGCCCCCTCTCTCTTCTGTGTTACCCATCTTCTTTAGACTAAACCCGTGGCTCAATTCCACCACCTCCTGGTTACAAAACATTTACCAAAGAACACTAAAGTACACCAAGAAGAATTAGTCTCACATTAGAGCAGAAATATGTTAATAACATAACCCATTGAGGTTATTTTTTTTATCAGTATTCCTGCAGGACTAGCAATCAAAATCCATTAAAACGGATTATTTACAAAAGTTCAAGATGTCTATTCCTTAAAAGTAAACATTTTACCATTTAGTGTCCAAGCTTGGTATGTTATGCACACAAACCATTCAACTACTAATGCTTAAAAAGTACACACTCATTTTGATTAAATCAAATTCTCAGTACGCACGTTGAGCATGTCTATTACATGATAAATGTCTTGCCATACAAGTTGCGTTACAAAGCTCATTCCTAATAACACCACCTCCACACACAGTTTAGCTCAAGCGTCAGGTCAGGTATTGGAAACGAGTAGTCTGCCGTGTGAATGGACAAACCTCGCATGTAATGTCGTCAGAAAGAGGCGTTAAGTAAGCCAGACATGGTTTCCATGGCAACAGCAGCGCCAACAGATGCTGAAAGAGGCCAGGGACAGAGACTCAGCGTCGGCAGCAGAAATCTCAGCACGACATGGGTCCAAATGGGATCCACACATTTTCGATATTAAATAAGCTGTATGATCCATTAACCCTTTGAGCTCAGCCTGTAATAATCTGCACTCCCCCCCCCCTTAACTGTATACGTTTGGGGATGCTGTCACATTATTTTCCAATGTCTAAGCTGTGTTTGTGTTGTTTTTGGGAAATAGTCGCTACGGGGTTTCAAGTAGGACTCTGTTAAACATTTTTAAAAGTGGTACGGACTCCTGGAGTTGTTTAAAATCCCAGATGCCAGGACACAAAAATGACCCACATCAGAGGCTCGCTTTGCTGGAAGTGCCACAGTGTTGCACAAAGGGTTAATGATATGACTAAGGCCACAGGAGGCCTGTTCAACTTACGTTTTTTTGCACATTTGTGAGATATTATGTCAGTATTTTAATTTTTCCAAGTGCCTTTTTTATTACAGGTAAATATAGAAGTTATACACTATATGAGAAAAAGTTATATGAAAATATATTTTTCCTGGCACCATGTTCTGTGGTTGAACATGCAGAATTTTAAGCGTTGTAAAAGTCTCCAATTGGTACAACATAGCGGTGTTCTCCTGTTTTAGAGGAATTTTATTACGATATTGATAATAATGTCAATGAAAACAAAATGTTTAATAAAGTTGCATTTGATAAGTGTGCTTATGTTATTATTTTTTTTTACATTTCTGCAAATACTGTTTCTTTCGCACTCTGACAATCATATTATCCTCATTTACATTCAACAAAAAGCATTGTTAACCGAGTTTCCAACACTGCAGTCATAAATATTATTTTTACAGTCACCTATTGTCTATAGAAAAGACAGTACTTGCATATTGTATAATGGGAATTCACTGCCACATACAAAAGACTAAAGAAAAGACTTTATTGGGTTATAATTTACATGGGAGATGGGGGCAGAAACTAGCGGTCCAATTTTATCCTTTATGTTTCTGGATTTTGCTGCGACTGCTGGTTTTGTTCTTGTTTCTGAATATTTAGCTCCTCATCCAGACGCTCTTTAGCTTGCACCACCTGCAATGCAAGAAAACGGCACATGAATGACCTGCAGTGGAGGATGAAGCAGCTACACTAACACAGCAACTGTAAATAACAGAATAACTCAACCACCTGGTGTGAGGTGTGAGTCATATTTTCTTAATGCAGAAATCTGGCCTTTTGGCTGAGGAAAAATAATTAGGAACATGGTGTACACATCTGCTTTTATGCAAAACATGTTCCATTTTAAGATTTCACACAGTAAAGAAGGAAAAAAGGAGACGGGGAAGGAAGGGAGGGAGGGAGGACACTAGAGAGGAAAATATACAACGAAGCAACCATGACTAAGGAAGGATGAAACATGACAAGGAAACAACAGGAAGGGGGACAATGAAATGAAAGGAAAAACGAAGAAGCAACAATTGGAAGGGCGCCTGGAAGTGAGGTGGGACACGAGGGAACTAACGACAGAAAGAAGAAAAGACAAATAAGGAAAGAAAGGTAGGATACAAAAGGACACGAGGAAAGGATAGAAGGGAGGATGAAAATGGAAAAATAGAGGTGGAAGGACACATGAAAGGAAGGAGGACACAAAGAAGAATCAAAGGAAGGAAAAAAATAATAAGAAAGAAAGGAATAATGGTGCAAGAAGGGAAAAGTGGTAGAAGGAAGTAAAGACATGTTTTTTAAACAATAAAACCCAACATGTCAATTTTAAACGAAGGTCTACAGGCCAAAATGAATTTGGTTTTTGAATGTGTGTGCAGATTGTGATGTTGCAAATCAAAAGGGATAAAGGATGGAAAATAACCAGAACATTTATAAAAGCAATTTCAATAACTTTTGAGACTTCTGAACATTGAACAAACTGTGGAAATAATGTTTTGAAGCCAATCTTACAAAATAATGATCGATTTGTTGCTGTGGATATCACAAGATTTAAACTAAAATATGTTTTTCTTGCTGTTATTCAAAAGTAACATCACACATTAAGGTTAATATTAATATTGTGACTTTATGTGGAAAAACAGACTACTCACTTTTGATTGCAGGTAAAATGAACCTCCCACTGACTTTTCATTGGCTTTGAAAAGGTGCTCATAGCTCTGCAGGAGATAAACAGTTCAGAGTCAGTGTAAACGCACTAAAAACAGCAGCATTAAAAAACCCCACAATATTTGTTATACATAATCAAACTCATAATTAACCAACTTGATTATAAAGTTAAAGATTTACAACATTGTAAAATTTAAAAAGCTTTGAGTATTAGCATTCACTAGGAAAAACACATGACATCGGAAGTCAACCCTGGTATTACCTTCTGAATCTCTTCAGGACTGAGCGTGGAGACGTTGAGGATTTGTTGAGCCTCTTGTACACTCATCCCAGTGATGCTGGACACTGCGGCAGACTGCTGCCCGGGTCGGCCCCTGGCCCGGGCTGCTGCCTGACTCGCTGGGAGAGGGAAATATACAACAGAGATCCATCCTGAAGTGACGCGATGCCAACATGGCTTATGTCGGAGAATGAGACTAGCAGATAGATTGTTGTTTTGTAGAAACACTAAAGCTGCTTCTAACACTTGAATAAAACTCCATAGTTTTCCAAGCTGTGAAGAGACCCACATCTCATTCAATTTTGCTACTGCCATGAATAAACAATGGTATGAAAACATCATCCAGGTGCAACTTTTGTACATTATCATCAGAGTGCTCCTGGGCTGTTATGCAACTTTTTACCCAACATGGCTAAGCACTTTCTTTAGAAGGAAAAAGTGATAACTTAGTGGGCCTCATTTGGTCCATGGCACAAAAGTTCTATTCTATATATATATATATATATATACTGTATATATACAGTACAGACCAAACGTTTGGACACACCTTTTAATTCAATGAGTTTCCTTTATTTTCATGACTATTGACATTGTAGATTCACACTGAAGGCATCAAAACTATGAATAACACATGTGGAAATATGCACCAAACAAAAAAGTGTAAAACAACTGAAAATACCCCTTATATTCTAGTTTCTTCAAAGTAGCAACCTTTTGCTGTGATTACTGCTTTGCACACACTCTGCATTTTATTGAGCTTCAAGAGGTAGTCACCTGAAATGGTTTTCACTTCATAGGTCAACCTGCCCTGTCAGGTTAATAAGTGGGATTTCTTGCCTTATAAATAGTCATGAAAATAAAGAAAACCCATTGAATTAGAAGGTGTGTCCAAACCTTTGGTCTGTACTGTACATATATGTTAAAGATAAGGATACATTTTCAGTCTTAAACTTGCACCTCTTTAAGGATTCCTTTAAAGGTTAAACATTATTTTAAAGAGGTGCAATAACATTTTAATCAAATCCATAACATCAGACGTCAGGCTCAGGATAACTGAAGCATAAATACCTGCATACTCCTGTTGTAAAGCCCGGGCAAAAGCTCGTCCCACCACCTGAACACCCATCACCACGATCTGAGCGAGGTATTTAGCCTTAAAGTGTTCAGATTAAAACAGTTATTAACAGTGTCAGCAGGCTGTTGTGTCAGAAACAAACTAAACACACAAACACATTAACCTTCTTATTACTGAAGCTCTTTTGAAATGCATTAGTGCTGTTATGTAGAGCAACTTAGACACAGTAGCACTAAAAAAACACCTTATTTCATCACGACATGTTTTAGAGTTATCGCAGTACATAATCCAATGAGACCTAGCAAAAATAACATCTTCTTACCATTTTTATATCGCTATACAGCTTACACAGCCGATGTGCCGACTCCTGTTGTCACACATGCACACTGAAGGTTACAGAAGCGTCATAGTTCAAGGAAGATCGACAACTAAACATTCAAGACAAATCATCTTGGTGGTACTAGGTTTTAAACATCTCCCTCTGCTGGTGGGGAGGGATGAATGCAGCGTTGCGCCATATTCGATGACCATCAACTCTTGTGACTCTAGAGGGCGCTGTTGAGAAGCAGCACTGAAATTCAGTCACATATCACGACAATAGTATATAATTTAAAGCCAAAAAATTAACAAATTGATTAAACTGAATTATGTGAATATGAGCCACTGGCTTGAGAAATGATCCAGAGAGCCGTTACAGAACATGTGAGCATACCAACCCTCACAGCAAAGTATTTTAAGGCTAACTTTATAGTTTTCACTGTTTAGTATTCATTTAGGGAAGCAAAAGTCCAATCGGACATTCTGTGTCCGTCAGCATGTCTGCATGCCTGTCTGTCTGTCTATTTATCACGACAGACCATCACAAACTCCAAATAAATAAATATTATTTTAGACCTTTTATAAATACAAAGAAGGATATGTCATGCATTTGTATTGAACTTTTTAGAGGTTTTTCTTGAACATGGTCAAAAAAGCTGTTTGAACCTAATGGGAAGATAGATGAAGAAAATTTGGAAGAATCTTAAAAAACAAAAAACATACAAGAGGCTGCAAACGACTTGAGACATTGGTGGAGTTTCACTTCGACTCAGTGAACTGAATACAAATGTGTCACACTTTTAGAATTTTGACTCATAAAATTTTTCAAAAATAAAATACAGTGAAGTTTGTGGCTTTAATGCAAGATTGATGAGATAATAACTAAGAAAATATTTTTGTCAGATGTGCATTTATGTAGTTTGCCATGAATGCAGTAGCAATGCTCACCACATTGAGTGAACTACAGAAGATAAGAGAGTTCATATGGTGTTTATTGCAAGACAGTTTTTGAAAAAATCCACAAACCATTACTATAAAAACAAAACCACAATGTTCCACTTACTATATGAAAACAAATCCCAAAACCAGTTAATCCAGTCAAAACATACAACAGACCTTTAAAAATCCCAAGCACATACATCCAGTGACATCCACCATACATGTGTTCAACATGACAAGCAGGAAAATGCATGGCTGATTTGGCCAGATCACATCAGTCATTCTGAGGATGTAAACAATGTTGTTGGATCAATAAATGGTTCTCAACGACTCCAACACAGCCCTGAGTGATTACACAATGATGGCTTCACTCTAAGTTACTAACACTGTACTGTTTGCCTAATTAACACCATTCAAAGGGTATTATTCCCCAAACTGTTAGAATATTAAGGATTAAAGTTAAAAAACATTAGAATACCCTGCAAACAAAATGGAATGATTAAGTAAAAGCATAGAAATCTCCATTTTTCCCTCCTCATACAAGCATTCCTTAATGGCTAAAGAGTTAATCAAACCCAACTAGGACAAATAAACAAATACATCATATCTATCATCTATCAACTGTATTTCAATTTATACTTAAAAAGAAAAGGAGTCTATAGTTCCTAACACCAGAGACTCCCCTGACCCTGTTGTGTCCTTAAGTTTAAGGTGGTATCTGCTGCTGACGCTCAAACTTGTTACAGTAACTGTGATTTGCATGATCATACTGGAAGACAATCAGTCTTAAGAACTTGTGCTGTTATAGTGGGCAATTAGAAAGCAAAGCAGTGGTCGCATGTCGAACCAAACATTCAAGATTTGATTTAGATCTATAAAATAAAAATGTGCCATTAGAAGATAGGAGAAACTAGCCTTAATTCTACGTTATTTTAACAAGCTGTTAGAGAGTTAACTGGTTATACATCAGAAATAAGATAGGCTGCAGATTTTTTCACATTTTCCGATTTGTTAATTTACTGTTGTGTGATTTTATATGATTATCTTATGAATTCATCAAATAGATGAATCCTTTAAAGATATATGAATGAAGACATTTGTTGGCACCCCTGGTAAAGATGTGTAGAAAGCATAGTGTAATCTCACAATGAAAAAAGGGAGACAAGAGGGAAATCAGAGCTTTCAATAATAGCACAATTAATCAGTAAAGGAAGATTTTACATTTGCTCTTGAGAAAAAAGCAAATGCTGACAGATTGTGCTTTCCAAGAGGAGACCTTTCCTTAAATATATGTCCCATTATTTGTTAAAACAAGTATTTTATAAAATCAGATGTTTTTCCCATGAAATAAATATATTAAAAAGAAAGGTTGTATTTTTCCTTTTGAAATTATGCCACTAAAACTCAAGATTAATTTATATTCAGGTTTTACATTTTTACCAAGAGTGCCGATACTTATGTTGTCTATACAGAGAAAACAACTATTTTAAGCTCAAACTGAATGTGGAATTTCCTACAGAGAAGTGCTAAAACTTATGGAAGTTTCATTTACACCATATGGGTTTTTATGTAACGCAATTTTTCTCTTGTTCGGTAGGCTGCAGTGTTTGTTTTCCCCAGATAATTGTCTGGGTGACGCGTTCAAACACGAATGGCAAAATAACTCTTGAGCTGTCCTTTCCTCTCTGCTGTAGGCACCATGACTTGAAGCAAAGCCCAGGCGATGACATCCTCTTTAATCGTCCTGAATAAAAGGGAGACAAGAATGAGATCACTAAAATCAGGGGGAAAAAAGAAAAGAAAAACTTCCATAATTTCTTGATTGGAATGAAAAGAAACTTTAAACTTCAATCAGCTCAGTTTATATTTATTTGATTTTCTGAATATATTAAACTGTGACTTCAAGTTAAGAACACAACTAATGCAAATATACAAACACAAACTTCAGAGATAATATTACAAGAAAGAACAATAGACAAATACAGTTACTGGAAAAAGAATTGACATCACTTGAACTTAACTATTTTGCTGCACTTCAGCCAAAAGTGCAACACTATCTTGAGATTTTAGGTGGTAAACCAACAGAAAGTAGTGACATTTTTTGACATAGAACATGTTTTTTAATGTTCCATGAAAAGCACAAACATATGAAAAGCACAACAAAAATTCAGCTGCTTCTTAGAGAACAAGCAGCATCACGAAAACGAAGGCACAGCAGACCGGTCAGGTAGTAACCTGTGGAGATGCTTAAATCAGAGTTAAAGCAGTTTTTTTAGTAAAAATACAGGGGCCTGAATACAAATACATGTCACTCTTTTCAGATTTTTATTCGCAAAAATTGCTGACATCTTTACTTTCACTTCATCAATGTGCACTACTTTGTGTTGATCCATCACATAAAATCTACTTTTGTGTTTTATTTTCAAGAAGTTGTCACATGTACTCACCCACTCCTCATCATCCACACCCTCAAAGGACTCCTGTGGAAGGGGGTCGTCCATGTTTCCCAGCTTAGACACCATGGCACTCAGGAGCTGGATCACACACATGCACACACTGAGTTTTACGATCTCAGGAGGACACAGACATGCTTTTTTTTCAGGTACTACCAAAGGTCCATACATCTGATCTACAACAAACTAATGCAAAGTTTCACCTCCTCTTTTTTCTGTTCATCCGTTTTTTCCTCCAAGTAAACAGACGAGGGCAGGTATTTCCTCACCGGAGCCTCTTTGGGGGCCTCACTCACTGAGAAAAAACACAAACACAACCAAACGTACCAGGACATGTCCAGAGTCAACATGCGGGTCTAAAGACGGCATCTTGATGAACATTTAACAGGCGTGTTGTGTCTGTAGCTGCACCTGGCGTCATGTCTTTGGGCTTCAGGCTAAGCTTTTTATGCTGGCCGTTGGAGCCAGAGAGCCAGGCGGAGGCGGTGAGCGCAGGCTCCCACCACACTGCTGTGTCCGGGTACACATCGTCCTGGAAGAACTCTTTCTGGAGAGCCAAAAAGGAAAAACATTCTGTTCGTTAGAAGTAAACATGAGTAAAAAAAGTAGACAGTGTTCCTGGAAGTGTTTGCAAGGGGGTTCAGTTGCCTCACTTTAACCCGGGGGACTCTGAAGGCCACCGGCTCTATGGTGGTCTTGGTGAGCATCAGTCCCACAGCTATCTCCACATCTCGCACGTTGCACTCCGTTTTAGGCAAAAAGGCAAGTCCCTGCACACAGAGCACAGAATCCATTTCTTTAACTTCAACTTCAATGGATGTGTCGATGATAACTAGGACAAAATAAGTAGCCTTAGAACCTTATGAGGCTCAGGGGAGTTAAAACTGCTACATTCAATAAAGTATGGATCTTCTGGGACCAACTCATAAATGTAGACTCTGGTGTCACCCTGAAGAAAAGCAGAAAACATAATTTAATGCAAATTAGGCTTTAGCCATGACGCAATCTGCAGTGACTAGCACCAGTTCATCTCTCATCTTACTCACTTTCCCAGAAAGAATTACAACGCTGGTGTCGTGGTCGTAAAATGGGATAAGAGTTGAGGGAGATACATTTAAAGCAGCGTTGGCTATTGGCCCGGATGACAGGGAGTCAGCGGAGAACAGGTAAAGAACTCTTTCACTACGACTAAAATAACAATACAAAAGAGGACAAGAAGAAGGGTTACTTTGGTCAATGCTGCTCAGACAGGAGAAAAGTAAATTAAAATAACTTAACAGCCATGATGAACAGACTAATAAAAAGGTTTTAGTTTCCAGTACCTGTCAAATCCTGACACCAGCAGGTACTTCCCATCACACACCCAGACCACACGAGCTCCTCTGTGGCCCTCTGGACCCGGCCCTTCCTGGGAAAACCAAAACAACAGCAAATCTATGCGAGTACTGAAGCAGTGTTATAATACAACGACTATTATCTAAGAATTGAGAGGCAAATATTTATTACAAAAAAAAAGGACCGAATCCAAATATAAAAGTATCCAGACCTCTTGAAGTTTTTAATGTCGTCGTAGTACAACTGAAAATGTATGTGAGCCAGATTATTATTATTTTGTAAGCTTCTGTTCTATAGTTTATTGCCATACTTGCACAGGTGCTGCAGATTTGCGAGGGTCATAGATGCGAACTTTCCCATCCTTGCAGACTGTGGCCAGCAGCTTTCCGTCTGGACTCCACGCCATTCCAAACACCTGAACAGGAACATCAGGAAGAGCCAAACCAGGAGGAAACCTTCCATAAGTTTCCCTTCGCTTTATGGAAACATCTCTGCTCGCTCAAATTGTGTTTTTTAAAAAGATTTTCTTTGCTACAGTAACAACCCACCTGGTCCTGGTGGCCGGTGAGAATCTTGACCTGCTCTCCGCTCTCCAGGTTCCACAGTCTGACTGTGAGATCGTAGGATGAGGACACCAGGACTCCACTGGCCAGAGGGTGAAACTTGATGGAGTAGATCTTCTCTGTGTGGCCTACAGGGAGTCAGGGTAGCCATCAATACAACTGAGGCTTCAAGAGTCACACAAGGAATGTGCAAGTTCATTTCCGGATGCATTCGAAATCAATACTGAAAAATCTGCAAAATGCGACTTCCTGTCCTGCCATTTATTGAGATTTTTTCAAACTCCCGCCCAAGCCAGAATCATTAATACATAGATTTAGGTTGAATTTGTTTCTCTATGCAATATGACCTACCTTGCAGGATGAGCTTAGGCTGAGTCAGTGTCTCTTTCAGCCCACCCTCAGGTACTTGCCACATCCTGATTTTAGCATCATCTCCAGCTAGATAGAGACATTCAAAAATAAACTCAGAGACAAGCTCAGATATATTTGTGAGGAAGAAGTTTTTATCTGCACCTTTGGAAAAAAAAAAAAAGGTGGAGGTTGTTAGTAAGGATGTATTCACTCACCCACTGCCAGTCTGTGTGTGTCAAAGGGATCCCAGGAAAAGTCGACCACGTTTACAGAGTTCTGGATGGTGGGCAGAGCTGTGTCTGGCTGCCTCCCGGGTCCAGAGCGCTGAGGAGAGGAAAAGAGTCAAACAGCTGGAGTACAGCTGGGGTTTTATATCTAACAAGCGTTAACTAAACTAAATTCTCAGGGGATCGAAGGGACTGCTAACGCAACTGGAAGTCTCTGATTCAATTTGCACACACTGTCAGAAAGCACATTAATTTTGAATAAGGATACTGCGCCAGGATTAATAGGGAATGTGTGTATACTTTTGGTAAGTTTCCTTAAGTATAACTAATAACACATACCTCGAACACAGCAATCTGGCCTCCTGCGATGGCGAGTGGGACGGCCACACGTTGGCGGTTTACACAGAAGCCGTCACTCTCGCCTGGCGTCGTCAGGTTGAGGTTCCGGATGTTGGTGATGTGTTTGTCCCGGTGCATCACTGCACCCTGGATGTGTCGGAATTTGGATGTTGGTCCTGATTTTAAAAAAAAAGGAAGCTTTAGTTTAAAAAAGTCCCGTCTAAAACAGATAATTATTCTAAAAATATGGATGTGTGCATGTGTTAGTTTCTACCCAGCATGTTTTGGATTGTCTTTACGCTCTGGCTGGGACTGGGGAGGAAGCCTGAGGAGAGACCAGAGGTGGAGGAGGGAGAGCGGGACGGGGCAGCGGTGCTGCTGGGGGTGCTAAGAGGACTACTGGAGGTGGAGCAGCCGTGAGGCTGATCCTGGAAAAGCAGGATGGTGTTTTAAATTCTGCTAATCAAACATAAAACTTGTTCTGCTTTAGAAAAACAAAGACATTTATACCTCTTTGCTTCCTCCACGGGGCAGCTCCTTCTTAACAGGCATCTGTTTTGCTGCTGGTTTGGGTCTCTTGTCTGGGTGGAGGCTGACTTTATCCACCTTGGGACAAACAGGGCTGCTTGTTTGACCAATCTGTGCGGCCTTCAAACCTTTCTAAGCTGTTGTGAGTGAGGTTCTGTTACCTGTTTGTTCCCTCCCTTCCACCACTCCGCAGCAGACATGGCTGGAGTCGTGCCCACCGTATCTGGGTAAAGGTCATCATGAAACTCCTGGCCAGAACTCTGAAAAAACAAAGAATAAGGTACAAAAGTGCAAGCAATAAAACATCTGTGGAAAGGAAATCAAGATGTACATGGAGGTTATAAATCTGTTGTTTGCTGGGGATACCTTGCGAGGGACTTGGTAGCTGATCGGAACGATGCAGCTGTCTGTCAGCTGGAGAACACGCACCACTTCACAGGAAATGACATCCAGTGCCAATTTTGGCACCATGGCAATGCCTCGAGTTGAAGCGTCAGTCAGACAGTGACTCACTGTGAGAAAGTTAAGAAAGAGAGGTAACAATATGGGACAGAATTTAAAAAATAAAACAAATTTAAGCATGCACAAAAACAACCACATTTTACCTTGAGTCAGGAAAGGCTCAGCAGTGGAGACTTCAAAACAATCAACTGCAGTGTCTCCCTAAACAGAGAAAGAGAAGCTTTAATAAATCTGAGTTTCTTCAACATAATCTTTACGAGAACAAATTCGCAGATATACAGCTTACAATGCCGGCGAGCATGAGGAGACCAGTGTCATCATCAAACAGAGGGACCAGCATCCTGTAGATGGAGACAAAGATGAACAAAGAGAGAAAACATTGAGAATTTTTTTCTTTGGTTTTGCATCACTTAGGCATGTTCAAGTTGAAAAGTGTTACCACTAGGTGGTGTAGTTGACTCAGTAAAAGGTGTCTTCAAGCCCTTCTACAAACTCAGCGGCAAAAATGCTGTGCATTTCTGTTTCAAGTCAAGATTAAGCGGCTCAATATAAATCAGTAACAAAACCTTCCCCAAAACAATCATCAGGTCCTGCACAGAAAATTAGAGAACTAACCAAAGTGAAATTTAGAAAGACCTTCGAAAAACTGGGCAATCTGTTGATTGAAGTTGCTGCTTGGAATAAAAAAACAACATGCTTCTATATAAAAAAGAAGGTTGTTTCCACACCACAGCACAGAATTGGCCATGTCTCTTGGTATCCCTGGTAAAAATGTACAAAAAAGTCTTAAAAAATAAAATAATAATAATGTTTTAGTGCAATCTCCCATTTAAAATGGTAGAAATGAAACCTTTAATGAAAGTAAATTTTTCAGTTAGAAACAAAACCTATTATGAAATAATTATTTTCAACAAAATCCCTTGAGACTCAAAATCCCTGTAAAATAAGTAGTAAATATTGCTTTTTTCAATTCAGATTTTTTTAAAAATCTTGGTAAATATCTTTCTGTTTCTGTTGGGTATCAACAGAACACCACAAGAACACCGTGAAGACACTTGGGAATTGTTTTGTTATGCTTCATCTTGGTTTCCTGCTTCGTTGTTCCTTGTGCGCTTTATTAGCCAGTTTTCCCACTTCCTGAGTCCAACTTGTTTTCCTTCACAGTTGTAACCTGTTTGTTGAGTAATCAACTCTCCAGCTTAAATTTGCCAGTTTGATAAATCCTGCTGTTGATGATACATCTTAACGTTAGATGTCACCTGCCAGTAAAAATCAGAAAGAAGAAGAATCCTACTGTTACCTCCAGCATGTCTCCTGGTCCTTGTGGTTTTCCTGGACTTAGATTTTTTTATTTTCTCCTTACTTTATTAAGTAAACATTTTATTTTTTAACGTCCTACACTGGGGTCATTCTCTTCACCATTCTGTATAGAAGTATTCCCAGCACTTACTATATGTTACTTATAACTGTGCCACAAGTGATTTTGTAAAAAAAAAAAAAAAAATCCTAATATTTCTTCCCAATTAAATAACATATGATGCCACATTAATAGAGTAATTTATTCAAAAGTTTGTTTTACACAACTTTACTATGCGTTCTAATAAGTATGGCTTGGATTGGATCTTTATGGATTTCAATGCACTAAAATAGAAATTGTGTTAACTGCATATTGGAGTTACTATCAAGAAATTTCTTTACTGTAAATTTATTTCATAATATTGACATTATCAATGTTGACAGTAAATCACCCATTTTGGATTATTTGTTAAATAAAAAGAAGGCTCAACAGATCAAACTGGTGTGAAGCACAACATAATCAAAGTCAAACTACAGAGAGATTTCTTCTGAACCACTTGAAAACATTTCCTGTTGGTGTACTACGAACTGTACTCATGCAGGCCTAAACAAGTCCATAGCCACCTGCTACCTCTCGCGATACAAACTAAGAGGATTGAGGGCAACAGAACTTAATAAGGAAAGTTCAACCGGGTACCTAAACCAAACAGGAAATACTTCTACAAACAACTGAGGTAATCTAGGCAAATCTCCCTCATTCTTCACTGCTATTCTATTCTAAGAGCCGCAGCCAGGCTACGTTATGATTTTCTCTGCAGGTCACAGTCGGGATAAGGACAGAGTCCAGGCTGACTGAAGTGGAAAGACTCACTTCCAGAGATGGGTTTATGATGACGACCTTGTGCAACGCTTCTATTCCAGGGCCACTTGATGCTGACAGACTGGTGATGTAATGCTCTAACTATGACAGTGTAATGACAGAGTTAGTTAGAGTATGTAAGGCGACAACATATGGTGACACGCAAGGGATTTTTTTGTTTTCTGTGAGCAGCAAAATATAAGAGCATGTGACAGCATGTCGTGGATGTTTGTATGAAAATTATGAAACAACCAATTAGCAAAGAAATAAAAGTATCAGGTTAGAGTCTATTAACAGCTAACAGTTTGATGTATTCATGATTTTTCTTTTATCCTTAGTCTTTAATAAATCAGTCCAGTTTAATGCCAGAAACTCTAGAAGAAAAAGATGTTGTAGTCAAAGATCAATGACTACAACAGTCCGCAGTTTGTGAGGATAAAAAGTTATCCGTTTGACCAGTAGATCAGCAGCCCTGTAGCACCACAGGGGTCTGTACTCTTGCCATGACTTTTTACCTCAGGTTTCCAGTAAAACTCAGACTCCTGTTATCTAGAAATGCTAAGAAAACTCTCTGGGTGTATTAGAGATGGACAAAAGGCTGGGAGAAAGCTGGTTTGGTTTGTGGCTTGATGTGGATACAGCAGTCTTATCCTAAATGTCAATAAAACAAAGAACACAATTGTAGATTAAGGAAGAAAAGGAATTGGTCAAACACTATTTCCGTCATCTGAAAAGGAGTGGAGGTGGTTAAAGAGTATAAATAGCAGTCTACAAGAAGCTTAGGAATCTTCAGTGTTTGTTGTGGGGAGTGTGATCTATTCAACAGCATTAAAGCCAGTCAGTCTTTCTATCTAGATTAATTTATAGCTGATAAATAATTTGAACTGTTCATGTTCGTTTTCAAAGATCCAAAGGGTGTTGGGGTTGTATGTGCTTGGATTGTTCAGCAGGATCACTATGACCTTACTGTTCAATGAAATCTAGTCCAGGAAATATGAAAAAAATAGATATTTGGAAAAGTCATTAGCCATCTATCCACTTGTTTCACTTTAATTTATATGTGTTCAGTTTCATATGTTGTCAGATTTATTAGCGGTAGTATTTTATATTGATAACACATTGGATTGGCTATGTGCTGTCCCACTTGTTTTTTTGTGGGGGGGGGGGCTGCATGTAAAGGATGTGGTTTCTCTTTACTCACACTACAATACAGACATTTTTATTTCTTTAGAGATTGCTTACCAACTTCTTTTTAGCCTGGCTTTAACTTGAATGTCGCAGTGAAAAGATAAAAACCAAGTGTTGGAGCAGTGTTGATTACAGTCCATCTAATCCATAAGGGATATACAGTAAGAGACATTTATTGAACATTTAAAAAATTTCAATCTCAAAAAAGGTTGAAATTCTCCTCCTCTTGAGTTTTTGTAGTCTTCTGTTTGGTTTAAGAACAACTAAAAGTAGGACACAAATGATACCTGTGCTCTCTCCTCTCTGTTGCAAGATGGTGAAATCAGCAAGGGGTGGCCACGCTTCATTAGGTCGAGTCTCTGTTCCCATGTCCAAGTCTGTCCACAGGGAGTCCACCTCCATTCCCACACTGCTCTCCTTTGCTCTGTCCTCCCCACAACAAAACTACCTTGCTTTGTCCCTCAAGCTTCCCCTGCATCATTAGTCCCAATTAGCTCTCCGAATTGCCTTCACTCTCTCCGAGGTCTTATCTCCGCTTTTCTCACAGTAAAATGTACAAGTCAAACAGCCACATAATAGAAGCAGAGCTTTATCTCTGATTGTGGTCACTGTTTGCTGTCATTTTCATGGTCCACCTCCTCACCGGCCTGTTTTCCCACACAGCGAAACGCAGGCACATGCAGGTGCATATTTACGCACACATAATGGGGAGCACACATGCATGTAAGTGCTAATGATGCGGATTTAATGACTTCATGACACAGTATGGCAGAGTTAATTAATTAAGAGTCTGCTATCTCCTTCACACAGGCTCATTGTGAAGGAAAAAAAAGAAGCTATTATTCTCATTCAGTAAAGTCAGATGCATTTCCTTGGTTTTGGTGTGCAATTAAAATAAGTTTACCACCATAATCATGATTACATAACATGAAAAAAACAACATTCCAACATCTCTCAGGCCTATCTGCACCTAATAATGTCTCAACACAATCCAAACTCCTCTAATTATCTGCAAAGAGCCATCACAGTATCAAAAAACCCACCTGCCTCCTTTCTGAGCTGCCATCACCTCACACCGCTCATCTCGCACAGATGCCAAATGAAAATCATAAAATGACCTTCTCCCTCTGACAGCAGCCTTCAGCACCAGCAGATATAATGGGTATAATACTCCTGCTATCTGTGTTTAGGTGTGTATGAGTCAGCCAGGGTAAATTCAGATCATTAGAACGTGTTGTCGTTTAATAACGTGTGATAATGGTAAACACTGTAAATCGGATTAACAGGCCAGACAAGTAGAGACATGCAGAGCAGACAAAAAACAAACTGATGTGCTCATTTACTGCACCTGAAACAGACACTTAATGGTGATTCGGTTCAACTGAACACTTGGACAATATGAACACATGTACTGAAGCTGATAACTGCTCAGCAAGCAGGGAAACATGTATAACTTTACTTTCCTAACCATTTTATTAAGAAAATAGGCAAAATACTTTGGAAAAGATCAAATTGTATTAGGTTCAGGGTGACGTGCAGTGTTTGTTGTACCTGAGTGAAGTTGCCCCTCCTGCCCCCAAACGTTTGTGCTACGTTTATGCAGCAAAACATTTTCGTTTGTGTCGATATCATTTTAAAGATATTAAGAAATGTTTCCAGAGGTCATGAAAGGTCAACCAGCCACCCCACTTTCAAACCAGCACAAATGCAGCGCAAATGTTTAAGACCAATTTTGTTAGATTTGAAGAAGGCGTGGGAGGGCAGCTTCACCCAAGTGTTAGTTGTCCTTCACCCAGTAAGTTAAAAATTGTCTCAAATATTTAATTTGGGCTTCACCTGATGAGAGAATCTTCTTCCCTGAATTTCTTAGTCTTTATGTTGCTGTTTGTTAAGCAACGGTCTGAGAGGATGCATCATTTTCTTTATACTTCACTTATGAATAGATTTTTATTCATAAAGATGGGCTATAACTCATTATGGTAACAAAAACATCAAACTCTACAGTTCCAATGTGTCAAGATGTGGAAACATTTAAATTAAATCAATAGTTTTACAAGGTACTAGAAAAAAAACATTAAAAAATATGAAAATTGTATTAAAAACCTAAGAAAACACGTTTTATACCTGATTTTTACAGTAAAATACTTCATGCTCTTTTACAAAAACACACAAAAACCAATATGCTGCACACCTGAATGAGTCCATACAGGCACCAGCCTTTCCCCTGATACCATCAGTCTCATCCAGTGGTGTAATGTGCTCTGGCGTAGGTGGAGCTAATTGAATCAGCCTGCAGAGGTATAAGGTTATGGGGTTTGAGCTATGACCAGATGAGTATCAGTCAAAGGGACCTTTCTCTGTCGTATCAGATCATGACCTTCAGCAAGGCCTGCCTTAATAATAAAAACATGCACTAGATATGGCAATAAGCTCCAGATGACAGGTAGTGAGCCTGAAAATGGAAAGAACGGGGAGGTAGAGGCCGTCAAGGAATGCAACCCCCACGTTTTCAAATTTGTATCCTAGCAATATAAAATACACTATTTTGCACATTTATTGGCCTTAGAGTAAGTCAATAGTAGGATGCGTCTTCTGGATTTCTAGGAGATAAAATGAGACTAAATATAGGAACATTCACGTCAAAGAACGTCTCTGGAGACATAAAAAGGAGCAACTAGACCTTGATGTTAAAAACAACCTTAAATCACTGTGAATGATACCTCTTTTTTATTGCAATCTTAGACATTCATCACTAACTTCAAAGTGTAACTATTTAGGCTTGAGATATTTTCATGATCAGTGTCAGATTATGAAACATAAAGCAGCACCAGTTAATGATGTGGCTGACATTTTGTTGAAAGCTGGGCTGTAACAAAAAAATTAGCCTTGCATTTTATGGCAGGGCTCTTAAGTGATTCATGTAATAAGTATGTGATAAAAAATAATTCATATATATATATTCCTTTTTTTGTCCCAGACAGAAGATACACTTATTGTCTCATTGTAAAGAGTTAAACACTCTCCTGCTACAGGCCAAAGATTGATAATATCTCTTCAACAATGGAAGGAATGAAGCAAAGTAATCTGCTAACATTAAACTGAATTCCTAAAGAAACAGGATGAAAATGAGAAACTGATCACAGAGATGATAATTTGTGAGCTTATTTTGAAATTTATAATAAGTTTAATATGAGCTATCACATCTTTTTCAACATATATGTCTCGTGTCTCTTTTACTTTTGGACCACATGTTCCTGTTAACAGAAAATAGAGACATGAGACTGACAATGTGAAGTTATAAATTTTTAAGACAGGAGTTCTCCCTCAATACCATCTTGGTAATTCTGTAGGCTTACATCTATCAGCCGTTTTTATGCCGACACAAGGCCAGTTAGTTGGAAAATCAGAATTAAAGCCTGCATTTGAATTCCAAGGCAAAATCGATACTCTAATCCTTGTGAAACCTGAGCACAACATTTTTATAGAAAAAATGTCAGGGAAAAAAACCCCCCAATAAGCTAAAAGAAAAAGAACAGTGGCTTTAAGTGAACTAAAACAATTACATCTCTGTATGTTTTCACTATTCTTTAAACTGCAGACTGAGTGAAGTCTTACAGTGAACACACTGGCAGCTGAAACGTACCGTAATGAGCCGCACACTTTTTCCACTGACCAGTTTCTGTGTTTCCACTATGTGAGTTTAATGAGTGCTCTGGGTCTGCCTGCCTGGCTACCTTCAGAAGCTAGTTCATTAGAAGGGAATTAGAGCTGACGCGCTGCGTTCCTGAGAGGAAAAGAAAAGCAGGAATTGTCAGCAGAGGGGCCAGCTGTGGCCGTATCTGAGCTCCAGTCTCAGATGGGCTGCCAAGCTTCTGCTCCCCGGTTGGTATGAGTGCCATTGGGTGCACTCATACCACACATCGAGTGGAACAGAGGTGCAGGTATAAATGAAAACATTGATGACACCTTCTCATCAACCTCCAACTTCAACATATACCCACAATCAAAAATATCACAAATAAAATTACAACTGACCCCATCCTAGCCTCAAGATGTAGTCAGGTTGTTACATTTCATCACTTCAGCTTTTTTTTTCAGATGTAGATCATTTCTACACCTTAGACAACAAGTAGATTCATAGATTAAAAATATAACAAAATTTTTTGGACAGTTTTTAATTTTAACGTAAAACTCCAAAGAGTATTGAAGTAATGATGACTACAATGGAAATGATTGACATTTTCCTCAACAAATTAAAAACAATACTAAAGCATTACAGGGATATAAATCCAATCCAGTCTCAGGAGAGTGGAGTGAAAAGGTGTGACTAGTTATTTACAGACAAGAGGTAAAATATTTCCTCTTGGTGTAATGAAATTATTTTCTACTTGAGTTGTAAAAGGATCTAAACAATCATTCTTTTATGATTTTAATATCTTTGCCAATTAAAGTCACTGAAACAAGACTAAAACTAGTACAGGTGAGTAAAATGCAACTAAAGATAAATTAAAGATTCAAATTAAAACTAAAATCTTGCATGATACTAAACCATTTTTAGGACTTTATCTTCAGAATGAATCAAAATACCAAATTACTGAGGGAAATCAATTAATCTGCAATGCACGAGTGACAAATATTACTACAAACATGCATAGAGGTGAGTATACACTTATGAAGAATGTTTGTGCAAACTGGAACAAATGGAAGTAGGACGTGTTGAAGAAACATGCGCTCAAATGGGGAAAGAAGTGAACTGATATGGAAGCCTTGCTAGCATTAGTATCTGTTAGCATTAATGGTTTACATTAATGAAGTAAGAAAAATAATTACAAGATTTTAAAATAAACACATTCATTTTATTGTAGTTTTTCTTTAATCTTTAGGTAAACAAAACAAATGTAAAAAAAATAGCAGTTTAAAGAAAAAGCAGCTTCTGTTTCAGCTGAAGGTGATGAAACACCAAAATCTTGTTATTATTCGTTTACGCACTAGGAAACAATCAAAGCATCGACAGGTCTGATTGTTATTTACAAAAAGCTATGTGATATGGACACGATCACACAACAAAATAGCTTAATTAGGTCTAATGACTCAAGTTGTGCATCTTCATGTTGGGTTGCACACAGAAACACACATGCAGAACTTTTAAATGCCTGCTAAACTGGTCCAGACTGGCTTGGTTATAAAACATGCAGGTCACTGGTTGTAAATTAGCAGGAGGGCTCCTTCCCTTAGCATTCAGAGCTGGGCGAGTTTGGGATTTTTGCAGAATGTGGGTGGGCATGAGGAAGTTGGAGTATGTAAGAACCGTAAGAGAAGTTGGGTGTTACAGCACTAAAGGGAAACATAAACCCCTAACGTGCACATTAAGCCAACTCAGAAAAGTCAGAATGCTTTGGGGGCGGATGACAGAAATAAACAGCACATTTACTTTCAGTGTTGGCTTGTGAACACGGGGACTGTATCTGTAAGGTGCTGTTGGCTGAGAAGTCCTGGAAAAGATGCGTTCCGCATTAACCCCGGCGGCCCCGGCTATATGACCATGTAATGACCTGTCACCAGGAGCCTGAGAACTGCTGGCACTCAAGACAAAGTCAGAAAAGAGACAAGGACGGGTGCAAGATCAAAATGGGCTCTAATGACATTAGAAATATGGAGCAGACATGTTCACAGCTTGAGGGTGAAACTAAGAAAAAAGCTTTTAACAAAATTACATTTATCTATAAGAAATTAAATGAACCATACAGACTGATGGAATGCCTGGCAAAAGTATTCATACCCATTCAAACTCACATTTAGACATGTTAGAGTCCTCATTATTATGAAGGTAGGAGGTAAACCAACACAAAGCATCACTTAACTGGGAATTGGAAGGAAAGAGTTCCAACCTTAATTTTATTTACAAACAAAAATCTAAAAAGTGTGGCATGCATATGTATTCAGGTCCCAATGAGTGAATATTTTGTAGAGTCAATTTTCAAATGCAAATTCAGCAGCAAGTCCTTTTATGTTCATCTCTACTGGCTTTGCACATCTACTGACTGAAATCACCATCCATTTCATTTAAAACAGCTCAAGCTCGGAAAGATGGACTGGAAAGAATGAAAATACATTTTCTAGTTGCACCAAAGAATCCTCTAGAGTAAAATCTTGCCTTTAACTTTTTTTTTTTTAAATGTCCACCTGCCTCAACCATTTGTGCTTGGGAACCAAATTTGTACAATTCCGGTTGTCTGGGATCACAGAAAATTGTTCCAAATGTTATTTGGGTTGATTTTTTTTGGACAACAATGTCCTAAAATGACATCTGATTTAAATTTGAATCTCCTGCAAATGACTGACTCCTACCAAATTACTTTTCCTTAAGCAGACCTACAGTAGCTGTTATTAGAAAAAATGTGAATTGGTTATCGTATTAGGAGCAAGAGCCAGCCCCCAAAATACTCTTCATAATTTGATTCTCTTCAAAAATAAACCACGGAACAAAAATTTCATGCTCTAAATAAGAAGAATGTTTCAGTGCACCAGACAGTTGCTGATGAAGTCAGTCTTGGTTGTTTACTCAGTTTTATTATTTTTTATTATTTTAGCAAACCTCAAGCAAAGACTGAGTAGTCGCTGTTCGAAACTCGGCGAAGCTCCAATGCAGTTGGTGTTTAACAAACCCGATGACTGACTTACTGCCTTAAGAAAATATTGAACAGTGAACAACATGATCACATGGACGTCAATGTGCTTAACAGCAACAGTCCAGCCAATAGTTGGAGCCTTTCTTCAAACAAAGGAGGCCTTGACCTTACAAATAATACATGATCTATACCTTTAAGAACGCATTCACACTGCTTTAAAGAACTGTGCATGACACTTTCCCTCTGGCACAGCCAAGAAAGAGTTATTGAAAACACTAAAGCTCTAAAATTCAGTAATTTATGGACACAAACACGACTGCTTTATGGGTATTTTTAAAGCCTCAACACACATGCAGACGGGAGAGAAGGTTCACTCAAGGAGTAGGAATCAGAAGAAAAAACAACAACCTTAAAACACTACTGAGAATTTTAACAAAGCATCCCTATGGTTTTAGTTCACAAATGTTTTGGCTAAGCTTTGTCTTATAGTTTCACTTTATCAGAAGGCTTCATCTTTGTGGCTTTTCAGCTCATGTCAGTACAGGACTTGATTCACTAGAGATAATGATACGCTTACTCTTCAGTCAGCATCTTAACAAGGTGTTTTGCTATTGTTTCAAGGTAGATGTACCCATTTTACACACAAAAACATGTTCATCTCTTTCCTGAAGGATACAATGGCTGGACAGTTTGAACCTTACATTTTCAGGCATCTGGAACCTCAGGATTAACCAGACTTGTGGAGGTCTTCAATTCCCTTTCTGATATCTTAGTTGATTTTGTTCATTTTTTATATGAAATGAATCATCCTATCACAAGCTTGCAAAGCTATGACATCATCATCTGGGCTTAGAAGCAAATTAGTCCTGCTGTTTGTAGTTCTGATTTTGAAGGAAGTATTAATACATTTAAAAAAAAAAAAAAAAATTTTGGACATTTTTTCCCCCACCAAAGTATTCCTTGGATTTCCATAATTCAAAGTGATGTCAGATCACCCAAGAACTACCATCTTGTTTAAGAGACATATTTTACAAGTTCTGCTTATTTGGAATTTGAATTCAGGTCAACTCAAAAAAAAAGAGATGATTGGAAAAAAAAGAGACAAGTTTTTGAAAATATTTTCTGTCATTTATAATTTCTTTTAAAGGAAAAAAGGGGGGTTGAGGGAGAATGTCATAAAATTGGAAATCAAATTTGGCATTTATTTATTTTGAGGCCATATCGGTCAGTCCTACAAGTAATAGAAAGAAACATTGTTCCTTTCGAAGCTAAGAAAAAATAAATATGTAAATAAAAATTGTTTACTAATTTCTCCATTTTTAAATCAGACATCAATTTTACCCCATCTCCTTTTAAATCCCTAAGATTTTTCTGATATTGTACCCCAAATCATAAACCTCTGCCTTCTTCATAACTCTAGTACTTTCTCTCAGACCCCTACACGCCTATCATCAATCATTTGCTTTAATGGCCAAGGCATGAAAAAGTAAAGCAAAAAACAATAAAAGTCTGATTTACTGTAGCAAGATGGTCAAAGACAGAAAGAAGAAAAAACGAAATACCCAAAAGAGGAGATAAGATTGCATCACATGAAGGCTGTTAATCATGATGGTTATGCATGTCTATGTATATATGAGATTGCATGTGTGTGTAAAAGTCCTAAGAAGAAGGCTTTGAGATCTATCATGCAAACATCTGGGAGAGTTATAGATAGGGCAAAGCAAGAGGCGATTAAAGAAGACAACACAGCTGCAACATGATGAACACCTTGATGGACTGTGACTTTTACAACCAGATCTGGTGCCATGATGCAGCCATGCATAAAAACACACATTTTTTAACTGTTCTTCTCCTCTACATTTCTGAGTATATCTGATCAGAGGAGAAGCCATGTTTGCGGCAACACATAGCGAGAGAGAGAACTGGTGATGAGAAGGTTAGATTTACAGTCTTTAACATTGCTTATTCAAAGAGTAATGTGTTGTAACAGAGCCAAGGAATTATGTAACTTGATCATTGAGATATGAAAAAAATCCATCACAAAGGAAGATGCATACCAAAATATTTTACATATAGACAAAAAAAAGGGTCACAATATAGTTAGTTTATCCCCAAATTATTCAGACTACTGGCAGAAATCTGTTTTACATTTTAATAAAACCAGAATATAGAAAATTATTTGTTTATTATAGCATTTTCAGTCAAACCAACTTTTTAATTGCTGATCAACTTTTTGTTTGCTTCTACTTGATTTTGATTTTGATGATTTTGATGAAATCATCAAAATCATCTTTGCTAAGGAAAGTCTTTGAGGTTGGAAGGCCTCATCAACCCAACCCTAACCCTTAGTTCACTGATCCTCCATCAGATTTAATTTGGGGGTCCAGCTGAACCATATAAAAATGTTTAAATAACTTTCAATAATAAAAAATATATATATCTTGGTAAAGACTGATTAAACCTTAATCAACAAGGGGTATGAATAATTTTGGGTCTTAAATATTTAATATTCTTGACAAATATTTTTTGTAGGTTTTTTGTTATTTTTTCTTAGTTGATGTGTTTATTAAAATACTCACCTTTATAATTTATAAGATGTGTTTAGCTGGTTTTCTTTCTCAGTGTTCCTGAGATGCTGCAGTTTCTCTAGTTTTCTTTCTATTTTGCAAACAGAAACCTAAACTGTCTGCGCAGTCTGAAATCCACCACCTTCTCACAATAAACAACCCTGAGCAGACATTTACAAGCCTACATCCAGGCTCTGTCCACACTGCTCCAACAGCACACGATGAAGCAGCTTTGAGCAATTTGTTCGCAATACAGACTTATATTCCTCTGAGGAATAAAACTTAGAGCTGCTCAAGTTACAAAGAATTACATCAAGGTTAAAAGGATCCAATGTAGTAATCTGCAGACAGAAACAAACCAGTGACTACTTGTATCTTTTCTATTTAATCAGCTACTTGACCTCGTTTTAATGTCAAGACCTTTCCAAGACACAGTTGTCAGTGCTGTGAGTGACACACTTGCTATCTGTACTTGTATTTATCTTCTTTTGTTTGACCAGGCAGATCACTTTAGAGGCAAATTACTTCATGAGTGTCAAGGTAAAATCAAACACGTTAAAGGGAGATTTACACAAAGATCTGGTCTGATCATAAAACACAGATAGGCCGAAGACGAATTAGTGCAATTAGTCTCTGGAACATAAACAATCGAGAATGTGTAACATGCATTTATCATTTACCTATTTTACTTAGATACCCTTAAATAAAATGAAAAGTAATAAACAGTCAGACTCCACCTGTATGTAAATTCAAAGAACTCCTATTTCAAGCCAACTACAAGCCATGTAGGTGACATAGCAAACACATTGCAGAAGATGTCCTGCGCAAAAAACGACCAGCACATTTGGAAGAAAACCTGTTAGAGGCATAAAAAATATTTAAAGAGAGGAAAAAGAAAAATTAACCCCCAGCCTCCATCCTGGCCCTCTTCCAGTTATTCACTATTTATGTTGATCAAATTAAAACACATTAAAGTTAGTGGGTATAATATAACAATGTGTGGAAAGGTTCATGAGGTGTGAATACTTTTGCATAACAGTATAATCTGTAGCACGGTGTGATTGTAGTTGTACGGTGAAAATCTTGGCCCCTAAAAAGAACTGATTAGAATACAGTACATACAGTATGACAACACCTCAGACTCAGATATGTTTGTTTTAATCTATTTATTTCATCCCTATTATCTCCATTTATCTATTGATTTTAATTTAGTTTATCCCAATGATTTGACTCATCAATAAAAAAAAGGGAGATCCAAAGATTAACATAATCCAGATACTATTTTCCCCCCATTACATATTTTATTTGTGATGGTTCTCTGTGTTATATGGTCACTTAGAAAAAGAAAGTGCACATACAGTAAAAAAAGAATAGGAAAAAACCTTAAGGTGTGGCTTTTGGATCTTGGACTGGTAATCTTGCACGGTGCAGGGATTCGACAGACGATGAGTTAACCTCTCTGATCCTTATCATTTATTGGAAGCAATTCAATCATTGAAATATGCATCGTGACCTGAAGTGATCTGTACCGCATAGCTGCTCTCATCTCCTTCAAAGAGTGTGTGCAGTCATACTAAACATACCTCAGCTGAGCTGCTGTCTCTAACAAACTCAACCACAGGCATGTTTCTCTTACTCAATGCCTAGAATACCAGAGAGCAGAGTGAGAATATGACTAGAATGAAGAAGTGAGCAAAAGCAAAGAGAAAGAGCTGAGCAAATAGCTCGCAAGCATCTTTGAATAAACCAAACTGGTTCCCATTGCATTTAATGGACGAGGAAAGAAGTCACCAAAACAAATGAAGATATGATCAGATTTTAGAGTGAAACTAAAGAAAAGCCAAAAACAGAATCTGAAATAAGGAACATTAGTCTGAATTTATTTGAGCTCTGTTAATTATGATCATGGGAAAAAGTCATTTCTGTATGACCCTAGCTAAAAGTAACCAAGGGAGTGGAGGTCAGCAGGGTCTACTAACCCAACCTATGCTCCCTGTACCTCACCCCGTCACTGTAAGATCACTCTGCACTTCATCACCCTGAGTTTCTCAAATCAGAGCTGCAGCTAGGCTTACAAATGTATACATACTTCTTAAATCTTTTAACATTTAACCATAATAAACCAATTTAGAGTAATTTTCTGCTTTTTTTTTTCTACTTTGCAAAAAAAACCCCACCTCAGATTGCACAGATTTTATCTGAAGATTAATCTTTAAGTCTTGCCTTAGATTCTCAATTGGATCTATTCTGGACTTTGACTAGGCCATGCTAGCACCAAAAGGTGTTGTTTGGCATCAGATGGGTGTAACTGTGGGATTGTCCTGCATTTAGCTCTATCCATATTCCAATTAATTTCCCTCTCCCATTTGAAACTAACTGTTCCCACAAAAAACATGGCCACCACTGTGTTTTCTGGTGGGCATAGTGCAGACATGACGATTGCCGTGTTAGTTTTTAAGTTTTATAAACTAATACTAAGTTTAAATGTGGTCGTTTCTGTGCTTATGTGTTTGCAGTGTCCTCTGCATGACTTGTGGTAAACTGCAAGTAGGACTTCATGTATTTTTTTTTTGGCACTGTTGTATTTAGCAATTAGATAGCTTCTGAAGGAACTAGATGTTATTTAGGGATGTCAGAAAAAAAGGGGGCTAAAGAAAAATGCAGGCCACAATTTTCAGATGTTCATTCCTGAACAGTTTGGACACCCACATGTCATTACATTTTCAATTATAGACTAGTTTATGTTGATTTATCAGATAAAATCTCAGTAAAACTCTTGGAAGTCTGTCCATTGTAAAGACGACATATGAAGAAGTAGTAAATATTACTGTGGTTTCTGTTAGCTCCCTGCTTACAAATCCAGGTTGCTGCAGCTCACAGAAGATCCAGTTATAAACATCATAAGGAAATATCTTTAGTTGATTTAATACTGTAGGTTAGTGAAGCAGGGATTGCTTTTTGTGTATATTTACTACACTAATCTCTTCTGTGTGAAACAAGCAGCTCATGTGACCGTAAATGTTTAAAATACAATATCTGAGCTTATGGTACCTTTTCATAATGGCAAACAGAGCTCTGATGAGACCAATGTGTCCAAATTAAGCCAAGAGAAACAAGAAAATGACAAATATCTCTATACAGTATGTAATTATTGTGAAAAAATGAAAAAGCCAAAACAATAACAGACAAAAACAGGAACCAGATTTCTTTTAAAAACTTGCCCTGAAGCTACATCCAACTCCCCAAATTGCGGTTAAAAAAGGTTGTAAAAATATGAAACCCCTTTAATTCTAAATCTAAGCTGAGTCGAGGAGATTCACTGATCCCGGAGCCACACTGGGTCCGACTACCAGATGATGCTGAATTATTTTATTCAAACTTCCTCTATAGAAGACAGCTTTATGAGGGGCACGATGACTTACAATGGGGTAAAGTTGGCTGTGAAGCTTGGATGGGAAGAGTCAATATTTCAACTTTAAATGATATATTGCATTGAATGGCAGGATTAATTGTTTGCTCTCACACAAACAGTAACAACTTCTGCTTTCAGTACACTCATTACTCCTCTTTCCACTGGCCATATTTTATTCCCTCATATCCAGCTTCCCAGAACTGCGTCTAATTAACCCTGCGTGCTCCTGGTTTGTTGGCCAGGTTCTTCCTCTTCTTTTTGCATGGCACTGCATTTTTCTTGGACATTGTTTTTCCAAGCTGCAGGGTTAAAGGGTTCGGTGGGAAAAAGGGCAAATGGAAGATGGCAGTCGCATCATGAGGCAGCCCACACACACAGCTGTCAGAGCGCATTTATGTGTGACTGCCGATGAAACGCACGTCCACCAAACTCAACTGAACACAGCTGACAATATTGAAGACAAACAAAGAGAATGCCCTCCGCAGCATCTAAACAAAGAGATGAATGATAATTATTCAAAGACTATCTAAACAGGAACTTTTGAATTGGACTAATCATCTCTTCATATACTAATTATACAATGCTACACATATTTTATAAACATCAGTCCCAAAACATTATTTAACTTTGTTCTTTGGTCTAAATAAAAAAAAGACACTTTGAAAACACAAAGAGACGCAGAGAATTTTAAATGTATGGATATGTGAAATGAACCTCATGTGCACTGTTAGGTACGGTGGAGGATGTGTGATGCGGAGAGCCTGTTTCCCTTCCACAGGTCCTGGGATTTTTGCTGTATTCTTACAAGAAGATTTTAAATAACAATCTGATGAACTTTGTCTAAAACCTGAAAATGAGATGATATTGGACCTTTAAATAAAACAACTGGGAACATATGACCAGATCCACCCAGAAATGTCCCATTTTTCAGAAAATCAACTAGAGTTTAGATTTATGGCCCAACCAAAATGATTTGCTTGGTGGTCGGGTCAAACTCAGACATCAGTGACTCCCCTTGTAGATAATGGATGGATAATTGGATGGAACTTGCAATATGTGTTGATGTCTGATGAGCTGCTGCTTTGCAGCAAGAAATATGGTCTTATTTGGCCTCACAAAAAGTAAAAATCCACAGGAATATTTTTAACAAAACATGCAAATTGCAGCAATACATGTCATACTTTACTTTTAATTTGGCTGTGAATAAGAACGTTCCTAAAAAAATGTAAAAATAGATATAAAACAAAACATTCAGTTTTGTTTTATAACTATTGTGTTATATCGATGTACAGTCCTGTCTCGAGACCTTCGAGGGTCTCACGTAGAATTTCCCTTTTCAATAACAATGCTTTTGTTTTCCTTTTTTTCCTGTTTTTTATGGATTCCTCATGATAGTATGATTCCAAATAATAAATCTCAAGTCAGTTTATACCCTCTATGAGTTGTATGGAGGATCCATAAATGTCGGCTAAACCTGAACTTATAATAAAGGTGGAACAAACTATAAAAGTAACAGTAAATTATGAACGTAAAAGGTGAATGAGGTCAGAAATGACAGAGCATATAAAACAGAAAAAGGGGTCACACAACAACCAGAATGAAGTGAGACAGTTGGATGATTTAAGCACAAGTTTGCTCATCAATGCAGAGAGGCGAACAGCAAATTTAAGTGCAGACATGATTTGAGGAGTGATTATAAAACAGCCTGCAGAAATTCCCGTCAGCCCAGCTTGGCTCTACGTGGCAAAGTGCCTGCATTTAAAACTGTTAGCAGGCAGGAGTTGGCTCCAAGCTTCACGAGAGTTTTATAGGTTCCCCTGGGCAGAGCTATAAGCTGCCTCGCCATCTTTTACTGAACCACGGTGATTAGGAGCCCGATGTGGTGACGGCCCTGCAGCCACTGGACTGTGATTTACAGCTCAGACCAAATGCATGTTTTTTTTTCCACTGTTTGTCATCACTACAAGAATTTGCTCCCCTTTCTTTTTATGTATTTGTTAAGTAAATATCTATTTATTGTTGAAGTAAGAGCAAGTAAATGTGCAAATGGAAACATAAAAAGTAGAACTGTCAATCTCAAGTATGAACTAATTTACAAAACAGATGAAATGAAACAAGTCAACAGACGTGAAACCAATATGAAAAACCCAGGAAAGAGTTTTTATAAACTGCAAACTACAGATAAATGTGAGAATATGAGTTTTAAAAACCAGCCTCTTGTTCTATGCTTTGCTTCTGGACTCTCGGCTACTGAGAAAATTGTTACTTACTGGAGGCGTGGACTGTGTTGAAGTCTTAAATTCTACCCAATTGCTAACATTTAACTGCGACTTCATAGCACTGATCTGTAATTCACCAGATCAATGCTATGAAGCTTACCGGAAATCGACTGCTTTATAAACAACCATCCTCCACTGCTAAGAGTGAAGTGTAGAGCTGAACGAGTCAGACTTTAATGTTAATTCAATGTTTGGAAGTGTGGCAAACACGGATTGAATGGCTTTGTTCACTTCCTCTGCTGCCACTGCTAAAATTACAGACAAGACTACAATTCAAAAACATTGCAGAAAATTTATGTCATCGTTAAATTCTCCTTCTGTTCGCTGATTGATCGGAGACAATCCAATTCAATGGTAAAAAACCCAGAAGAAGCAGAGAGAAGCAGAGAGATTAGAATCGAGCAGAAATGCGTGTAAGGCAGTGGCCAGGTTATGTTTTAAAGGCTAATTCAGGTTAAGAAAATGTAATAAAAGAATTAGTTACTAATAATTTAGAATAAAAATTAATAAATAATGCAGTATCTCATTTAAATGTATTTTATTTTTTGTCTTTGGATCTGTCAAACACTCTTAAATGTGTAAAACCCTTCAATAGAATAGCATGACCTGGACCGGGTAAAAGGCTGCAGAAGGTATTAAAGTTGTGAGTCTGAAAATGGGGCCTCATGTCTCAATGAGACTTTTCTGTGTAAACAAAAGTTAAGTAAAATAAAGTCATTCTTGGGCATCTTGAAGCCCAAGAAAAACAACCCAATTTTTCAAAATTCCCCCTTACCATCTCTCTCAGTGTGCGCAGTGTCAAGATAAATTTTCTCTGGTATTTACCCAGTCTTGTTTTTACAGTTCAACCTTCCAATTAATACTCAGGCGGCAGATACTGGAATCTTAGGTAAGTACGCATATATCTTGTTGTTAATTCCTGACTTATGAAAATGCTTGTAACAGTAACTTTATTGTCAATGTACCCACAAAATCCCTGTCTAAGCTTTTATTTATTTTTCATAAAGGTTAAATCAAACGATCCGTACAAAGATTACATTTGAATTTGAATTATTATATTTAAAGTATGCTAAGTGCTATTATTGTGCTTTATTTCTGGTCACTGTTGTATGATTTTAATTTTAAGACCCCAGTTGCAAGAAACCTTATTAAAGTACTACAGAAACCCCAGATCTGTGGGGGCCACCATAAACAACCTGAACCACTGATCTAAATAATTCACCAACAGTGCAGCTGGTTAACTTCAAGTCTGCTGCTGAAAATAGGAAAAAATACGGACTCAATTAAGCACAAGATCAACAAAGAATAAACTTTCTTTTAAGCTAAATGTAAACAATGAGGTACAGAAAAATGTAAGGATGTATCTTTCCTTTTTTTTAATATTTCTAAATATGGAAAACCTTTCCTCTGGAATAACTGAGCAGTTCTATCTGGACCTTGTGGGATGTGTGTGAAATCTCTATTCCTGCAAATGACTGTAATACCTTGCAGATGGTATTGCATGTGTGTGCTGCACTGATAACTCCTAGCAGGAGCAGAAGGAGAGCAGAGAAAAGTCATGAACCACAGACTGTGGAGGCCAGTATGAAAAAACAAATGGTAGAAATTACACAGTGAGCACGGTTCCACAAGTGGAATTAAAGCACCCCTTGTCCGGAGGATCCCGGGGGTGGGGGTTGGTTTCAGGAGACACATGCGACCCGCCTCAGGCTCAGACACAGCGCTGCATGTTGAATCATTTTCTTGTTGAGAGTTTCTACACCTTTGGCCACGAGAGTGTAAGACAATACCGGAGTGAGAAATTTTAAATGGTTTAAGTTAGTTTTTAAAGTTTCATGAAAACATGAGGGGGAAACTGATGCTCTGCAGGAATGCACGTGGCAAACCAAGACAAATATTAGGCAGAAGTGGCTGCAGGGCGCTGTGTAATTTAGTGACGTGTGGCTAAAAGTACACACAGGAAGTGTCACAGTTCTAGTAGCTATCATCTTTCTGTACCTGGCTTGGACAAGCCAACATCGAAACAGTCTCTCAGCTGCCAGTGGGTAGTTTGTCACTGGTGTCACGAAGTATTTGATAGCTCAATATATGCAACCATATGTGCACTACATGCACACTCAGATCAGGACCTACTCTCAATTTATTCAAACGTTTTGGATTTTTTTTTTAGTTATTTTGCCATTTTACAGCCACACACTTGAATTTTTTTGAAACAAGTCCAGTTTAAAGTTGACCAAAAACCACATATAGGACAATAGCTGAATTTTTTGGCCTGCAAGCAAACACTAAAATGAATCATCTAGTGAAACATTGGGGTGGCAGGATGATGCTGTGGGGATATTTTTCTTCTGCAAAAATAGGGAAGTTGGTCATGAATAATAGAAAGATAGATGGAGCTAAGCATAGAGAAATATTTCAGGTTTGCAATGTTTTAACAGCAGCGCCATTCGTCTTTCCATCAAATCCAAAAAGACTCTCTGTCCCTGCTGAAGAAAAGCTTCCCCACACCATGATGCTTCCATTACCATGTTTCCCAATGGGGATGGTGTGCTCTGAATGATATGCCACATTTTGTTTCTGCCCCACAGTGTATATGAAGGTCAGAAAGTTAAAACTTGGTCTCTGTCTTCTGTGTCTATTACATGGCTTGTGGTAAACTTCAAACTTCTCAATGTTTTTCTTAAATGTTCACACAGGTGGAAAAAAAATTGTATTGACCGATTTCAGGAGGTTACGTGTTACTTTAAAATTTATTTAAGGTTATTACAGTAAAGGTGGAGAGTACAAATGTGCACCACACTTTTCAGACTTGTTTGTAAAAAAAAAAAAGAAAAAAGTAACTCATACATACCTATCAAGTTAGTCTAGATTATGTTGATCTATGGCATAAAAGTCTATTAAAATATATTGAAGTTTGTGTTGTAAATGACTCAAAGGGTATGAATACTTTTCTCGGGCACTTTAATTGAATATGAAAGAACACTGACACTGCAGAAAACAGTAAATGTCCTGTATTTTTAATTAAAATCTACCTCTGGATCAGATAATACTGAAAGTTGTAACGTTTCTTGCTCAGAACAGGTCCTGCAGGGTAGGTTTAAGACGAGGCTGGAATTTCTTTCCTAAGCCAGGCTGCAAGGTGAGTTGTTTGTTGCCTTTTAGTCAGCGCAGGAGTGCGCCTGGACTCGCCCCTCCCACCTACCTCCCTGCTCCGCTCCAACTCTCCCTCTGCTCTCCAATAAAGCGCTTTTTGTCCAGGGGAGTCGGCACTTGAGCGCATTCCTTGACGTGGAGGCTGGTCTACCTCTCTCTGACCGTTTGGTGAAGACTGTTCTTGATAGCCCAGGTCAATACACGTCCACGGGAAGGAAAGAAAAATACTTTCGTTTATTCTTGCAAGATCGTGCGCACACGGAAAACTACCAGGTTTGGAGTTAACATCGGTGAAGTGCTCTGTTTGGATACGGACACAAGCGCGACAGCGCTCTTACAACTTCACCTCTACAAAGTTACGGGTAAGACTCTGCTGTATCTACTAATAAAATATGAACAAACTATTCTCAGGTCTTTAAGGCAGTATGTTGTGAATCAAGACGCGCAAACTAGATGACGCGTAAAGCAGGAATGTGTATAATATAGTCAGCGAACGACATCTTAACAGATTATGCATTTTTGACATACACGTGACTAGAGTTGTTATATTTTCGTCTTTAATTGCAACACCTTTAACTTAAAAAAAGGCAGCATTGTTTGTTTTTTTTTCCTTAAAGCGCTCATTTGAACGCACGTGCGTAACGTCACAATATCTCTTATAAGAATTTTATTGAAATGCATCAAATGTTTCAACTCAACGGAAAACTAGGTTTACGTGAAGCTGCATGGACACGCTGCTGCCTTACTGGGATGATGAGTTAGGGGATGCGGTTGCATCTAATGCCTCAGGTCAACAATCAGTGACAAAAAAAAAGCGTGTTGTTTTGTAACTGGACCAAGCATAGCGTGTGCGCGGTGCACAAAAGTAGCCGTCGGGGCGGTAACGAGGCGGGCTGGCGTTGGACCGCAGGACGCCGTGCAGCACGCAGGGACCGAGCAGAGCGTCTAGACCGCACCGAGCCGTGCTCACCGCAGAGGACAGCTGTTTTTGGAACATACAGCAGGGAGCGTCCCACTACATGAGGAGCTCAACGGGACACAATGCGCATGATTTACATAGATATGTGTTTGAATCTTGGGGAGTTTTAGATGGCAGAGGCGGTCAAAGGTTATAAGGGACCCTAAGAATACGTTTTTTTTAGGGCTCCCTTTTTATATTCAGCTCACTCTTATTCTCTATGTACAGTTAACTAGCAACCCAATAACGGATTGAATGGCAGAAACCGACCCTTTACAGTATATATCAAATAAACACAATTTAAATGAACATGCTTTCACTTTTTGGTCGATTTTCTAAATCTGTTATAATTCTATTAACTTTCCTAAGCTAAGATGATCAGAGTACGCCCATATTTGCTCTGTAGGTAAACAGTTAATTCAACAAATTTAGGTTTCTGGTATTACTTTTGTCCATACTTCTGAAGCAAATATTATTTATTATTATTACTTAAAGAAACATATTTACAAGTTATCTAACTCTCAAATAAATGCTCCTTGGTACAGCAAAAAAAAGAGAGCTCTCCTCAACCCCCACAAAAATGGTACCAGATTTTTACCCAGGAATGTAAAACAAACAAACAAAAAACTAATTGATTCAGAGACTAAGGTTACACACATTTCTCCATGCTGACAAAATCTGACAAAAAGTTATTACTAAACTTAGTGTTATTTCATGTTCATCTATTAATGAGCTGTGAAACGGTGTATAAAATGTGTAGAAATTACTGAAATAGCTTTAAAGTTCTATTAGTACCCTAAGCAGCCACAAAGTTTGTGTTACTTGTGATATATTAGGCATAGAAAATCTAAGACTGGCATGGATTAAACTTCCCTCAGGGTAAATATTATCCTTTTCAGGATATTACAGGACTGCTGAATAATAATAAACACTATTTTAAGCATGTCTTACAATAAGATTAACTTTTGGGCCAAGCTTCAGTCATAAAGCAATGACTTGTGCCATTTTGCAACATTAAAAATATGCAACAACTATGACTACCAGTGCTGCAATGATTCAATTACATCATAACTTCATAACTCCAAATATGCGCAAGTTACAGAGCTGCCAAAACGTATAAATGTTTGGACATTTAGCTGAAGGCATTCCAGAACAAGTTGCTCAGATGCAAGTAAAGGTAAAAAAATAGAAATCAGACAAATGTCAGCTTCCTTCGCCAGGCGTGCGGCAGAGCTGCGAGCGACGGGGTCAAATTCCTGAAAGATTAAATCTCTGGGTGACCTTCTCCAGGTTTAAACCAACATCTAATAAAGCGACGTGACTCGACATGCTCGAACCGATCTCCGCACAAGACCCAAGTAACAGTAACAGTTCCATCTTTTTTCCTGCTCATTTTCCAAATAATGGTGCCAGTATAAACATGCACAGATCAAACTTGCCTTTGTTGGAATCATGACATCAGACAGAACAACAGGGTAGGTTAATGTCTTAATAGCTAAGAACAACCTATTTTTTAAAAATCTTGTATGTCCCTATAATCACCCCTATAATGAGGCACAGAAAACCGCCTCCATTCTCCTAGGGGCAAAAAAACCCGCAGACCTAACTACTCCAATAGCCCTCTATTAACCCATCACTGGAGCTCTGCTTGTTTCATTGCCAAGTGCTCCATTGCAGGTACTCATTATGTTGTAAAAAAAGGTCCTCTGTCATTGACAGTATGTAATGGTTGCAATCTGTTAATATATTAGACTACCAGTCATAGCTGATCAGCCACAGGAGGCCAATTACTCCTGCACTAATGTGAAGAAATTTGAGGCTGCACATGGTGACCACAGCAAACCAGAGGGCTGCTGGGCACTTTCTGATGTTGTAAATAATACAGAAGTGTGCCTGGACAGTCACTATTGTATTCTCAGGCTGTTGTGTATGCTGTTATTTTGACCTCTCAGAGCTGAGAGACAGACCAAAAGATCTCTGAGGGAGTGGGAAAAAAAAGATAACAGTTACTTCTGCATCTTTCTTGCAAGTATTTCAAAGTTTACATCAAAGCTTGTCAAAACATTCGTACCACTCCTGTGTGTTGGTGTGAATATGAAGGAGAGGGTTTGCTCACAATGAACGGGTTATTTTAGCTGCGTCTGTGTGTGGTCGGGAAGCAGACTGAGGAGAACAGGGACTCTGTCATAGAATCTGATTCAAACAATTAAACACAGACCCGGCTTTCATGAAGATTGTTACAGAGATGTTGAAACCACATTACCAGGACTGGTTGGCAACACTGGGTCAGTGAGAGCGTTATCTGGTATTCTTTTTTTACAAAATCAAGGCTGGCATTTCGTTATCTGTGCCAAAGAGCTTGGGTGGGAAAGAGCGCTGATGTCTAAATCTGCTGCAAACCACAATCATAACATTTCATTTGTTGTTTTTAAAGCCGAACTAAAAGCAGGGTTCCTGTGCAGTCTGGAAAAGTCAGGCTTTTGAGGTGTTTTCCAAGTCTGGAAGAGTATGAAAGCATTTCATATCCATATGTATATCCCTTTATCTAAAAGTTGAAGCCATCCATCCATTTATCTGTCTTACTTATTTATGGTTGGAAAATGGAGTGTAATGAGAACTTTTTGGAAATTCTGGAAGAAAAACAGGTAGAAACCCAACTTATTAGAAACCTTATCACAATGTTGCATGCATCCATGTCTTTATTCCTCCTTTCCCCAAACTTCCAAACATTTCAGGACTCAGTTTTGCACCAATTAGGGTGAGTGCCTGAAGCATTCGACCCTCAATATTAGAGGGATTAGAGGGTTAAAAGTCAGGTGCTAAGGCGAGGAGGCCTGGGGAAGGTAGAAGAGCGGGGCATGCTCTTAGAAAGCAGGGAGGGGTAAGTCAAAAGGGGGGAAACCTGGAAAAAAAACATGTTACAATTAGCAAGGAGGAAATTCAAGAAGAACAAATCCTTCTCATGTCAAAACTTGATGTGTTATTGTTCCTCTCCCTTCAGAAGTGGCACAGCAGGAGGGGTGTTGCCATCCTAGGAGCTTTTACTTATAAGAGGAGTTTTGAGTAAAACCCCCGAGCTTCAAAGGCCTCTGCCTCAAACATCAGTGCTGAACTAGCGGTATGTGGAGGCAAACCCCAGCCCATACGCCTGCCAAGCTAAATTGAAGAAGAGCTCGCCGATGCAGCCAAATGATGCGTTCAGAAGAACCACTTCAAAAACCTCGCATAAATATACACACACATGCGAAGGGATCTGAGGGCTTTGGAGTGGGCCCCAGAACTCCCCCCAAATAACGGCTGCCCTCCACGTCCGCTTTCACACACAGACCCACACAAGCATGTCGAAGCAAACTCTTGAAAGGAATGCAGAATCAAGTCTGCTGAGTACATCTGAAAAGTTCTGAATCAAGATGTAAAATCTATGAAGATATCCCCTGCCCCCCAGCAGAAAAATAAAAGTCCAGAGGGATGTTAGGGAAAGAGTAAGGAGAACAAGGATGTTCATCTATAAAGAAATACATCACAAATTGCAGCGTTTCAGCACTGGTTTGTAAAAAAAAGGGGGAAAAAAAACAACTGAAGAAATGACTCTTAATCTAAGGTTGTAATTACTTCTGGCCTACACTGTAATTAGGAGATGATCCATGAACTGGATCTAACTAGGCAGAAGGAAAGCAAAGATCCAAGGCACAAACACACACCAACAGTGCCAGTGCAGTTATTGGCATCCCTGGGAGAGATGTGTTACGAGTCTTTTATCAAGCAACATAATAGAAAAGTGTGACCTTTAATTTTAGTACATGCATACAGAGGAGGTTTTTAATAAAACCAGCACCTACTGTCCTGCATGTTGCAGGTGTTAGTCTGCTGCCACAGGCTTCTGCAGCATCTGATGACATGTTGAGGAGATAGTTCAATCATTTGAATTAAAAATGTTGGAGAAGAGACACATCTAACACATAAAAAAAATAAATGCCCTGAGGATCAGGATTGGGAACCACTGCTGTACTCTATTCAGGTCCCTGATATATGCTACCCACAGCATAAGCCCTTGTTTACCGCAGATAAATATGGAGAGCTGTTGTCAATTACTAATAAAAAGTCCCTTTTTCCTCCA
This sequence comes from Xiphophorus couchianus, assembly GCF_001444195.1. Classification (NCBI taxonomy): domain Eukaryota; kingdom Metazoa; phylum Chordata; class Actinopteri; order Cyprinodontiformes; family Poeciliidae; genus Xiphophorus; species Xiphophorus couchianus. The sequence continues at coordinate 12,162,919 of NC_040243.1, read as the reverse complement.
CTAGATAAATGTACATATGTTTTTTGCACATTTTTACCAGGGGTGCTGATAAATTCCTGCATGGCTACCATTGAATAGAAGACAGCTGACTTCCTAAGTTGGCATCTAAGAGCTTTAACATCACTGAAAATATGACACATATGAAATGTGTGACAATGTGTGACTTACTCAGAAGTCGACACGTACGTACAGACGGACGGATCTACTTTCTTTCACTGAGTTGGTCGACCCTTTTGTTCTCTGGCTCACTCTTTTCTTAATGTCTATTTCAGTCGCAGCCAGGGTGACACAGATAGCGCTGCTATCTGTTGCTGCTTTGTGAGTTACGCAGGCCAAGAGCGGGAATCTGTTCCTGTCTGCTTGAATCTGAATGGCAGCAAAGATCAGCCAGAATCCCAAGCACTCAATGCTCCAAACAGCACAAGAGAGGCGCAAGTCGTGACATGTAACTGGTAGGAAGTCGAGCAAGAAGGAGGCTCACAACTTCTTACATCTTAAGCCAAACAAAAAACTGCATCTGTGATTAGCTGATCTTGATGCTGGGCTGCATAATCGGCCTGCTGTTGTCAGTAACCTAGTGCTACCACTGTTTCAGGAGCTTCATCTGAAAGAAGGATGCACCTTTTTAGGTTTTGAGTTCCACTTTGAAAGCTAAATATTTACTCTTCAGTTGAGGAATCGTCTGAGAGGCAGCGACCTCAAAAATCTAACCACAGAAGTGTCAGCACACACGCTTTCCCTGATTCAGAGGCTACTCACACAACTTGTCTGCATAAGCATGCATTGGTACATCTACCTGTGTGGGTTTCTATGCAAAGAAGTAGTAATGAAAGTACAGGGCTTCTGTGTGGTGGTGTAAAACACACCATGCATTGAACAACAACTAGTTTCACATGTAAGTACACTGACGCATGCCATGCAAACTTATGTGTAAGTATATGTTACACAATCGGTTATAGGAAAGTTTGTGGCATATTTTTAAAACCTGACTCAGATCAAATGTCTATGCATTACATTTACAAACCACGGCTTACTAGAAACAAAACAGTAAAGTAAATACTGTAAAATATGAATAAAGGTCACCTGTCAATTGGTAAAAGTGGAGGAAAGCTCAAATAACATATGCATAAGATGTACTAATAATTGGCTTTAAAGCAGCTTAAAATATTACACCAAAAATTAGTATGAATGTGGATTTTTTTGTCCAATCTTCATTCACTAATTGAAAATTACATGAGGAGATGAATATAACGACTCTGATCAGGATTTTTTTGGGCAGTTTCTATTTCCAGCTTTGTTTGAGGTCTGATCTGCTGATTTTATTCGAAAGACTTTTGATAAAAAGAGAAAACAATAGGATGCAAGATCTTTGATAGAAATAGACGTCGCTTGTCTTTATCTGATTTAACTAAAAAAAAGTTCACCACAGTACAAACAGCTGCAAGAGGTGGATTTAGATTACCGGTAACTTTTTGTCAGATTTTGTCAGTATGGAGAAAAAATAGTGGGATTTTTTAGGTTTAATGTTGTTACAGAACACAAGTAGAAACTCATCCATTTATGTTCATATTATCTTATACCAGCTTTCTTATTCCCTGTCTCTGCTGCCACCATCATATTTGATGGAGCGGTGTGTTTAGTTTCTTCTGTACTTGACCAGCTGATCTCCAATCAGAGCTGACTGAGTTATACATCCATTGGAATTTTTTTTAAGAACCAAATCAGATTTACTGTGTCATATTGTTCATCTGTATGTATAAAAAGTTGCATTAACACATACTATATTTCATGTTAAAACATCACAGATAGGGAGAAAATGTGTAAAAGACAAATACATTGTGGCCAATGCTGAGTTTTAGCAGCAGAGGCAAATAAACGTGTGAAGCAATAAAAAAAAAAAAGTAAACTGCAGAGAAATGTTTCAGTTCAAACTGGTTGAACTACACTGGTAAAAAACCAACAGAACACACTGTGGGAGGGCATGAAGTTTAAATTAACGCATGCAGACGATGGGTTGATGAAGCTAAGACAAGGAGTTGACAGATGCAAGAGGCGAGAAGTCGACCCGCATTCTTGCCTCCCTTCCTGTGCTCCGTCATATTGTTGTGTTGCCACATGGTCTGCCCGCTCAGCATGCTCCTGCACACAGCTGGAATTTAACCAATTAGCAGCAACAAAACTTCCTGTTTCGCTTGTGGGCTATTAACAGTGCATGACAGAGGGGCTGGTTTCCAGCTAAGTAGAGCAGTTGTACATAGTAAAGGTGATTTGATTAACAGATCCAACTGTTTTATTTCCAGGTGGAAAAAAAAAGCAACTGAAGTAGAAGAAGAAGAAAAAGTGGGGAGTAGGGGTAGAAGAGGAAGCATCGTGACTGGGTAAGTGAATCTGGCAGCTTTTACTACAAAAGTGTCAATATAAATAAGAGGTGGCCAGCTGCTATAATACAAACACATGGTTAAGATCAGGAACACTGTGTATTATTACAGAGGGGAAAAAAGCTTGACTTCATAAATAATGTAGAATTTCTGATGTGGTCATATTAATAGGCACTTGGAATATTTGAATCCAGAATCCCAAACAAGCCACTGTTGGCGGTCTTTAGTGCGTTAACTCTAACACCCCGATTCCTCAAGAGGCCTTTTCACTCTGAGCCTGTTAACAAAGACTGGCAGGAGAACAAGAGCAGCTCTCTTACCAAGCATACAGCATTTCAGTGACACAAGGAGGCTATGTATGAAACGTACGTTAGTTTGTTTCTTTGCTGAACTTAAGGAATTGTTGCAGTTCCTTTTCCCAATGCCACCATCATTTCAATCTTAAATATAGGCAGTTTATCCATTCCTACTTCCCTTTCATAAGTATTAAAAACAATTTCATGCTCATGTATTGTGCATCTATTTAAATTTGTAGGCACACAAATGCTCAAATTTAACAAATGATTGAGTTATTTTGAGTATTGTTTTAAATGACCCTTACATAACATGATGGATAAGGACCTTCATGCAGATCCTGTTGATGTTATAGAAGTCAAAGTGACAATTCCTTACTGGAAATTGTCACTTTCCAGTAAGTGATAATTTATAACTAAATTTAATACCCAAAAATATCAGGCACTGAGGTTCTAAGGACGAATTATCTTATCAATAGGCTCCACAGTTTTCCAAAACAATCTAAATGACTTTCAACTTTTAAAATGACATTCACAGTAGATGAGAAATCATAAAGGCTGCCGCAGCTACCTCGGTCTGCTTTGCACATTGCGCCTAGGCAACTGAGGGTAAAGCAAGCTGCACAGAGAGCAGCTGAAACACTACTCATAATGTTCATGAGGTTTAAAGAGTTTTTTTTCCCCAAGCCCTGTTCACACATTACCTGGAACTGCGTTGAGACATGTTAGGATCAAAACAGCCAGGAAACATGCTAAAATTAGCCTAGCACTTCTAGAAACAGTGGCCACATGAAAACAATACCAGGAGGAGAAAGAGGCAAGACTCAGAAATATAGACAGACACAAATTTCTGTCTAGCTGACTTTATTTTGCAGAAGAAAACATCTGTTGCAATTAGTGACAACAAAAATTAGCAAATTAGTTAATCAGCACACAATCGCAATACCAGTATAGTCTTGTTATTTTACAATGCTTTGAAGCTACTGAGGTCTCAAACATACCAATAGCTTTGATCTTATTTACTTTAATGATATCTCAAATTGGGAATTGGTTTTGGGGAATGTTTTTTTAATCACTCACACTATACAGTCCGAGTAATTGGATGTCAGTACACAACTTATCCTCTGTTCACCTTACGAACCTTTTCCTGACCCTTCACCCTCCGTCCTGTCTCTGTGCTGTTCCAGTTTTCAATGAGCTGTGACAGGGACTGTGTGGGCTTGTAAAGCCAAACCCACATGCACACAGTCTCCCTGGAACTCTGGACGCACATCGCTACTCCTGCTAATTGCCTCCCTCTCTCGTCCTCACTCACCTCCTCCTCCTCTTCCTTTCTGATCCCTGTCTTATAGGCAGAAAAAGACGCAGCAGTGAAGTATTGATTTCTGGCTGTAACGGCCACATTCCACATCCTTTTTTTTTTACCATCAAAAGCTTGCCTTGAATTACAATGCGTGTTGACAACCCTGTGCATCTTTTACTCATCATTTTCCAGATGTACGCCTGTATTCCTGCAGGTGTCTGCAACAATTTCACAACATGTTGAAATATGAGTGAAAATGACTGAGCTACAGCTTCTTATCAATGCTCCCCACTACAAGCACATTAGGATATTTTTGTGGGTTAATAAAGTTACTATTTCAACCCGCAGGCAAACACTCAAGAGCAAACAAGGGTGTTCCAAGATACTTCCATACGGTAACTCTACCGCATGCTTAAACAAACTCTTTCACATCAAAGCTCTGAGCCCAATCACACGTGTGTGAGCAAACATTAGAGAGTACACGCCGTTGTGTGTTTTTCACCCAGGAATCTGCTTCGATCACCTAAAGAGATGTATGAAGGGACCTGTTGATTTGGAGCAAACAAACTGCTCCTTTTGCTGACAAAAGTTACTATTCGGTTCCAACAAAGCAACCATTTGTATCTTCTGTCTGAAATTCCGATAAACGTGTCATGTGTACGGAAAGAACAGATCTGGGTCATGAACCACACAAAGGGCCACTATGTCTCTTAGTTTCCTTTATACTTTTAACATTTGGTATTTAAACCGTATTGGATTTATTGGTCTACCTAAAATATAATTACAGAACATTTTTTACACATATAAAATGACTGTTAGTAGTTTATTTTCTTTATGCCAAATTCTAGGAAGTGGAGCTCATAGGCTGTAGGACTTTAAAGATCTAGGGATCTCACCTGTTTGGATGATTATTGTGCTTACAGCTTCTCTAAATCATCTCTTAAATTGTTTGCTTTGATTTGTATTCATTATTTGGATGTGACCTCTAAGCTTTGATTGTGTATTTCCCTTACGCTGTATGGTTGGCCAACGAACCAGCATATTTGATTAAAACAACAAAGAAATTAGAGTTTTGGTTCATGACACAGAGTGTACCTGAGGCCATGAAGGAGAAGCTTGTCCATGCTAGGAGTGGGGAGGGAAACTGTACCGCCTGACTGCTGCCTTTTCCAACCTCCAGTCTCCCCCAGTGCTGGAGCAGCACCAATGCAGGCAACAGTTTCACAATAAATTCCTTTGTGACACTGTAATCAGCACCACTGATCTCCAGTTCACATTTATCTTGTGTGTATGGCACATGTCTGGGTTTTTTTTTTTTATTATTTGTTAAAGAGAAAATAAAACTCTGGGGCAGATTGACAAAAATCCTCAACAGTGCGTTCTTAGAGCAGAAGAAGTATTGTGAGGTGGATTTAATGCCTCCCTGTAGCTTTGTCTGTCATATACTCAATATGTATGCGTCACTGGCAACTTACAGATCAATACTGAATAGTCAACAAATCTGAATTTACCTCAAATATGTTCAATGCTTGGGATGTAGTTTTATAATCTTACACTACTTTAAAGTTCTAATTTCTGACCTTCAGCTGTGTTCCCTGGCCTATTTGTTTACCAGTATTCTTTTAGAAGCCTTTTAGGTCTTCAGAGAACAGCTTGATTTATACTGAGGTTAAGTTAGATAGGTTTTATTTAAGAGTATCAGGATCACACTTTTGAGATTTTCATTTATAAGAAATTAATAATTATATACTACTTTATATTGTGTTTACGTTGTGAAATTTGACAAAGTTTTTCTCTAAAAGGGTGCAAACTTGTAGTTTCTCCACAAGACTTCAAAGTCTGACAAAGTGAATAAGTAGTTGTCTGGCCAACTTTACTGATTACCATTACACTGCTTTTGAACTCCCTTGAAATTTTAAACCCTCACAGGGTAGATTTGGCAGGTGGAGAAGACCTGCCTTCATCGGATTCCAGTCATACTCGTCATGAACAAACCAATACCGAAAATGTTTTTTAAAAAAGTTTTGAGCAGAGGCGTTAAGCAAGAACAGGACAAAACAGAATATTTTAGTGCTTCTAGACAACCAGCTTAAACAAATGTGACTTCTTGGTATCCGGAGTACACATTTGGATAAGGCAGACAGCATATGACTCAGACATGCTGACAGACAAGTAAAGAGGCAAAGGGATAATTTTCCTCAGTGAGAACGTGTGACATTGTTTGTTTAACAATAATGGTCGGGCTACCAGTCATTCACTCTAGTAAGCCTGACTAAGTCACATAGCCTCCAGCTCTTTATTGATCCCTTACATGTTGATTTTCCACAAAGGGGGGAAATGGTCAAAATCAAGTTGCACAAATAGACATAACTACATCTTTTCATCATTATTTTGATTAATGTGGAAGTCTTGTCCTGTTTGTAGTGGTGCTGAGGAAAACTACATAGCATGAGAAGTATGCATGGTGTGCAATGTCAGGTAGAAAGGCATCATAATAGCCAGGAGACAAACTAGCATTATGTAGATGGAATGAATGTCACTCAGGAAGGATGACTGTCGGCATGTGAATGTAACTGTAGGCTTGTGGCTGACTGAACTAACTGGTCCTTCCAGCTTCTTCATAACAAAAAAACAAGCACAAAACACAAAGAATCTCCTTCTTCAAACTTGATTATTCTTAGAAGCTTTAATCGACCCAATTCAACTGTGGCTAAGCTTGTGTTACATGTCTGCACCAGCGTGGCATAGCACTCTGTAAAATGCTGCCAACACGAACAATAAGGTTTTGATAGTGACTGGACGAACGGAAAATGAAAGCACAAGGCCAAAGTCTGGAAAGGGTCTAGATTCGTCACAACCAGTCTCTGCTTATACGGTTTCCTGGTGATGTGAAGCTTTTGGCCTGAGCAGGCTGCGACCTCTGCAGTGCTGTGGTTTGTTATTGTGTCTGACACAAAAGGATGAATAAGAGACGCGAGGCACAGGACTAACAAAAGCTGTGGGTGTAAAACACCACTTTGAGAAAGCGGATCAAAGGACAGGTTGTCAGTGGTACGCTGGAATCCTGTGTCCTCTGTGTAACGTGAGCGCCTTGTGGTGAAGGTCTTCAGCAGATGTGCAGAGCCGTGAGACAAAAGCAACCGCGAGTTGCTGTCTTCAGAGGGTCACAGGGCAGGAGACTATGACGAAAGACTCGTGTCGTGACCGAGGGGAAACAAGTGGACAGTGTGTCTGGCCTCAGTCGGAGTCTGTGCTTATTTAAAAGCAAAAAATCTGATCTAGCATGTACTAAACCATATGTCATATCCTTTAGCAATAAAACAAAAGGAAATGATCCACGTTTCCGTTTAGAGCGCACACAACATGACCTCTGCGCTCCAAAGCTCAGAGGAGGCAGATGCAGACTCCACAAGTGCTCTCTTGCAGACAAGACTCTGCCACCAGCCTCCTCTGGTTTCCTCCTCTGGGTTTTCAGTCCTGGTTGTATCGTTTAGTCAGACACACTCCAGAGGGTTTGGGGTTTCACATCTCTACTGGAGGAGCAGAGAAAAAAGGCACCTGTTGAGACGAGGCGCAGGTATATGATTGTAACTGGAGATGGGCGTGCGACTCTATCCAACAGAGGATGTTAACTGTGTTGTGTGGGTCAGCGTTGCAACAAAGGTTGCTGGATAGAATGCAGAAGTGGAAACACTAATCTGAGCCTAACCTCTGACCCTGAGGAGTTGTGCCGTGTCTCACAAGCTTATGGGCTTTGTCGTCCTTTGAACTGATGCTATCTGGCTGTTGAATGACTGTTTGGCTTTCAGGTCTTGTTTGTAATTTTATAGCAGATGAGAACGAGCTAAAATGTAAACCACTCACTGGTATCTCTACATCAAACACAGAGGTGCCCCGAGTTCTCATATAGTGCAGCAAATGCATCCCGATCTTGGGATTTTTACCGTGAGTCTACCCTGACATTAACCCCTGCACTTGTATATTATGCTCTCTTTCAAGCCCTCAAGCTGTATGCTCGAATGGTATTGCTTCACACTGTTCTTAAAACAGTTCCAAATCATAAATCTTAAGATGAAAAGGACTTCCTTTCAAACAAAAAACAAACTATTCTACCAGAAATTGATGTCATAAAGTGGAAAATGAGTAAAAATTGTTTAAAAAAGCCTTGAAAAAGTATTCATACCTCTAACTTTTATATATTTTGCTTCAAGAAGAATCACGGTGGGTCCAGCGTTTTGCTGTGTGGGGCTTTTCTTCAGCAAAGACAGGAAACTGCTCATATAGAAAAGTTGGAAACCTTAAAGTGTCTACTTTAAAGGTGCTCTACTTAGATGACACCTAGAGTAAACTCATTGATCTACATACATGCAAAATAATATTATATGTGGCAAAAGATTAACACTGCACATGTTGGGGGTGGCTGCATCATGGTGCGGGGACGCTTTTATTCAGTAGATAAAGGGAAGCAGGTCAGCAATTAAAAGCCAGGCTACATTTTCATTCTCAAAAAATACATACTTCCACTTTGCAATCATGAACTACTTTATGTTAGACCAGCACAGGGAATCCCAATAAAATAAGATTTAAGCGTTTTACCTTACAAAAGTATTCGAGGGGTATACATACCTAATGAAGACCTGCTAAAGTTGCTTTTGAAGCTAAATATTATCTTGGGATCAGACTGAAATCTCTAGTTTGTGCACATTGTAGAAAATCTGGAGGCTTTAATCCCAGTCCAACCTCGACAGATCGCAGTGATCAGAGGGGCTTCAGGATGAGCATTCTCAGTGATATTTTAAGTGTGACTATTACTATGCTGACAGTAAAATTTAATCTTTGTTCCTGTTACTTGATAGACCTTGATGCAAAGTTATGCTGGTGAACACATATTTAGATGTCTTTTTTCTGTTTAATTAGATGGTTGCTGTCTGGTTGCTTTTACAAGCATAAAATTTAAAGTCAGCCAATAGTTTTTTTAAATTCAGTTATTCTGAGCCTCTCATTTTTCCATAGGGTAACAATATCTAACACAGTTTGACATGTACAACCAAAAATAAAACACTACATAAGAGACACATCAGTCTCTATGCATTGGCAGTCTCACAGTAACATGAAATTTTTACATGTATATATGTGCTAAATGTGTTGGCTCTATTCTCCCTCTTGTTGCTTCTCAAGTGATCTTTTTTCAACTCAGATACCGTTGCTTCACCTTTCCATTTTTCCCTTGGCTCTTTTGTCATGTTGACGGATAAGTCTGCTTGATTGTGGATAACAGAATCCATCTGGTAGCAAAGACGTTGCTGAATGTGGAAGGGAACTGGGACGATGTAGAGCATGCACATACCACAAGCTGTTTTCCTGTGAAAAGACAAGGTCACTGAAATAAAAAGTCTCTTTGATGGCAGTATCTAGTCTGTGCGCAGCCTTATCCAGAACTGTCAGCCAGCATCATTCGCTCGTTTCGTCTCTGGCCCAACTTGTCCACACATTGTTGTTAGCCTTCAGCCCTAAAGACAGGGACTCTTGACCCTGTCTTTAGCCCGCTGGGCTGCTGGGATTTAATTGCTGAAGCCCACTTCACCAGTCTAAAGTCAGACCTTATTGAATTTGAGGCCCCGCTGACAGAAACCTGCTCTTATCTCTTCTGGATAATAAGAGAGCTAGAGGAGAGGGGAAATGTGATTATCCCTTATGCCTCTTCAGTTTTCCAAAGTGCTGAATTATGTTTGTCACTTTGAGCAACACAAAGAAGTTCACATGCTCCGTAATTCAGAGTTTTGGCACATTTTCAGGCCCACATGTTCACCTGCCAACAAGTTTTTCTTCTAATAAAACCAAACAATGTCAGACTCACGAACAGATTTTAATGGATCTGCGATGAATCCAATCCTTTGTTTATAAACCCCCAAAAAGCTTCCTGCAAATCTTAAAAAGCCAACCACAGAGCCAAGATCACTTTTTTTTCCCAAACTGCCTGCCTCAGGAATGTTTCAAGTGCACAGGGGAGAGAAAAGGAAATTACAAGTCGAAAAAGGAGGACGACAAGTCAGGAGGGGGGCATTCCTCCACTATGTGCGGGATTACAACTTGCCTTTCTACTATCTCTCTCTGCACCTCCACTCACAGCAATCACTCACTACAGCAGCAACGTCCCAGCTGCACCGTATCTGAGCTGCCGATCAGCACGGGCCTGCTGCAGCCAAAGAGAAAAGACAACAGCAGAATCTAACCTTTCAAGTTCCAGTTTATCTGAGATCGGGCCGAATCCCTCCCCATCCACCTCCGCTACAGTTTCTCCTCCGCTGGGTTTTATCAGATGTGCCTGGCCCAGTTTGGAGTGAGGCACACTCAAATAAACATTCTATCCCCGAGGAAGCAGCGGTAGAAATACCGCAATGATTATTTTTAAGGGAAATATTCTCGGTTTTATCCTTGTGGTGCTTTTGCTTTTCTAAAGCTGCTTGATGTTGCTGTGTATTCTGGCTCTGGACACTTTCCTTTTGCCCAGAATATTGGTAAAGTTTTGATTTAGTTCTTAGGTTTAAGAAAACAAGCATCCTATCTAGCTGTTGTTTGATTCTCCCTGTTCCCCTGTCTTCTGGTTATCTTTTGAGATCTCTTAATTTCCATAAGATCAATAACAAATTATTTCATAATCCCTCACTGTACTGCAAACCTCTAAATACAGTCTAGTGACAAGTGAGATTTGAATTAAGTTTTTATATCAAAAACTAATTTAATTTCCAAAACAAGCATATAAAATGCTGTTACTTTGGACTCTTACTGAACTACTCACTCTGAAACACGACTTTTATAGAACTCTGTTTAACACAAACGCCTGCAGGCCCCTGAGAGTAAATTATGGGTTAACTGCAGCCCTTCACCTCTGCTGCTGCTCATTCATTTGTAGCCAGCAGCGAGCTATTACCATCAGATGCTGTCATTACTTTTTGAAAAAGGTTTTCCATAAACAAATCTATGTCTGAGTGGAGTTTTTGCACAGTTGCTGTGCAGATCTGGAAAGGGCTTTTCTCCTGTTTGTAGATGGTGACTCTGAACCGATATAGATACGCACCACACTTTTCAGACTTTTTTGGGGGGAAAAAAACCCATTTAAACTATAATTACATATTTTTCCTTCCACTCTGCAACTGTTTGCTACTTAGGGTTGGTCTATGACTAAAAAATACAATTGGAACATATTTTGTTTTGGTGCAACAGGACAAAACATAAAAAAGACCCAGTAAATCAGAATCCAACTACAGCAACATGTCATCATTTTATAGATTTTTTTTATTTCAATGTTAGATTGTTCTCTATACAAATGAGATACATGAAAAAGAAACATGAAATGTTACATTAGTTTTTTTCAATACTTAACAGAACAAAGAAACAAAATTGAGAATAATCTTGTCTATAAACTAGCTGACTTGCACCTCATGAGGAATTTCCACATAGTATTACCATGCTTCTGAAGTAAATATTTACATGTTTAAAATTTCTGATGAAATGGGTTGCATCAGTCATGAGTCGAGAGAACACAATGTTCTCATTGTGCTGTGTAGAAGATTCTTGGTTCCAAAAGTTGGGTGCTATCGAGGTGTTTGGCAAAGTCTGCACAAAGAAACTTTGTGCAGGCAACAACTGCACCTTTTAAAGCCTGACAAATTCTCTATAGCATTCAAACTGTAAAACATACAACATATTATAAATTTAACTACATAGGTTTGGAAATGAAGTCCTTATTCTTAAAAAATATTGAGTTGGGATAGAAAAGTTTAGAGTCACTTTGGGGCAATAAAGCAAAAGTGCATTTAATTATCTTTTTCTCTTACTTTTGGGCAATGTTCAGCAGATACATGTTGCTTCTACCCGCATGCTTGTCTCACTTGATAGCACTGGATGATAAACGGCTACACAGACTTGTTTGAAACTGGTTTCTTCTTCATCTCCCACTCATTCCTATTCCCCTCTCCTTTCCATCATCCTTTGAAGTAGCGTGCTGACACTCCACTTCAGCATTTGTTTTAAAAAGCTTGGACTCAGGTGAAATGGCTTAAAGCATGGGAATGTATCTTTTTTAAAGTCTATTCATCTTTATCAGTATATTTCAACTCTTAATGTTGAAGAGGCACTTGTTTGGCAACTATCACAGGCAGTCAGTCTGGATGACACGGAAAATGTTTATCTTGTGCCTATATGTGGGAAGGCAGTTCCAGAATATCAGTTCTTGTTCACGTTTAGTAGGCTACAAATAAATCATCCGCGGATGTTTTGCTACATGCAGCACGGTATTCATGCAGCCACTCAAACATGACTTTGTATGATGGGACAAAACTGGAGTGAACAGAATGTTAATTGTTGCTTTTACCAGTTTCACAGATTCTTGAGGTTCAGAGAACTAAACTAAGTTAAGACAAGTATATATGTAATTTCTGACTTAGACCGGTGTCGGCATGGACAAAAATCAGTGTTGTGCTTCTGAATCTAAAAGCAGAAATCACAAGGCTCTATTCTTGGAGTCAGAAGTCTTTGATTATGGTCCTAAAATGCAAGGTTCTTAGTACTCAGTTGACAAAATTAAACTTGCCTTTGCCTAATTACAAAGTTATGTTAAGGCTTTCCTTATCTTTCTTTTATACAGAATATTTCCAAGAGCCCAATTGATAACTGTTTTTGTTTTTCTTGTCTTAGGCAAAGCATGGCCCGAGAGAGATTCTGCACCATGAAGATCTTTCTCAGTCCATTGATGTCCTTTCTGCTCCTCCTCATCCTTCCTGATGGCCTCCTTTCCAGCAACTGTCCAGATGATTGCTTGTGTGCCATTCCAGGGAGCATTTTATGTTCCCGAAGACGCTCCTCTACCATTCCTGGCGAATTGGACTCATCAACCAAAAACCTCTTCCTGTTTGCCAATGGGATTGAAGGCATTACAGCTGAGGACTTCAATGGACTACTTAACTTGGAAATGCTGGATCTGAGTCAAAACAAACTTACTGGTCTTCCTGAAAGAGTGTTTGAGCCATTGAGCTCTTTAAAAAATCTGGACTTGTCATCCAACCAGATCACCCACATTTCAGAAAAATGCTTCCATGGAATGCCGCAGTTGGAGCGCCTTTATTTGTATAGCAATCATATAGAGAAGATTCATCCAGCTGCATTTAATGGCTTGGAGAACCTTCTGGAACTCAAATTACAAGGTAATGCATTGACAACCCTGCCCCTCCTCTCATTACCCAAACTACTACTGCTCGACCTTCGTTTTAATGTCTTACCCTCTTTAAATACTTCCAAGCTTCAGACCCCCAACCTGGAGTCACTCAGACTTGGTGGTGTTGGACTTACCAGCCTAAATAATGAGCTTATAAGAAATTTAAAGAATCTTCATGAACTGGACATTTCAGAAAACAAACTCGAGTCTTTCCCCTCAGCACTAAGAGAGACACCAGGGCTGTTTCATCTCAATCTTGCTGGCAACCCAATGGGCCCTCCAAAGATTGAGGACCTGCAAAACCTTGGTGAGTTAACAGAGCTGGACATAAGCAGTCTCAGTATACAAGGTCTTCCTGAGGAGTTTTCCCAGCTCTTCCCCCATTTAGAAAAACTAGCAATTGCCGAAAATCCCTTCAACTGTCTTTGCAACCTAGCATGGTTCCCAAGATGGCTTAGAATGCAGAGCATCACCCTGGAGAGAACAGAGGAGACGCGCTGTCATTTTCCACCCATCAGTGCTGGAAAAGTATTAGAAAGACTGGAAACAAGAGATTTTGGCTGCCCAACCACAACTGCAATGACGACTACTACTATCAAAACCACAACTACCACCCTGCCTGGTCCTGTTACCACATTACCAACTACTACCAGACCTATCCAAGTCCCCAGAGCCAGTGAAAAGACACCTAGCAAAAGTGGTGATATTCCTCTGCCTTCTGTCCCTGCATCTCCAAGCAGCAGCAGTATTGACCTAGTTGAAGAAAAGCAGTTCTGTCCCAACTATCCTTGTCTCAATGGAGGCACATGTCAGTGGACTCTCCGTGGTCCATTTGTTTGTGCCTGTTCACATGGCACATCTGGACAATTTTGTGAAATCCAGAGCCGCTCTTCAACTTATCCAACTGAAGCTGTTCCATCCAAGTCCACCATCGTCGCAAAGACACCAGACATCACTTCACATCAAGCGACAGCCACATCAATTCTGATAGATCTTCATCGCTATGTTAAAATGCGGCCTCACATCCGTGGAATCCGTCTGACCTACAGAAACCTCTCTGGGCCTGACCGCAGACCAATTCCACTCAACCTTCCAATAACATTCCAAGAGTACACACTTCGAGGTTTGAAACCCAATTCCACCTACAACGTATGTGTCAGTCCTATAGGTGCTGCTAGTGATGCTGAGAGTGTTTGCACTCAGGCTCATACCAAACCTGGATCTTCTGGCACTGGTGCACAAATTGACACCAGTGCATATGCAGGCACAATGCTTGTGCCTGCATATGCTATCATGATACTACTTTTCCTCATAGCGATAGCAGTGGCAACGGTTTGCTTTCTTCGGAGAAGGAGAGCCAAGACCCACCTGGATCTAGATTGTGAACCCTCCCAGTTGGGGATGGATGGAGTTAAAGCCGGTTTGGATAATGGAGCACTGTTTCACAAGCAGCCACAACTTATGATCCCTGAACCTTCTGTCCAAACAAGTAATGTGGAGTATGAGGTGTTATTAATACAAGATCATTGTTCATCAAATAACAATATGCCCATGCACAAGCCTTCTTACTTTTGACAACAGGCCTTGATGACTTATGTCTAAAAGATGAGTTGTATTTCATCTGCTGTGTCCTGTCAAGTGGAATAATCAGAACATATAGAGCAAGGTCTTCTGGTTCAAAGAGGAGGACACAGAATCAGGCAACTAATCAGCAAAAAAGAAGCTGGACTTACTATCAACTCACTGTTCTATGGTTGTCCAAGAAGAGACTAAAACTTGGTAACACTTTATGCTTGGACTTTAGAATCCACCAATGGTGTTTCTATGCTAAATGTAACAATGTCTATAAACCAACATGCTGTGATCCTGAGACTATTGTTTTTGGCTGCAATTTAGGGTTGGGACACTTTAAAAGCTCATGCACTCCTTTATGTGCACTGAAATGAGCTTGTACTGCCGTTCCCCATAACAGAAAGCAGCATGAACAGTCTCAGTAGTTGGTTTTGAGGCGGGGTGCAAACTCTTCAATATTTACCAGAAGGGATCAGTGTATGCTGTGAATGATCTTTTAACCCACCAAATGAAGTTGTACAGAGAAAATAACTGATGCTTGTATTGCTTTATTTGGATGAAATTGTTTTATAAACATGTTTTTTTTAAATACTTGTATTTTTTTATTATTGTTAAATATTGTGATGTTAAAACCCCTTAAAACCCACCATAGACCACCTCCCCAACTCACTTCTTGTGACTAACAGACGAAACATCAGATTAAAATCTTTGAAGATTAAAACTCATTTGGTACCAGTAAAGTCAGTCATAGGGTTTTACCCCCAGAATATCAGACAGTCTGAGTAGATGGGAGTCTGGAACAAACAAAGACTAAATCCCCCCATTATAAAGAGGAGAAGAGAAGCAGGATTACAAGGTACAGAGGAAAGGAAAGGACTGAAGGTCTTGTAATTCTATGTTCAATGCACTGTTTTTAAACACCTATGACATTTACTTTGCTGAAAATGCATCACATAAGTCTCCAGTGACTTTATTTATTGTTTATGTCTCATTTTAAGGTAACTCAGCTATTTGTTTAAGACAACTTCAGTAAAACACAGTTAATGGTCTGGTGGTAAAATGAGCAAAGCAAAGTTCATATGTTCTGCGTTTCATTTGAGAAAAAATGGCATGCTCAATGGCGTGATAAGAGCTGTTACCTTTTGACAGGGGAGACACCAGCTTTGCATGCTTGTATCTAGCCACACTATGCAAATGTCATTTGGTGTCCAAACTATTTGAAAAGAAAATGAGATTTGCAGAGATCCACTGGAAGATCATCAAAAAGACCCGGGGAGAGCCAAGATCCGTATCTGTGAATCTTACGCAAAGAATGATAGTAAATACTGTTTGTTTAAGCAACTGTGATAATCCAACTACATGTTCTGTCTTGTGAAAACAAAAACAACAGACATCAAGTTGCTATCATTTACTTCCTTAATATGCCCTCATGCGTTGGCGTACTCCGAGCCACAATAACTATTTGCTGGCAAACGCACCAAAGACACATCCGTGACTGCCTTTTTACTTACCCGTAGTATTTCCCTTACTGATCCTACACAAACCCAAAAGCCTTTAAAACAAGAGTAGCAAACTGGAATATTTGTCTGTAAAATAGATAACATTGAGAATAGCCAAAGGTATTTTCAATGTGTTATTTTTTTCCTTATTATTTAGGGAAATTCTTTATTACGTATTGCTTTTTTTTTTTTTATTGTGTGAACTTATTTGTATAAATGGAAAAAAAGTGATATTTACATTAAATAAATACCTAAAAGTAAGTTTTTGGTGTTTTTTTCCCCCTGTACTTAGAGTTTGGTCATTGAAAGGATGGTTCATATTAGGAGGGAGGGAAGGTGGGAATGTAGAGAATGTGTTTGTCATTAGCTTCTCTGTTACACCATCACTTAGAGCGAGAGGAAGTCATAACTGGAGGGGGTGTGCAGTGAAAGAAGGGAAGAAAACTCCAAATGCAGGTATAAAATAGCAATATATCACTCAACATGGTTTGGCTGTGAAAATGTGAATTTTAAAGTAAACCCATGCAAACAGTTTCAAGTGCCAAAATCCATAAACTGATGTCTAAAGCTAGTTACTTAAACAAATAAATGAACTTCTAAACATGAAATTCCAACAACCTCATTTCATGCTTGTGAAAAACGTTTAGTTAGCCTATTCTTGAATCAGCCTACTCCAAACACTCAGGAGATGCCTTAACGTGCCTCCACAATCACTCAAAGTCACTCTGAAAGCAAACAACTTATCACTTAGTGAGCTCGCCATTTCTTAGCTGGCACTCTACTCCCTACTTCTACCAGAGTTTTCCACTGAGGTAAAATTAAAAAGGACAAGAAATAATTTTAGCAATTATAGAAACAAAAGCTATTTTGGCCTATGTCAGAAAATACAATACAAAACAGGAGCTGCAAAATCCATTTATTTTACCAGCCTCCATTACAACTATGACAGAAAAAAGCAAAGCTTGTGTCAAAAGACAAGGAAGCAGGAAAGACATTGCAAAAAAACCCAAACTTATACCACTGGGGACCTTTTCTACCTTTTGTTTCATTAAAACCACAAATGTATTTCAATGAGATTTTATATCATTAGACTCACACAAAATAGTGCATCATTACAGAGTTTTCTTCAGGTCAGTCTCCCACAAGTAAATGCTTTATACCAAATTTACTGGAACTACATCAGGGACTCTATCAACTGCATGGCTTGTGGAAAATCTCTTAATGCAATTGTTTTCACTAGAAGTTATTTAAGGATGAACACAATTAGGAATAGTTTTTTTTTCCACTTCAAAATCATGCACTACTCTATGTAAAAATTAAAGTATAAAGATAAAAAATATCCAACAAAATACATTTTTTATAATGTGAGAAAATGTGAAAAAGTCTAAGGGGTATGCAAACTTTTGCAAGGTGCTGAACGTAAGTAAATTTCCACAGAAACAACAACTACATAATTTCCTGTCACCCCCTCTTGTGTTAAAAACAACCAGATTTGTGCAACTATAGGTTTCCTTTTTCTAAGAGTACAAGTCATTAAATGCCGACATCTTAAAGCATAAATGTTGTACAAAATATTTTTTTTTACCTCTTTCTCTCCAGCAGTGAGTGGTTTTCCTAAGTAAATACAACCCACGCTGATTTATGACGAGAACTGTAAAAAGAAGATCTTGGACTTACGCCTAAGCTCGAGGCAAAATGGAAGTAAAGGAATATAATTAAAAACATTTAGATTCAGGTAGTAAGTGAATGTAACCATTGTGATTGCTATAAACCAACTGAGTGAGCATTGTTTGCAGACTCCTGTACTGAACAGGATGACCACCCAGTTGTTTTATATGTAAAGGGAGTTGGTAGGGCATGGACGTAGGATCTACACACACACAAACAGATAAAAACATGAATATAGATTTTCCCATAGCTTGGAGCTGTTGTGTGATGTTCCACGCCAAACACAAACCCATAAAACAGCACCACTCCCCTCATGCTGGCAAAATATGTTCAGTTTTTCAGAGAAAAGACGTATCTCGGTGAATTACGAGATACAACAAACCCACTCGATATTACTAAATTAAACTTTCCCTGCCTACCAAGATGCTTGTAAAATTTACCCTTCGCCCAATCTGTTACATCCCCTCTAATATACTGATACTAATTGGTCATCATTAGCCATGAGGGAAGAATAAAAGAACTACTACTTTTATCACACCCAGATCTGGGTATGATCTGGGATGCTTCAAACTGGACTTTTAGCAATGGATGTCTTTGTCCTCTGGGTTATAAGGAGGGACACTGAGGACTAGGTTCATAGAAGCAATTACAGACTATTAAGTTAAATCGTCAATTAACTGTGATTAGACCTTTTTGGTGCAGGTTTCCTTAGACTGTCTCAGGCCTGATTACTTCCTAACTTATAGAATCAAGAAATTACATACATAGGACCATTTCAACAGTATGAAGCTGGCTAAAAGATCTAGAAAAGCAACACATGTCCCAATCTAAAGACATTCAAGGACAGAATTCAAAGTGGTTGAGCTCTATGAGTGCAGAAAGACGGCAACAACTGCTAATAAACTAATGAAATTTTCTCCTTAGTAAATAAAATAAATTTAAAAAATGCTTTTTTGTATATACACTCATAATATTTTTATCTGATAAAAAGATATTAGATATGTTATCTAATATAAAAATTAGTTTAATGATCTAAAACATTCAAATGTGAGCTAAATCTCAACACAGACGGAAAAAATACTTTTTAAGACCCTTAAGCCGACTGTGCTAATAGTTCGGGCAACGAAAAAAAAAAACAAATATAAAGATTGTGCAAAACAAATCAAGAATGCTTTTGTCCAACACAATGGGTTTGTTTGTACTCTTTAGTCTGTTTCTGTTCCTTCTTTAGTTATATTATTGTGTTTTGTTGAGCTTTTAGATAATTCATGCCTCTGGGACTCAACTTTCAACTTAGCATCAAATCTCACATTAAATTTATACCACACCGCTAAGAGATCACCATAAATGGTTCAAGGGACGAATTTCCTGCCGACTAAAAGTCATCGTGAAATTAATTACACATTTCCTTTACAATATTCTTTTTTCACCTCCTTGCTATTCTTGTCTAAAGAAGAAGCAACTGTGGGCCATAAATCTATGCACGCTTGCACTAAAAATGAAAACGACTGTTTTCAAATGTTTCAATACATTAAGCATTTATTTTACTAAATCAAGAGGAAGATTTATACTTTTATGACTTTGCATTTATGTTCTATGATGATCTGTTCTAAAAAGGAAAGTCAAAGAAGAGTAAATAGACGGGGGAAATGCTGAGCAAATAAAAAAAATAGCACCACTTTGTTTTTGGAATCAGATTCTCTGGCTCTGGTTTTTGGCCCTCGGCTCATTTCCCCCCAGCTCTCGGCACATTCCACCTTCCCTCCATCTAAATCTTTCTGAGGAACTAATAATAATGGATGAAGGGTGGTGTGCCACCGGTTCCTCTCAAGCTATATAGCTGCCAGAATGTGCCAGCAGATGGTTTGAATGCTGCTGCAGCAAAGGAAAATGGCACAGAGCAGGGAAAGATGAGAAGTCAGAAAGAAAGAAAAACAGGAAAGGAAAGCAGAGGAAGAATTTGACTTTGGTTAGTTTCTGGCAGCATTCATTGCCAGGCACACATGCAATTCATTTCACATGCTCAAGATTATTAAATATAAAAACAAATGCATCACAGAGATTTTTCTACCAGAATGAACTTTTAATAGTCTTTTTCGGTCATTTCTGATTCAAGTACAATGCAGACTGATGCTTAAGTTTAAAATGCTGCAGGACATTGTGAGTTAGTTGTGTGTTAATTCATTGAAAAGATTAATGGAGCCCTAAACTTGCACCAGTATGCTTTACGGGGCCCTGCCTCGATCTAACATAGCGGTGTATTTGATTTGTTGGTGAGTTTATGTGGCATCTGATTCAGTTTCACCTCTTTAAGTAAGTATCCAGGTAGAGAAAACTGAAATGTACTCAATTTTAATTATCTTGATTAAATAATTGCTTTATTGTTGCATGAGAAATTTAC
This sequence comes from Xiphophorus couchianus, assembly GCF_001444195.1. NCBI lineage: Eukaryota > Metazoa > Chordata > Actinopteri > Cyprinodontiformes > Poeciliidae > Xiphophorus > Xiphophorus couchianus. The sequence continues at coordinate 12,142,591 of NC_040243.1, read as the reverse complement.
AGAAATGGAAGCAAACATTAAGAATAATTGATTACAATTGTAATATTTTGACTGCAAACTAAAGATAAGTTTCTTCTCTGCAGTGACATGTATTCATACAAAGCTGCAGTTTTGTAAGCTCTGGACACTATACCACTTCTGGCATCTCATTAAAAACAGTTTGACCCACAGAAACTGTATAATGGAAAATTTTAGCACTTTTGAAACCATAATTTTTATTTTTTATTACGCTGGTATATCTTGATACCTGTAGCTAGCCTATGCCTAGTTATAGTTTCATTAAAATGTGATCAATTTAATACTGCTAAAACAATTTTTCCTGTAACTACTCTGAGTAGAATGCATTCATTTAATAAATCAGGACCCCTAAAAAGGTGGAGTCAGCTAGCACACAAACTGTGGTATGAAATAAATTAAAACCAAGTACAGAGCGACTTTATAGCCTCAGTTTATTTATAATATATAAAGGATTTATTTTATTTTTGCTTCAGCAAAATCAAGGTTGTTTGCTTATCTGTTGTAATATTTTGATTTTACAACTGAACCAGAAAGCCACATCACAAAAACCATCAAACCCCAATAGGAACTTCAAGTTAAAAGTTTCATATTCTAAATCATGATGGTTTGGAAAAGTTTGTTTTACCATAAATAAGGAAGCCAAGTTGGAAGGTAACCATCTACGAAAACATGTACAATAAAAAGCAGCGGATGGAAAGAATTATCTGAAAATTAAAGAGGTGGAGTGATGATGAAATGGGAGGACCGATTAGGGGTGAAGAGCGCTGCTGCAGGCTGAGTTGAAGCAGAGCCACGTGCACTGATAACTTTATCTCTCATTGAAAACATCCTAACGACAGGCTCTGAAGGGGCAGCTGTTGAGGTGTCAAGTAGGCGTGTGCGTGTGTTAGTGCAGAAATAAAAAAAAAAAAACACAACTAAATAGAAACACCTGCCATCTCTTGGAAAGCACCAAACATGTCATTTCGAAGGAATGGAGTGATGGTGAGTGGGTGGATTTTATTTATTCAGGAAAGCATAAGCAAATGAGTAATATGGTATTAATGAAAAGGGTTGGGGCCTGCCTGAGAGAGGTTATAGCGGGTGAGAGGAGTGCACAAGGATTAGAGATTACCAAGCATGCATAAATATCCTAACAAACTCCATAAGGCTGCCAGAACCAGCCAAGTCTAAAACCTAAAACACATTCATTTTATTACCAAGGCTAACGCATTAAATTGACATCAACAAGTAGGATGCAATCTGATTAGACATCTGAGCACACATTTTATGACAGTAGATATGATTATGGAAGATGAAGCAGATATAGGATTGATTTGTATTGCCAGAAATAGCAGAGGTAAGTGTAGAGTGAACTTTAAATTTTTTGGTGAATTATCAGTCTTCTGTTAATGTCTTCTGTTACAATAATAGCCTGTTTTGCCTACTACAATTGCAGCTTGTGATTCTTTTATTTACTTACATAATATTAGATAGGTAAGTTTGGAAAAAAAATGGACCATTTTCAGAGATTTTTTTTATTTTGAAAAAAAGAATAAACGAGGTGTTAAAACGGCTGGTGACCAGAATTTACTAAACCTGATCAGAAACTTCAAAATAATGTGAAATTCATAAATCTGTTCTACCAGACACTACAACAGTCTTTGGTGTGGAAGTTCATACTAAGTGAGGAAGACTAAAAGCTAACTATTTCAGAAAAGTTTTCAAAATAAAGTTACAGAAAGCTGATAGAATATAAGCGGAAACCTTCTATTACAGGCATTTTAATTTCGAGACATGCCTGTAGTTTTATCAGGCAGTGAGGTCCACAGGGAGCAAGACCTTAAGCAGATAACAGTAAGGCTGGACATATTAAGAAAAAGTTGTTCTATTTTTTCTGGCTTGGCTTTCAACTGATGTCATCGAACATGCTGGATTTGGAAATGTTTGAAACCTTTTGGAAATCTTAGTATTAAGGTACATTTTAACACACCCCAGGAGAGTGTTAATAACGCTAATCATCTCAAGCAAGCTGATAACTAGCTGTAGCACTACTGCAAAATAGTGCAGTAATTTTTCTTTGTTTTTAAACTGTTGTAAAATAACATAAAACTTAGTTTTATGTTTTTTTCGCAGTTCTGAAAGAAAAATCTGAGTCAGATAAATTGGTATCGTCAAAGCAATGAAAAAGAAACAAAACAAAAAATTATCAGTATACATCCATACTTTTTATTATTACCTCACAAGTATCATCTTAGTAGGGCACAATTCTTTGCAATCTTTGTGTGTTGCTACATTGCAACATTTTACAATACTGGAAACATAAAAACTAAAACAACTGATTTATCACATTTAATTTTATGACAACTAAACTATAAAACTATTGTAAATGATTCTGTTTTAAAAGCCTTCGGTATTTATATAGTGCTTTGTTGTTTGCCGCGATCCCTAGACCTCACAATTTTCAGCCAGTCATTTAAGACCAAGATTTTTTTTAAAAAACCAAAACAAAACATTGCAACAATGCAAGTGAAAGTAATTGGGGTGCTGGCTTGGTTTCTGAGTTGTCTAAAATTCGTTTGCTTGTTTACAGTTCTGCTGCATTTTCATAACATATTTTATTACATATAACTGTGTGAGCACTTTTACAGGCTACAAAAGCTGAAAAAAGCCTCAAGGCAGAGGAAGCCTGAAAAGGAAACCCATATTTACTGAAGTCAGCAGTCAGTCAGAAGGCATAATAGGAGAGATCTCAGTTGCAATGACACAATGCAGCAACTGAGCTGCATAATCACCGCTTGTAAGTACAACACGGGCGAGGAGGATCGTCTTGCAAAAGAGACTCATCAGAAAAAAGCCTGAAAACAAAACTGAACGTCTGTAAAGGATGCACAACTTACAGCATCCCCTGAATGAACACACTGGAATTACAACAACAATAGGGGATCTGATCTGATAAAGTTGCTCCCAATTAAATCAGCCACTGTGTGGGGTCTGTTCTGCAGAAACATCCCAGATAATTAAAACAATACCACTCAGCTCTGCTGCATCTCACCAGATCAGCAAAGTCTCTGCTAACGCAGCAGAAACACACTTGCACTATCCACAAATATGTGCACACCAAGTAAAGCTGAAGGAGTGATCTATGGTTTGTGATATGTTGCCAAGTAGTAATGCAGGATTAAGTTAAGGTCAGGTGAACAGTTTAGGGTGCTATTAAACGCCTTTAATAACTACAACTGCTCAACAAACAATTATTGCTAAACACTAAAAAAAAGGCCTAAAACATAAAAGCTACAGTTGCGATCAAAGGTTTGAAGATTTGATCTAAATACGTAATAAAAACCACATGAGGCATTTGCTCCATGTATGAATCTGTTACTGATCAAAGCTTGGGAGTTATCTGATGGAAATAAAACCAAAATTACAACCCAAATTCCCCTGATCAACAGCTGAATTAGGGCGACACACACTACCCCATGGCATCGCTAATCTTTCCTTTCGGCAGGAGGGAAAAACAATAACAGTGAATTGGGTGTTTCTTCTCCTTATTGTTTTTCCATTTGGCTTTTTCCTAATAACATAGAAACATTTAACAGCAACAATGGACACACAAAAAAAAACTGCAGTGCAAAGTGCAGACGCAGAGGCATAATGCCTATATCATGGGAGTAGCACTCTGGAAACTCTCTCCAAAGCCTTTTGGTTCAACAATTCAGGACCTCTACACATCCCTCAATACTCCAGCAGACATTCATCAAACACTGCTGTGTACACATCCTGCATAACTTTCAAACTAGACTTGCATCACGACCATGCAATGTATACACATCTGCAGATTCCACAGTGTTTGTGGCTGGAGCTCCTGTGTAATCTCAAAATGAGCTTGAGCTTTTGCTTTAACGTGGGTGGGCATATTTGTATCAAAGAAAAGAAAAAGCCTTTTACAAACAGGTAGCAGGACCAAAAACACAATCACTTCCCCGGACTGCAAATCTGGCTCCCGTGAAGTGAAATTAGATTAACATATTTCTTTCCGACCGTCTCTGTAGGGAGTGAAGGGTGGTGACAGGCACAGATTATTTGCTTGTAATCCTTTTCATCACTGTATGCACTCAGAGTGTCTGTGAGATAAACACTGTGATTTCCATCCTCTCCATATGCAGAAGATGGAAATCTCTGCATATAGTTCCTTGAAAAACCATCATAGTCATGGAGCCTTACTAGACTTTGTTACAGTGCCTAAAAAAAAATTTGCACCTTTTCACTCTTTTTGCTGCTTTTACAAATTAATAAGAAGCAGCAAAATTTCATGGGGTATGAATACTTTTGCAAGGCCAAGTAGATTTTTCAGCTTAATATGATAATTAAGCAAGCTGCCTTTTTACTGTGTTAATTATTGTTTCCCCAATTCAGATATTTGTTACAATGAAGATAAGAAAAACAGCCTGATTCAAATTTATTCTTCTGAGAGAGCAAATGCAAGCATGGAGTCTAAATCAGGCGATTCGGTTTCCTTTAAACATCAAGCCCAAGCAGAAACATTCATTGGCAGAAGAAAATGACCATCTCCCATCTTAATGCTGCTGAGGCAGGGGTCAGCTGAGGTCTGACCCCTGCCTCAGGCGTCCCTCCTGGCCAACAAACACCTGTTTGTTTTCTTGCTGCTTCGACCCCCATGGGGGGAGGCTGTGTTTGAGAGAGAGATTATTGCTACACTCAAACACTAAATGCTGATCTTTAAATCCTATCTGCAGGGAGGGCCTGGACACTCGCAGGTGTTTGAGTCCTGATTAGTGGCGACGCGGTAGATGACTAGCAGAGCCGGATGAGGATGATTGTTTTAAAGGTTGTTGTCTGGTAATTAGAGCGCTGGCTTATGTCGCCTGACCAGTCAGAACTGATGGCGTTCAAACAGACTGTCAGATTTCTTCTGAAACAAGCCTAAGAATCTGAACACTAAACTTGTTATATATTAGTGGAGATTATTAGAGCTCAGATATTTTTCCATCCCTTGTCGACTAATATGTTCAATCTGATGAGTCACACTGAAGTGGTTTCTAAAGCAACCCGATGCCTGAAGTGTAAGGATCTAAGTCAATTCTATGTATTTTCACAATTTAATAGGATTTTTTTCTTTTTGGGATGGATGACAGTCGTCTTGAATTGGTGGTATAAAAATCAACCTTTTAATTCATGGCAATTTATGTTTAAGCATTCATGAAAATGATCAAATTAATAAATGAATAAATCAAATTATGTTTAAAAGCTGTCTTATATGGTATTAGTTGAAAACCAAATTATTGCAAAGCAACAAAAAATTAAGGCAAGCCAATTTTATTATGTGCATCCATCAAAATCAACCAAAGCCAAAGTGTTTTAATAAACATCTAAGTTATTAAAGTATAAAGAAAAAGAATGAATGAAAACAAGTAGATTCTGGTACAGTAAATGGTCACTTTCTGTCTAAGCTGTGAAGCGTTATAAAGATTTAGATCTGTGTATTGTTATGATGAGTAAATGTTGATTGTAGGTGCTAAAAACTGAAATGCATCCATCTGGACCATCAATATGGATTTAAGTATTTACAAGGTTCATACACATTTTTCTTTTATTTGAAACCTTCCAGCTCTTTCAGGCTCATGTTATCAGATTCATCGATAAATCTACATGGAAGATGTTTCAACAGAGGTGAGGCTTTAAAAGAGAATCCAGGACAAACACTGGAAGGAAGGAAACAACGTTTAACAATGATACATATAATCAGAGTCTAGATATTTAAATAAATGTTTTAGACTGCTTTATTTTGCTATAGTTTGTAAATCCTAGAAATGTTGGCATCAAATTCCAAACATTTCCAGACAATGAAAGAACCCTATAGCCATCCATCCATCCATCTTCTCTACAGCCTAAATGGACTCAGTGTGTGTGCAGGGGTATATCCTGGTGTGTGCCAGGCTGGGTGGCTCTGCAGCACAGTAAGCATCACCACAAAAGACAAACATCAACAAGGTCACCCACAAGGCAGGCGGAAGCCGCGTGCCTGTGTGGGTGCCTGCCAGCCTGGGTTGTGGCCTGGGGGGCGTGGGTGCTGCAGCTGAGCGCCCACAGACACCTCAAGTCAATGAGTGCACCTCAGTGGAAAGTCTGCATCAGCCCACAGAGAGCCCACTGGGGCTACAGGGAAGGTAGCGATCCACCAGGATCCCCCCTACTCCCCTCTCCACTTCTCAGGCAACCGCAGGATAAATGTATCCTACATGAGAAGAGAAAAATGGCTCCACTGTGGGGAAGGAAGGCAGAATAAGAAGTCTGATATCAAGACATTAAAGTATCAGTGGATAAATTAGGAATGAATTTGGAAACAAACATTTGCTAAATAAAAAAAGGATGATGCCTGAAGAGTAAAATCAAGATATCAGGGGGTCTGAAAAATGGCTGAAGTCCCAGAAATTTAAGGGAGGGGAGGTGGTCTCTCTCCCCGTCTTACTAAACCACTATGTATTTTCCTTCATAAGGGTTATAATTTACACAAACCCACTAAAGGTCAGGAAGAAGGCATGTTGTGCCAACTTCATCCCAGAACCTATGATGTTTTTCTTCTTAATTTTCCTTTCAATCCCTTTTCCCTCTGCTGTCGCTCTTCTTACCAGGTCTCCTCTTAAACTTTACAGTTTTCCAAGGATAATTATGGTAATTTCAGCTCGAGATGATCATAATTATTTCTGGTAGATTATTTATAACATTGCATTTCTGAGCAGTATGGATTGTAAGACTGAGATAAAGAGGTTCTTTAGTTTTAAAGTGTGGATATGCAGTGTATTGAAACATGGTCAGTATTTCACTTGCATTTAAAAAAGCAGGCAGAGTGACCCCAGTTTGGAAAATCAATAAATGGAAATGAAGGCGTGAAACAGAGTTATTTAAGGGAGTCCATTTAATTGATTATTCCTAAATATTTCCCTTCAGTATGCAAGCTGGTGTAGAGGCAGAGAATGAGTTTATAAAAATTCCAGATGTGTTGTCTTTTCCCTCTAAAACTATTTAGATGCAGAGTAAAACACATCAACTTTCCACGTCATAACTTGGAAAACCCTTGCCACGGAAAGTCCTGCTTATGTTTTATAAAATTAAAACCTGGAAGCAACTTAGGAAGACATAATTTTTTTAACAAGAACCAGTTTGTTTATAAAAATAATTGGTTTATAAAAATAATTTCTTGAAAGTAAAGAGAGATGGAAAATAAACTGCCAAGCAAAACTTTTCGTACATTTTGAGGCTCTTCATGTTTTGTCACATTCACAACCACAAACTTTAAGATATGTGGTTGGGATTTTAATGTGACAAATCAATTCAAAGTGCATAATTTTGCATGATGCAACACTACAGGGACAGAGGGTACTTTTACAGTGATGTGAAGTAACTGTTTTCAATCTTTAATGTTTTACACATAGGCCAGAACAACCTCCTCCAAGGTTTTAGGGGATGCAGCACAGAAAGACTATATTTACAATTTAAGTGACTTCTGAAGGAAATCGGCTCTGTTTGATGTTGTATGCGGGGTTTTTTGCTTTAAGTTTCACAGTAGTTTTCAGGTGATCCTTGTGAAAAAACAGAAAACAATCCATCAGTTCACAGCTGTGAATTCTCACAGCTTTACAGCTCAACTGGACCATAGATTGACCATGATGGCCAGCATGTGTAGGTAACAGTGAAGAAGAATAAGGCCCACTTTATCACTGTGACTCTGGAAGTTAAGTTGTGACAGTTCTTCCCCATTGGGTTTGTGTTTTTCTCAGTCCAGTGCTAGTGAAAGGTTTGTTCCCACCCCCCAGGTGGGACTAAGATAAAGAGCCTGCTGCCCCACAGCTTTGCCCCACTCGGACAGTCAGGAAGCAAGTGGTGTCTGAAATATCCCCTCTAGCTCCAAGTGGTTCTCTTTTCTCTCCATGCTGTTTTTTTGGTGAAAAACACTAGGCATTGCTTGCTCATCTATGCAGCTGAGATTAAAAAAAATAAATAGTTGGGAAGGAAAATCAGTAGGCACAGGAAGGCACCGGTGCTCGTCTTACCAGGCAAACATAACATAAGAAATGTGAAACAAAAGCACAAGTTAGAGTTTTGTAGATGACTGAGAAAAGATCCAGACAACTTTAGCGATTTACCAGTATCTTCACTGAGCTGAACAGAAACCAGCAAACAAAGAAAGAAACGACGATGAAGGATGGAAGTGCCATCTTTGAAAGCATCGTCTGCATGTGTGCAGCGCCCTTAACGCATGGCTAAGAAGAGACATGGATGATCAGGTCTATGTCACTCCACCTGTCATGTCCTGCTGAGTGATGATGAATACTGTTTGGCATTGGTCTGTAAATTCTGAATAGAACAAGGGAGGCAATGGCAGATCTACTGAGGCATGTTATTATAGCAGTGTGGCAGAAGGTTTAATGAATGCAGATGTCTAAATGACTGAGCAGCACAGATTTTCTGGGGGGAACCCCTATAATACAAACCTGTAAAAGTTCGTTAAAGATAAAGCAGATACACAGAAACATGTATTGATCAGACAGATATTAATTACTTTTAAATATCATGACTTATATTGTGTTGTAATGACCTATTTAAAGTCCTGAACTAAATCCAATAGAGAATCACAGATAATTTTCAACTAAATCTGCCGGAGGTTTTTTTTTTTTTACAAAGAACAATGGACACATATTTCAGTGTGTACATGTTCAAAGCTGGAAGAGAATCATCCTAAAATGAATTGGCAGCTTTAGCTACAGCAAAGCTCGACTGTCTCAGGTTACATGAATGCAGTTTTTTTTTTTTTTTATTTGGAAAACATCCATCCTTTTGCTGCTACTTAATGTGAAAAAGCACAAAAAATGTGAAGAGGGTTAATGGCTATGATAATTTTTTAAAAGGAACAGTATGCTAAGTTTCAATGGCTGTTCTAAATCGTAGGACACTTAAAGGGAGAAAATTTCAAAAAAATTGTTGCATTAAATTTGTTTTTAAAGCTGATTTTCTGAGTTTCAGGATCTTATATTGCCAGAAAATAAATATTTGCGCAAGAGTCAGCAAAGGCACAACAAGAGCCCACCTTTAGCCCTTTGCCCCTGCAGGTGGACTAAGTGTCCATTCAAAAACGGGCTGAATAATTGACCTTTCTGAAATACTGTTGCTAGCCTCAAACAGACGGCTTTTAGTCCAAATTAGAGCAGGAAAGTCTACAGACGTTTCTCTCCTTCAAACAGACTCAGCTGGCTCTCCCCCCTAAGGGTCCTCCACCTTTTCTTCTCAGTCCTACTTCAACTTCCTTTGCACAATTGTTGAATTATTTCCTGGCCAACAACACATCAACGGTTCTCCCACTAATTACATTTTGATGAATTTTTCTTAATCTGTCTAAGCCGTGAGCACTTGCGCAGACTCAGGCACACAACTTGGAGCGGAAGAACAGAGGCTACAGCGATGCAGGTGCAGAGCAGCTTTTCTTGTCATAACATTTCCATGCAGACGGTTGATATCTGACAGGCAGTGAGGCTGAACAACTCTTTCCCAAACATTTCTGTCTCTGTTGTCCACTTATAGTTCACATAAAGGCAAACACGCATGTGTTAACATAGGAATGTTAACAAGTAGGCATAGGCACAAACATAAACAGACAGGGAGCTGCAGCGCGCCTCAACACTTTTCCAGTTAAACGAAGCATGGAGTATTGCTCCCTGCCTCACCGACAGCGACACGTTTCCACAGTGTGGGCAGACAAATGGGGCCCACATGGGAAGTGACATCAGCCAGAAGCACATGAGGCCCACCTGCCTCGGACCGATCAGATGAGGTCTTTATTAAAAAATGTCCCTCTGTTTTCTTGAATTTTCCTCCTCTGTTGGCAGATTTGCCAGAGAGAGGCTACAGATCTCTGTTTTTTATCATGGAAACATGATCATATGAAGAAGACAATCCACCTAGCCTGCCAGTTCTATTAAAAATATAGGAAAAGTCTGCTCACTCCTACCAGAACTAAAAAAGTATATTTTGCTCGATTAAACGTAGTACCAGATGTGGATGAGGGCTTTTAAGGTATTATCCACAATGCTTATAATCTGGAGGAAAAAGCTGCTGTTTGAGATGAGGTTTGGAAAAATGCAATAAAAAAAATAGCTCAAATATTTGATTTATAATGTCTGCATCAAAAATTAATTGAAGCATTAAACTGTCAGGTTTGAGCTTCAGTGTGTATCAACGTTTTTTTTTTCGTTTTGTTTTACCAGAGACAATGGTCTAGGCTTCAGGGATACAAAGAGACTTAGTTATAAAAACCTAAATTTTAAACCATTTAGTTTCAAAATCTACAAAATACATTTGTTTACTTCCTGTTAAGTCATTAAAAGTTTAATAGGCACAACTGTTGGATTAATTTGGCTCGTGGTACAGTAATTATAATTACCATCATCAAGTTTTCTTGAGAAATAGTGTTTATTCTCAGTCAATTACAAAGTATAATTTCATTTTAATTGTGTTGCCTACAATTTAAACATTAAATTAGGCCAGAATCACAGTAGAGTGGTAAACTGGATCTTATTAAATCATTTGCACTATTAGAGTTGCAAGCCATTAGATGACTATACCATGAAAAAGTTTCACATAACATGCAAATTTTTGTGTCAATTTTTCGAAAGTAAAGTTTCAGCGTTTTAATTTTTAAAGTGTGCAGAAGACTTTACCGTCACAGTAATGACTGCCAACTAAAATTGTAGAGTAAGGTAAAACAAACAAAGTTTTTAAAAACCTGCTTTGATCACCAGTAAAACAATTTTGATGAACTGAGTCAAGTATTACTCTTGGATGAGATTTTCATGATTTTCATTCATATGAATTACACAAGCAGCTCTTTGTCCATCCATATTTCCAGTTTCTCCGTCTCTCCTTTACTATGCTTCCTTTATTCTTTGTCAGGTTAAGAGGTGTGCTGTGACAGGCCGCCAATCTGCAGCGGTCCCAAAGGCAGCGGCTGAGGCCAGGCTGCAGGATGGGCGTGCAGGCAGTGTGCAGGGCAGAGGAAACAGTCTGTTAATGAGAAACACACTTCTCTCCATCACTCAAATCCTTTTAAAACCACAGCTGAAAAAAATAAATAAATAAATAAAAAGAGGTGGCAGGCATCCCGTAGATGAGCAGAGTCCAGAAACAAAGCAGGATTTGATAACGGGGAATATGCGGCGCAAAGGTACCTTATTTCCCATGAAAGAGACAGTCTTGGTTGTTATTAAACTTCCGCGCTAGAGTTTTATAGGCAGGGATTAAAAAAGATGTAGCATGGAAATATGAGCAGATATGGGAGACAAAGTCACAAAACGCAGTTCAGTGAAGCTGAAGCAAAAAGATGACACATTTTCATATATTTAAAAAATATGGTACAATGGTACATTGCTTTGAAAGTTATGAAAACGTGCAGCTTTCCATACACATTTTCTTCATTAACAAAGCAAAATAATGCGCTTCTTCATCTCTGAGCATTGAGTTTATGTTGTAACAGCTTGTGCTGTTTCCACTTTAGCCCTGGATCTTCCATCAACTGTGCCATCACGCACTCAGCTTCTGGATATCTTACTCCGCTGCACAGTAAGAAAAGTGCTGAAAATGATTCGAGATATGCCAAAGTAAAGTGAAGGCTTTTGCTCGGGCAAAGATCCTAAATGGTACTGCAAGCACATTTATGATAATGGAGGCAGAAAAAAAGGGACATTTGTTCCAGATGTTGGAGGAAAAACTATATCCACAGCTGCAAGTGTAACTGCGTTGCTGTTTGTGTTAATGATGGAAGGTGAAGTCTGACACTGTCTCAAACTCTGAAACTAAGACAGGATTGAGTGTGTTTTCCAAAATAAGCTATCAATTTTTGGCATTCCTTATTGCAGTGTGATGCGAAAAAAAAAAATTTTCACCATTAATCCTCTGTGTTCTGTGCATAAAATTATAACCCGAGCAACGAAAGAAAATAAAGGAAAGCAATAGTGTATGGAAGGAGAGAGGAAAGAAGGGAGGAGGAGAGGGTGCAGCTAAAGGTGGGGGTGAGTGACTTTATATTTTTCCGTCTGTGGCGAGTTCACACAAAAGGGTCCTTCTGATCCCTGGAGTGCTGAGCGCATACCTGCGGGATGAAATCAAAACCCTCTGTGAATTATATTAAAGATCCCCTGCCAAACGCTCCACAAGCTTCCATGTGCTTTTACCAGTTCTGCAGAGTCCCATTAAGTTCGCCTCTAAAAAAAATACTTAAATTAGAAATCCAGACCCGAGCACCTCCACAAAGCCCAGCTCCTAGCTTTGATTTTACCTTCACTGCCTTGCAAAAGTACCATTACCCTTTGAACTACAGTATATCCCATTTTGCACATTGCAACCACAGACTTGAATAGATTTTATTTGGATTTTGCTGCGATAGATCAAAAAGAGGTAGTGCCTCACTGAATTAGAAGGAAAACAATACAAACCTAACCCTTTCTCAATAAAATAGTTGGTGACTGATTCTCTGCTTTTTACCTACACTGAATTAGAAGGAAAACAATACATGAATTTACATTTGTTTTTTCATAAAAACAGACATTTGTATTCAGCTCCTAAATACAAATGAATGTAAAACCCTTAAATAAAGTCCAGTGAAAACATTTGTCTTTACAAGTCATCTAATGCGAAAACAGTTTATTCTCAATATAAGTACAATTGTTCTGTGAAAGTGTCAGAGGGTTCTTAAAAAACATTAATGAACAAATAACTTAAATGGCATCCATGTCATTCATACAGTTTCTAGCACAGTTGACCCACAATATTTCATTCGCATACATACCATTCTAAGATTCTTGTAGTTGTGGTTTCTAACAGATTAGTGACCCAAATGGGGAAATAGCAGATCTCCAAACCATGCGTTCCTAACAAAAGAAAACATTACTGTTGTTTTTCTTCTGCTCATGACCTGACCAGTGTTATCTTCTGTGTGTTTGGCGCCACCAGTCAAACGTCAGCATTACTGTTTATCAACGGAAGAAAACAAAAAAACAGCGCAGTCATAAAGAATTTGGACTGAACTCGACGCCCGCAGAGTTCTAGCTGACCCTAAGATGTTAATCAGACAGCTCTGGATTTTTGGTCAACATTCAAAACACCATCTTTTTGGTGAAGCGTGGTATTGGCAGCATCATGTCTTAAACGGGAACAGAGAAGCTGCTGAGAGTTCATAGAAAGGAAGCAGAGAAAACATACAGAAGATGCAGCTTTCCTTACACTTCACGCACCAAACATAAGACACTAAGACTATGTTTCTGGTTGTACATAATGGGATGTGAAAAACAAAGCTGTCTGAATATGTCTGCAAGGAAGTGTATGTTGGCTCATGAGTATAGAAAAGGACAACATGAGGAGACTAATAGTAAAAGGCAGAAGGCATGATGGGTTGTAAGGTAAGGATAAAGAAAGGATTTGCTGGAGATCAATTTCTGACATATTAGTAAGATCAGGAATAATAGATTGATAATTTATGTATTTAAAACAGGGAGCATGAAGGATGATCAGGAATTTACCTTTCAACTCAAAAGAAACTAAGATTAACACGTCTTTGTCCTTTAAAAGCTAATAAAAGCTCAGAGAGATAATATCGCTATCAAAGAAATATATGAGGGGATTTTAGAGCTGCCTCCCACTCCTTTTCATCCTCTTTTCCTGGTCAAACTCCCTCTCTCCGATGAAACCCCAAATGACTAACAGATTCCAGACACCGTGTTTCAGCTGTCAAGCCACTGAGTTCAGGTTCTTTGACGGAGCGTGTGCGGTCACATCTTTACTCCATACCATCCCCCCAGTGGTCGTCGCTGACAGAGAGAGTGGGGCTGCTGAAGCTGAACTATTGACTTGGCCCTTGAGGATTACCTGAGGACTGAAGTTGCACCATTGGGAGGAATGTCTGGGCTGCATCCAAACAACAGAGCTTTGTGATTTTCTTAGAAAATAAATTCAAGAGAATCAAGGTCAACTATCAGTTGAATAAGGTTTTATTTTGGGCTGGTATGGTTAGCGGTGCTGCAGCTGCACCTAATCCCCACAGGAAAGCCTTCATCTGGGACTGATTTTAAAGAAACCAGGCCAGGGTGGGAGAAAGGAGCGAACTGTTCTGTAAAAATCTGGGTCCCTTTTACTCAATCCATCTGATGAAAGGGAGCTTGGCTCAATTACACCCACTTACTGGGCCTTAAAACCCGGCCCGACCCGACACACGTACAAAAACACACACGCACACACAAAAAAAACTGAGGAGAACCAGAGGGGAGTGTGAGTTTAAACATCACACCTGAGGTATTTCCATCCATCTCTTCACCACAAGAGACTCTCTCCATCGACCAGCAGTTCGGTCTGTCAGCGGCGTTTGCCTTAAAGGGCAACTTCTTTGTGTAACCTATGATTGGGTTGGGGAAACGTTGAGGCCAGCTCTCCGGGGACAGGCTTCTGTCTTCTCCAATCAACAGGCTGGATTCTCCGGGTCACTGTGATCTGTTTTAATCAGCCGCTATCCAAGAAAAAGACATGAAGTGAAGGTTCCTTGTGATGAGGAGTAAGAGGAGACACGTGTGTAGCTGCATTTACATGTATGATACTTACAGAGAACAATAAACGGGTCAAACCCAGAAAGGTTACAATTCTATCATGCTTGATTCTCACAATCTGTCCTGAGTTTCACAAAAGTATTCACACCCTTGTGACATTTTGCAACTACAAACATATAGCCAATTTATAAGGTTTCGATGTGATGGACCAACACAACGCTGAGCATAAATGTGTACTCTACAAAGTGTGGCATGTTTTGGTATTCAGATTGCTTTACTTGGAAATTCCAAGACAAAACACTTTAGAAGTCAACTATTTAAAAAATAAGAGTCCTTTGGGGTCTACTATAATATCAGTATAAAACCAGCTGTTCTGTGAAGGCCTGAGAGAACAGCTCAAGCCTTCTATTTGTTCAGAGAATAATAGCAGAACAGAAGGAGAAGATGTGATACTGCTGGTCTGCCTGTAATTTTAGCGTTGGTGGCGGAAAAAGTCAACAAAGCCTTTCAGTCCACGTTTGCCACAACAAATATTAACATTAACAGTCATCTTGCTCAGGACGGCACTGTCTTTGCAGTGGAGGATGGTTGTTTACAGTAGGCAATTTCCGGTAAGCTTCATAGCATGGAGCAGGCACATTGCATTCGTCACAGACAAATGTTAGTGATTGGGTAAAACTAAGACTTCAGCGTAGTCCTCACTTTCAGCAAGCACTTGTTTCACAATAGCTAAAGGCCCAGACTCTCTGTATGAAGTGAAGTGTAGAATAAGGGGCAGATTTTTACCAGATAAACATTTCAAGTGAGAAAATCTGTTGACGCTGTTTGTTGCGCACCCAACAAATCTGCGCATTATGGAAAAGTGCCATGAAAAAAAATCTACTGAAAGTCCAGTTTGCAGTTTAGTGAAAAATAAACAATGTATGGGACACTGTAAACATGTTGGAATGCCTCATTTTAACCTGCATGAAAATGCATGTGTGATGCTGTTTTTTTAGTAGACACAGAGAATTTGCTCAAGGTAGATTGGAAGACAGATGGAGACAGTTATTCAGATGTTCATCTAGTTTGACTAAACTTGAGTTATTTTGCAAAGAATATGTAAAAACGTCCATGATGCAAAGCTGGTTCAGACATACCCTAAAAGATTTTTATTACTAACGCACATCAAACTTTTCAGATTTTTATTTGGAAAAAAAAATTGCAAAGTAGCGTGTAGCAGTGGTAGAGCATTTGACAATTATGCTCTACTACTGTGTTAGTGTATTCCATAAAATCACAAGTACTTGCATTGATGTTTGTGGTTGTGACTTGAGAAAATGTGAAAACTATGAATACATATGAGGTGAATGGATAATTCTGCAAGGCACTTTGTGTAAGAGTTAGACATGGAAACTGTTTAGAGCTTTGTGGGTGCTGAAGTAGCAGAGTATACATAACTATCATAGCATTTACAGCTTTTAAACAGCAACCTGGTGGCAATCATGCCCAGTTGTAAAGTTCACTGATTACAGCTGGCTTAGAGGCCTAATTAAACTCATTATTATAATTCTGTTTTATTGGAGGAAAGAGCATGAGGGGAACACTTGTACACAGAGATCCAGCTCCAGTTCTTCTCAAATGACCAGATCTGCCAGTTCTAAGGAAAATGAGTTTGTGGTAATAGTAACCTTTGTGCAGTCCAAAATACTCTTTACAGATCATCACCATCTATCCTTCACTTTTTCTGTCTCTATTTAAACCCCAAAAGTAAACATTTCCTCTCCATTATTATCCCTCCAAATTATATTCCAGCCGCAAGCCCGTTTCACTGGCTCATGATACCAGGCCTCTTTGTGTTGTGACACTCCAAAAAAAATAATCTCACTGAACTTTGTGGCCATCGCAGCTAACCTGACACAACCCAGCTTGCCGCTCCACTTACACAACATGTTTACCACAAGTCATTTAATCAAAAACAGACCAGAAACAATGCATCCATCTTTATATACACCTCAGCTCTGAGATGACAGGGGAGGAAATGTCCCAATAAGAGTGTTTTGACTTTGAGCTTCCGCAGCAGCTTGTGCATAATTGGCATTGGACAGCTTAAGGACAGAGAAAAATGCAGTCAAGGACTCGTTTTGAACAGTGCATTCAGTCTCCTGCAGAAGTGCCTGGTCATAAACAAGCAAGCAGAACTAAGACAAAATTATCCACGGATAACTTACCGTGATAACAAGCTGAAAAATGAAGAGCTAAAAGAAGTCCAAAGGGAAATTGAGGACAGCCCGGTGATAATGATAGACTTTTTAGACATAATGCAAGCCCAATGAGATTGGAATCATTATTACTCCTTACTAGTCTGCAAATCATAACGGCTGCAAGAATGCCCCCATGTCTCTTGAGTCTGTGTATTAAATAAATAATCAGGAGCAGATGTCTGTAACAGCCAACATTGGTATAACTTCAGAAAAACATATTTAGAATAGACTGGGATTATTCTGAACATGACCTCCAGGAATTTTATAAAGCAGCTACAAAATTATATTGAAGGCCAAAGAAAAGAAGATTTTACTTTGAAAATAACAACAAAGGCTGCTGATATCCAGTCAGTTTACAAGAAAATACAATTACTGTTTGTGGCCTTGTGTAACAAAATGATACAAAAAACTCCACTCGGGTTTTCTTCAGCCCCCAATAGAGCATTTGCCAGCCAAAAATTTTGACCCAAAACATAATCAAACATGAATATATTCTGATGATACATACAGTCCTGGAGATATTTATCTAACTCATAAAGTTGTAAGTGCATTGCAAATGTAATTCTGACTTGGAATGTCAGAGGTCTAGAATCAGCCCTAGTTCAGTGTCAGTGCAGCTGCTGTGCATACATAACAGTGAAACCTGCAGGAACAATTTCTTTCTTTGCACTTCTGATGGTTTGCATTTCTACTGGTTATCCACTGGCTCTGCACTCATCCATTTAACTGTGTTTCTTTTTTACATAAAGCAATTTACAGAGGTAATCATAATTTTTTTCTTTACAAAGAAAAACCCTCCTGGACCAATGCTTATGTTAAAACTGAGTCTGTCCTTTCCACTGTTGCCACATAGTAGGAAGGATGGCTAAGCATAATCAGGAGCTTAAAGCATTCATATGGTCTTTCTTATTAAAATATTTTTTTAATACCACTTTGCATTGTCAACTGAATGTGAATGCAGTATGTAATAGGAGAGAACTGCAATAAACTGGCAATCAAAATGAAATATTTTTATATAACTGAACTCACTTTAAATATTTGTTGTAAGTCTATTAATATGCAGAATTTAACTGCTAGAATCATCAGCTTTTATTGCCAATAGTAGTATGCCTGCCCATTGACCACAACATCAGGTCACTCAAATGAGGTACAATATTTGGTCATCAAATGCGTGCAGATCTGAAACCTCTAGAGAACTACTCATCTCGAATACTTCAAGCGTTAATCAGAAATTGTGGCTCCTGATACTTCCGCGGTCTGTAACAGATGATTGGATCAAACCCTGGAAGGTGCCACAGTTTCAAAACAAAGCAAAGAAAAGGTCATGGGAACCATGTGCAGACAATAAAACAAATAGTCTCTTAACAGAATACTCCATTTCAGGGGAACATCTGATCTGTCATTTTATTGCTTGCTTCTTATATCGGTGCTGGTGCGCAGCCATCTGGTGATGTGGCTTTGTGAATAATAGCTCTGTGATACACCATCAAAACCGATGATTCAAGTGATTTAAAACAGGGCAACCAATGTGGAGCACATGGGAGAGCACACGCACTCATGCAGATACATCCAGGGGGACATTTTTAGGTTTAATTAAATGAGTATAAACACACAGGAAATTGGGCTTGTGATATTTTAGGAGCAATTTAAATTTGATTAATACTAATAAAAAAGTGCATGAAGGATCATAGAAGACTATTCAGCCAAAGGAGGAAATGATGAGTCCCCAGATATTCTCACAATATTCTCTTAAACTCTTAGTATTTTCACTCAAACAAAAGAGCAGTTTTAAAGTATTTCTTGGTCAACTTCAACATTCCTCTGTCTCTAAGCAGAGACACCACAGACGAACTCTCCAGGAAAAATTAACTAATTAACACTCAGCTCTGCGGGTTTAGGGGACATACCAGAAGGATTTTTCCAGACATATGGAATGAATCCCATCATATTTTGACAATTCGCCGAAACAGCATGATGCGTGGCATAAAATATCCTCTCTTTCCATGAAAAGCATGACAGTTCCAAAGAAATATGATGATTGTGGAGAGGTACGCTGAGGGGCAATGGTTCGCCACAGACGAATCAAAGAGGAAGTGGAAGGAAATGGAGATAAGTGGCGAGGGCTTGCTGTGTCAACGATTAGACACGTCATGAAATGGAGAAAACAAATCATATTCCCCCGGATATTCAGGGTTTTTTTGTAATCTCAGGGTAAGAAAACCATTCAAACATATCCAAGTATACTTTAGCCTTAATCATATGTACGGTACACAATCTAAAAATCTGATATGTTGTAGCTATAACAAACCTCTTAGCACCCATGTTAAAAATTTATTTATTCAGATTTTATTGCTGAAAATTTTGACTTTTCATTTGAGTACTATTATTCTGAGGGGATCAGAGTTTCTAGACTTATTGAAATTGATGACTATCTGTCATCTGAATCCAGATACCGGTTGATAGAAACAGCTTATTTTTTCCCCACCTGCACAGTGAGCAGGATGTTGATGGGATTTTAAAAAATACCATCATTGACAGAGGAACTGTTGAGATTTATATAAAATAAATGGCTGTGAAATTGTCTTGTGATCATTTCACAGCCTTGAAAGTGAATTATTCTCTCTTCAATTCAGAAAATGTTTGTAACATTTCATTAATATAACCATGTAAATGTCTCCTAAAGAAACATATACATGTTTTTATTTGTACCTCAAAAGATAAATAGCTTAAACTCCTAAAATTAGAGAACTGACTGAATGAAACTAATATTGAGTAAATGTTGAAACAAAATGGGATGTCTTGTGCTCTCCTTCCAAAACACTTCAAGTGAGCGTTCCTGATAAATGAAAAATGTGAGTAAAAATCTGATGGACTCTACTGGTAAACTGCAGAATATTAATGTAAAACCATAAGCCCTAATCAATACATAAATGACTCAACAGAGGCAAAATCAACCTTCTTCCAAGTTTGTCTCAAATCCAAATCCAACAGAAAACCTGTGAGCAGAACTGAATGGTAAAGAGCATAAGAGAGGACCAACGACTCTGGACACTCTCGAGAGCAAAGAAAATTATCAAAATTAGTTAGAGATGATGTCACCAGAGAACTGGACTGCTTTTTTTCCTGCCTCAATTATAACACCAATAGCTCGGACAAATCACTTCTAGTTCACGTTTACAACTGAAATGCTTAAACTGGAACTGACTAAGGAATCTTCAACCCTCTCTCCCCCCATTTCTTCCTTTGGAGACCAGCCACGCTCCTGCTACCCTCCGGTCCTCTGCAGCAGTGTTAGAAAAAACAAATCTAGTGACTGGGGAAATGACAAAGGCTGAACTGTGGGGAGAAATGTCAGTAAGTCTGCTGCTGTTTCCTGACCCTCTGCTGAATACATACACATACACACGCACACCCACACACACGCACCCACGCCTACAACCTCCCCTCTACTGAGACATGACAGGAGTCAGTGTGTGTGTGACCAGACCCAGGAAATGACAGGAATGTAGAAAGACGGTGTCAAAACTCTGGGAGGGCTATCCGCTTCTCGAATCGAGCATACTGTATAAGCCAACCATACAGCATTTTTTACATTTTTGGTTCAGAGGGACACACTTTGTGCAGAAACACATAATCTCTCACTGACAAATGAGTATTAAAGTGCAACAGGGACAGCGATATGACAGGGCGAGTCTGCTGGTGGGAGAAATAAGAAGATGCAGTACTCACCCACTGGAGGTGCCAAGTGACAGCGAGCTGACTGAAGAGCTCAGCTTCCTGCTGTCCCAAAGTCTCACTTCACGAGTCCGCATCTGCACATTCACCAACACAACAATAGAGGTGACCAAAGGAAGGCTGATATTTAAACCAACATACTGAAAATAAAGCATGAATATTTAGGAAAACCTGCAGTGGAGTTAATCCTGCTGATTTTAATAAAAGCAACTTGTTTAAAATTAAAAATGGACAGCACCTATTTATTTTATTATTATTTATTAGGAAAATTTTCCTTGCATATTTTTTAAGTTGCTTTTTATCTGATAACCCTAAATAAAAGCCAGTGTAAAGTTGGCTAATTTTGTGTACTCTGGATTAGATGAAACTTTAACTATCTGACTTCCAATAAATTGCGTAGAAAATCTAACATTGCTTATGACATTGAACATAAATTCCATGTGGTGACATACTGGTGACAGCATCATGCAGTGGGGAAGTTTTTCTTTATTAATAATACATTATTGTAATAATAAATATATGTTTCCCCTAAAACTTTAAAGAATTCATTTTCAGTCAATATCTGTTCTGTGAAACATAAAAAAACCAAATTGATAGATGAATTGATTTATAGCTCTCACCATATCAAAACCAGTGGTCAATAAAAAGTCGTCTTTGGCCCACAGGATCCGGGAGTCCTTGTTGCTCTGAAGGCTCTTGGCACTCTGATGAAGAAATAATGCAAACAGACATTTTAAGCATGTTTTACTCAGCTCTTGAAAAAGGAAAAATCAGTTCAAAGTCAACCTCAACAGAAGCTTTAGGAACAATTTAATGAGAGTGATGAGTGAATATTTTTTCAGAGATACTGAAAGGACTGTAAACAAATTTCCCAGTGATCTCACAGCCCTGTGGTTAAACAGAACAAGATAGGTTCCATAAAAGAAAAAACTGCTGTTGGTATTTAAAAGAAAAGGTGACTTCTGCCCTGAATATAGCTAAGATTATCAAAAAGCCTGTGCTTGTGGTGCTGCAACTTATTTTCCTCTATTTCCATAGTTATTACCCTGTCAAAGCAGCGGACAGGGGCTCTGTTTAATAGGTGGTCTTCAGTGACAGATGACACATGTTGTCAGAAGTAATGAGCAGCAACAACTAGGAGTGCTGAAATGAGAGGAATGTTTGTAAAGACAACACGCTCAGGTTGAAGAGGTCATGCGACTGTGAGGGATTTAGCAGGTATTGTCTCCGATATCACTTTGGAACCTGCAGTATGCACATGTGTGGTGTAAGTGTACACAACAAAACAGAGTAAAGAACTAAGCTGTCATGCTTCTTGTCTATTGGAATTATTATTCCTTAAATGTGGTGGCTTTTAACACTTTGCAATTTATCGTACCTCTCATTACATCTTGTAATTGTGAATTAGATGTGCAGTAAAGTTGGGCTTTTCCACGAGATAGTGATACATTTTCCACAGAACAGGAGCTGTTAGCCTCTAATCCCACGATGTCTCTCAAAATTATTGTTGTATTTTTATAGCCACAATATCTTAAACAAACAATCCTGAAAGCGTCTGCCATGCAAGAAGACAAAGACGTCTTTCTGTGAGTCCCAACTTGTACTCACTCATTCTCATGCAACCATTAATTGACCACAGGCAACAAAACTGTGTAGGTAACACTGACTTGTTGGCTACCTCTTGGATCTGCAGCTGAAGCTGACATGAACACAGATATTAAATCCTGTTTGACAGGAGCTCTGCACATCTGTGTGGGGAGGAACCAGCACGCACTTCCTGTTAATAATAACTCAAACCCAAATCTCCTTCCCCTTTTTTCTGTCATCCTCTCACTCCCAGACTGGTGGTTTGGGGAGCAAAAGCTACAAGGAAGACACAGAGGATGTGGTTACTTCAATTTTGCATTAAGTGAGAACTCCTATGCTCCAAAATGTTCCCCAGGTGATGCTCATTTACATACATATGGACAATGAATGAGACAGTATGAGCTAGTTTTTTCCAGATGCAGCAGCTTTTAGGGTTTTACAAATATGGGAAAGAGAGGTTTTCATTTTTGCCAGTTGAACTGCTGCTTGTTTTATTTATTTCTGTGCAGAGGAATTTAACAAGTTCACTCCCTTCTCCACAGGGTGCTATAATAGTATGTTATCTTTTTAGTAGATGTAGTTCTGAAAAGGCTCTGCCTCTGAGGTTCTAAGCATGTTAAAACCCCTGTTAACAAAGTGGGGTTTTTTAAACTGTAACAAGTGTCAAGGGATTTGTGGGCTGTAAATTTTCATGGTACACATAAAGAACCAAATTAGTTGCATTCCAAATAAAAAGGACTGAATTTGAGTTTGTTAATCCGTCCATGTAGATTTATTTTTGAGCAATTAATATTCACTTGACATGTTTAAAACAGACAAAGTGGACATGAACTGCCTTTATGCTGCCAGCTCCTTTCCTGGATGTCCAGATAGTACTATAATAATGATCTGCCAACTTCTTGTGAGTGAATGTTAAACATCTTCCTTTCTATTCACGCATTAGTTCTTTCTGAAACTTATTTTTGATGGTGAAATTGCATCCAACTTGGAAAGTTTAATGTTTTCATATTAATTTTGGTACAAGTACAATAATTTTTACACAGACTTGATTTGTCTCAAGTCTGTGTAAAAATACATTCAATTGCAAATATATGGTTATGGAAACAACCTTGTCCTTCCTCAAACTTCAAAGTTGTCTTTTTTATTTGCATGTTGATGTGCAAATTACAGAAACATTTATCTTCTGTAAACATTTATCTTTGTTTAGATTGTACGTTTTGGACTCTATGTCAGACTTTTGCTCTGTATTCACATATCTACACGACATACACTCTTATCTAAAATATTGGGGAAAAAAGGAAAGCTCTGGAATTTTTGCTTCTTTGATTTAACGTGCAATTCCTTTATTTCACAGGAAGAATAATGCTGTTTGACTGAGTTGTTTTAGGTGATTTTTTTGCACCACAGATGAGTTTTATCTTTTCTTAACTGAACTACTGAAGGACTGACAGAGGTCTATGAGGTTTTTAGAAACAGATATTCAATTTTGCTTGAGTCAATAAGCAAACATTTGGAGCACCAATTATTTGCTAGTTTACTTAGGTTTCACTTATTACAATGGATGTCATCAGTATAACAGATAGTGTATATTGTGTTTAAATTTCTTAGAAGAGAGGATAAAAAAACAAAACAGATCAAACCCAAAACCTTGTAGAGCACCATAACTAATGAACAAACTGAAATATATGAGATAGGAATTAATTTAATAAACCAAGAGCAATTCCTCTGCACTAAACCACATATTCAAGTCTTTAGGTTAGACTGCAGTGGTCAATGGTGCCAAATTCAGAACTAACATTTAAGTAGAGTATTAAAAATTTATTTTTGGATTTAAGATCAAAACAAAGCAAAAAGATCAACGTAAAGCTGCTATTGTCAAATCTAATATTTTATTCTTCTTACAATATTTTCCCAAAAGGAGGACAAAAGAAGAATAAAAATATCCAGAATCCTGTGGAGTAATGAGCAAACAATATATAGATGAATATGATATTTTGAAGGCTAGGTGTTGTAGTTCTTTTGTTAAAAGGTACAAAAATGCAG
This sequence comes from Xiphophorus couchianus, assembly GCF_001444195.1. Classification (NCBI taxonomy): domain Eukaryota; kingdom Metazoa; phylum Chordata; class Actinopteri; order Cyprinodontiformes; family Poeciliidae; genus Xiphophorus; species Xiphophorus couchianus. Next base: position 12,118,383 of record NC_040243.1, on the reverse strand, counting down.
TAAATCCAAACTGCCATTTCAAAACAAACTATTGCACTTAATGGATGATCAATTGCTCACAAATCTAAGATTTGTATATATGATCAACTTTACTTTCAATGGTTTAACTTTTTGTCCAAATGTAAAGCTTCAATGTAAAGACGACTGTGCAGAGAAATAAGGACAAGTATGAATCATTGGTAGCCGGCTGAACGTAGAGTGTAGGCTACACTGACGGCTCAAACTAAATTTATAGTTCTCAGCTATCAAGGAACTTGATATTACTGTACTACATGTCCATGCACCGACATCAAATGCACACTTCAACTTCTGCACCTCTTAGGGACAATTCATCTCTCTCCATACCAGATTTTTGACTGACTCTGTCTGTATGTTGAACAGATGTTTTCTTGTTCCTGGTGTGCTCCTTAAAAGCTTTATCCTCTAAGAGGATTTTCAAAACATTCTGCTGGGCTGGCTTTCCAAAACAATTCTGAAGTAACATGACCAAAGCTCTGACGTGGTTGATAATAAGTCCTGGATAGAATAAACACCACAGTCATGGCTGAAGCCCATTTTCTGGAATGCAGTGCACTAGTTTGCATTGTGCAGGTAACAGAGCTCAGGGATGTCTTGATAAGCCCATGGTTGAAAAATAACCGTGGTGTGCGAAAGAAGGAAAGAGTAAACTCAGGTCTAAAAAAGAAATAGATCAGAAAATGGCAAGAAGGAAGAAAGGCTGATGCTGGAGTGGTATAAACAGGCTGAATCTATTGCCACTGAGCAATTCATCACCAACACGACTGGCTGACTTCCTTCCACGGTCAAAACAATCCTCTGGCATTCAGACCAAACCAGGAACAAGTTGATATCAAACTATTATAAACTGCTAAGTGTCTATAACAGCAGAGCTGCTTCTGGGAGCCACAAGATGAGTGTGATTCATTGTCTTGGCTAGAGATTTCAGTTGTGTTTAAATAACATGCACAAGTAAACACTAAAAACTCGCCATCATCATTTTTTTGTTGTTGCCATATTCAGTAATGCTGACACACAGCTGAGAAGCAGTGCAAAGCATTTAAGGGGGTGACAGCATTTCCTGTGAGATCATCATGGTGACAGTCCAATGAATTAATAAAGACCATAGATTAGGAGGATGAATCCAAGTGCACAATGAGTCTGCAAGCTCTGTGAGACAAAACTGCAAAACAATAGTGTTAGTTTGCTCCTGCTGACACCAACTAGCTGTAGTATTTGCCATATTTAGAGTTGCATTTTTGGGGCACTGTGTTGGAACAGTAACACCTCAGAGCCAGTATGTCTTGGTCCAAACCTCAAGTGTGAAAGAAGTACATGACCCCCTTCACATGTTAAAGTGCTCTGGCTTCTTCCAATCACCACAAGGTCTGCTTGTTTGGTTAACTCTTGCCTCTAAATTGGCTGTGGGTGTTAATACACACATGAACCAACCAGCAACCAGCTGCAACTTCGACAGAAGTTACAGGTCCAGCTAATGACTGAACTGGAAACAAGCTGGGAAAGTCACAGCAATCACTTTTCAGGGAAACCTGAAACCGATCCTATCAGTTCTAGATTTTTTTTTCCCTGAAAGTATAATTGTTGAAAATTATTGTGGTGCATCCTGTGGAGCTTAGGAGCACATTCAGTCATTAAAGTCAGAATTCACTCAAGTAGATATAACATATTAAAAATTACAAATTTTGACCAAATTTGTTTATAATTTAGTCAGATAAACACAATGAATAAAAGGAAACCATAAAATACATTCAATTAAATAAAAAAAGATGAAGAAAACCTTAATGACCTCAACATGCTGGTGAAATTAGCTCAGTGTACTGAGGAGACCTGAAGTGAGCGTAAAAGAAAGGTTTGGCAAAAGCAGGGAAACCAGAAATAAACTCACATAATTCACTATGACATCACACTAAATTTACACATAAATGGAATAATAATTACAAACAAAGCAAAGTCAATCTTCTGGAGCATAAAAGGTTCTAGTCATATATTTTAAGCACAAATTTCTATTCTACATATTGTTTACCTATCCGTAGTCTAAAAAGAAAATAAATGTAAAAAATTTCTACGAGAAACGTCTAAAAGAAACGCTTTCAGGAAAGAAAACTTTTCATCTTTTTGTGCTTTACTGGACTCCCTGCAACATAATCTATACAAATCCAATAAACTGGCATGAACTCTTTCAGCTGAAAGAATGTTGAGTAAATTACACCAACAAAATCACACCCATATCTTGAGACACGTGCAGCCTTGAGCCCTCGGGTTAGGATGTCTTCGAGACTTGACAGCAGAAGTCATGAAGGAGGATTATGGTTATGCTCTATTCTGCTCACCTTCTCCTTGTAAAAGCAAACTTTCAGGCTAAGGAACCACGAGGCAGCTGCAGCTACTACTACCACGGCCCAGTGGCAGCCAGAGGACACAACATCTGGACTTTGTGAGTGTGCGTGTGCCAAACTATAACTCTCTGCCACAGTAGTATATGGATATAACTGAAAACCCACTGACCTTAAGAGTATTCATTTAAAGATACACGCAGCATACAGAGTTTGACGGAATTGAAAAAATATGTAAAGGGAGAGAGAATAAAGAGAGTGAAAATCCAAATCTGACTTGATGTGAATAACAGAAACGGGACAAAAGGAGGTGTGGGGAATGAGCTACACCAGCTTGAATGATTTGAATGAAGGAAGTAGAGGAAACCATATCACATCTTGGGAATAAATATTATCAACACAGGTGTCAGCCTCAGTGGCGTTGCAATGTACTTTCTATGTCTGTTAAATGATAAAAGATATGAACCAGGTGGGGACAATGAATCGAGCAGAATTACAGCCAGGATGACGGCACTGATGGATGAAATAATACTATTGAACCTTGAATGAGTTCACAGGGAGGTTATGTATTTTGCGAGCTGGGATCCAGATCCTTCAAAGTGCCATTCAGCAGTCTAGCCAATTACGCTTTTATGAGCCTATTAAATATCCTCTCCCAATATAAACAAACGAGTATCACTTCTTCTCCTTCTGTAGTTTCCCCCCAGCTTTTTAACTCCTGAACTGTAACAGACTGTGTGCACATCTGTGTCACTAGCAGAGAATGTTGATTCAACCACCAGGACGAATATCAGGTGTCGGTGTACACATAAAGGACACCGACAAGCTCTATCTCCTCTCTTTTTGTCCTCCTTTCTGTTCTGCAGATCATCTCATGAAAGTTGTGGATTTTTTCATAAAGAAATCCACCATGTGTGAAGGTGCAGAAGAAATGATTATTTTTGCAACTTCATGTTGTCCACCGTGTTGACAGCCTGTGGTTAGGGTAGTGTGTCAATCACGTTCCTAATCGTAACTACTCATTTTAACCTTCCCAGAAATACACAGTACGGTGAAATTTAAAGGGGTTTTGAAAAGTTTTCTTTGGATTTGTCTGCTTTTTCTACAATTCCCTCTCCAGTCCTTCTAGCTGCCAATGACAATGACATTAACTTGACTGAAATAAAATACTATTTAATTCATGTGAAAGTTAATTGCCTTTGGTGCACTACTAACTACATTGCCCCATTCTGTCATGTTACAACCACAAGTTAAATGCATGTAAATAATTTTTTGTTTAACAAATAAAAATCAGAAAAGTGAAGAATATTTTTGTTTTCAGACCCCATTTACTCTGCTAAACTGAAATAAAATCCAGCAAAGCCCTGAGCTTCGAAAACCTGATGAAGCACTGCTTAACTAATTATGCCAAAATGGATTATGGCACAACTGAAAACCTATTAAGACATGGCCAGGCATCAAAAATGACAGTCCAAGCAAGGACGGTATTAATTAGCTAAATGATCAAGGTCCCCATGGTAATGCTTCAGGAGCTGCTGAAAACCACAGAACTGCTGACAGGGCAACTGTTCGCCGTGAACTCCACAGGTCTGGTAAAAGAAACAAGTTGAAAGACATTTTTCAAAGAAAGCAAAAAGAAGTCATGCTTGCAGTTTGCCACAAGCTACGTGGAAACTATAAGAATGTGATCCGGGTAAATTTGAAATATTAGCCTAGATGTAAATTGACTGTACATCACCCTAAACATATCTCCACAGTAAACATGTTTTTGATACTTGTTTTGTTCCACAGACAGTGAATTTGGTCAGTTGATGATGAATGCAGCTAAATACAGAATAATCGTTAAATAAAAGCTTTTAGAGGCTGCAAAAAATGTATGAAGACGGCAGGACAACAACCCCCCAAAAATACAGCCAAAGCTAAAATGGAAAGGTATAGATGAAAATATATTCATGCAATAAAATGGTCTAGTTAAAGTCTTGGTGTCTGGCTTCTCAGAATGAAAATACAAAGAAAAAATGTCTTTTCCAGGGCTGCGAACAACAAACAGAACAACAAAATTGCTCAGAGTTTAGTCATTTAATCAGCAAAGATATGGACTTGGTAAGTTAGACGTCTTTTGCAACATTTGCTGCAAAGAGCTGTAGTTGCGGCTGCTCTTCTAACTGCTTCCTCATTTTCTCTGAGATTCTCTTTATATGCATATCCTTTAAAGCCTGACTGATGTTAAAGACAGTTTATTCCCCTCTTTTCTAATCAATTGCTACTGCAGCTTTCATCACCCCTACATAAACCAAAGCTCAGTCTTTTGATCCATTATTAATGAGTCTTTTCAGTAATTAGTAGGTTTTCTTCTTCCTGTTCTGTCGTCATGGGCCATTTAGGTTGTGTTTTAAATCAGCATAAGCTGCATCCAGTGTAAGTCTAACCCTACAGAAACTTCTAGAAATAGGGCAGAGCGAGGGGCTGGAAGATGGAAATCAAACCGGCCACTATATGCTTTCATTTCCTCTGTCCCTATTCCCATTTTTTCCTCCCCTAATTGAAACCATGTAACATTTTGTTCATCTCTCCAGAATGTCCAGAAGCTACAAGCTGTTATTTTCATTACTTCTTCGTACACTCTCAGGCTTCTCACAGACAAAAATAAATGTGGAAGATGACAGAAGCTGGACAGGGAGTTTAAATCTGAAGGAAAGATAAGGAGGGAATTCTGAAGTTTCAGCTTTATTAAAAAAAAATAAAGAAATTCTCCAAAAATGTTAAAGATCATTTCAATATACAACATCATTTACCTCTAATTTAACATGCTACTGGTCAATTTGGTTTTCTAAGCAGAAACTCCTGTAATGCAATGGATGCAAGGCAAAGAATCAATTTGGATCTTATTTTTCTGATAAATTAAAGTGATACAAGTTGATAATATAATCTGGCTTTCACATCCAGTTTAGAAGCTAGAAGGATAATTTCTAACAATGCACAAATAAAGTTTGAGCACATGATTGCATATAAAAACAAATTTACTTAAATTTCAGTAAGGTGCAGCTCATACGGCTTCACCTTCTTCACCTTTGAATATTGTCATCGTTGTTTCATCTTTTCATCAGCAGTCACTCTTTCCCTACAATCATTTCTCCTGAGTCAGCAAATGAAAATCCCATGTGAAGTAAAATGCAGCTGACATGTGAGCCAGCCAGACAGTGAGTGCAGCTTTGAGACAAGGTCTACTCAGCAGACACCAGGCCAAACCTGCAGATCCTGTGAAAAAGGTTCACAAGCTGCACTGTTCCAAATGTATTTATAGTTTCCAGGGAGAATGGGATATCCAGAAATCCTTTCTGATACTTCTTAACCATTTTTTAATCCTTTGTGTACGAAACCCCTTCTGTTCTTATATTTAAGCATGAATGAAGATAAGGATACTTAGGTTAGGTGACTCTTTATTGATCCAGAGAAAGTTATGATTAATTAGACAAGGAGAATGGGCCCTCGAGGGATTAAAAGAGTTATTTCCCCCTCAATTTAATACTTATTGATCCAAAATTTTTGTCAAGGCCTGTTCCAATAGTTTATTATTAAATTAATTCTGCTTAACCGCAATTCAAAAGGAATAGCTGATTTTTACTGGTTAATGTTCACTACATTTTTATCCATTATTACTTTCCTCATTGTCAAGTTATTTCAGAGATCATTGTGGGCTTTCCGACCAACAACTCTGCCCACATGTTTATTTCTAGAGACTGAACTGTCATGTCTTTTTGTAAACTAGCCCAAGTTCAATAGGTTTGAATTTAGCGTGTCTGAAAACAGGAATTTTCAAGTTTTCTACAGATTTTTGATAAGATCTAAATATGAACTTTGACTAAACCGTATAGATTGTAGAAAACATCCAAATAGTATGTTGCCACTACCGTTTTTCATCATGTAATAACAGTGTGTCTGGGATTATGTACAATGTTAGTTTTACAAAAAGTCCAATTCAGTCTCATGTTTGCTGAACATAATACATGACTTCCACTGAAATGGGACGTCCTATGACTTTCTACCCACCAGTGGAATCCATTTACTAATTAGGATTCTGAGACCAGTTGTTTATTTAGAGGTATTAAAATAAAAAAAAAGCTCTTCAAATGTTTGTTTTTTTTTAAATAAATATATTTCTTATTATCAAATGATATCAATGCTTTCAAAAAATAACTTAATTTGAGTTTATTTTTATTATTGTTTTAAAAACCACATTAGATCTCTGTGATCCCATAAATAAATAAATCTAGAACATCTCTCTCACTATTTGTCATTTAGCAAAAAGAAATAATTTTGGTAATTCTAACTGTCCTGAAACAAAAAAGGTTTGGTCTAATTTAACTTTAGAAAAGGAGGAAACAATGTGCATGTGTTTTTTTATTCAGGGCAAGTAAACTTCTGGATTCAACTGTAAATAGGCCTAAACTGATACAAAAGAATAATTTGCTTAGTGTGTGGATGCACAAAAATACTTGAACTCCATATTTTTTCAAACTAAAATCCATGCATTTAGATTTTGTATGGTGAGTAAAATATGTTTTTGAGTTACTGTGAATAGTCTAAGTTTTGAAGCAAGAAGAGAATGAATGCCTCAAACTGTCTGTCTGTAGACTGGCAGCAAAAACACTTTGCCTACTGGCAGGAGAATCCCTCTGGGAAAACTAGCCATGGTCAACAGCGGCTGGTCCTGGATGACAGCGCGGCACACAGATACTCTGTTCCTGGAACTAACATGATTAACATGTTGATTGAATTCCCTGAATAAGTGTTTGGGTCCAAAAGAAGCACAAGGCGGCCAGAAGAGATTTCAAGTACACATTTGGTGATCTCTGGGGTTTTTGATGGTTATTGTGGTGGAAGCTCCAGCAACGAATGTTCTAGAGATGCACTTAGTGGCTTGGGCCTTAAAATGCAAGCAGGGATCTGTGGGGCAGGATGGGGCACTAATGACAGATGGAGGAATGATGCTGCTGACAACCACAAGAAATCCTAACGCTGGGATGAGAATCTGTCCGCCAGACCTGCTCTACAAAAACAGACACGGGCCTCAAGAGGGAGGGGTCTGATGGAGGCAGGGTGAGCGACACTGAGGAGGAGCAAATCATGCCTGTACTGCTGGAGACATCATGAAGCACCTCAGTTTCTAAAGTCTGACCAAGCCCTCCGGTGCCTGTTGTCACTTATAGCAGCAGTCGATGCAGCTGGCTGACTGCACTCCGTCTCTGAAACCACATCACAGAGGCCTCACATCTTCAAAGTACCCCCACACATTTGTAAAGAAACATGAGTTCTGAGCAGTGACATCCAGTGAGGGCACACGTGTGCGAGGCACATGGCCTTCAGGGGTGTCATTTATGTGCAGCCATGAACCCTTCTGACCACTATAAATCCTGGCTGTTATTCTGTGGTTTTACCTTTCTGTCTTCCACTATTTGATTGGTGAGTTAAATTATACAGACACGTCTCTGCTTAGATGTTTTTTTGTTTGTTTGTTTGTTTTAGAAATTATGTATATTAAAGTTTTATATGTTAATAGGAAATAAACAATGGGAAAGGTAAGTGCACAAGAAGTAATTTGATAAGATTGAAAATATTGAAATACTGAACCCTACTCAGGATATGCTTCTGATGAGTGACAGCTTGATGAATCACCTCATCTTCACTATACTAACAACCTCCTGTTGCTGCTCGTGCTGAAACAAAGAATCCCCAGTTATGATGGGTCTTTAGTTTCCCCCAATGTTTAGCAACTTCATTCAGGGATGTCGTCTATTTAGCTCTAGCATGAAACCACAAATTCCAGAAGAACCTGTTGCTTTAAGAGGCTCAATTAGCAAAAGATGGCCTAAATTGGCTTTTGTTGAGAAAGAAGGGGATGTTTATAAGACATGTGCAACACACATTTAAGAAGTTAAACAGTTCCCGCTCTTACAAATGTGTTATTTTTATAGAACACTGTCTTACTGTTCTATAAAAATAACCTGGACAGGTATGCACACATGTATCCCATTCCCAGCATTGATGATAAACAGCAACACAAACACTGTAGGGGGGAATATTGTTACAGCGCTGCCTCAGCATGTATTTGCCACAACTCAGTCATGCAATGTGGTTTAAAATTAGGTTTGTACAGAAACAAATGGCTGCAAATAAGGTATGAGATAATTTGAGTAATAACTCAAAACTTTCATGGAAAAAACAAAAATCATTCTTGATACATTTTGTGCAAAAATGTATTATATTTTTATTTTAATGTAGTGTTAAGTAAAAAAAAAAAAATACAGTAAATATAAGGTTAGTGATAATTTCTGAAATAAAATATTATATACCACAGTATTAAAAACGTGGTACGGAGGTGATCGAGATTTGTTTTCTAAAAGCTAAATGTTTCTATGGCTTTGAAGTGAAAGGCATAGTGGCAGGATTATTAGTTCCCAAACATTAGTTATCCAAATTTTTCACAACTGCAAATATTTCCACACAGTCAAATTCTTGCTTTGCTTTGTTGTAAGCAAGAGAAAGCTGAAGTAGACGTTCAGGCAGCTGACCAGTGGTGTGCTGCAACATGCGTGTAATGGGAAGCAATGTGTTAGCTAACTTCAGGTAACTCATTAAAACTTCCAACTTAACCTGTGCTCAGTTTTGGAAAAAACATAATAATAAAAAAAAGGGAAAACAGAAGCAGAAGTAATATACTTTGTGAATCAAGAAATGCAATGTTTTTACTGCTTGTCAGCAGTGATATATGGTCATAGATTTGTTACACATAAATAAAATACAACTGAACCGTTTTTCCACTTGATTAGTTGAGCCATTTAGCTCTAATGATATAATTGATATAAACTGTTTGTCATTTCCTAATCTAATAATTTTGGCATGGTACTCCACATAGAAACAATCTCTTCAATGAGGACGTTTCCATCTGTTTCCAGCACTGATAAATCATTTGAGCCCCTTTATTAAGTTTGATAAATGTGTGTACTAAAAATTAGCTATATATTATATATTGCTAATGAATGAATGAACAAATTAGTATTAGTTCAGCGTTTCCCATCTGGTAATGCTTACTAAATTTACGTCACATCTTGGACTTGTTTATTCTCACTAACAAAACCTTATCCGTGTTAGACAAGCAATAGTTTGCATGCACTCATAATCCCCACAGAGGACTCATAGTCCCCCAAGTTCATGGCAAGTCTGTCTTTGTGAAAACTCAGCTCTTCCATGCAGCTCCACATAAAGACAACCTCAAGTACTTAAGCAAAACTATGGTAAAAAGAAAACACAGACTGTGCTATGCTGCTTAGGGAAAATTAAAAAGCAGCAGCATTTAGTCAAACGAAGGTCAGTGTGCCACTCAAGGATGGAGCCAGAACTGCACTTTATTTCCCTTGAGCCACATTGAGGTTGACCAATCTGCATCCAAGATCCTCACCTTAGTTTATTCACTGAAGGCAAACTGTTGCTCATTACTGCGACAAAACTCAGATAGTGATGTGCAAAACAGTATTAATAGTTAAGATATATGTGACCTTTACTTTAACTTAACTCCAAAAGAACCCTTTACAAAATTCCTGGACAGACCTTTAAGATTTTGATGCAAAAACCAAACAAACCAAGATGCCTTTCCCAGCTCTAAGCCTAATCAATGTGTCAGCTCTGGTTGCAGTCAGAGGTGAGCAGAGTAGTCACTGTTGTGTATATTTTCCTTCTCAGCCAAACTGAGAAACAGGATTAAGGGAATCACAAACCTGGAGTAACCCGGTCAGTTCTACGAATGAGCATATACTTTGTTTCTCTTTTTTTCAGTTTTATTGTGGTTGTGGTGTGAGAAGATAACTGACCCAGTCACTGCATTTTTGTCTCTTTCAAACTCTCCGCTTCAAATTAACATTGGGTATTAAAGATCAGGAAGAAAAATCTGGTGATGGTTCAAATGTTTAAAAAGAAAAGAATTTCTACTTTAGTGATAGTCGAAATCTTTGCATTTGTTAGCATCACAGTTTCGTATTTTTGTTTTGCTTGGTATTGCATCAATATATCATTAGGACATAGACCTTAGACCTTTATTAATACTAATACTAATTCTTTTTATATAGTCACTGACTGAAATGTGATCATTTTACTTGAGCTATTCAAATCTGAAATCTAACAGAATTTCCTTGCTTCTTTAAATTTGTTCATTTGAACTTCATTTTGAGGATTATGAGACAGATTTATTTCAGTAATTTTTTGTGAATTTAACATAGCTCACAACTCCTAAACAACTTGGTAGATAAAATAAAATCATCAGAAATCACTAAAGTATCTCTTCATCATCGTGATGGTTCAACAGAAAGCACAAATCACCATTCCATTTTGGCTCCAGGTGTGATCCACATGTGTGCATAGGGACTTAATTAGTTGGAAAATAGAGGTCTCTGAACAGCCAGCTCACTAATGAGGCCTCCTCTCACAAACAGCGCACACATGTTAGCAAAGATCTCCATGTTTGCCAGCTGGCATTCATCCTTATCCCTTTCCTCCAAATAAAAAATGTGAAAGGAAAAATCTTCACCAACAACCCAGAGCATAAACCCACAAACACACACACACACAGAAATGCAAAGAGAAGACCCTGTTCATTAGTACAAGCAACCAGAAACCTCAAATCATGCTGCCGATGCCCACGAAACTGAGCCATGGACTTTTTCCTCCTGCCTCAATTGCATCTCAGGATGCAGTAAGCTATATAGAAACATACAATCTAAATAAATCATCAAGTAAAACCTCTCCAAGATGATCAAGTTACTTATAAAAGAAAAAAAGGCCAACCAGAGGAGTTCCCATAGGTCATAAAACCCTCAACACTGACAGATCAATCCTGACTGAGACCCATCCCATCCAGTGAAGTGGATGGATTATCCAGATCACTCTGTTATTCCTCTCACCCGTCAGGATAAAATCCTATCTCCTCATTAGAAAAGAGTTTTGACAGTTTTTTTCCTGACTAACATAAAACTCAAACTGGCAGCGAGGTGGTAACCAGTAATGTTAAGGGAGCTGAGAGATGGAACAAAGGAACAAGAAGAGGAGAAAACACGAGGGGAACTGAACATCTGGGCTTAGTTAACCGCTGGCCATTACCAGGTCCTGAACCCAGCAGGGCTTGATGGGGGGGAGAGATACAGGCATGATCTGCTGGGTTTGTGAGTGATTGGAAAAGAAGGTGAGTATTCACAAAGAGGCAAACCACAGGAGTGAGATGGAGCGGTCAGAGAGCTGAAGGTTGCTAAAGAAAAACCCAGCAGCTAAATGTGTATCTTGTTTACATGTCTATATTTAAAGTAAGGCTGTTAAAAAAGCACTGATTTATTTTGAGAGCCAGAAAGAGAAACTTGTGTTGACCTCAGCTGGTAATAAAAGGCTGCAAACAATTCTGGTTATAAAATCCCTTGAAAAGACTTTTCCACTTTAAAATGATCATCTGAGCTACTTTTACAAATAACTTTTAAAACCTAGACGTAGATCTTGGCTCGATAGGGGTCTAAATCATGCATCTTGTGAAGTTTGAAACAAGACTGCTGCTCTTTAAATATGTTTTCTTTCACATTTCACAGTGTTGACTTTGCATCCCTCTAGGGTTTGCTTTAAACATTTTCCAAATCCACACACACAAGTTTCACTCACTAAAACACGACATACGTTTCCTTCACTAGCCTTCGGTGAGAAAAATCTTGCTTGTTCAGAAAACAGGGCAATTTTGAAACTAAAACATTTTTTTTTTACATCTCTAATTGGTCACTGAGTTTAAAGTGTTTAGGTGGATATTTTTACAAATGCAACTCAATATTTTACTTATTATTAATACAAGGTTCCTTGGAGCACCTTAAATGAGCGCTTAAATAACTCAAACCTAACACTGGATGCATTGAGAGCCAAATTTGCTCTCGCAACTCGGATAATGAAGATCACAGCCATCCTGAACATGCAAAAAGAAAAAAAGAACTAATTCAAACTAATGCACAAGTTGTTTTGTGGTTTCATTGAGCTTTCCTTTCAATAAAATGGGCCGTGACATTTTATCTTGAATTTATCTCAAGTTTACCTGGTCATTTTGTAATTCTGATATCACAGATAAGTTTTTTTAGCTGTAGATTTGCACATTAAAATAAAAAGGGGCATTGAGGAAAACACATGCAGAAACAAAGAGGCCTACTTTAAACCTAACCATATCATCTTTCTGTTTTGCCTTCACCTCAGTCCTCAGGGTTCCCACACGTTTTTCATGTCAAAATTCCAGAATGTAACTCCCAGACTTTTAACCAGATTTTAAAGTGCTGCACAGAAATTTCCCCATTGTGGGAAAAAGGGATATTTCTATTCTGCTCTGTACAATGCAGATACTTTCAAAGTGGTCAAGCTTTAAATAAGGAGGGGACAGAAAAATGAAGGGAAGGATGGACACATGGAAAGAGATAAAAAGGGGAATGTAATCGTAAATTTTGTTCACAATCCAGAAATCAAAAACAATTGAAGCACTTTTCCTCCTTGTCCAGGCTGTGCAAGAAGCCTGTTTCCATCTAGCTTCTAATCTGTGAGACGAAACTAAAAGAATGGGAAATGAGCGCACAAAGTCCTACTCTGTCTGCCTGTGGTTTACTCTTGACGTAAAGATAAATTTAAGCACAAAAGAGAAATACAAGATCAACCTTAAATACAGTTAAGTTTGGCTCTGTTGTGAATCACGGGAACGGAGAACACACCTTCCAGGAAGCTCAGACTGTAATTTATGGAAGGGCATAAAAGATGGTACTGTACTGAAACCACTGTGCTTTTCTTTGGCCCTGCCCAGCGCTGCCTCATCAGATCCAAACCCCTTCTAGCCCACGGTGCTCTCTAATTTCACCCATAGCAGCAGAAGCTCGGGCTGAAAAAGAGGAATCTGGCCCCCAAGTCCAGCAAACTATTCCCTTTTCCAGTCTGCCTCGTCTTCCAGCAACCGCAGATCGACAGCTCTATGGCCAGTAGTGGCCCAAAACTATGAGGGGTATTTTCGGCACTGTAATTTTAAGCACATATGGCGCGCGCGCGCACACATACACTCTCAACAACAGATCCACACACGCAGCAAATACAAAGACATTGGAAGGTAGATCAAAAGACGCAGACAAGTGGAAGAAAGACAAACGCCCACAAAGGCACGTGTCTCATTAGTATCAGGTCAGAATAAGTGAGTGAAGAGCCTGAGGAGTCTTGTGGCTCTGACCAGGAACGTAGCACAGAGGCCTAAATACACAAAGACGCAAAAGCAACTTATCTAAGGAGGCCAGTCGAGGGATGTTATGGCAGGGCGGCTGGAACCGAGAATAGAGGCTACAGAAACACAAAAAGCTGATTATTCGACATTTTCCCGTTCTCACACCGAGTGTGTTTTTAACTAAACAAGCAATTCAAAGATCTTAAGTGAATCCTTTTCTTCCCTAATCCCAATAGTTTGAAAAATTTGGAAATATAATACATAAGATGGCTTTTCCAATAAGAAAGAAAAAAAGGACTGAGGCTAAAAATAATAACAGGTCAGGTCAAATAAAGACTTTTTTTCTCCCAGAATAAAGCTCTCTACTGCGGAGAAACAGAAAAAGCATCCAGACAATTTTCTATCTTGTGTGCCAGCTTAGTAAAATTCAACAACCAGATTATAGACAAAATATTTACTGCTCGTTTTCTCCAAGACTTTAATTTTCTTCTGTAATTCCATTTTCCATAAATACAGCAAGAGTAAGACTGTAATTAAGAGCTTTAATTTCCCCACCTGGTGGTTGGAGAGGTAGTGGGGGGAGATCCACTTATGGTTGAGTCAGAGCAGGCTGACTCAGTCATAGAGCCTCTGAATCAGGATCAAAATATAGACTATCAATAATGTCCTTGCAGGTTTGATTCTAACCACAGGTGGTTTTAAAAAGTCTCCATTTTGTGGGACTTAATTTTTATATGTTACCAACACAAGCACTCTATTGGGGTTTTATTTGATTGCCCAACAGAAAGTAGTGCATAATTGTGAAATAGAAGGAAAAGCATGAATGGTTTTCAAAACCTTTCAAAAATAAAATGTAAAAAATAAAAAGTGCGGTGTTGATTTGCATTCAGCGAACAGAGAAATTTAATATGAACATAGTTTAAACATTTAACTGAAAACATGAATGTCCAGTTAAACTGACAGGTCAGGTATCAAGAACATTATTCAGAGAAGCAGCTAACTGGTCCATGATAACTGGTGGAGATGTACAGATCCATCAGGTGAGAAAATTAGTCAAGACAGCAGCTGTTAGTTGTCTTAACAACAAACAGCTGTCAAGACAACAGCTGTACAAGTCCGAGTTTTATTGAAGATTTTGCTAAAAGAAAGCCATTGCTGAATTAAACACATAAGAAACTCAATTAAATAGCTGACAGAAAACACTTAGAGGACACAGCAGACATGTAGAAGGTGCTCTCGTCACATGAGGTCAAAATTGAGCTTTTGATCAACATGCTAATCAATACATAAGGTGGAAAATTTACACCATACACATTGTAAAAGATGGTGGTGGAAGAATCATGTTTTTGGGGATGCAACTCACAGGGCAATTCAGAAGGAATTAAAGAGGCCTTTAAAAATATTTGGGGTTAAGGTAGAGTTTTACCAGTCTTCCGGATAATAACTTTAAACATACAGGGAGATCTACAATGGAATGGTTTAGATCTAAGCATATGCTTTATGGTAAATGTCCCAGTCAAAGTCCAGACCTAAATCCAATAAAGAATTTGTGGCAGTGCTTTAAATTAATTGTTCACAAAGTCTCTCTACTCAATCTTAGCCAATGCTACAAAGAATTGGCTGAGGGTCAAGATTGTGTACAGTGAAAACAAAATTACATAATTATGTAAATACTAGGATTATTTACTAAACACATTGGGAGGAATCTTGAATCAGGTAAAATTCACTAAATGGGATTTAGCTCTTTATTATAGAGACATTTTAAGTGAAATCTCTGACTTGCTTTAACAAGCTCCAGTTTTCTTGGGTTTCTGTTCCCCAGAACTACTTTCAGGAAGACTTGTGGCTTCTCTTGATGAGGACAACTAGTTGTAACTCATGTAAGAAGCCAACCGGACCTCCCAGAATCGCTACAAAGTCGAATAGTTTGGCCTTTGCGTTGGCCTTCTCATTTTTCTTTGTGGCCCTGCTGGCCTTTCTCCTGCCGTTTTTATACTTGCTCATCAAAATGCAAGTTGGAGAACGTGCTTTACAACTGTCCTCACATCAGGCACAAAGAAATACTTTAAGGAATCTTGCTGAAACCACTCAGCAAGAAGAGAAATGCTGTGTTCTGCCATGTTTTATAGTGTTCAGCAGCTTCATTGGTCTGTACAATCAAATTACTGTACTCCTACATTTCAGCATGTTAAGGATTCGTCATCCGCACCCCGTTGACCACTCTTCAACAGATGGGGTGCTAATTGGAGCTGCTGTGGCTCTCCCATTCTCCAGAGACAGTTGCACATCTGAAAGCTGTCGGGGTGAGGCTCTTCCCAATCTGTTCTCCGGGGCCTTTAAAACCAAAGCCTCTGACTGCTGGACCTGATGTGATTCAAAGTTTCAGAGAGAGATAGGGAAAAAAAGGAGGACCAGAGTAACCCTCTAATAACTTAAATCTGTGCCTCAACTTTTGAAGGTCTGAGGTGGTTAAGTCATATGCCGTGTGAAGAGGACAGTGGGTTGAATCACATCTGCACGTCTTGGTTGTCTCTGTGGTAATGAGGGCGGAAGAATAAATCAGGGAGTTTGGGGAGAAGAGAAAGCATTAAGATAGCGGAAATGCAGTTCAAATTGGCTCTAAGGCTGTTTAGCAAACCCGCAGACTAAAGTAACCAAAGATTCTTTTTAGACAGACAAAGAACATTTGTGACAGGAAGGCAACCACAAAGCTTTTCATCTTCCCCTGCTACATTTCACAAGAGTAGAGCATCCAAACAAAGGTCTTTGGCCTTTCCCCTTTGCATGATCTCTTTAGATCTTCCAGCGTCATCTCACAGCTTTTTGGCCCACTGATTGGGATGGTCATGGAAGAGGGCTGATATGTCTGGTGATCCATTTTCGTCTATTTAACCATGTTCTGGATCATCATCCTACTGAAAACCCAAAGACAGCACATCTTTAGTTTGATGTATGAGTTCGAATGACTGACCTTTAAAAATCAGAGTGATGGCATAAACTCCAAAGTTCCCAGAGAGAAACTGACCCACAGCATCACAGACCCACCACTGTACCAAACACTTGGCATGAGCCCAATGATTTATTTGAGCAGTACATTCTCTCATCCTTCCCACTTTGTAAAGAGAATTGAGCTAATCTATTTTATTACACTCTGGACTGGATTTTCTAAGATTAAATACAGATAACGCTGAATAAAACAGTTTGTAGTAGTTTATAACTTAATTTCACAAAATGCAACAATGCAGGAGATCAAGAACCTTGCAGTATACATTTCATGAACAATGCATCTAATTCACAACTCCTGAACTAAAATATTTGGGTTTATGACAAAATAGCTGAACAGGTGTCTTACTGCCTTGATTTTGATGTTAAATTAAAAAAAAGACAGATTTAGAAATTGTAGAAGATGATATCATTTTACCCTGTCACCAGAAACAGTATGTAACTCATTCATCCCTTCAATAGCATCAAGTGATTTACATGAAAGCTCATTTAAATTACATTTGAATTATACTGAATAATTTGTTAGGCAGAGTATTTCAAAGAAAAGCTTCAAAGTTCCCATTGCATGCTCAGACCACAGAGAGCTCTGTTAACTGGCAGAAATCTTCGCTAGGCTTCTCAGAGAGATCTCGAAAGTTTCAAAACAAATAAAGAACGCATGGTTGAGCACATAGTGTAAACAGATGAAAGAGTCCACACATGTACACAGAGCGTGAACACACAAATATGCTCCCCCTCTCATTGCCATACAAGCTGATGTGCCTCCCAGGTATTTCTGGGATGCGATATTTAATATGCTGTGGCATGCTGTGTTTTCGCAGGATTCCTCGTATTTACAAAACCAGAGAGCCCACGAGGCGGGCTGAGCATCCCAGTAATTAAAACACACTGGGAGGTCCACCACCAAAATGTGTGAGAATATTTGCTCTACGGTGAGCAGCCTCTCATGACACTTCTATTTCTTCTCCTCTCAGCTCTGAAACAACTCGACCGCTCTGCCTTCCTGCTGATGCTCGTTGTGATGGCAACCGTTGGCTCAGATGTGGGGGTCAGTGAGAGATTTACATTGAGGGTAAAAAAAGAGGAGTATTTGAGAAAGAGAAGTTCACACTGTATCAGAGAGGGGTGGGTACCGTGGGAAGTTGAGGGCAGGGACTCCACCATGTGCATCACATTCATAAATTAGAGCAAGATGAGTCACTGAGTGGCCGGTGGGAGCTCCCTATGATACTGTAAAAACGTATAGTAGATACATTTTGGGGGGAAAAACAACATTTGCCAATTGCTAATTCCTATTAGCGATGGACATTAGTGATTAGCGGTCATTTACCTCTATTGGTAAATGACCACTATATAGTCATTAACCAATAGCGGTGAATCACCAGTGGTGATTACACCCATACAACAGTGCTTTTGAAAGGAAGGACTTTTCTTACTAAGAGACCAAGAAGGTCATAACTCCTCCAATGATTTATCAAAGTCTGGTGGTCTTACCTGAACAGGTGTCAACTGGGCTCTGGGATCAAACACTCGCAACATCTTGTCCTACAGGAGAAGAAAGCAAGGTAAGAAACAAAAGGAAAGGGATGGAATGTGCTATAAAAAAACTTTGTACTGATAAATGAGACATTGTTTGTAACGGAAAAAAAAACATTTTTAATCAGTAGCATTCATATGTAAAGGGATTGCTAGATATATTAAATGTCTAAGTCTCTTAGACCCTCAAACATCGCAGGATCACTTAAAAATTATTAGGGTTGTATTTGGCAGAATAAAGTACACTAAGAAGGTAGAAGTGGAAGGAAACCTAACCATGGTTTTCACAATATTTCACAAATCCAATGTAATGTACATAGAAACATTTCCCCCATTTTTTAAATGGGAGGTTTATGTGCAAGGGGCCTTATCATGGAAATGTCTGTATGGCAGGGAAATCATACAAGGTTGCTACTTTATCCTTTTTGATACAGACAGAAAATTATCTGGTCAAAACACAAACAACTCTGCAACAAATAAAATTGAGTGATGCCAGCCAAATGTGTGTGTGATGAGGGTGCACCCTTAGCACAAGGCATGGCCTTATGCCAAGTCCTGAATCAAACTCTCACATGCCTCGTGTTGGCATAAGCCATCACTGCTGCAAACAGACTTCTCCACCCCAAAGCACACCAGGACCAAGAGATGTTACCATCATGATAGAAAACCACCACAATCTGACCACAAGTCTTTAATGCATATATTAAACGTTTTTAGCTTGTTTAGTTCAGTGTTTCTCAATCCTAGTCATCAAGGACCACTGCCCTGCATATTTTAGATTTCTCTCTGCGCCAGCACTCCTGATTCAAATGATAGCATTAGCACCTACATGCCATCAAGTGCTGCAGATGCTTGTTAATCACCCATTTATTCATGCCAGGTGTGTAGCAGAAGGGAAACACCTATAACATGCAGGGTAGTGGTCCTTGACGATCAAAATTGAGAAACAGTGATAGTTGCCTGTTATAGTTGTAAGGTAAGCAGATTTTACCAGTAGGTCTACTTATTGAATATGCATATCTGTGAAAAGTTGGATCATTCTAATTATGAATAAGAACAGGAATGAATGGAACAAACGAAAAACAAATAAAAGTCCAAACTTTTTGCATCTTTTCTTACAATGAAGTAATCTTAAACCATTAAAGATTAAGCCTAATAAAGTTTAGATCAGGCCTAAAATATCCAACCGACCCAGCCTGAGCCCTTAGGCATTGTGTCCAAGCCTGATTGGACTCAACTAACATTAAGTATAGAAGTCCAAAGTAAACCTGACATGTCATTTTAATTAGGCTTTTACTGCTTTTGTTTGTAGACTATAATATGAGCAAGCAGTGTAACATCTTCTGTTTAACATCTTCTAGATCCACTTTGTCGCTTGTTGTAACTACAAGGTGAGTCAAGTGCAACTCATCTGGGATATGTGATTGATGAGAGCAGAGCTACGTGCACTTTAATTATGCAGTGCACTGTGCTTGTTGGAGTCTAAGGAACATCTGCACCTTACTTTCTTTCTGTTCTCAGAGTAAGCTGCTAATTTCTCTATTTAGACCATAATAAGATTGACACAACTTGATATTGCAGATTCTCATTTGGATTTCTCTGTGTTGTGTGTATTGTAGGCTTATTAAAAGCACCACAGAAGCCTGACCCAACCATCGAGCAAATCAAATAAATTTCAAATAAGTCTAATCTCTAAAACCTAGATGTTCTTTGTTCTGCATGATAATTACTTTCATTCCCAGACCTGCATTTATAAAAAGATTCTGAAGTTAAATTGAAATAACATAAGGGGCGAGCTGAGGAGTAAAAAGTTTAACGTGTAAGAGAGGTCAGATAGCTTGTTTAAGATCAGGATTTTCAAATCGCCTTACAGAAAATGTGGAAGAAATTACAGACTTTTCATTTGGCAATAGTATTTTCATGCAACCCAAATACAAAACTAGAATATTAATGACGCATATTGAAAGTATTAACAAATGGTCCCTCCTCATTAGTGTAATTCAAACAAAGAACAACAAAATTGCTCAGAGTTTAGTCATTTAATCAGTAAAAATCTCACTGATTCATCGTCGGCAAATAAAATCCAGTGACCTCTCTGTGCCTTCACATGCCTTGACCCCAGTCTATTAAAACACACACACAGTCTCTGCCAAGGCAGCCAATCACAGGGAACTGTATGTGATTGAAAGGAAATGATGCCTAATGGGATCAGGCTGTGCAGGACGCACGTGTCTGTAGCCGTGTCACTCAATACTGTTGAGTGACTATGATCACAGCAACCGCCTGACACATGGAGCTGATAGCAGGTAATGCTTCTAAGCACATGGGCTCAACCATGCCACACCTAACATATACATGTCAAAGGGAATCAGGAGGCTGACTATAACACAGAAAACTCCACTTGGACACACTCAACAATAATCATTGTGATTTCTATCCTGTTATCCTTTCACATAAAAACACATGTTGGAAGAATTTGAACAAGCTTTACCTTGTCTCCACTCTGATCCTGTCTGCAATTAAAAGATGCATCTATTTGCAATTTTTGGCATCAATAGTAAACATTGGTATAAATAATGAACCGCTTTTTTTTTTTTTTTTGGTGTCTGACTTGTCTTTGTCTGTGCAGCCCACCCACGAATATGATGCCCCTCGAGGTCTGTCTTCAGGCCTCTGTGACCTGGGAGTAAGCTCCGGGCTCAGAGAGCAGTCCAGGAACAACACACAAACAAATCTCCTCCTCATGACCTTCGGGTAAGACTCCACCTGTTCTTTCCACCAAGCTTTAGTTTACAATTCCAGTAAATTTATTTCTTGCAAACCCAATTAAAAACTTTGAGACAGAGCACAGAGATGGCGTACGGGTAAAGCGTGCGACCCTTATATAGAGGCCTCAGTCCTGAATGCGGCCATCACAGGTTCAAGCTTCATCTTGTCGATCTTTACCGCATGTCTTTCTCCTCTCTCACAGCCTCCTTTTCTGATATTTCCCTACCAAACAATAGGAAATAGAGCCAAAAATAAATTCTTAAAACAAACAAAACAATTGGACAAATTGTAGCTTAGAATGGTTCAGAAACTATTATAAAAAATGTTCTTCACTGCGGACTTTCCTTCAATTATGCTTTGGAATAATTAAATACAAATGTACTTGCATAAAAATATAAATATAGCATAAATCCTCACAACAGCCTATTTTATACTACAAAGTCAATTTAATTTTAAAAAGAGCATAAATGATTACATGTCTAAAGTTCTGATGAGTTTGAGTATTTTTTAAAAATTCATCTTATTTCTTAAATGCTAATAGCTTTGGCAGAAAATCATCCCTATAATGTATTAAGCATTGTTACAGGAAATAACTTAACATTATGGCAAATACTTTGCTAGGGATAGATTAGCTGTGGTTTCCCAGTATTCTGTCCATGTCTGCTGTAGTAGACTGAGAATATCAGTCACAGCCCTGATCGTCGACAGGACACCCGGAGTTAAACAAAGAGCACTTCAGTCTCTAGAACATACCAAGAACGCACAAATGAATATGGACAATGCAAATGCATGAGCACCTGATTATTGCAACCTTCATCCAACTCCATCACCTCCTGAATGTGTTAGATAAACTCTAAATCAGTTACATTTTCTAAATTGCAAAAAAGTGCAGAAATAGCTCAAAAGAGTCAAAATTATTGTACTCTGTGATCCAAAACACACACTGTGTTTTACAGAGGTGCATAGTAGTGAGCATTTTGGGTCTCATAATCAACCAAAGTGTTACAGTGCAAACAACACAAAAAGGAGGACAATATCTGGCTGTGCAAATACACAAATGAGGGGCTTTCATGAACAGAAGTGCTCACCAAACAACTGCACAAATGCACAGACTCAAACAAACAATCACTCTCTCTTATCCCTCTAACAATATCACACATGAAAAACACATACCACCTAAACTCATAAATGCACAGATGGGAGCCCTGCATGGCCGTGGCTGGATTTGTGCGGGTGTGCTTATGCAGCAGCTGTTTAATCAAAGAGGCGGCGCGTCACTCTCAAGCTGCCGTTGATGAGTTTTCACTGTGCACCGAACACACACAGACGCTGGGAATCTTCACCCAGCAGCGCTCTCCATCAGTCGCTGCGCTCGTCAAACAGACGGTGCTGCCAGACTGCTGTTCCCAGTCTCCCGTGGTTACTCGGGTCAAAGCCTGCTGAGACTGTAGCTTCTTTATCAAGTATTCGTTACAGCATGGTGTTTGGACAGCATAATAGTTGGTCCTGTTCGTCACTCACACTACCTGTAGCTTTGCCTGCACTTTACAGAATCTCTTTTTTTTTTTCACATATGTGCCATAAATACACCTTTCTTTCAGTCCAAATGAAGCCTGTCATGATTACTGCTCTTTGGGGACGGGGTATTCCCTTCATCTTCCCCCACCCAGGGCCCATGCACCGGTGTTTACCCTACAGAGGAGACGGGGATTGGACCCACATGTTGGCAAGCTCTATTTGCTTTAATAACTCCAATTGAAAGGAGTGAAAGCTGCCCTTTTAGTTAAATGACACCAGAGTTGAACATGGCTAAAAACGTAGAGGCCCCCAAACACACACACACACGCCCACGCTTTCTTCTCAGGTGTCTTGTTCTTTCAGGCTGCATCAGTACAGCTTGTAGCTCTGATTAGGATGATTATCCTGTCGGGAATGTCATGGTTTGGTCAAATCCTGTGATGGCTGGAGTAATTTGTTACTTGTCAGAGAGAGACAAACTAGGGGCAGTCAACCAACAATCATACCTATTAAATAGGTGAACTTGGTACATTTCTGTGTCAAAGGTCATTTGTTCTCAAGGATGAGAAAGCATAATTGCACATGGTCTAATGTAGGATCCAGTGGCCTTGTACAAATTTTCCCATCAGCCACTGAGATTTCAGCAAAGAACAAACGCAAAGAGAAGGTCACTCTAGTTAGGCAATAAGATATAAGTCAAAGAACAAACATGAATCTCAATAAAGTTGAATATCAATAAAAAGTTAATTTCAATCATTAAAATCACCCTAATGTTCCAAATAACTGAATCAAGCTTAACTTTTCTGTTTTAGGTCAGTTAGGATTATTAAAATAAATATAAGTCATAAGTCTGAACAAAGAAAAATAATTTATAAATATAAATGCATCAAAATGTAGTACCATTGGAATATTGCATAGGAACAGTAAAAACACTGCTGACTTGACAGTTATCAAGCAGAAAGTCACTGAGACTCAACAAGTATTGTGAACCACAGAAGGTCATTGCTAATCAAAAAAAATTAACAGAAAAAAAATAGATTCATTTTTTTGAACTAATTACTGAAATAAAATAACTTTTCAATTATATTCTCCTTTATTGAGCAGTATCTTTACATTAATGTCCCACATTGTACTTATAGAACAATTTTAATAGCTTCTTTCTCTTTCTGTTAATTCACTATAACCTAATGGAAAGCCCATTAATATAAAGAAGGACCTTTTTATCTTGAGCAATAAATTACCCTCTCTTTATGCTTTACGATGTTCAACATAAATATGTGTAAAACACTGAAGCTTTGCAACAGAAAAGTGTTTGACCAAGGAGACCATTGTGAACCACAGAAGATCACAAGGTCAGATAGCGATGAGACAGATTTACAGTCCCGAGTGACTAAACCTTCACACACAGCCTGTTTCCATTAGTTTCTTAATTTCCAAGCAGTTTTCCAATCTCATTTAGGAAAATCTCCTCAGGCCCTTAGTAATGTCTTTGGCATTACTGTTTCACCGCTGTAACAAAACTGGTAATTAAAGTTTTTACATTGAACTGATAAAGGTTTTCCCCGTTTTCCTTTGAAAAAGTTTCAATAATTCCTAATCCAATGCGGAATGCCATTCCCACCCTCTTTTATGAGCTTCACCTTGTTGACATTTTGATTTAATTCTCCAAACTGAGAAGGTGTATATGATTCAGTGGCAGCATCTAGTGGTAGACAACCTGTAACTGCAGCAAATGGCTCCGGGGTCCCAATAAACCTCTTAATGAAAAATTATGTTTTTAAACATTTACTTTACTTTCTTTAAATGCTTAAAAAGTTTTTATGCCATTCATATCTTTGTGAGGTCACTCTTGTGCCAATATTTGTAAAAAAAAAATTTTTTTTTTAAACGTGCTGTGCAAAATGACTAAAGATTGGGCATTTAATGCAATGTATCTCCTGTAAAATTTCATTAAAAAAGAAACTAACCTTTTAATGGAAAAATATATGCATATATAAAGTCTAGGAACTTCATTAGATAAGTGTGCACATGCTCAATCTAATACTTGGCTGCAGCATCTTTTAATGAATTAAAACATTCAATCTTCTTAGGCTGAATTTCATTACCATGCTACATCTTCGCAAGCCAGTATTTGTTAGTTTTATGTAGCAAAGGTTCACCAAACAAATCGTCAGGGAATCTCCAGACAACATATATTTTTTATCAGATTTAGGTAATATCCCCATCTAAAAAATTAACAACTATAGGAGTTGTTCTTTTGTTGACTTGGATGTGGATCTGGATTCATTAGGATGCTACACAGATCAAATCTGTCTTCAGCTTTCAGTTTCTAATAAAAGTGACACATTTTTGGTTTCAAAACCGATTGGTCTTTAGTGCTGTTCAATTAAATGTAATGGAAATCATTTTTACAATACAATATAATAGGTCAATTCAAGAGAAGCAACATGACAGAATGATGTATGTTTTCTGAACATAACTCAGGATTACAGTTATAGAGGTTTTAGGCAGGTAAGGATATTTTGTTATCTGACTTGTAACTCTACACTCCAGTCTAAACATATGGTAAAGTAATGATAGTTGTCACATGTAGAAAACAGATTTCTCTCTAGCTGGTTCAGTGTTGCTATCGGCTTTTTGGTGGCCTCTTCGCTTTCAACATGTTAACATAAATTTTGGAGGAAAGTGATGTATTTATGTCCATGTTTTCCTACATATATTCTTTAATCTTGTCCAATTCATTAGCATTACCTGTGGTTAATAGAACTGATGTTATAAGTGAACTAAAGAGACTTTGTATAAACATGTGAGGGTGTGCATCAAGGTCATTGTCATCTTTTTGTATTTATTGTTTTTATGCATTTTCTCACAATTGCTTATTTTCCAGGATTAATGTCACACTGTAGTAGAGCAAAGTTTTGAAATACTTTCCTTTTTAACATCATATAATCCTGACATTTTTAGACAGGTGTGCACAAATTTGAGAGAAAGAGAATGCCAAATGAACATCATCTCTTATAGAGTTAAGGATACAAGAGATAAAAAAATAAATAAGTAGAAGAGCAGCCAAAGCCGGTCTCAAAAAATAAGTCTCAAGATCATCCTAAAAGTGTCTGTGAAACTGTCTATTTGCAAGATAAATTAAAACAAATTAGGCAATGCTCACATCTCCTGTTTAATCTTGGTGCACTGAGTTAGCCTCACCTTGCTGGAGGATGCAAGCAGGGAGCCGTCCGGCTTCCAACTGAGACTCTGCAACTGATCGCTGTGCTGCTCCAAGGCTGCAAACATAGACGACCAATTTAAGGCGAAAGGGAACAGCACACACAGCAAGATAAAGATCAGACAGGAACGGAAAAAGAGGAAGCATGGCAACACAAACAATGAACAAAGAATGACAACAAACACAGAGATGCGACAAAAAAAACAATATGCTGAAGACGTCACCACAGGAAAACAAGGAAAGAGAAAGCCAAACAATCCAGAAAAGGACAAAGAGAGAGCGTATGATTTACATAAAAATGTGTGAAAATTTTAAGCACTGATGTACAAAACACTGCTGTGTCAGAAGAGAGCACAGCACAGCGTGCGAGAAGTTTCTTTGTAACACCAAGAAACAAAAAGAAGAAAAATAAAGGGTGCTTCTACTAAGATTTCCTCTTTTTTTTTTTTTTTAAAGGAAGAACCTTATATTTTTGCCCCTTGACCACAAAACAACAACAAATGCAGGAAATGAAAGACTCTGTGGAGGGAGCAGCTCATGAGATGCTGGATCAGCAGAGAGCAGCAGCCAGGTCAGCTGGCATGGGGAGGTGGAGGGGGTGTGCAGTATTTGTGGTAGGGGAGGGAAGTATGGTGTGGGGGTGAATGAGGCCAGAGTACAGTGAGTGCATCCTGAGGCCAGCCTGAGGAGATTAGCCTCAGGACTGCGAAATAAAATATTACCTCTGCTGCTCCAGCATTTAGACAGAGCCACAGGGCTGT
Organism: Xiphophorus couchianus; assembly: GCF_001444195.1. NCBI lineage: Eukaryota > Metazoa > Chordata > Actinopteri > Cyprinodontiformes > Poeciliidae > Xiphophorus > Xiphophorus couchianus. The sequence continues at coordinate 12,091,959 of NC_040243.1, read as the reverse complement.
AAAATGTAGGCAGGTCAGTCAGACATTCTCCAGCAAAAAAAAAAAAAAGCCAACCTACTGCTTCACTCCAGACCAAAGACATACAGTATTTTTGCTACACATAAAAACAACATGAACATGGCACAACGAAGACTTTAACTGACACAGACTGAAGACATGATATATAATGTACAATAAGACAAACTTTCTGAGACATGTAGTTTAATTTTGTCAGGGCACACAAACTTAAATTATGCTAAAGCGTTCTGAACACGATTACCTGCAAGAGGCGCATCTTGCCTGCTGGTGTCCCAAATCAGAGGAGACTTGGCGGTTGCAACAACCAGCAGGCCCGAGGAGGTGGGATGGAAGTGCACAAGCTCGAGCCTGCCCTGACCTGACTGTAGAGTCAGCTCAGGACTGCTGGGTTGCTCTTGCTCTGGATCGCACAAACGCCACAGCTTCACCTTCACACACAGGAGTGTCAGATGTGAGGATAATATCTCCTATGTGTTTTTACTGGCAACAGTCTTAGAATGTTTGACATTCTTCTCCATCGCAGATAGAGAAGAATTCAGGTGAACATATGGTCTTGTCAAGGTTTCACATGCTGATTCATCGTCTTTTCAGTGTAGGTAAAACAGGTAGAGGCGATGACTATTGATTTAACACAGGGAAATGTCAGATTCAGGTACACAAGTGATGCTACAGGGTTTAATTATTAACTTTATGTTTTATGACACTACAACTAAACTATGACTCCATTCAGATCAGACAAAAACTGTACCATAACATCTGTCAGAAGACAGATTTTAGGTTTTAGGGAAGTTTTCCAAGGTGAATTAAAATACAATGAGGCCAGAGTACATCTATTATGCACAATTATGATTGTGCATAATAGATCATAAGATGTTCCTGATTTTTTGAGAACACAAAAAACTTTGTTATGTCAGGAAAACAACATTTGGAAAAAGGGAAATTGAAAAAATATTCTGGAGAATACTGAAAAGTAGAAAAGAGAGATAAAGGGGACAAATAATGGCAAAGTTGGGAAGAAAGTAGGACATTGCAGAGCTTACCGTTTCATCCCCAGAGCAGGTTGCCAGGAGACACTCATCAAAGGGAGAAAAGTCCATATCAGTCACCAGATCTGAAGGAGGAAAGAAAACTCAAGTTAAAAAAAATGGTATGGGTCCTATCTGTCAGGCTTTTATTTTTAGACACTGTCTGCACTTCTTTGTTTTATAAAAACACAACATGTTCTTAACTCATTAAAATAAGCTACACAGAATATCAGATATATTCCAAGTATAACTTTTGCAGACATTTTTGCTCTTTATGTGCTTTAAGATACTAAATAACTCATAAAAAATTGGTAATAATAAAAAGCACATTGTTTTTAAGTACTCACAAAATCTGAATGGCAATGACCCATGTACTTATTTGCATCACATCAAGTTAAACAAAAACAGAGAAAAGTACCGGAATGGCAGGAGATCTGGGTGACCGTCCATTGGCCATCTGAAGGGCTGACTGAGGTCAGGCCCACCATCCCACCACCTAGAGAGACATGCAGCACATAAAACCTGGCAGAAACCACACCATAAAACCCATTTACTGATACCAAAGAAAAGTTCATGAGGCCTGAACACTGCCTGGAAAAATTATTCCTACCTCCTTAGCCATTACACATTTTGTCATGTTACACCCAAAAACTTCAATGTGATTAACCGACACAAAATAGTATTATAGCTATTTACTGGAAAGAAATAACTATTTCTTATTCCACTGGAGTGGAATAAGAGCATCTAGGAACATAGATTTTCAGATCTCTATTCTTTATCAAGGGTATATTTTATATTAGCTTTTGTTAATCTGAAAATATGTTTTTTTTTTATTTCAATGTAAGCAACTTTTTTTCATTTTACAAAAATATGGAAAAAACTGAAGCAATTCTGTTTTGTGTTTAGTTTGCATCAAATATTTTTAATAATGAAAAATTTATTTTATGTGCTCTTAAAGGGAGTTTAGACTTATTTTTTGTTCTTAATATGCACGCAAAACAATTGCTTTTCATTTTACAACGTGTAGCTTCTTTCTTCCACATATAAGCAAGGCTATTTTAATTTTAAGGGTGTTCAGCAGTCATCAACAATATTTGCTGGGAGATTGGGCAAAATGTCTCTTTCATTTGTAACAGCTGCAGATGTCTGATCTAAAGACAGTGTTTTTTATCTTGCCACAAAATTAAATCCATACCAGCCTGATCGGTGTTGAAAGCCACCAGATTGGAGCTTGCTGTGATGTGCCTCCCCTGGCAGGAGAAGGAGCCAGCGTGGACATTGTTGATCCATCCCTACATTTACAGACAAAGAGGCAAAAATAAGGAAACCCATACACGAAACACATGGGGGGGGGAAATTGTGAGCTTAATGATAGGGAGGAGAGCATGTGACCAAGTTGGTTTCAACAACCGTCAAAGAAAAAGAAGCCAGCAATAAACAGGAAGGATCTAGCTGAGTGTGCACACACTTTAGAGTTTTAGAACGAGCACAGAGAGGAGGAAATGGAAGTGCTCCTTTCACTGCACAGCAGAGAAAGGTCTTACATAACGTTAACATGGCAAGAGCAGCATGTGTGTACAACATGCTCCATTAACTACTGCTAAGCTGCGGGACAAAAACAATAAAAAGCAACACTAACAGTATGAATCCAGAAGGCATTAATAGTTTTGCTCAGGGAACACTTATTTATCGTTTTTTTCTATAACGCTGCATGCTGGTATACTTTGTTTTCACTAAGACCTCAAAGACATTTCAACAATTTAAGCAAGATCTGCATAGATGATTAGAAACTGGCTCGGCAGTGATGCAAGAGAACGTCTGTTTCCCTCAAACGAAAGCTGGACAAATTAATCTATGAATATTCAATCAAGCAACACCCATTCATCTTTGTTTTCCTGTCAAGCCCCTCCAACCGCTCCTTGCTTGCCTCACTATGCTCCTTACGTCTCTCGTCCCATTTTTGCTCCTGCACTGCGTTTTGAAATGAAAGCACATGGCTGCAGCGTCGGAACAGCTACATGCCTACACGGATTATTGCTTCAGCATTCACAGGAGCAAGGCACCACCAGCAGCGTGTGAAGAGATTGGGGGACATCCACTGATTGTGGGTGTGTGCGCATGCCAGGCTTTCATTTGTCTGCATGGAGGTAGTAGATTGCATAAAATGCCCCACACACGGGTTGTGCAGGCGCTGTAACCTGGAACTAATGGGTTCAAAGGCATATTTGTATGCAAGACACATGAATTCTGGTCCAGACATGTCGACTACTGAAATTTATACGTATCCTTTCTCCATGAGTGATTGTTAAAAATCAGTAAAACAAAAGCTTAATAATGGGTTTCGTTGCAGCATCTGACGAAGGCCAGCTGCTGAAATGCAGCCACAAGGCTAACAAATACATATAAATATGCACTAGTAGCAAGTGCATTCATATTTTTCTCTTTACTACAGGCTCCCAGAGGCAGGAAGTTCAACATCCCTTGCAAGCAGACAGGCAGGCGTTTCTCCCCAAAAGTAGCTCAGCAATTTAGTGTTAGCCAGGAGAACTGTTTCTATCCAAAAGCGGGTTCACTACTCACCTCTTTCTTGGCAACCTTCGGAGTGGTGTTTTTGAATTTGGAGGTCTTAAAACGATTCATATTGCTCTCCCAAATTGACTTTCGTGCCTTCCGGGTGTCTCTGTCGAGCTGGTTGGTACTGCTGAGAGTGCTGCTGCAGCTGACAGCTTTGGCTCGCCGCGCGGTGTTCGTTCGATTTGCTCTACGAACCGAGCCGAACGACTGGGCGGTGTCTTCGATTTTCCCTTCAAACCAGTGGCAGTTGTAGACCTTCTTCTCATGGGAATACAGAAAAAGAAAACAAACCAAAACGATAGATAGGTGGATGGACGGACAACAATAAAGTTTGTTTACATTTTTGTGTGTCATCTAATGAAGTAATGAAGTAACTTGGTGTGGGACGAGTAGCCAGAAATTGTACTGAAATTAGAGTGGTATCACTTAGGTAGGTCGAAGAAAAGGGTGTTGTGTATTAAAACTACCCTTACAAATATTTTTTTTCATGACCTTACCAAAATAAATGTAACAAAGTACATATAGCTACATACCAAGCTCTGAACAAAACAGACCACATAGCTCGATCCCAAACCTGTAAAACAGACCGGGATTTTAGACGTTTTTGCATGTCTAACCAGAAATGCCACTCACAATATGGCGGCGATATAGACGTACGATTCTGTGGTTAAACGACACGGTGTTCCGAAACGTGCAACCTCGGAGAATAAAACGTTTGCATCAATTTTTTCATGTAATTTGTTTTTGCAAATAAATATATTTTTCCACTCTTTCCAAAAACTATAGTGCTTGATGTATAATTTACTAAAAAGTAAAAAAAATAAAAATAAAAAAAAAACAGGTTTTTTTTTTTTTTTTTTGGTGTTTATTTCCTATGCACGCCCACACCGTTTTCCCAGGCATGCGCAGTCTCTCAAGCCGTGGCGACTGTCGGCATGATGGCGTCCTCGGCCGTTCGCAGCTCCTCACGCTGGATTACAGTCATCGTGTCCTCTGGACCTCGACGAGCTGCCGGTTTCGTTCTGTCTTCTGACCATGGAAGCCTCCGCAGTTTTTCTACCGTGGGAGCTGAGAAGTTGTGGCGTGGGGGCAGCTTGTTTTGCGGTGGAGCAGGAAAAGCGTTGACATTGAGAGGGGTGTCAGGTGAGAACTACACCAGCTAAGCTAAAATAAGCTAAGCTACACGTATATAATTTTACTCAAGTGACACGGTCTATAATAATCGGATAACCGCAAACTAATATCTAACTACAAAAGTTATAACGATGAAATAAGGTTTTAACATCTATACATGTACCTCGAACCACCTAAAAGTAGTTGATCAAATGTGATGTAATCAGTCTTGCTAACTTTGCAGTCTTTAGGTGACATTGGCAAAGACGAGACTATTTTGTTTGAACTTTGTTAGCTATTGCAAGTCATGCTTGAATTATTATGTTTGACTGATCTCCAAGTAAAATAAAGCAAAAACAGCAGTGCCAAATCAATTCTATACAGTTTAGTGAAATCCTGTAACACTACTCTATTTTTACACCCTATTTTTAACCAATAAAGTCCAGTGCCACTTTGAAGTCCTTTTTACTACAGTTACTGATTGCATATATCTTAATTATAAAAAAGAAAAATCAGAACAAAACACTTGTGCAGTATAAGCTTATCGGGATTTTTATAGGTCTTGGGTCTAAGACCCAAACAGAATTGAACCATTTAACTGAGAACTGTGAAAAGCAAGCTGCAGTGCAACTTTGTAACACTTCTAGATGTCATTTACTTACCCTCTCGCTTTTCTGGGCAACTTTCAGATCTGAAGTCGCCCAATGCTCTTTTCACGCTGTCCTTCCATACAAGTGCCTCTTGTAGCAGCAAGCAGGATTTCTATCAGATTCTTGGAGTCCCTCGCACCGCATCCCAAAAGGAGATCAAGAAAGCCTACTACCAGGTTTGATCTCGCCTTATGTGCAACGTGTCTTAGTTGTAACTCCCAATGTTAAGATATCAAATTATGGTGGTAAATGTGGGAGTGCAACATTATTGCTGATTTATGAGTTTAACTTAACATTTGCCTGACTATTTTCTATATTTTCACAAAGTCTTCACTACTGTCTTTAGCTTCTCGGCTATTAATTTTATAAGTTGTGGGCATCAAAACAAGCTACATTCCATCCAAATGGCTAAATGTATTACTGACCCGCAGAGCATGAATGATTAGCACTTAAAATGTATCAGCCTTCAAAATTATCCATGCAAGCAAATGTGAATTTGCACATATAAATATTGTAGCTAGACTCTAGATCCCTTTTGTTGGTCTACCGTCTGGGATTTTTGTGTCTGTTCAATCGCAAAGAGATGCGGAGCTGCAATTTAGTGCGGTCTAATAGCTAAAAATAAAATCACAGCCTACTTTCATGTTCATAGCTATATTTTAAGCCCAGCAGCATATTTAATTCACATAGGAATCAGCTTGGTTCTGGTAATTTAACAGTCTTATACTTTTATAATGTTTGCAGTTAATATAGGAAATGTAATGAACTGGAACTACAGTGAAATGTATTACAAGAGGAATTATGAACGAGTCATATCAAAACAGAGACAAAACATGCTATCGGTAGACTAGCTCTTTAGCATATACTTGTTTGATAAACACAAGGCTATCCTGCAGAAGCTCCTTTTGAGACAAAATAGCTCAATTTTTGTTTTTAAGTGTTTAAAGTACTTAAAATACTTAAACACTTTAAAATGTGTATTTTGCCACACTTTAAAGCCTCTTTTATGCATGTATACATAGCATTGGTTTTAATAAAGTATTGGGCTGATACTCTGTATTTGGAAATGCCCATTCTTATTAATCTGATTGGTACCAGGGGATATAATCCTGATCAGGACATCCATAATGGCAACCTAAGCAAGGATCACAGAAGGTTTTTATTTTTTGTCTTGTTTCGTTCACAGATGGCCAAAAAGTATCACCCAGACACAAACAAAGACGACCCGCAAGCGAAAGAAAAATTTGCACAGTTGGCTGAAGCCTACGAGGTTCGCTTTCAGTTTTTACAATAAAGCTTAAATAAATATTTTAAAGTAGATTTCCTTGTGTTTTGGCGGGAAAAGTCACATCTATGAGTTTCGATGTGGATTTAAACTTTGCTCTTTGGTCTTCTCAGGTGCTTAGCGACGAAGGGAAGCGGAAGCAGTACGACACATACGGTACAGCGGGTTTTGAGGCAGGTCAGGCTGGAGGAGGGCAGCAGTACTGGAGTGGACAGGCCAGCCATGTCGACCCGGAGGAGCTTTTCCGCAAAATCTTTGGAGAATTCTCAGGAGGCCGTGGCTTCGGAGACTTCAACGCCATATTTGATCAGCCACAGGAGGTTAGTGAGATTTACAGAAAGCCAAGCAATGCTGTGATCAGCTGTTTGCCTTTTAGCACCTTTTCTGAAGTTCTCTCTGTTTTCCATGTAGTACATTATGGAGCTGACATTCACTCAGGCAGCAAAGGGAGTGAATAAGGAGATGTCTGTTAACATAGAGACAGCCTGCCAGCGCTGCGATGGGAAAGGCCACGAGCCGGGGACTAAGGTTCAGCACTGCCACCACTGTAACGGGTCAGGCATGGTAAGAACTCCTACATAAGATTTACAATTTCTATGCGATTTTAGATTATACTTCTAAAGAGACCTGTCCCACGACCTATAGGAAACAATAAACACAGGACCATTTGTGATGCGCTCCACATGCCGGCGCTGCGGGGGGAAAGGTACAGTTATTTCAACTCCCTGTAACACCTGCCGTGGATCTGGACAAACCAAGCAGAGGAAGACTGTGGTTGTTCCTGTTCCTGCAGGTCAGTTACACTCAAGTATCGATTCAGCTCCCTATCCTTCACAAAGTCTGTATTGGCTAAAGTATTTCTCTCTTTCTTTTTATCATAGTTGAGCAGGGAAATTTAGTGGAATACCTGAATCTTGTAGTAACATTGAAGTTAACCATTAACATTTCAATAAATAAGTAAACTGTTTTTAAAGCACTTCTGTGCTTTAAAAACATCACTTTATGCCTCTTACAGGTTCTGTTTGCCTTGAGTTTGACTTTTTGTCTTTAATTTTAGTGCCCAATATTAATGGAAAAGTTTCCTGTTTAAAAACTGCCCACCGGTTCTCAATTGGGTTCAGGTGAGGTGAGGAAGAGGGCCATGTCAGAAGTTTTTTATCTTTATTGCCTTAAGTGGCTAGCCATGCAGAGGTACTTGGCTGTGATGGAGCTTTGTCCTGCAAGCACTGCGAAAACAAAGTCTTACCAAGTATTTCTGTCTAGTTTCTAGTGCAAATACCTCAATACACTTGGAATAAGACAAAACTTAAGTAACCTTTCCGCAAGATATAGGATTTTGTTTTGAGTAAAAAGCTATTGATAAAAAGTAGTAGTTCATTTGGCAGATTCTTTTCACTACTAACACGAAAGAACATGAATCTTTCTGTATATTTAACTTGTTTTGAGAAGGGTATTGATTACTGTGTAAAAATCATTGTCCTTTTGAAAGATCCAAATGTCTTCTTGGCCTGAACCACTGTTTGAAGAAAGTGTCGTTTAAAAACTGGCAATAGGTCAAGGAGTTGATTTTGAGCCTCAGCACACAGATCTTTATCAGTCTCTCACAGGTATTCTCCAGGATCACCTGTATGTAGCCTCAGCCATCTTTTCATCAATGTTGACCAACTTCCCTGTTCTTGGTAACCAATGTCATGCCACAGCATAATCCTGCTGCCACCATCATGTCAACTGCACACAGGATTTAGCAACAATTCTTTCACTGTTATGCTCTTGTTTTTGTTAGTCAATCGCATAAAATAAACTACTGAGTCATGGTGCAAAGCTTTGCAACGTTTCTCAGGAACCAGATAATTCAGAGACGGTTAAAATTTTCACCTGCAACATTCAGAATTCATCCCTTTTTAAAAACAAACTGAGTTATTGTTTGTACTTTTTCCCTGTCAGGAGTGGAGGATGGTCAGACAGTCAGAATGCCAGTCGGAAAGAAAGAAATCTTCATTACATTTCGGGTTGGTATTTACTGCAAAGACAACATGACTAGAAATGATCTTGCGTGAATTTAAATTTAACAATTGTCAGACAGTATAAAGTGTGCTGCATTCAAAATTTAGACTCTTTGGTATAATCTTTATTTTATCCAGGTCCAAAAGAGTCCTGTGTTCCGGAGGGAAGGTGCAGACATTCACTCTGATCTTTACGTCTCTGTGGCTCAAGCCATTCTGGGAGGCACGGCAAGAACACAAGGACTTTATGAAACGCTTAATTTGTCAGTAAGTAGAGATAGCCTTAATCTGATTAAAAAATGATAACTTCATACTTTAACAGTTGAAAGATCCACTGGTAATTTTTCTTTTATCCCCAGATCCCTGCAGGTGTCCAAACTGACCAGAGGATCCGTCTGTCAGGGAAAGGAATTGCTCGCGTCAGTGGCTATGGCTTTGGAGATCACTACATTCACGTCAAAGTCAAAATACCAAAGTGAGACTCCACAGATGTCATTGTTTCTCTATAGAGTTCACTGGAAAATTGTGAGGTTTCCAAAATACAACTTTAAATAAATTTTCTTTTGTAGGACTTTGACAGATAGACAGAAATCTCTTTTAACGAGCTTTGCTGAGGATGAGACCGATGTAGAAGGGACGGTGAATGGAGTCACAAACACCAGCACAGGTATGAAGACCGTCTCACTTCAAGATAGTTTTTTTTCCCCCTCCCTCAACTACTGAAAATCCATTAAAAATGGGAATTTTTGCAACACAAGTTGTACTTAGTTGCAGTGTTAATATCTGTCCAGGTGGGGGCAGCAGTGGTGAGCAGTCTAAGGGAGGGGAAAGCAGGCATGTCGAGAAGGAAGCAGGGTTGAAAGAGGAGGGCTTCCTCACCAAGTTAAAGAAATTATTTAGCTCTTCCTGACAGCCATAAACCGGGTATGGCTTTTTGTGGAAAGTAGTTGCTTTAGACGCGTCTTCATGTCTGCTATAGTACAAAAAATGGCACTTCATAGTCATCTGGTCTGTGGCTGTCATAGGCAGTTGTGCATGTTCTCCTTCATTGAATTATACTTCCGTCATATTTACAGAGCAGCAATTTTAAGTTTGTTTTATTTTTGTTGTCCCAAGGTAAGAGGTCGTCCTGGAACTAAGCCCGACTGAGCAAAGAGGACAGCGCAAAGCAAGGACAGTATAAATGTAAAGAATGTCAGAAGACTGAGAGACTTGGAGTGTTGGTTTATTGTTTTGGATGGATGACTAAGAAACTTTCTACCCAGACCTGTAGTGAAAAATCCTAAGGATCATCTTCTCTGTTCCCCTGCTGACGTGGATCTATGGATGTGCCAGTCTGCCAACTACACCGCGCATGGCTACAGAGTGCGTGTTAGCACTCAGTGCATGCTGGTCATCTGCTTACCAAAATGCAAATCAAAAAGCAAATAGCTTTTAAGTAATAAATTATTGTAGTAAAAATCTACAAAAAACAGTTAAGTCTGTTTAGGATTAAATCCAGCTAACTCAGTACAATGTGACCCTTGTGTTTTTATTTTTACACTTCTTTACTCAGCTCTGACTGTTCAACATCTGCTTACAGCTTCAGATCACATGACTTTTATTATTGGAAGGTCTTGCGTTGGATAATTTGACACACAAGCTTTCCTGAACTGTAAACTGTCAATTAAATATCTTTAGTTTTGAACAGTTCTAAAATTCTATGTAACAGTAGTAAAACAGGAATTCAGCCATGTATCATTTATAAACTCTATTCTGTATGGTTTTAAATATATGGGTTGGTTTTAAAAATAAAACCTCCTCTGTTTTACTTCTAGCTCTTAAGAGTCATTTTTATGTAGAAAATTTTTACCAACCTAGGTGAACTTGGAGCTGCTTGAATGCTTTTCCAGAGTATAAGGTATAAAAAAAAATCAAAGGATGATTTATTTGATCGACATCCGATCATTTTATCGTGGTCATGATCTGTTTTAATAAGTGATTAAGTCGCTATAACATTGAGGCTGTGATACTTCCAGGGTTTCTCCCAGTGTATTATAAAACTGGCGGGCCACCAGGCTTTACTTGTGCCCCCACCACCCTTAGCATTACTTACGTTTTTTTTTTTAAATGTTTGCATTTTTTAAGATTTTATAGTTGGTGTTCAGATATTAATCTTCCAATAACACTTAATTATCAAGTGATATTTTCAAATTTCCTGTTAACTTTAAATATTTAACTCAAAGACAACAGTCTGCTGGATGAATGATTGCGGAGCGCCCCAACCACTGGGCTTAGCAAGTTTTCTGGGGGAAATCTTACACTTCCTTCCAAAATTATACTCTAACTTACACGTTACATCCACATACTTCAATGGATGTTAAGGCGTTATGTAATTGACCAACACAAATAGTAAAGTGGAAGGAAAATATTGCATGGTGCTCTGAAACATGTAGAGGAAAAAGAATGCTGCTTATGATCATGAACACTATATCCACAATTATAAAAAGTGGTAGTGGCAGCATCATGCAGTGAGAAAGTTCAAGTTGTACAAAAAAATGGGGAAAATATGCAAAGTCAAACCATTTATTTTGTTATTGACAACACAATATAACTCTTGGTTTTCACTCATACAATAAAAGTGCTCTAGCTAGTCACACAGCTCCAATCAAATACAAAGGAATTAGGAGCAGAGTAAAAGAATTAAAAATTAGCATGTATTAGTCAAACATTTTCATTTATGGCTGCAGATTGTGTCCCTTCAGTAGGTCCTATTAATACTGACGCACACTTCATGCTTGACCCTTGTGAAAGCAATAAAACATGGGCTTACAAGAGCATTTCAAACAGTTCCTGTTTTAGCCCACCATATGCATTTCATTGTGCTGAACCTGAGACTTTCAAAAACAAAACTCTTATCACTCCCTTCGCCGTGTTTGCGACCAGGCAACTGCACCAGCATGGAAATGCTGCAAGTCTTTCTCCGTGAGAGTAAACGCATTGTGCACAAGAACCAGGCAGGCGTTTGAGAAACAGTACATTTCTTTGGATAATCGATACAAAAACCACTTCAAAAGGTTCCTAAAATATCAACACTCCATCTGGGTGGATACTAAACTTCAGTGTAATTACAGCACAAAGTATTTCTACTCAATACAAAGCTTAGCTGAGTTTTTATGGGAATCTTCTTCCAGCACGTTGTACAATATAGGTGATGTGTTAGACATATATCCACAAAACTGGATAATAAAGAAACAAGAACTGAGCTGATACAGGATCAATATATTAGTATAGTCAAAGCACCCACTCGTTTATCTCAAAGTAAATCTGCTGCGTCCAAATAAGAGCCCCTGCTGCAGGTAAGCAATAACGTTTCATTTAGAAAATTAGAGCATGCACATAAAGAGACTGCTTTTTATTGGCTAAGCCATCACATGTTTCTGAAACAAAAGAATAATTGAAGTTAGCATGCGCTACAATAGAGTAATTGTTTGTATTTCACCATTTTGAGAAACTGAATGTTGTCAAATAATCCTGCACTTTTTAAAGGTTTTTTTGGCTGTCATCATCCGTCTCATTGCAGACATGCAACCGTTTTAGAAACATTTGAGTGTGACAACAATACAATAAAATGTGACAATTTTCACATTATATTTAGGGAAAAACAGACAGCATAAAATATATGGATGCATATCCATTTAAACCCTGCCTCATCAAGGCCTGACCTACTGTACATGGTAGATACGATTTATCATTTTTTTGTCTGAGCTCACTCTGAACTCGTTAGCTAATGCACCATCATGTGATCAATAACAGCTTTTTTGGGAGAGGAGGAGGGTGTCGCTTCAATCTAGGCCTGTCGAAGTAATTATGTTATAAAATAGCAGACGTGCTCTCAACCGTTTATTCTCACCCACGCCACACACATAAATACATACAGCAACAGTATATTAGCAGAAACATTGAAGGGGATACGGGAGTTTTAATCTGGAAATGGAAGAAGCAGTCCACTTAAGAGTTTGCTTTTTACGCTGATTGGAGATGAGGAAAAACAACGTGGAGCAACAATGTATACTTTGAGAAAAACTGGAGAAAGAAAAGTGGAAACAACTACTACCGATCTTGTGTTTATGACGGGTTCTTTAGCTAGGGATTTTGAATGGCTTTATGTCACCATAATAAACCTGAGCACTATATATCCAGATATTAAGTGCAATTTCTGATTTTAGAGAGGCTTTTAAAGGCAACCATACACCTTTCTACAATTTGTCATGCTATAACTGTATTTTGTTAAGATTTTTTTGTGATAAATCAACATAATGTAGCTTTTGATGCAGAATTTATTTTTTTTGTTGAGGGGGTGGGGGGGCTGTCATGGTACCTCTTTCTTTATTAATGAGCTGGACAAAAATGCATGCCACATATAATTCAAAAACAATGTATCCTATTTCATCCACTTCCCAGTTATGTGGCGTTTTGTGTTGGTCTATCACAAAAACTTAATAAATGTTATTCTTTGGTTGCAACCTAAAACTAAACTGAAAAAGTTTAAAGCATATGGATATTAGCACTGTAAATTGACTAAATTTGTTGTACAAAAGTACTTTTTTGTTTCATATTGTTCTGAAGGATTTAAAGCATACATCTAATTATAAGTATCATCCAGATTGACTATTTTTCTTACTACAATATTGTATTTTGTTATCATACTTACAGTATAATTTATTACATCTGGTCTACTACCATCAGAAAGCAGCTATGACATAACTTCAGATGCACCAGAACTGAAAAGCACCAAATGGAAGGACAGTGTGTTGGAGGTAGAGAAATAAGAAAAAATATCTAAAGTTTTATGAAAAAAAAAAGAAAGTAAAGTGTGTGGAGGGAGTTGTTGTCCTAATCGTCTTGCAGATCACACTGCTTAAAGTCTACAACTAAAAAGCTCAAACATAAAAATGCACAGGCCTTATTTGAATGTTTTTATAAAATGGTCAGTTAGTGGAAGTCTTCCAGTCTCCTTACTGTCCTTCTTTTTACCGCTCCTCTGTTCTAACACCAGCTGGATCACATCAGATACCACGCAGCCAGTCCAGCCAGGGCGGCGAACCAAGTGGCGAACAGGACCTGTCCCGTCGGGTGTCTGAGAGCGGCCATGACCAGCTGACCAAAATACGCTGTTCCCCCCGACGCTGCTGTGATGCAACACAGACAGAAAACTACATTCAAGAAGCCAACTATCATCCAGCGATTAGTTTTAGAACAACACATTCTTCACTTACCCATCTTGGCAGTATAGTAGGGACATTTGCTGATGTCTCCTCCCATCTGCCCATGAACAGACATGCCAGCATCTTGAACATCCTCCTGAATTGTTTTGCCAATTTCTTCTAACTCCTCAAACACCTGCCAGAGCAAACATTAGGTTAGGTCATACCATACCATGTAAAACTTCTCCTACTCTTAATTTTGTTATATTACAGCAACATCTGGATTGATATTTTATAATAGAATTTGAACGTTTACACTTTGCTTTGTGTTTGTAGGAGAAGAAAATTATCCATCTTATTGTAATTTCCAAGTTCCATTTGGAAAAATGTCAATCTTGTGCATGTTTAATGTAGTACTAGTGTTTATTTGATCCTTCTGGTGATTTATATCTCATTAAATCTTTCACATGCATAGTGCTGTACAACATCTGCCAGAGAACATGATAATTTGTTGTACAAATACATTAACCTTTAAAGGAACACATTGTGTTTACCTTTACTGCTAATAGAGAGCTTGTTACTGAGCACCACAATTAGCATACCAGAGTGATTTCTGATACACAACCTGAACATGGTTGAGTTGGATTTGGTTTAATTCCCAGATCCACTTTCCAACTCAATTCATTGTTTATACTGGATGTTTACACCACACTTCTCTGTTGTGCTGTTTCTGTTTCAAGCAAAGATCACTGTGCAGAAAACAGTCTGAGAACCATGATGATGCAGAACGTAATGATGTGTGGTTTTCAAAACTTTTTACAAATCAAAATCTGCCCTCAAGTCAATCCTTTGCAGAACCACCTTTGGCCTGAACTACAGCTGCAAGTCTTTTGTTGTTTGTCTCTCAGGTCAAAATATTTTGCCCATATATACAAAATATTGAATATTATAGATCAAATATAACATTCTGAGACAGAATATTATAAAGCAGATAAATATGCTTTGATCTAAACTTCCAGTTTTAAGTCTTTTCAATTCTATAACAGGTTTTGTAATTCAGTTGCCCTCTAACATCGATTTTCACCGTAGAGATTATGTGTTAAGAATCAACACACATTTAATCTTCTACACAACTTTCCCCATAACCTGTCAGCTGCGACAGGTTATATGTCTTCATGATGCCGCTTGTTCATTAATTTGATCTAATATTTACTTCTGGGACCTCAACAGTACAGCTGTATTAAAGCTGGGTTTGAATTGCACACAAGTGGACTTCTGAAAGCAATTAGTACTAATGGATTTCATTAAAGGATAAAAGAATTAAGGAGCAGGGATGCATATTTATCAGTTTGCTTTTGTAAAGAAATTTGAAAATGAGGCATCTTTTTCAACACCGCCAGTGACGTTTTTTATGGTAGTCGCATAAATTCCCAATAGAAGACAGTACAATAAATTTGCTGGTTGTGACTACAGTTTAAATCAATACAAATGGTTCAACAAAGTGCGTTTTACACAGAATTCCATTGGAATAGCACTGATGATTACCCACTTCTATAATACCAAATCTCTATTTAAACCGTTTTTCCCGACCAGTAAAAGTGCCAAGATCATCAGCTGCCTCAGACTCTCACCTCCATGTTGAAATGAAAAGCTTTAACAGCTTCCGCCACCAGTTTCTTCTTTGCCGCCATGTCCAGCTCCAGCTCATTCATGCGGCTTCGGTACAGCTGTTTGAACGCCTTGGCACTGTGGATCGCATCAAACTGGTAGAACTCCAGGCCTTCCCCTGTGGGTGGCAGCTTCAAAGCTCTCTGTGCCACCTTTCTCAGCACCTGCCCCCCTGACAGGTCACCCATATAGCGAGTGTAGGCATGGGCCACCAGCAGAACCGGGTCTTCCTGCCCCACCTGGTGGATGCGGTCCACGTAGTGCTGGGTGGCCTGAGAGCAGCTGATCTTGCTCTTCCAATCCGGACCGTAGAAATACTCCAGGTCGTGGGCCAGGGCTTCATGGCGGTGCAGCTCTGCAGGAAAATACAGGGGGGCAAATTGGGGGTGGTCCTTATTCCTCTCGATCTCCTCCTCCATGGCCGTATATGTGTGGTAAAGTGCAACAGCACCAAGCTGAAGGGGGAAAAAATACAAACGTCTTCTACTTTCTTTTCAGCTTCATTTTAATTTTAATTCTCTTTTGTTAAGTAAATGGGGTCACGACATTTTGTTTCCAAGTCTAATTCAACTCCATAGGGGATTTTCAATCAGGGCTTCTGAGCAAGTTCTGAGAAGATAAGAGGTTTACCTGCAGGGGGTAACAGTAAGAGGTTTCTCAATTTAGAGAATTACTAAAGAAACCTCAGTGGACAAATACACTCTACCCACAATGAACAAATAGTAAAGCAAAAACTTGTCTTTGCCTGTCTGTGAGTTTAAAAAAAAAAAGCTTTATACCATTAAAATCATCCCACTTTCTTCATTCTTTGTTTATTCGGTCTCACCTTGAAAAGCTCTTTGCGGATTCGTCCCCTGAGGAAATCTTTCACGAACTGCGTGTTCTCTGCTTTTTCGTGAACCTCCTTAGTTCCAGCAGCCAGCATCTCAGACAGATCCTCTGGGCTGCAATTAACATGCCAGCGAAAGAAAAATAAAGTACAAAGCTTGCTTGGTTTCTAAATGTTCTCCAAACCCACAACAGTTCGTAATCTTAATCAGATATTAAAAAATAAACCAAAGTACTGCAAAAAAAGTTTACCTGAGGTTGCTTTCTTCTTTCTCATACCCTGTCCCAGATCCATTGGACACATTTGCTTCCGTCTCCATCTTCTCTGACATTTTTTGTGTAATTTGTTTCTGGAGTTCAACCTGAAAGCAGTACATGGTGGTAAAGTCTTTACTAAGTCATATAAAAATGAAAATTTGTAACCAATATTTAAGGCTCATCAGGATTTAAGTACAGTCCCTTGTACACGAATATCTCTTAGACCTTTTTACATTTTGTCACCTTACAACCATAAACTTCAATGTACATTTTGAAGGATTCCCACCTACATTGTTCCACCTTAAGAAAACCATCCCTCACAGTATGATGCTGCCACCCCCATGATTCGTCACATAAAATCTCTATCACATAAAATCCAAGAAAACTCAATGAAGACTGAGGATGGAAGGTGGCAAAATGATAAATGTTTAAATGAGCATTCTTAAGCAACAGGAAGATCCAGATTTGTTGAATGACTTGACAACAAATCTGGAAGTTGAACAATCAAATACAAAAGCAGCTCCAGTTTAAAGCCAAATCAATAATAATTAAAAAAAAAAAAAACACGCAAAAGAGGCAAACAAAACAATAAGAGTTAATATCATCACTTTCTCTAGTGGTCTGGGTAAAACGGTCAAAACAAACACACCTTTAAACAGCTGATTAACCTACGTAAAGCCGTTGACCTTACTTAACCCTGACAGTAAGGCACCAAGTTGACTGACAGTAAACACAATTAGTCTTGTAGGTTCACAAAGGCACCTTTATACAACGTCCATGCTCGTATAGCATAAATCGACTGAACAAAAAGGTGCAAAACACAGGACAGGCCTCCTTTCTGGAGTTTACCAGTAATCTCCGTGACAGCGTTGGAACGCTAGATATGTTTTGGCAAACGAACAAATTGACGTACATTTTCTGTTTATTTTTCCAATAAAAACAAATCCTGTCCCACTACAGTAAACCAAGAATTCTTTGCAACTTGTTGAAGCGACGCGTTGACAACAGCTAACTTTACAGGAGCTAAGTAAGCTAAAAGCTAGCTAACAAACTCGTTAAAATTTAATAAAAAAATAAACGCTAAAACGTGTCACTAAATAGAAACAAATCATTTTTATGTACTGGTTTTACAAATAGTCAAGCGGAACAAACCTTCCCTCCAGCTCAGTAGTAAAGTCTTAAAACTCAAACGCAGGATGCGAAGCTCCACCGGAACAACAGTTATTAAAAGCTTCTGTCGCTACCCGGCGAAAACAGACATGCGTGTCTCTACCGGAAATGCTGACGCAAAATTGTAGTTTTAGCACAAGAATTTGTAGTTTCGGATTATAAAAATTAGCATATCTTCTATTTTCCACTGTTTCTGAACATTACAAACCGCAGATGTTTCCATGACTCTTTGTGACATTAGTAAGACACAGCTGTACTTTTATTCATGTATTTATTGTCAGTTTTTTTCGCTTTTTGAAATCAATGTCCAATAAGTTAACAACAGTAAGAGTATTGCCAACAGCTGATGTTTTCTTTGTTCTATTACTCTGTTCCAAAACGCTTGTTTTTTCTTTCTCTGTATCACCTTGGTACCACAAAATGAGGTTTATTGAAAAGCATCTCCCGAATTGTGGAGATGATGTTTGTTTAGGATACTACGGAGCCCCTAAGGGGACATGGAGAGAAAAAAAAAGGAAAGAAATCCCGACTTATTATCTCGAGATCCCGACTTATTATCTCGAGATCCCGACTTATTATCTCGAGATAATAAGTCGGGATCTCGGGATCTCGAGATAATAAGTCGGGATTTCTTTCCTTTTTTTTTCTCTCCATGTCCCCTTAGGGGCTCCGTACTTAGGGGCTCCGTACCTTTCCCCCCAAAAAAAGTAACTCGCGATTTTTCAGAAATGTCGCGGGATCTCGAGATAATAAGTCGGGATAATAAGTCGGGATCTCGAGATAATAAGTCGGGATAATAAGTCGGGATCTCGAGATAATAAGTCGGGATTTCTTTCCTTTTTTTTTCTCTCCATGTCCCCTTAGGGGCTCCGTAGTA
Organism: Xiphophorus couchianus; assembly: GCF_001444195.1. Lineage (NCBI taxonomy): Eukaryota > Metazoa > Chordata > Actinopteri > Cyprinodontiformes > Poeciliidae > Xiphophorus > Xiphophorus couchianus. The sequence continues at coordinate 12,073,304 of NC_040243.1, read as the reverse complement.
CGCTGACTTCAACCCCACTGAACTTTTCAGAATCAGTTGTTGTGCTATTCATGCTAGAGTGACCAACACCTATCTATGATGGCTGACTTGCAACAAATGCTGATTAAAGGTGACCTATTATGCTTCCTGGAACAGGTTAGGTTAGGCCTACGGGCTATACAAAACATGTTCATTACAGGGGTTTTTTTGCACAAAATCATTCTTATCATTCTTAGATATTGAGATTTTAGTCCGTTCAGTACTGCCTATTTTGAGCTCCTTTCAAATATTTTCAACTCTCTGTCAGGCCCAAAAGCATTTGCAAAGATACTATTGTCAAGTAAAGATGTGGGACTTTGACAGAGTAAAAGGTACTTTAATAAAGTGTTAGCTAGGTGAGGAAACTTATGACCAGTTTTTTTTTTATTCCTCATAAATGTGTTGTTTTCTTTCTCTTTTTTAGTTGAATTGTACAGAAAGTAATTGTCATTAATGGCTGGAAGCCTTTTAAAATGCTTTTCATACTGTTGTAAATTTTCTTTGCATAACAAATGCTATTTTAAAAAGTGTGTGTGTGTTACTGATGAATCATTAATACTTTAGGAAATTGATACTTTTCAGACAGTGTTTTTCTTCTTATTTTTATGCATATAATCAGTACACCCTGTTTGAGAGTGTACTGATCAGCTTCCATGGCAGTTGCAAGCTGAACCGACTAGTCTTGTCAACAAAAAAAAAAACCTGCCCATCTGTTTTATGTGGATAAATGTGTGTGGTTGTGTGTGTCTGTCTGTGTAGCAGCACATGTGTGAACATGCATGCATATGTACTTGTGTGACTGTCGGAGCCTGAGATCAGTCTGGTGGCCGGCTGGAGTGTCAGATGCTTTATTATAGGGGCAGCAATGGGTGCTTCCCCCTCCCTCTGCTACCACAGGAGGCCAACGGGGTTGGGGTGAGCTAACAGGATGATTCACGTCTCCAATAGGGCCTGCAAGCTGTTGCTATCTCAGAAAATACTTCAAGAGCATTATTTATGTCACTAAGACATTTTCAGAAATGCAGTGCTCTGCAGAAAAATTTGTACCCCATGAACTTTTTCACGTTTCGCTTCATCACAACATGTATTTTACTGCAATGTTATGTGTTAGAGAAACACAAAGTGGTGTATGCCAGTAAAGTGGAAGACACGTGACACATAGTTCACAACATTTTAACAAGTATAGATCTGGAAATGGTGCCCCCTGTACTCTGATACCTTTAAATACAATCGAGCACAAAAAACATTGTTCAAAGGCTATTGAAATTCAAAATAAAGCCCACATCTTCAAACCTAAATCCCTCTACGTTTGTTCTGTGAAGGTCAAAGAGGGTTGTCAGAGAAACAAGGAAACAAGCAGCATCATTAAGATGAAGGAACACAGCAAAAAGGCAGGGGTAAGAGGTGGATATTTTTAATCTGTGATTGTAGTGCTCAATTGCTATTGCTCCCACTTCCTTCCTCTCCGTATACCCCGCAGGTATAATGGCTCCACTAACGATCAAATCAGCAGCACTGCTTCAACTTTGTTGGGAGATTTTCTTGAAGGAAAATTTTGATGGGAAAGGTGTAATGCCCCATCCTCCCACCCCCATTCCCCTGCACTTTCCCTCTCCTTGCAGTAGTACAAACTCTGCTGTATGACTGGTATTGATTGGCGATGAGTGTGAGGGTGTGAATAAAAGGGCAGCCAGTGGAGGCCTGCAGGGGGTTAGGTGGTATTTAATTTCTGGAGTGTGCACACTTAGTATTTTGCTGTTGTCCCTGGATTAATCCTTTATTGTTTACACGTGTACTTTATTTTCAGCAAAACATCATAAGCATTACTCTTGCCACCTACTAATATGAAAAACCTCAGCAGGTTGCTGTGAACAAGTATTTGCCCCTTGCAGATTTCCCTTGTTTTTACTTTTTTTTGGACACACTTTAAATGATTCAAACAATCAAATACATTTTTAGAAACAGAAAAGACAAGTTGAGAAAATATAAAAAGCAGTTTTGAAATTATGATTTCATTTGATGAAATTATGATTTCATTTGATGAAATTATGATTTCATTTAATGAGCAAAAATTAGCTACCCAAAAATGGCTTTGGGTATCTAATCAAAAAGTAATCACCCATTTCCCTAATATCTGGTGGTGCCCCTATTGTTTTTTTTTCTTTTCATAAGGCTACTACAGAAAATACATTTTGTTGACCAAACCATTGGTTTTCTAGCAATGGTTTGCATACCAAGTATGCATTCCACCAAGCATACCATACTTGGTGATATGCTTTGGATGGATGGATGGATGGATGTAAAGGTCTTTGTTCCAAAAAAACTTGATTTTATGAAACTTGCTCATTAATGATTGATTTGATTAATCTCATCTCATAATTTCTTTTGATAGTTTCTTTTGCGTTTCAGGTATTTTAGTCCACTATTTGCTGTCCGTCCATCTGTAAGTAATTTCTTGACTCTACACATGTGGTTGTAACCACTGAATTCCCACCCAGCTTTACAAAGAATGTGGTGAATTACAGTTAACTCAGAATTTAGTTATTATTTAGTCACTAGTACTATTTCTTTGTGTAGGGCAAGGTTGGCTTGGATAGCTTAGTTCCTTTCATAAATTAAATAATAATTTAAAAACTGATTTGACATTTTCTTTAAGTTATGTTTGTTTGAGTTTAACATTAGTTTGATAATATGAAAAATAGCAAAAGCAGCTGGAGGTCTTTGAGTATAACAATCTAAACTGTGATAGAAAGTTTAAAAGCAGAGAACAAACCATAAAGATGAATGGTACACTCACATCACGCTTTGAGTGTCAAAAGGAAAATACTCAAACGGTAGAAATGAGAATATTATAAGGTGTTGAATTTTAGTTGATCTAAAATGTTAATGTTTCTGGTGCCAACCATGAAAAATATCATATATGAATTTATAGATGAGTAGAAGATAAAAGAGCTGTTGCTTATATTTTTCTATTATTTATAACTCAATATGTAAAATGCACGTCAAAGCATTCACTGAAGCTTTATTTTTTTATTCGCGTGTGCAAACAGCGTCATACGTTGTCATGGTAATTCTCGCGAGAATTGGGAACTTGGGAACCTTGATAAGTTAGAAAGTTTTAGTTTGTGTTTGGTCGCTTGTTGTATAAAAATACATACCCTACTACTCGCTCTTAAGAGATTATAGAATTACTGTTGATTGGTTTATTTTTACCGAACATGTAGATGTTAAACGTAATAACCAACTGCAGGCGAAACGTAGCTTCCGCATCCGTTAAGTGAGACTACGCGGGTAAAGAGTATTTTATACATCAAGATATCAACCTGCGGTTTTGAATGCATATAATGCTTTGTAGTCGTTGAACGTTCAATTATTTCCTATTGTGAGAACCAGACGCTAAGCGGTATAGTTAGCTTTGTTACGAAAGAACAAACAGACCCACGGAGGAAACATGTCGCTGCTTTCTGCGGTAGAGGAGGCTATCAAGACCTATAAGGCCGAACAAGTCAAGCTTAACCGCAGCATTCAATTTCACCGAGAAATTTTACATAGTCTGTAAGTAGCAAAATATTTCAATGCTTAGTGGCCAATATAATTGCGATATCATGAACAACTTTCAAAAATTTACATTTTCACATAGGAATGGTTAAAGTCTCGAGTCCGGCGACGGTAGCGTGTCCGGCGCTGTGGCTTAGTTGGTTAAAGCGCCTGTCTAGTAAACAGGAGATCCTGGGTTCGAATCCCAGCAGTGCCTTTTGATGCAGTTTTGTCTCTGTGAAACGACTCAGCCTTCTATTGCATTATTTCTGCTGTGGCTGTATACTCAATAGAAGAAAATAACCAAACTGAGAATTGGCATACTAGAATTAACATTTAGCTGTTTAGTCAGACCAAAACTATTTTAGGCTGCAATTAATCTCAATGTTGGACTAGAAATGAGCAGATTAGGCTTTTCGTATGCTACATTGATTTCCAATTTTCTTCTGTTTGTGTCATAAGACCACATAACACTATGAAAAGGTTCATCTGATTAATGTTGAATTCAGCAGAAAAACAATAAAATACAACATAATTTGTCCATAACTTAATCTGACTTCTACTTTATTTAATGATCATAAATAGTGTATAATTTTTGATACAAGTATTTCTGACGCATTTCTCTCATTATAAAAGCTAGCAATTTCTTCAAAAAGTTGCAGCACTGAGTAAATATCTTCATAAAAGAGTGTGAAAATTGTATAGTCTATAATATATTGCTTTTGCTGTTTCTGCTTGTTATTTCCTTACTTTGCTTTCTACTTCTTTCAGGAAAAATGTACTGCTTAGTAACTTGTTTATTCCCTCCTCAGGATACCACAACCAGAGGCAGGCTCTGAAGAAGCAGAATTAGCAGACAATGCTGCTGCAGGTAACGTGGCCTGATGATTCCGACTGCATTAAAAATTGTTTTCTGAAATCATAGATTTAATTTACAGACTAATGAGTGACGAATTACTGATAAAACTGTGAGCATTTGTACTATGAATAAAGCAAAAATATTTTACTTTCAACATTCACTCTTCTCTCCTTTTGAAAACATGTCATTTATATTATGATATGATATCCATAAGAGGTAATTACTGAAATCACTTAACTGTGACTGCATGATGCTCTCAGAAGCAGAGTCCTCGCCAGGGGAGAAGGAAGATATAGAACTGCTTGAGCAAGCACTGGAAAAAGCTCTTCGGGTCCGCACTGGCACAGAGGTCTCTAAGCAAGACTCCAGCAAGAGAAAACTATCCACAACTAAAGAAACAGAATGCATGCCAGCTCTATCAGCAGTGACTAAAGATAATCAGCCAACCAGCAAGTCAAGTAAAAAATCTGCCAGCCTTCACAGTAAAGGGCACAAAAAGCCAAGTGTTTCACATAGCTCAAGGCCTTCAGCGGGCCATAAACCAGCACAGTCCAAAAACAGAACCCAACACCATCCCTCCTCAGCTGCTCATGCCGGGCATCACCAGCAGACTGTCTTGGCAGGGTTTGAATCTCCTGATCAAATCACAGCTTTGCTCTCGAAAAACAAGACGGTCAGAAGCAATATGCCCCGAGACGATGGGCTGAGCAAATCTGCATCTGTCCCCATGCCTTCTTCAGATCACATGTCCTTTTCAGGGACAGATGGATCTGGGGTCAGCAGTTTGCATCAACAGAACGGGTAGGTTTAGCACAGCTGAGCTGTGGAAATAATCGTGTTTTTATTTGCAATTAAAGAGATATATGTATTTTTTTTCTACTTTACTTTTGGGCAGGGGCCTTCCTGAGCAAATTGCAAAATGGAAATCTTTAAGGAGCAAACAAAACAGGTCGCTAAGTATAGTTTTTTTTTTTGTTATATAAGGTTATTGCAAAGTACAGATTTAATATTTGGATTCTGACATTTCCTCCTTTATATTAACTTTAGATTGTGGGACAAAGTTATTGCTTTACAGAGGAACCCGGAGCCTGGGAGGAGTCGCTTCATACAGAGAATGAGGACGACGGTATTCTTCTGCTTTGAAATATATATTTTTAATTTCCAATAACCAATTTTCAAAATTGGTTAATTGATATACAGTAACTTTCAAATACTCAACTGTCTAGGTAATGTTCTGCTAAAAACAACCCCACCTAAGTCTTCATCTTATCCAGCACTATTTTGTCTATTTCCATCATACAGACTTATCCGGTTTTGTTAAAGTAAATTAATAGAGAACCTTATATCTTTTTACATTGGCTTGTCATAGAAAATCCCATTAAAATCCTGTAACGTTTCTTCATCTAAGGTACCTTAATATGGAAAGTTTCAGGCGTTATCAATACTTTTCCAAGGCATGGCACAGACGTCATTCAGTCCCTTGTTGCTACCTATTGCTCTGATCCATTTAGTTTCCTAGTGATTGGCCAAGTGGAAGTCCAGATGAGACCAGGTTTCAGCTCCACAGACTAACCGGACAAGCATTCAACCTTGCACATCTTTGCCAGACCGAGAAGATTCTTGTCAATGAGGTGCCAGAAATGGACACTGAACTTCCGAGTAAGAACCGTGAACTGAATTGTACATGGAAACAATCAAAACTAAGAATGCAACAATCAATAGAAGTGTTGACATGTGAAAGGAGTGTCATGAAAATGTGGAAACAAAAGTTGGCAGAATTTTTATCAGCTTTTTTTTTTTTGATGGATATATAATCATGTTTTTGTTTTTCTTTATTTTCTTTGCCAAAAATACATTTGGGACTTTTCTTTAATTATTTCAGCTATTACAAGGTGGTAACAACCTGCAAGCAGAGTGCTAATTGCAGAGCTACCCCATTCCACCTTGTTTTGCAATACTTTTTGTGAATAACACCAGTTTTTAATTATCTACCTCAACAGGTGGTAAGCAGACCAAGTCCCATTCTGACCTGACACCAGCAGGGCTGCAGCTGGCAGCTGCAGAGCTCCATGTCCTGGCAGATAAAGTGAAGCAAGGTAAAACTTTTATATGACCAAAAAGCAAGATTAAATTGCAGTCTCTCTTAGATATTGTGTGCCAGTTTTAATTTAATTGTATAGCTATCACCCTGTCAGTCCAGATTGTGCTTTGCAAATATGTCTCTTGACTTTCTCTGCATTTTTTCACGCTGGAAATAGAAACATCATTGTTCGTATTGAGACTTTTTGTGATGGATAAAGAAATGTTATATTAAACTGTAGCTACCAACTGTATGTACAGTTAATACCAGATATTTACATAAAATATAATAAAAAACACCTTTTTGGTTTGCCTGTAATTAAATTTGACTTTTTAGACTCATTTTAATTTGGCAAAGCTTAAATAATAAATAATTGTTCTTCCAAATGCCAGGGCAGTGGAAGTCCTTTTTTAAATATTTTTGTAACTTTCCTCAAGTTCAAAAGGTCAGACATATTGAAATTACAATGCCCTGATATAACTTTAGAAATCCCAGTTGATGTGGATGTTGAAGCGTTGTAAGCTTTTCATACAAACAATAAAAAGCTTCAAAAGACAGCAGTAGCTAAGTCCATCCATCCATCAATCCATTTTCTTTACACCCTTGTCCCTAGTGGGACTGAGAGAGGTGCTGGTGTCTATCTCCAGCGAGACATTTTGGGCGAGGTACACGCTGGACGCCAATCTGTCACAGAGTAGCTAAGCCTTTTTTTTATAATTATACTGTTTAGGAAGGGGAATGTTTCAGTGTCCTAGAGATGAATGATGCAAATTGTGCATCCCTAGAAAGAGCAAAAGGGAAAATACATTATGAAGACGTTGGCTGAATCTGGTAATAAAGTGTCATTATCTGCAGTGAATCTTTTGCCAACATGGGCGGAACAGTGAATTAGCAAGAAAAAAAACCTAATTCCAAACATGTAATAAAAAAGCTTGATTACAGCTTGCAAACAAACTGAAGGATGACCTGCTATCATAAAGGACATCCTTTATGATGTCCTTTCCATCATGAAGGAAAGGACATTACACTAATGCCTCTAAATAAAATCTGGTGCATGTACACTTTTGCAAGGCACTGAGTAAGGAACAGTACCTCAAGTGATACAGTTACCATGTAAATACTCACACATTTTCCATTCACACCTCCTAAATGATCAGGTCACTTTCAGTGAGGGACATTTGTTTATGTGCCTGTGTTAAATTTCAAACGTAACGCGAGCATATTGGCAAAGCCAGTGTGAGAGAAAAGTTTCCAGTTAATTGTAGGATCTCACACTTTTTTCTTTGTCAAAGGGAGCTGAATATGCGCATTAGATCTCACACTGAGGCGCCATCCAGTATTTTGTTTCATATTGTTTTATAGTGATTTATTTGGTTTCATTTTACGATCCAGATGTTTTTGATGAATATAGCGTGCTAACGAGCTAATGTGGGTGTCCATCTTGGCATGTGGAAAATGAAAACAGAGCCTCGGTGAAACCTCAGCGTCAGATCAGTACTTTGCTTGGCCTCATCCATGATCTCCTTCCTCCATGACAGCAAGATTTTTACGCCGCCTCCCTCAGCGTGGCTTGGCGAAGTCCCAGTTATTTAAAGCACCGACTATAGAGCAGAAAAACGTCTTGGGGTATGGTTGCTGACGCTCTAAAAATAACCTGGTTTTCCGTCAGAGTCAAAGGCATGGGATCGATGGAGGCCAGAGGGAGGGTGTCTTTGCCCGTCTGAGGCAGCTGGCCTGTTTGCAGATGGGGCGGCTTCACCTCTGCCCCTGACCATAACCTACAGCACACAGCAGGAGCTACAACAGCTGGAGGAGCTGCGGATGAGAGTGGCACTGCTGCAACAAGAGACTTACTTTGAACAGGTAGGGACTGTGTTCATAAATTACCTGAAAAACGGTAAATCAGATTGCGAACTCTACTTTTTTCATTCGTGTCCATACATTCTTTTGCTGACTCTGGTTTCGTGTGCCAGGTTCTCTTGGACTCTCTGTCCCCTCAGTTTTCATCCATCGGACCTGGACCTGGATGTCCCGGTCCAAGTACGCTCAGAGACATGTACTCCCTGCTGGGTGAGGGAGGGGAGCGTTTTGCTGCGATTGTCCAGGACTCTGAGCATGAATGACAGCTGAGGTGGTCACACTGGGAGTAAACAAAAAAGCTTAGCAGCAGGTATGGTTACATGAGTCACCTATTAGCATACGGTAGTGCATTGAAAACCCAATAGTCACTTCTTGTTGAAAGATTAGTTGAACCACAGTATAATAAAACATTAATAAATCATACTGAAATCTCTATTAAAGTTTCTCCAGTAAATTAAAATGTATATTTGTGTGAACTCTGATTGATGACCTATCTTTAACACATCTGAGCTCCTCCTTAGCTCCTGTGAGCCTATGACTGATTAATGTTTTTGAATTTTTTCTTCTTAAATATCACCAGATATGAATGAATATATGGACAAATACAGTTAATGTTACTGATATGTGCTTATTTTTTATAAGCTAATTTTTTTCATAAACGCATGCTTTATGAATAAATTATTTAACACATTTTGTTATATTCCATTTCCAAACTTAAATGTATTTATTCTGGTGACCATAAATAAAGTTCACTGCAACAAATTGCCTCCAGAAGTCACCTAATTAGTAAATAGGTGTATAATCTCATTTTGGTCTAAATATAGCTGTTTTGCAAAAAGCTTTAGAAGTTTTTTAGAACATAAGTTAAAAAAAACAACATTACAAAGGATTATGTTATAAAATATCCCAAGCTTAATCCAACTGAAAATCTGTGACAAGACTTGAAGATTGTTGGTCAGACACTGGATTTTATTTTGGGGTACTAGTGTAAAGGGAGGGAGAGTGATAATTAACTACATGTTTTTACATTTTTGTTGGTGAAAAATGCTGATCTTCCATGCATCATCTTCCTTCCACTTCACAGTAGTGTGCTACTCAGTCGATCTCATAAAATCCCAATACAGTGGAAGGTTATGGTTGTTTAAAGTGTATGATAGCATTTGCTGAGCATTTTTAGTTAGACAATGTGCCAGCACTCAATATGAGAAGCGACCACAAAGTGACAGATGTTGTTACTCTGGGCAGTGTGTTAAAATAAACCTGTAAATTGTGAACTCTACTGAGCCAGTGATCTTATTTAATAATAGGACATCAATCTGGTTTTCATGATTCAAGCAATTATTGGTTATAAGTTGGGGTGATTCATGGACATTGGCCTGGTCTTTTCTGGGTTTATTTGATACGGTATGTATTTAAAATATTAGTATTTGAGGAGTTTTTGAGTCATGAGTTGGACCTGCATCACTTCCATTTTGTTTCAGTTCAATCAGTACAAGAGGTAAGGCAGGAAGCTCCGCCTTTGCGCTTCCTGTTCCACCATATGTTTTTGATTTCCACATTGGAGTTCACATCCAAACATACACATACTCAGCACATATGGGTCCATCACTATATGTTTGATTTGAAAACCCTGTTTTTTTGCCCATCTCAACTGTGATGCGAGGGCGTACGTGAGATGCAGGGGCTGGGTTTAAAAACGCTCAAGCCCACAGATGACGAGTGGACTGCAGGGGCCACGGCAGACTCGGCGACAGGTGGCGCTGGGTTCACACAGCAGGGCGTGGGTGTCTGAGCTCTGCTGCTCACACAAACATAAGGGACACGCACAACCAGAGCCAGGCTGAGTCACAAAGACGATGTGCTCATGGACCTGGCTCTCTGCACCCTGCAAGCTGGAAATGGCATGTTTCCCTGAGGACAGGAACCAAAATAAGATTAAAGAAAGATTATTATTTCAGTCTCAGATAGCCTGTTGCTTTTGAAGCAAAAGGCCATACAATAATTCAATTGACTAATGCTGAGTTAAAAAATGATACTATTAGTTAAAACTTCAACAACAAATATAGCAAAAAGCTGCCTCTCGATAAATCCTTGGATCACTATTAGAGAGGAGATATGCGGGGAAGCGTCTCGGAGATCACGTCAACACCACACACAGGTCCCTCTGGGAACGGCGCCTACGCAGCTCAGCCTTCCTGTGACCTGTATACATCAGCGGCTCTGCTGTCACCAGCAGAGCTCCTCCACTCCCACCAGCATGGCCTACCCTGCCCAGGTTACCCATCTTTCACAGTTTTTTTTTTCTCACGCTCCTTTTTGGTCACATTATGGGAAGATTTACATAAATTGTTGTACTTTCAAAGGTAGACACTTACTGGAAACTGCCTCTGGATCTCAGTCATATTCCCACACTAGTATGAATTAGCTCATAAATTCCTTCCTATGTTTCACTTCTTTCCGCCTCCCTTTTTTTATTTGAAGTGAAAGAGTTCAAGTACGAATCCAGAGAAACAAAACTGGGCTAGAAAGAATCCACTTCTCTCCTTCAATTGCCTCTTGCTTTTAAACTTTTTTTTTTCCATCTGCCTCTGCCGTTCACAAACACATTCTTTACTTTCCTTCTTTTATTTGTCTTTGGCTCATGAATACGTCTTTTGCTCGGTGAGCTGCTTGTTAACTGTTTTGTTTTGTTCCCCTTAACAATCAGCCAGTTTAATCCCGCTTTTTCCCTCTGGTAACCTAACAACAATTGTCCCCACAAATAACCATGCCTGTCATTTACAGAGGAATACAAAGTATTTGTTCATTTGTTTTGTGCATGCCTTTAATTATCGGGAGCTGATTTGCTGCCAAGCTGAGGTCCTGCTAATGAAGCCATGGGGTTAAAAATGTAATTAAACTGGCTATTATTTTTTACAATACACATTTACTATGCCTTGGAAAGTATTCATGCCCCTTGAACCTTTCCAGTTTGCGTCTTATTAAAACCGTACACCTTAATGTTTTGACTTGTTTTAAGTGAGACATCGTCTCAAAGTACAAAGCAACTGTAGAGTTGACATAAAATACAATTCAGTTTATTAAATGACTTTAGAAATCTTCAAATTAGTCAATTGACCCCTAATGGCTTAAATAGACATCAACTGGACTTCTCTTGCTTCTTGAAAGTCTCAAAAGCTTCTTTAATTCTGACCATAGGTAGGATTATCATGGTTATTAGTTTTTGTCATCTGTAGTTAGTATATAGTCTACCTGTTTGTAATTTAGCCTTTATGTAAATGCAGCTGTGAAGGCATCAAAGGTTTTTTTAGAATAGTGGAAAAAACACTTTGTAAGATAAGCATAAGGAGTTATATTTGCAGTTTAACTCAGGTTATATAAAATAAAAGAAATAGGTGTAATCAGGTGACCAGGATTTGACTTTATTGGCCTGCGTGGCAAAAAACTAATACCACACATAAGCCCCAACACTCCATAGCAAGAATGAAACATGATGGTGGCCGCATTATACTGTGGGATGCTGGTGCCTCCAGGAAGTTTTCAAAGGGGTGGCTAGTTGAGGGCCATCTTTGTATTAGAGTTGTCCACCAAAAGCCATTAAAGAATTTCATGAGTTTTATAGGATGGGTGTGTGTGATAAGTGGACATTGAAATGTTTTTGTAAAGGACAAAATAATATGTATTAATATATAAAATATTGATTAGTAGGTTGTCATCTCCTTTAGACTTGTAATAAATGATTGATTTTGCATATAAAAATGTCCTTTTGGCCACTAGGGGCTGCATCATGCTGTGGGGAGACTTTTCTTCAGAAAGATTGATGCAACACATGGCAGCCATGGAATAAGCCTATTAGAGGCTGCAAAAACCTTGAAGTCAGGCTGGAGGTTCACCGTCCAAAAGAAACCCTAAATACACAGGAATGATTGAGATCACAGCCTATTCATGTGTTATATTGGCTTAGTCAAAGTTTGGACCTTATTTTAATTGAGAAATGTGTTATGACTTGAAAATTGATGCTCACACATTCTCTCTGCCTAGTCTGACCTGAGTTTAAGCTTTTTTTTGCTACATAAATCTGGGAGAGAGATTTTCAAATGCCTTGCAGCTGTGGCTGCTGCAAAAAGTAATTTTATAAGGTATTGACTGCAGTGAATAAAAATACGTTACAATTTTCGGTTTGTAAAGCCACGTACAAATTTAATTCCACTTAGCTATTATATACTGCTTGGTATTCTATAATTAAATCCCAAAAAATACATTGAACATTTGTAGCATTACAAAAAAAAAGTTTGCCATGGAAAAATATTTTCTATGGCATGGTATGTTCTCATAGGCTCCTATGTTCTTTTTTGTATACATAAACTCTAAACCTTTACTTGTTTTCCTGGTCCATAATTATTTCCATAAATCACTGTGAGACATAAAAAAAATGCTTCGCCTCCATCTTCAAGCCCATAGTGCCTCCAGATAAAGACAGAAATCCAGATGTGTACTCCACATTTACTCTTTCCGTGCATTTCAGCCATGGAAAAGGAAGCTGTCTAGGCTGATGTTGTTTTCACAGAAAAGTGACCCGGGCATACTGAGAGATTAACTACAACCAGGTTGCCTTTCATTCAGAAAGAGCTGACTGAAAGAGCTGGCGTTTACTGTGTGTGTGGGTGGGAAATTACAGGGGGCTGCCTGTTTTTAATCACGACCATGACCATGCATTGAATTTTGCCTATTTTGATGCTGTTTATCTTTTTTTGTTGTTTAAATGCATGTAATGAAGTGTGGATGGTTGTTGAAGTTGGAATTTCTCAATTTTTCCACTTCCCCCCTTGGAGATTAAATGTGGTGCATATGTGCAGTACTAGTTCTTCTAAGTGAAAATGAGAATTTCCCTCTCTACTTCCAATCTTTTTCTGCAGGAGGCATTTTAATTCCCTATGGGAGGGTTGTATTCTCTGAAGAAAGAAAACCAGAAAAATACTGTTATAGAGGTGCAATGATGAGAAATTGAGTAAAGGAGGGAGATGTAAAGTCTTCTCCCCTCCCCCTTCCTATGCTTCCCCGTTGTCCTCCCTTCTTCAGGGTTTGATGTCACTCAAAATAAGCCAATCGTACCTCGTGGATTCCTATTCCAGTCTTTGCTCCTCCTATTTCCTCAGTCGTTTAAATATATTCTGTGGCACTACTATGTGCAGAGTGTACAATGTGCTGTCGAAGAACCAGCAGCCTGTGTAGAGCGTTACCGCCAGAGAGGAAAGAAGAGAGGAGGGAACGCGTGAGTGGATTTCATTGCTCAATAGAAGCCTTTATTTGACATGCTCCAGCGATTGCAGCTCAAGTAATTTCCTCCGTCTCGCACAGACCTTCTCTTTGCTGATTTTTTGTTTTTCTTTATGTCCTGTTTTTCCAGGCTTGTGCCTAGGATCAGCACTTCTGATTCAGTTGGAATTGCCCCCACAGTTAAGATGGGCTGCACAACAGGACAATTTGCTTGCCAACCACAACCCCAGATAAACTCTGGTCAGGAGAGTTTGTCTATGGAGGCTGGTGGCGCTAAAGTACCCGAAGTTCTCTCCTCCCTGGAGCGTCTATCTCAAGCTACTGGAGGCATGGAGAAGTCGTGGTACCGCTGCATCTTTCCCTTTGGCATCATCTCGTTGGTCATAGGGATTGCAGGAACAGGGGTGACCTACACTTACAATGACCTGCCACAAACTAAAGTTGTATCAGTGGTGCTACTTGTCATGGGTGTTGTGCTACTGCTGATGGCCAGTGCTTGCTGGACTCTCCACAAAAAGAAGAGAAGAAAAAAGAAAGAGGGAGAGTCTCTGACATCTGAGCAGTGTCCCCTATGAAGCAGATAACGGAAAGCAATTAGAAGAACCTAAAAACAAAGACTGGCCAAGAGTTTGTCTGTGCTCAAGGTATAGCTGAAAACCCCCTCACCTTACCTTCAACCAATGCCAAATCCCCTCTTTTATTTATCACAGAGTTAAGAGACAGCTCAGGTAAAGAAATTAGAGTCAAAGGACAGACGTTGTTGTCTATAGAAGGTTTTGGGATCACAATTTCTGAAACTCTCTTTGGTCATCAGGCATCAGGTACCTCTTGTCAAAACAACTATGGCGGAGACACACAAAAGCACACACTTTGTGTGTTTACAAGCACAGAGAGACCCTTTGAGCTTTAATGTGTTGACACCCAACACGCTCTGTAGGACTGCTGCTGGTGTCACTGCTGCCATCACGGGGAACGTCAGTCGCAGCATTCCTCTCATAGGGACAGGTGACTCTCCAAGAGGTTAGAAGTGGGCCAAAGACTGCAACCTGATACCGAGCTGAAAGAGCAGCATGCCCGTGTCACCCGCCAACGTCATTCGCTCGTCCTGTGACACTGCAGCAATGTGCGAGGGGCTTTTTATACGCAACAGAAGAGTGGAACTTGAGTCCGCCAGTATCTTTGCTGGCATATGTGCCGATGATGACCTGGGGAGGACAGAGGACTGGTGAACTGGTCTCAGATCAATATTTGGTTGAGAGATTTCTTTAGAAAGTCCTGAGGAAATGAAAATTTGCACACATGCCCATCTCCAAGTCCATGCTTTCAGCGGCCTTTAGTAGCTTTGGGTGGGGGCTGACATTGACTTTCTGACTGACTGATTGCCTTTCTGTCAAGTGCGGGTATTTATGCCCAGCTTTGTGTCTATGAGGGATATTTATTGAAGGACACTGCCTGGGGGAGGCATACTACTGCAGGGGCACTTTGACTCATCCTGCTCCTCCATCGCCCCTCCCGCTTGGTGCCTTGAGGATGCACTAATGGAAAAAATCTCTGTCACATTCCCCCATTTCTGTTTGAACTTCAAAAAAAAAAATCTATTTCTTCTTTCACCCAGCAAATATCTCTCCCATAGTTGAAGGGCAGTAACTTCGTCAGAGTAGAGTACAAAGCTGCTCACTATTGAGCAGAGTAATGTTCTGGTTCTGATAATCTCTGGGGTTTTCCTTTCCCACATGCTTTCCTTCAGAGACAGACTGCTTGTGAATAGGGGCATTCGGTGAATGCGTGTAATGCACAAGGCTATTTTATTGGTGTCTTAAACACTTCTTTTCGTGACTGATTGTTGTGTGGGCTAAAATAAAACATGAAATCAAAGAAGGAATGTGTAATGTACACATAGATTAAGTGAAAGGAATATGCTCTGCTTGTCTCCACGTGAGTGACTCAACTAGCCCTGCAGGAGCTCTAAGAACTTTTATTGATCAAAACCACATTGATCCTGGCTTGGAGTTCAGTGATGTTCGCCGGGGAGAGCGTGGCTATACATGCACGTTGAGCAGTTAGCTTACAAAGCCACAGACCATCTTAAGCTTCAGCTTGTAAACTGGCTTTTGCCTTCCTGTCTGCTTTCGAGAACCGCCTGTTCTAATGGTTTGGAGCTCATTTGTGCATTTACTGCTCATGTTCCTTTTTGTATTGATGTTAGCCACACTCTGGTCGTTTAAACAGCAGCAACTGAGGATTGAACAATAGTGGTAATGAGCAGCAGGATCTTGGAAGTCGCTGCTTTTGAGATTTATGTGAGAACAGAGAGGAATGCCTGCAGCTAGATTAGGATCAGTCATCCTGAAGAGAATGTAATTATTTAAGAGGAAATATGTTGCATCACTGGAGGTTACAGAGATGATTTCTGCTGTACTGCAGCGTAGCAGCTCACCTCTGAATCTACTCTCACTGCCGCGAGATGAGATTTAACAATTTCCAAAAATATTCTTACAGTAACCATTAATTTCTTTCACTTCATATGCCAGTTTGTTGTTTTTTTTTTACATTTGTGCTCAGAGCAGTGGTGTCCTTTAAACTCAGAGACAAAGCAGAAGCTCTGAAATGACATTACATTGGACAACATAACAAGCTGCCTGCCTCTGCATTTTGTGTGTGAACTACTTTTACATCTGCTCACTTTATGGAATCCCCTAAGAAAAACATAATTTTGTGATCCTTTGTTGTCTTTTATACATAACTACTCAGTGTTTAAATTAAAGTAAATACTAAACATATGATCTGGAAACCTCCTGCCTTATGCAATGTTGATTTTTTTTTTAAAGCTGTTGACTTAAAGGAGCCGAAAGAAAGACTGAAATCTTTGATGGGTAATTGTCTTGGGGGATGTAGTGCTTGCAAAAAATATAAATAAATGAGGTACACAGTCTTATATTTCTGCCTTGGCTTGTATATCATTGCAGTTTTTACATGTACAACACACACTGACTATATTTTGTTTGGATAGATATACCTAAATTTACATTTTTAAGCTGTATTGTGCCAGTATAAGTTGATGGGTGTTGACCAGATTTTCTTTTTGTCTGAAACATAAAGTGATTTCTTCTCTGCCTTCTGAATTTTTAAAGGGAAAGTCTACCTCTTTCTGCTGCAGGGACTAATGTCCCTCTCCTAGTAGACAGCTAAGCTGTCAGTCTGTTTGCTGTTTACTTCACTAGATATGTTGCTTACTGTGCCCTCCAATTTTTGGTGCTGTCTATAGATTGTTTTTTTTAATGTGTATTCTGTATTTCTATCTTTATGTTAATGTTCTCTTTCTGTTTCTATTGCATTAAATAAATGTTTATGCTTTGTGTCTTGAAGAAAACATGTTTTGTATTTTTTGAATGATAAAGTGGTTTCTTTGTGAACTAACTGGGTGGGGCTAAAAACAGTGAAGACTTGTTGGTTGTGGACATATTACAAATTACAGTTGTTTTCTAAAGTATAAAAACGTTTTTGCAGAACCCACCTCAACTTCACATATAGCTGTAATATCTGTGTTAAGCAGACCTTTTGTCATGTACTGCCTTTGTCTGACTGGAGTAATGGCAGAGATATGCAGTCACTTGGTAGGAAATCAGACTGGCCAGTGTCAGGCAGAATAAATAACTCCCCCTACTGGCAGGCCACCCTCAGATATATTGTAACTGCTGCTAATATAAATGAACAGCAATCATACACAGTCAGAAGTTAACATCACCATGGCTGTGAGTGTTATAGCATAGCATGGTGCATGTAAACCATACTATCTTCAGGATGAAACTGCAAGGATTTTTAAAACCGGTCTCTTTTTGCAAAGGTTTGGATTTTTTAGGAAATTTCAGGATCTGATTCATGGACACAAACTCAATACACGTACACCCACACTAATACTTAGTCAGAGGTCTCTTATTGAGTTGACCTTACACTTTTTGTAGCCTTTGACTACATTCTTCAATTCTGAATGGGTAGCGTTAATTTAATTTGTTTTGTGCCTTTTAAGGATGGCCAGCAAAATTTAATATTGCAGTTGTGGAAAGGACCCAATGTTTAGATCGCTCTACTGGGTGGAGCGGCCAAACAGGTCAAAGTGCAGACGCGGGTGGAAGTGGTCATTTGGATTTTGACTGTCAGCACAGATCACAGGAAACCAGTTGGGAGCAACTCATCCGCCTCCATATCTACAGGACTTGGCCTCCAACCAGAACATTCAACACTATTTGACCTCTCAAATTTTGAATTATACAAAACTGACATCACCTTATAGAGAGAGGCATAGAGATGCAACAGGGAGCTCAGTATGACATTATTAAATCTGGATTAGAGCCATCTGGAGCCTGATGGCTTTATTTATGCTTTATTCAAATTCCAAATCAACAGCATCTGTGGAAAAGACAAATCTGTATCTAATTAGTCACTGCCTGAAGCTGGCTCCAAACGATACCTTCGTAGAGGGGATAGAGTTACTTTTCAATTGTGACTTGGCTCAGATATGATGACAGCTGTTTTGGTGCCAGGTGTAGACAGAGATTATACACACAAGACCAGACAGTCAAACTGAATCAGAGGGAAATTATGTTAAAATGCCATCTCAACCTAGCTATTGTTAGCCAAATGTGATGAGACATATTAGATTTAATGAGACTGGGTAATAACAAGCACTGTCAGGCAAACTCAATTTGGATCTTTGATTATTTTTAATGTCCAAGAAGAAAATTTCACTCTTTAACAAATATATTTCTTCATCTATTTCAAATATAATGAATCAGAATGATGAAGGTCAGAGTATCATTCCTTTTTTTATAACACATCTTTGTGTGTGGTGCTTTACAAATTATGTGGTTTATTTCTTTAAAAATTTGATTTAAATGCCATTATTACCATTCAACCTACTATGATTTTTCTGAGGAAGTGCTTGAGATGGGTTGGTGTTTCTACAAAAACAGTGCATTCAGCTGATGATATCAGAGCCCTTAGCCTGACTGAGGTCACTCCTGCAATCTCGTCAGATAATTTGATCACTCACCTCCAGTGTGAAGTCAACGAAAAGTTAAGTTCCCCAGTGAGCTAAGGATAAATGGGAAATGTGCTGCCCCTATTTTCCATTGGCATACACTTGGATAATTGTTTCTAACTTTCCAAGAACTTGTTTTTACCATTCTGTTGAGTTAAACTCATAATCCTAAACCAGGGATCTCAAACTCCAGTCCTCGAGGGCCGCAGTCCTGCAACTTTTACATGTGCCTCTGCTGCACCACACCTGAACAGAATAATTAGTTCATTAAGGCTCTGGAAAACTGATTTACACAAGGAGGAGGTCATTAAGTCATTTCATTCCAGTGTTTTGTACCTGTGGCACATCTAAAAACTGCAGGACTGCGGCCCTCGAGGCCTGGAGTTTGAGACCCCTGTCCTAAACTCTTGGTCTTGTTTGTGATGATGATGATGATGATGGGATTAGTTGCGCAGGTGATATGCAGCTCAATATAGAGCCTGAGAGGGACAAATGATTATTATAGGGGCACTCTGCATCTCCATCACCCTTTTTAAAAGACCAGTAATCAGCAGGACACTACTCAGCTGAGAGAGTAGGGATGCAACACAAAGGTCTTAATTATGTCAGTCCCTCAATAACAGCTGCTTCAAAGGCCTAATCGGTCAAAAGATTACACACTCATCATGAACATGAATGTCATATTAATTTGGGGTTAAAGGAGATGCATTTGAACCATTCTTCTTTCAGGGCAGACTGATAAGACATCATGCAATCATAGAGATTTTTATCAACAAGAATTGGGTATATAAGTAATCCACCCGAAGAAATCGAAGTGAAATATTCCACAAATGTGGTATGAGTAAAAATGTTGAATTACACCAGTATTACGCATTGAACAAGTGTACATAAATGCATTAAATGCTTGCAGAACAGCCTTTTTTTTGGAAATGACAACTACTAGAAAGAAGGTACATGAATTGTTCAAATTTTAAATTGGATACAAGTCAGGTGATCTTTCTATCTAATAGAATAGAATAGAAGTACTTTATTCATCCCAGCAGGGAAATTACTTTGCAGTTACAGCATAGAGACAAGACACAATAACAACTACCACTGAGTAGTAGTAGTAGATAAAATAAAAAAAATAAAAAATAAAATATAAAATGCTATGGATTGTGAAAATATAAAATGCTGTTAATATAAAAAGCAACTTAGAGCAGTCTTTGCAAAGATTAAAAAAAAATGCAGATATGTATATTTAAATATATGTACAGCAAGTGTGCCACAGTGCAGTTGTGCAAAATTGGATTGATTAGTGCAGAACAATGATTTAGCTTTTATTGTACAGTGAGATGGCATGTGGCAGGAAGGATTTCCTGTATCTGTCCCTACGACAGCGGAGCTGGGGCAGCCTATGTGAGAAGGTGCTCCGCTGTCTGTCCACTATGTGGTGGAGACGGTGCTGTTTATTGTCCATAATAGACAGAACCTTCTTCAGTGTCCTCCTCTCCACCACAGTTTCCAGGGACTCCAGCCTTAGTCCCAGTACAGAGCCAGCTTTCCTGATGATTTTGTCCAGTCTATTAGAGTCGCTGGCACTGATGCTGCTTCCCCAACACACAGCAGCAAAGAAGATGGCACCGGCAACAACACTGTGATAGAAGGTCTCCAACATCTTGCTGCACACATTGAAGGATCTCAGCTTCCTTAAAAAATAGTCTGCTTATCCCCTTCTTGCACACAGCGTCAGTGTTAGATGCCCAGTCCAGTCTGTTGCTGATTACAACTCCCAGGTATTTGTAATCCTCCACCTCCTCCACCACTTCCCCTTTGATCTTCAGTGGCCGTGAAGATGTCTTCTTCCTTCTGAAGTCAATCACCATCTCTCTGGTCTTACTAATGTTGAGCCTCAGGTGATTCTGCTCAGACCACTCCACAAAGCCGTTCTAAACATTCCTCCTATTACTGTGTTTTTGTCTGATTGTAAAACTTTTTTTTTCAGATGTCATTTAGCTTGTCAGCTTGGGAAGCTGTAGATTGTAGCTTTGGCACATTATAAATTACAACACAAGATTAAGGTTTTGGAGTAAACTTGTTAAAGTCTGTGCTTAAATTTGATTGAGATGTGGTTATTGTAGCTACTCATAAGAAAAGCCCTCCAATGTGCCTGATTTAATTAAAACCCATTTGCAAAGAGGAGTGGGTCAAAATTCTGGAGTTCAAAAATAATTATTTGGTTTAAGTGGCAGTTACTTTTCACAATAAGCATATTGTTTTTGAGACTTTTCTGGTAATAAACAGAATCATTAACCCCACAAAAGACTTAATCTGTTAACGGGCAAATATGTTTTTACAGTTTTGTCTGTATTGTCCAATTTTAGCTGTACATAAAAAAGTTTTTAGTGACCAAAAAGCACAGGATACATAGCAATCCCAAGTCTTTTGTATTTACACTCTGATATTATTTGTCTTTTTCTTATGAAAGTCAATAAAAACTGTCAAATTAAACTACAAATGAGGTACAAGAACAGGTTCAATGAGATTTCCTCCGATACTGACGAAGAGTAAGATGTAGGTACGTGTCCCTTTAATTACGGTACCTTTAAACGCTGTTATTCAATTCAACTACATTTCCCAAAGTACTCCACAAGAACGTGGAAGTTTGTCATATTCAGGTCAACCAATCAGATGTTCACACACGTGAGCGCGTACTTCGAAATGGCGTTCTCTTGTCCAATGACTTTCTAGAATTTTACAATTTATATGATATAACCAATCAATGCTATCGTTCTTCAAAGTGACCAATCAGCATGTCGCGTCGTTGCGTAGAGGCGTCATCATTCTTCTCCAATCAAACAGACCGCAGCGTTTAAACCGTGTGCGCGGGCGGTCCTAGGGCGCTTTAGGGGCGGGTCCAAAGCAGGACGCGTGCTTAAATTTGAATTCAGGAAAGGTGCTAGTAACTTGTTTAAATATTAGTCAGCTACAGCAGCTCAACATTAGCTGCAACCTTTTATAAGTATTAATCTATGTAGAAATAATTGTATCCCTGGTTTACGTCTAAATAATATTAGCTTCTACAATCGTAACGTTTAAACATCTGCTTAGTCTTGTATCTACATCCTGCTAAGAAGAGACCAGTCCACTTGCAATGAAAGCGGGCGGTAAGTAACTATTCTTATTTTCAGTTGTCTTACTTAACAACAATAGATAATAACTCACAAAATAACTGTTTAAAGATAGTATTTAATCGTCTTAGCTTCCGAGAATTCACTGGTTGCATGCTCATATCTTACCTGAATTAGTGATCGATTCCTTCTGGACTTCAGGACAAAATAGAAATGTTTAAAAGAAGCAAACCCAAGCCCCTTTTAGAAATGTTGTTTTCTCACTGTAGCAGCTGCTGCAAACTAGATTCGAAGTTTAAACTTTGTGAAACTAAGTAATAATTGAACCCAACTTTACTGGACGATAGGAGGGAAATTTGGGCGCTTACTTGATTTGCCTCCTCCCTTACAGCAGCATTAGTTCGCCGTCGTTAGATTGGTCCTAAATGCAGCAAATAAATTTAAGAAAAACGTTTTGTTTCAGGTAATAATTAAGTCATTACTTGTACTTTTTATTTTAAAAAGTTTTAGTAGTTTTGCATGTGTTGTAGATTACCTTAAAGGTCCCCCTAGGGGTGTCTTATTCGGGAACAATTTAGTAGGGTGACTTTCACTGTAAAGTTACAGGAAAGTAATAATTTTATTATACTGCAAAAGTAGGATTAATTGCTATATTTAGAAAATGACCTTCAACCATATATTTTATTTATAATTTCAACTGAAGACACTTTGTTCCCCTTATGTTTGTCCTTATGTTTATGTTTTTCAGTATAATTTTACCCAATTTTGAATATCCTTATTAAATACAGCTGTCATGTCAAGTGAGAAGTGTGCTTTTTCTCTTAGATGTTCAAAACTTCATAGTAGGTATGAACTACTGTATAGTTCATACCTACTATGAACTATCTAGTTCATAGTAGGTGCTACTAATTGGTATTAGCACCAATTTGTATTTATTTTGTTCATTGAATAAGATGAGAGTTCAAGCTACAAAAGGAAAAGCAGTATAAATTGTAATATGTTGCCCATGTTTTTTTTTTATTTTTATTAATTCAGTTTACTTGTACATCACCAAATGACAAGAAATTTAATTTTGGACTACTCTACGGATAAATCCAGATTTATTTCAGACCAGTTGTCATTAGATTTGTAAGGAACGCTTGTTGCACTGTTCATTTTGAATGTCTGTTTACAGTTTGCTAGTAGGCTGCACAAAAGCTTTAAATCATGTGTAAATATTGGTTTGTCATTAGAGTGAGAATTGGTGTGCCAAATTTGCACTAAGATGTGAAGTGCTTGTTCACATTGTGAAGTAAATGGATCTGTTTGCCTGATATTGGATGGAAAAAACAGTTATTAAAAGTTTTTTGCATAACTTTCTTCCTTCTAGTCGTCCACTGCCGTTGTTCAAAATGCTACTCGGTTCCGGCTCGGAAGCGGGTTCGTAAGCGATCATCCACCCTAACTCTTCTGTTGCTACCGGAGGAAATTCTTCTCTATGTGCTCCAGTGTCTCTCTGCAGAGGACCTCCTGTCTGTCAGAGCGGTAAGTTAAACAACTCGTGACCCATATTTGACATCTCTTGTTGTTGATGGGTCTAAAATCCTTTGGTATCTGCTGTAGGTTCATTCACAGCTACGGGATATTGTTGACAGCCACAACAGTGTATGGGCCAGAGTCAGTTTCAGAGACACGTGGCCATCTCCTAACGTTTTATGGCTGTTTGAAAGGTACAGATTCTTCTTCTGGGTAAAAAAGAATAAATATAATTGCTCTCCAAAAAGATTTTTAGCTAAAATTATTCACTGATTTCAGGGCTGCTGAGAAAGGGAACTTTGAAGCTGCTGTGAAACTTGGGATTGCCTATTTGTACAATGAAGGACGTAAGTACAGCAGTTTTTCCTCCTACACTGTAAATGTCTGCTTAAAACATCATGTTAGTTGAATGGACGTCAACGATGGGCGCAAATCGTCTTGATGAAATGATTGCAGCTCTTCACTCTTGCCATCTCTCCCCTCCAGCTTTGTTGAGTGATGAAGGGCGAGCGGATGTGTGTGGTCGAAAAGCCTCCCACTTCTTCAGCTTGGCGGAGAGCCTGCTCTCTCCCAAAGCGGATCCCTTCACTTGGGTTTTCATCCGTCCTCCGTGGTCGCCCACTGGCAGCTGCTGCAAGGCCGTGGTGTTCGATCACCTAAAGGCTGAGTGTGAAAGCAACATGGTAAGTTCCGCTGCTGGCAGTTCAGAGGAAACGAGTGTGAAAGCTGGTGATTGGATGATGCAGTAAATGCACACAGATTGATATATTTTTTACCCCATTTCTCTGCAGGACAAGAGGGGCCCTTTGTTGCACTGTTTGGCCCGAGTTTTGCTCCTGTTTGAAGTGAGTAAGCGTCTCATATATTTCTGGGTGGGGTTCGTTTGGTTTTTGTTTTTGTTATCCTCTTAACAAAATGTAAATGCGTTTTCCCTTGTCACCAGAAACGCAGGCCAAGCGGCTGGCTTTCTTCTCTTTATGCAACTGTTACTCAAAGCCCCCCAGTGGGCTCCGTTGTTTGACAGCATGACACATCAGGAGACTTTGTGTTAGCCAGAAACAATATGTGTCAGGCGCTGTTATTCAGCCGCTCTCTCAGAAGTGTGAGAACAAAACGCTCCTCTCCAAATACGTGCCGTGAACATCTGGATTTGTGCTGCCTGTTTTTCAGGAGGAAGAGAAGCGATCGGATGCTGTAGCCATGCTGGAGGAGTCGTCGCAGGCTGGCTGTCTGCAGAGTTCATACTTGCTGTGGGAGCACAGCAGGAAAGCAGCTGTGAGTTTGGTTCCGTCTTCAGTAGAACCTGGAGCGACTGCTAGATTTACACTGCCTTGCAAAAGTATTCAGACCTCTGTAGCGTAGCTCTGGAGGGGCTGCAGAGGTCCACTGCTCATGAACTGAGCTGGAAGAAAAACCTATGAACTGTATGTTTCATAAACTCATACTAAGGTTTTTCACTAAATACCAGTGAAATATATTTAAATTTGAATATGACAAAATGTGCAAAAGTATAGTAATGCTTTCAAGGAAGCTTTTTAAACTACGTAAGGGGATAAATGAGGCTAAACTTGTTTTTTTTGCAATTCAGATGTCCGACCCTGGAAGGTATCTTCAGTGTGTGCGAACCCTCAGGGACTATGCCAGCAAAGGATGCTGGGAAGCACAGGTGATCAAAGGCCTTTAAATGCATGGTTTGTTATATCACTGTGTGTTTTGTTTTCTCTTTGCTCCTCAAAAGTTTCCTTTGATACCATTCAGTTTCTCTTTTTGTTTTGACTCCTCCATTTTGAAAATTCTTGTTGAAACATTTATCACACTGTGTCAAAGAGGGCCTGACAGATTCTGACAGGATTTAGTTTTTTTTCCCCCCTTCTCATCCCAATGAATCATAATAATATGACTAATCTAAATCACTCTTAGTAAACTCAAGCCAGATTGTCATTAGGGTGCAGCACCGTTCAACAAGCTGTCAAGATGTCTAAAGCTATTCTAAAGCACGTTTTAACATTTGGTCTCTTTTGTTCTTCTCAGTTGTCTCTGGCTAAAGTGTGCAGCAGTGGGAATCCACTGGGTTTGGAGTCCAAGGCCTGCTCGGAGATTGTGGCACAGATCTTCAATCCCTCCAACTCGGTGCATCAGCACAGCACTCAGGGTATCCTCAGACGAGGCATTAAGGACACAATGAGGTACGAGGAGACAAGAATTTCACTTGACCTAGTATATTAGAGGTTAAAATTCTTGTTTACATTTTTGTCAATAGCAGATTCTCAGTGGTACCTGTACAATTTGCCAGAAATGCACACAGCTACTAAAAGATTTGTCATGTTTTATTAGTCACGTCATAACTGGCAGCTTTAATGTGTTTGCTGGATTTTATGTGATGGAACCACACTAAGCAGTGCATAATTATGAAGTCTGGTCTGAAGGTTTGACACCAGAGATGAAGAGACTGATTTCTTGCCCATTTCCCTGGACATAATACCACAACCTCTCTCTGATTGGATGGAGGCCTTCAGTGAACATCAGTTTCAGTTTGGCCATGAATTCATGACTTTCTTTAGGTCAGGACTTCGACTAGGCCATGTTCGCACATGAATTTGGTTTGATCTTAACCATTCTATCACTGCAGTTCCTCCAGAGACATTATGTGCATCTTGTTGGTTATTTTAGGGGATGTTGTGGCACATAAAGGTGAAGGGGATGCACTAATTTGTGTTGATCTGTAGCACTAAATCATAGAAAAATAAAGTGAAATTTGTGATTGACAAAATGTGGTAATTGAAGGAACGCAAATGCTTTTGTGAGACTTTGTAGTGTTTGTGTTCTTTCTATACAGCTGAAATAAAAAAAATGAACAGATTTGTCATCATGAGAAATAATTACGTCCTTGTTTTCCTGCGGCTGCAGGTACATTCTGGTGGACTGGCTCGTGGAGGTGGCCACTATGAAGGACTTCTCCAGCCAGACGCTGCATGTGACTGTGGGTTGCGTTGACCGATACCTGGCCCTGCGTTCTGTCCCAAAGGCCCGCCTTCAGCTGTTAGGAATTGCCTGCATGGTGGTTTGTACACGGTGAGGGTCTTCACACTTTGAAGTGTTCTGTTTTTTTTTTCTCTCCAAAATTACAAGGGACATTGTAGTTTGGCTCATACTCATGCCAAACTGAAAATGTTTTTATTTATTTATTTTTAGATATATCAGCAAAGAAATCCTGACTATACGCGAGGCCGTTTGGCTGACAGACAACACCTACAAATATGAAGACCTGGTGCGAATGATGGGGGAGGTTGTGTCTGTGTTGGAGGGAAAGATAAGGGTGAGTGTAGCTGACTATCTAACTGCTGCTGTTCTTTAGTTTTGTATTCTATTGTAGCGGTAGTAATTAAATGTTCTTCTCTCCCCATCAGAGCCCCACGCTGCTGGACTACGGGGAGGTGCTGCTGTTCCTGCTCCCCCTGGAGAGGCGCTCCTCTCATCTCTTCAGCTATGTCTGTGAGCTGTCGCTGCTCTACTCTGCTCTCGCCACGCTGCCTCCTGCCAAGCTGGCCTGCGCTGCACTGCTCCTCACAAGGGCACTGCATCACTATGGTAATAACACCCTTCTTTAACACAAGCATATAATGCAAGAGTGACGTTTCTGCTTAACTTGACTTGCCTGCTGCTCTGCAGGTCCCGTCTGGCCCGCCCTGCTGAAGGACTACACAGGGTTTACCGAGGAGGACCTCGTTCCTCTCACTGTGCTGCTTTATGTTAAGTGGTGAGTGCATCAGTGTGTGGGCATGTGTGTTTTGATTGGATTAGCTAATCCAATCAAGTTTAGTCAAAAACCTGGCAAGCAAACTCAGGAGGATTAAAGAAAATTCTTGTTGCAAAGGTTGAGAAATGAATTACATTGAGATGATTACATTCAAAAATATATTGCATCTATGTCTTTATCACTATACCTCTTTATTTTAGCATTTGTCTATTAGTATTTTATTTTTTAACCAACCAACTCGCTCACTCACATTAAAAACAACAATGTAACTTTTTATTGTCTTGAGTACAGGTTGAATTTCAACTACCACAGCAGTTTTATAGTTAATATTTTTCTACTACATTGTTAAATGTCCAGAGTGTTACAAAAATAGTGAACAAAACCCCCCAAAAACTGTAGATTTAAGTCTGGAAACTTTAACAGTTGGAAACAAACACAAAAGAAACCTGGATATGTGCACTGCTGATGAGGTGGCTAAAAGAAAACTTTTAAAACGGACAAAATGTGATTGTTTTAAAATATTTCTGGTTGTGAAAAACAGACTGTCATGATTTGTGAAACTATTGCAGCACAATAGAAAAGTCCAGCTACTGTGAGCTACTTGTTGTTACACTGTGTTAACTTCTAGTGCTGTGTAATTTTATCAATTCTATTATATTTATCGATATTTTTTCCCTCAAAGTATCAGTTTTTCATCTGCGAGTATCATTACATACTACTTTGAGTTTTATGTCAAATTCACGCGAGTTAAATGACGGCTATCACACATGACATTTTTTTTTCTCAGTTGCACATGCACATTAAAAATGACATGTAATGAAACAACTAGTTACAATTAATTAAATAATGAAATATATAAATCACATTATCTAATATAAATAAGACAAAAAAGGTTCATTTTCTGCATAACCAAATACACAAAGCCTCACAATTAACATTTAAACAAGGCAAATGTATAACAAAAACATTTATTACACCATCACTTCAATTAATTCAATCCAAGTCTATGGAACAGTCACAAAATGTCAATAACTCTGTCCCTCTACAATCTTTCAGAAAATCTTAAAAACGTAATGAATCACATCAAATTGTAATTAAGCGTCTTTACTGATTGCAAAACAGTGTGAAAGAAACCCACATTCTGAAGTGGAAACGGCTCTTAAAAACACTGCAGCCCACTTTCTGTTTTATTGCTGTCCCATGACTCGCATGACCATCACCTATCTGTTCTCGTTCTCCATGAAGATAGTTAACAGGAATTGATTAGTCGTGAGTCTAGCTGTTCTCAACTTGCCCACATTGATTAGACAAATAAGATGTCAAACATATCTGTGTAGAAGGGAAATGGATGCCCATTTTGGCTTTAAATCAAACATGAAGCACAGAGCTACAGTGTCCTAAAGATGGTGGGAGGCATCGCTGGTTGAGAAACGTGCCTCGGTGTGAGTCACTTTGATAGGTGTGTGGCCTATCTATGGCCCAATCCTCAAATGGACAACTAATGAGATTTGTCCTGAAGAGTTGATTATACTGTGGAAGCAAGCAAAGTGCTCTCAGCTTAGTTATTTTTTTCTCTTTCTGTATTTTTTCCCTCGCTTCCATCTGCCCTCAGTTTCAGTCAAGATGTGCCCAAAGACTACAGGCACGTGTCTCTGACTGGAGTCAAGCAGCGCTTTGAAGATGAGGCCTATCAGCAGATCAGCAAGGAGAACGTACCCAATTATAATTTCTTTTCTCTATTAGTTTTCTAAACCTGAATGGCTATTGATTTCTGAATTATTCTCTTTCACAAGGTTATGGATTTTAAAGAGCTCTGCCAGATCTTGGAGATCCCTGACGTTGTGCCTCAGATGGAGCCACCTAGTCCAACTAGTGGTCAACCAGCTGACATCCACACCTTCCTGGCTTCTCCATCGAACACTAGCAAGAGGTAAGACAGAGTCCAAACCGGCAAATTTTGGCTTTGAGCTTGCCAATGAGGACAAAATGTGCTGTTCCTTCAGTCTTAAGATCTGCAAAGGTTGTTAATGTCTGGAAAATATTGGGAGATTGATTTATGTTAAAATGATGGTCTTTATTTTGCATTGGACACATCACAACTTACGTTTTTGCCTAACTCTTCAATCGTTTTGTTGTTTAGGTGATAGAAAAGCCTCAGATGAATTCACACTAATTGAAAAAAAGTTAATTGACAAAAAAAAAAGATTTTGGATTCCCAAACATTTTTTTCCCCACATTGTCACCTACCTAAAATTACAGTCCAAGTCAAATTTTGGCAATAAGGAGATGGTGATTTTTATTTATTTTAAATCATATTTAGCAAAAAATGACTGGGGCCATTATATTAGGAAGATGCCTTTATGTCGGGCTAAAGAATCCCAAGCAGCTGTTGTCACACTGTCATGAATTGCTTGGCGGGTTTATATGATGGGAGTTTATATTCAACAAAGGTTATTTCAGTACAGACATAAAAATATACATCTCTTCACCACTCTGGGTGAGCAGAAGAACTGTATTTTTTTTCTGGAACATACAGTTTATAAAACACTAGAAATCTTTTGAAGATGTGTAATTTTAAAACTCAATTTTATTTCCTTTCAAAGTTCAACTGGAAAACCATATGTAATGTTTAAAAAGCTACAGTATTCCAACAAAAAAAAAAAGCTACAGTATATGACCATTGAAGAATCTGTTATTTGTGCAGTGAGAAACCGCAGCAAGGCTTCTGTCATGAGCCTGAACTTATCAGTAGAAAAATGACCACTGTTCCTGTGCCACTTTTCTTGCTCATGTGGCAGTTCTCGTGGGCCCCGTGCCGTGACAAACAGCCTTGGTGAACCGTCCAGACGGTGTTTTTCTTTGTGCCATCTGCGAGAAGCTCCTGTGACTCACTGTAACCCCTCTACTCGTCCACTGTCTCTGTCCACAGGAGACGTGATGATGGCACAGAGGCCCACCGAAGCGGCCTGGTGGCCACGCCCACAGCAGAGCTGTCCAATCAGGAGGAGATGCTGCTGGGAGACATCCTGGACTGGAGTCTGGACTCTTCCTGCTCCGGTTATGAGGGGGATCGCGAGGAAGACAGCGAGGCGGAGAAAGATGGAGATTGTGAGTATAAAATAGAGATGATCTCACTGCAATGCCTCTGTGTAATGCATGTAAATGAAGTACTTTATATGCAAAGGAGCAGAATGATGCATCATCCCTTCTTTTAGTGGAACATTATTCCACTGGAAATGACTCTGCTTTGTTTTATCTTCATACACTTTTTTTGTTAATAAAAGCTAAATTGAGTAATGATTTACACATTGTTTTAAGAAGTTTGAAATTTGCTTCCATCATTCTCCAAATCTAGATTAGTCTGAAAAAAATAAAAAATACATTTTGCCATTATTTTTTTCAGCTGCCATCATTTAGAAAGTAATAAATAACCTTTTGTTTTTGGTTGTTGCAGAACAACTTATTGATCATTTTGATATTACAGTTCAGACTGGTAAACGCTGACTCCTTTGAAAATGCTTTTCTGTTTTGCCCTCAACATTGTTTTACTTATGAAGCTTATGATCAAACGTTCTGATCTGAATTCAGTTCATATGCCAAACAAGCCTCAAAGCCACAGCTGAAGCCAATGTAATGTCCTGATTTGTGGAGATTAGAATTGTATGTTATCTTTAATTATTACACAAGTAAAACATTTTAAGCCTCGTTCTATTTTTATTTTGATAATGTCTTATAGATAATGAAAACCCCAAATTCAAACAAATAAGCTTGAAATATTTCTGTCTTAATAAATCAATATGAGTTTAAAAAAAAAAAATTATATAACTATTTCATAATCCATTTTTTTTGTCACACGTATGTTTGGCTTTACCTGGCCTTTAGGTACAAACAGTTCCTCTACTGTGGCACATTTTTGATTCAACAATGTTTGGATTCATACAAAGGGAACATTTTATGCTCACTTTATTCACCAGTGATTGAGAATAATTTAATAACAGATAATTAAATACAAGTGGGCTGATGTTTTCAGCTCATATGTTCTCAATACAATAAAAATCTGGAGTCTGGAGAAGTATGTAATGAAGAATTTGTTGGAACCATGGCTTGCCACAGCTGTGCGGATTGTTTTGATCATATCTCTCTGGTTTGTTGAACCAATTTCTTACTACTTTCAACAGTTTCCATGATGTATATCAAACTGCACCCCCTGGTTGATGGGGACAATAAACTGGAGCACTGCCGAGCTCTCTCCAGCGACGACGACGACAGCTTCTGTGAAGCGGAGAGTGACGGGAGCAAGGACTGCCCAGGCCGAGAGCCATCTGCCTCATCCGCAGATCTCCACAGCTCAGGATACTCATCTGTCCAGAGTGTTAGCCCATCATCTACATGCTCCTCGTCCTCCCTCGTGACCCACACGTTCAGGACCTTTACCACATCACTTGGCACGCCATCTGCCAAGGCCCAGCCAGGTTTCCGCCTCTTGGTGCCCATGCAGAGGCCCTGGGGGACCTCCACCAGACAGGTGAAGAGGAAGAACGTAGCGGCGCATAGCGTAAGTGAGGTGGAAAGGGAAGATGAGGATTTGGAGGAGGATTTTTCAGCAGGCACAGGCTTCCTAAGCCTGTGAGTCTCCACGACCACATGCTGTTCAGACCACTTGCTCAGTTTCTAACCTGCAGAACTTTTAAATCGTTATCAACGTTCAACTATCCTGCGAGTCTGAGCTGGTCATTCAACTGCTAGAAGATCAAAGACGATAAGCATTTTAAGACTAGGCGAGAAAAAGGAACCGCTTGGCTTTCCTTTTCTATCACATTTCAGTTAGATGTTTACAGAAACAGAGAAGTAGAAATGCCTCCCAGGAAACCATAGTCGGCTCTAAAACCACTGGAATATCAGCTCGACTTTCCTCAGGAACCCAAAGTACTGGCTGCCATTTCTTTGTGCAACAACCTATCTCAGATACCATTTGAAAAGAAACAAAAACCTCAATGATTTATTATTTTCAGGGGTAAAAAGTGTTCTTTGTTATTAAAAAACAAGCATAATTGTCATGTTTGTGGTTGGTTTTGGTTGCCATCACCTCTGTTATGCACTGCCTGTACTGTATTTGAGTTATAACTGAAGGTGACTGCTGTTATTGAAAATATCTGCAACTGAAGTCTAAAAAATAGTTTTCTAATGATTTTTCTTCCTGAGTTTTGTTGTCCTGCAGCTTTTCCAAAGGTACTGTGTTGTAATTAGTTTTCAAAAATAACAGAGCTGTGAAATCAGTCACTTATAGCCTTAAATGGCTTCAGTTCAGTTTTGCGCAAGCTGTACTGTTGATGAATCATTTTGTTTACCTGTGGCACACTAATCCCATCAAGAGCCTCATACAGATGTTATCTTATTCACTAACATGAACTGATGCTTAAGCAAAAGAAAAAAAATCAAGATACTTGCTGGAATTTTACATTTTGAAAAGACCATTGAGGAAATGTAAAGTTAAGTTTCCTCCAAACTGAATCAAGTTTAGCACTTTTATCACGTGTGCATAGGAATGTACCATTTTTCCTAATTTTTCTGTTGACATTCAGTATTGAAGAATATTTTAATGAATGTGTTTCTTTATTTAACACAACACACTAGAAGAAGCCTTAGAGGGTTTTTGTGCCTCATTCAGGATGCAGAAGACATGTTGTCTAAATGACTGTGATTGACTAAATACATTTTAAACTGTTACTCCAGACTGGTTGTATTTTTTTAAGTGTACATATTGTTATGTATAAATGGGAGGAAGACAAAGACCATGTCACTACTACTTGAAATTATATTTGACTTATTCCCAAAAATATTTTCTTATTGTTTTTCTACAGTTCAGTGTATTCTTTGATGTCCACATGTAATTTTTGTACTGTTTGAATAAAAAAAAAAAAAAGAGTAATTAAGCTTTGTTTTTGGGCATCACTTTTATTACTTTGCTATTCACATAGGGATGTGTGATAGTTCCTCCACATCCCATAGTTTTTCACTTTTTTTACTGCTATAACCACATGGTTTCATCAATGTAGACCAACACAGATTTGTTTAGAACTGCTATGGGCAATGAAATATGGATTTTAAATTATTCCTTGTAGAAAGCAAAATGAAAAAATCACACATGAAAACATTCTTATAACTCTTAGCCAGGCAGAGTTATACATACCCCATATACGGTATGTGGTATGTAATACCACATACTGTATATTTGGCATGTTACTAAAAAAGCTTTAACAATTGGAAATCTGAAAAGTTGGACAAAATGGCATCCCCACAGCATGATGCTGCCACTGCTATGGTTCTGTGTCTGGTGGTGCGTGTTCAGAATGGCATAGTATGTGACAGTTTGGAATAGAATCAAATTTGATTGTATTTACATAAAAAAATTCCCAGAGAGGACTGAGAATTCTGTATTTTAAATCTGAAAATGTGTGAAAGTTTAGCATGAAAAATTAGTAGGATCCCTAAAACACAGAAAGACTTGCAGGATTTTTTTGTGGCTAATTTTAGGAAAAACGTAAATAGTACCAAAGAGATAATGTACTTTCATTGCATCATTTATTCTGTCCATGTGAGAGCACCAAAAAGCAATTATGCTCGTAACGGATATGGCATGCAGCCTGCATAATTGGAGGGCAACAATTAAGATGCATTATGGAAATCAACTGGATCTGGCCGTTTGATAATTGGAGCTAATGTTTTAAATGAATGCCTCTACCTCTGATGCAGTGTTCTATTTTTTTATCTTCTGTTTATATTTATATATATATGCAGGGGGAAAAATATTAAAAATCATTTTCATTAGTCTGAATCTTCCTGTTTGCTTGGGGGAATTATTTTTGTCACCAAGTGTTACAACAATTTTACTTGTGCAAAGACAAAAAGACAGGAGGTAAGGCTGAAAATAAAAGGGTCATTGTTAGTGATGATGGAAATGAGTATAACATATATTATTATCGTAGTGGCCTATATTGTAATTTTTTTTAATATACATTTTTGGTTTTTACAATGATTTAAAGAAGATTGAAATATTTAAAACACTAAAAAACCCCAGCTGCTGAAATCACGTGACACTCCAATTGTGGTCACGTGTTCCGTGTTTTGTTGACGTTTGTCGGTCGCTGGCTTTTTGTGGATGATTTTACAGACTTTATCCAGCCGCTGGTGCAATGTCATCGGCCTCTCTGGCAGGCAGCAAACTGGAAGGGAAACAGCCGGCCGAGCTTCGCTGCCAACGCGCTTAGCTCCTCCAGATGCAGCCGCACATCGACAGGGAGGCTCGCTGTGATGTTTTACGGACCCGAGTGAGAAAATAAGGAGGAAATTGTTTTCACCTCGACTGGAGGAGAGCGAGAGATAAAGAGCGAAAGACCACCGTTTATATTCCGAAACTGTTTAATTTTAAGGTAACTTTTCATATTTGCATAATAAGACTTTAAATGGTCAATTCCATCTACAAGCCTGCAGATAAATGTAAATATAAAACGTCAATATTTCCTTTTCCCTTTTTGTCCAACGTTTCTACCTAGCTCCATCGTTTGCATTCGTGAGATCCCTTAGGAATTGACAAGCAGCTGTATTGTCCAATCAGATGAGCGAGAATTCGGCCCCTAGCCAATCAGAGAAGAGAGAGACAGTTTCTATTTTTCAGGAAGGAGTCCATGTCTTTTACGGCATTATTGTTTACTAAAACAGATGTACAAAGAAATCGTTGTCTTGTCGATACATAGCACATGACCTTTTAAACTGAATTAGGCAACGAATACGTAACATAAACCCAGAAGTATCATAATAATAGAATCGTCCGAAAGTCAGACAAATGCTGCCATTGTTAGCGTTATTACGCGTTCAGACTTAATTACGTGATTATGCATAGGCAAAATAAGGCAAAAATGAGTTGTACGGTTGTCCATTTGTGAAAAATAATGTTATTTTAACCCGAGCACTTCTTTTTTCTTTTTTTTTTCTTTTTTTTACTATGCCTGACAAATGGATCTCCGTAGTTACATTTGCATAGGTCATTTTTTAAAAATCTTTATAAATGTATTGATATATGTTGTAAAAACTGACTTTAAAAATACGAAATTGTGGAAAATAATACTTTTTTAGCCATCGTTTTTTTTCACGTTACAATCACAACTTTATTTTCCACATTTCTTTCACAGCTTATGATAAATGTCTAAATAGTTATCAACACAATAAAGACAATTTAAAATCTAAAGCTTCCATCGGTGTAAATATTTTTTATTTTTAACTGTATGGCTGACCAGCATAAAGCAGCACATAACTATGAAGTAGAAAGAAAATGACCCTCCACGCCAATCTCAGGTGTTTTGCAGCCTCTAACATGTTTCGTTCCAGGATCTCCACAGTGTCATTCAACCATCACCATGTTTCACAATAGGGATATCCACAAATAGCATTTTGATATAGGGTCAAGAATAAATAATTGGTTTTACCTGACCAGAGAACATTTTTTCCATGCGTTTGCTGGCTTAACTACATGGCGGGGATTTTCTATCCTTTCTTTTAGCAGTTCAACAAAAAAACACTTTTGTAGCTATTTGAGATGACTAAGATAATTTGGTAATTATAACACTGTCGATTGCTCAATTTCACTTCTCTTTTTTTGTTTTGTTTTCTTCATTTATTTTGAAATGGAAACTGAGAGATCAGAGTCCTTTGCAGGCATTATTTCAAAATTTGCATAGTTTAGTGCCTTTAAAAAACAAGTAAAAACCCCTGTAAAATGTTAATGTCTTCTTTTTTTTCAGCCCCTACAGAAAGCTGCCTGGTTGGTGCCTTGTGTCTGTTCAGCTATGGCTATCGCTAGACAATTTGGACTGCTGGTGTGGAAAAATTATCTTCAGCAAGTGAGTAGGACATTCAACCCTTTTCTGTCCTTATTAGGTCCCATCATGGTTTACAACTGCATATTGTCTGGTTTTGAGTTTGGTTGAACTCAAAGAGCAGCTTGTATAACAGTTTTTAAGTGATGGGCTTTTGGACACGATAAATAAAATAAAGTGACTAACATTTTGCATTAACAATTTCAGATATGTTCCAGCCACCTTAAAATAAATATCTATATTATGCTGCATTATGTCACATGCTTTCTTCTTCCTTATATAGTTTTCATGAACTGTCTCGTCTTCCTTCATTTAAGTTTTTAGAGGTATTGTGAAAGAAATCATGAGACTAAACAAGTCAGATGTTTTCCCAGAACACCATATCATAAGATTCAAAGGCTGACGGTGTACAGATGATAGGAAGTAATTCTTCTATTCAACAATGTTTAATTTTTCCCACCCACAGAGAATACTGGCACAGCTCTGTTTGCCTATTACTGATAGTAGCTGCTTGCATGAAGCAGAACATTATTATCAGACAATGACAACAATAAGTTAGATTATTGGGCAATGGAATGGCCTGTTGGCTATGAATCATACGTGCTTCAAAATATTAAACCCTCTGGAAACGTCTGTGTGAGATTGTGGTTCCTGAAGAATTTCCATCAGAAAGCAAATTAGATAAAATTTAATCTAGAAAAGTTTTTTGGCCTATTTTTTTTTTTTATATTCAGCATTAAACAGAAGTGCTTAGAATCTGTTTTATGTTTTTACTCTCCTTTACGGAATGTGAGCCTCAATGCTTGGGAGTTTTTTTTGTCTATCTGAATTCCATGTCGTGTTTATATGCCGAGATAATGACTGAATATCAAAGCTGCAAAAATATTATAGATGTAATTTTTTGGCCTTAGAGAATTAATTGGTTCCAGAAGAGACTTTGTGTTGCTTAAATCCACCCTTCCCTTCTTTCAAAGTAAAGTCCAATTTTTTATTGATTCTGCGTAAACCTGATCTAATGCTGATGTCATATTCAGTTATGACACAGACTTGGATTTGATAATAAACATCCAATGTCCTGAAACTGTTCATCTCACTTTATGCTTTAACTACTGGTCAATGAAGTCAAGCATTTTTTTCCTGAATAGAAGTAATAATCTGATAAACAAATCTAACGCACTTTAAAATAATTTTGACTTTTTGAAAGTGCCATAAAACTACATTTGACTTTTTTGTATTTGTGTTTCTTGTTTTAACTTTTCCAAATGTCACAAAAACAGATTTTAATGTATTTTAAAGTTTGTTTTTATGCAACAAACCAAGGATTTGAAGAATTTTGCATTCTGCATTCTGAAACTTGCATTCTGGTTCTATGTTCCTGCTGAACCTGAAAGATATGCACACCTTAGCAAGACACTTTATGTATTTTCACGTATTTTTGTTTTAATCTATATTTCAACTTGACTGACTGCTATGGAAAACAAATCTCCGATTTCTCCTCTCCAGAAACGTCAGATTCTGGTGACACTGGTGGAGATCCTCTTGCCGCTGCTTTTCTCTGGCATCCTTATTGTGCTGCGTCAGAAGGTGCCTTTTCAGGATTACCCAAATGCCACAATCTATGAGAGCTTTCCTGTCAACATTTTACCCAGCCGTATTTCACGAGACCTGCAGCTGGGCTACGTGCCCAGTAACTCCAGCGTGGTGCGTCAGGTGGCGGAGGACGTCCGAGGCAGCCTGTCCCTGCACTCAGGTGGGTAATCATCAGATAGGGTAACGGGCATGGGGCCACCGTTGTAACTGGTAAGACAAATACCACAGGCTTCTCAATGTTTGTGGATCAGGACGGAGCTGGGAATACTGGTTCCTCTGGAAACAGCTCTCAGGAGAGAAAACATGCCATACCCTAGTCCTTTCCTTGTAGACAGGGAAAGAAAGGCAGCATGGACAATATAGCATGTCTGTCTGCTCCCTCAAGACACAGGCATAACGTCTCTTTGGTTTCTCCATACGCGTACATACCTTTTCTGCATGACTAGTCTTCCAAACAAACACTCAGGACACCTGACAGCTCTGCAAACATTATGACACATTTGGATTCATTTTGACAGACAGATAGACATACACACAGTGGCTGCTGTGTAAAGCAAAGATGGGTGAATGCACTAGCATTCACAAGTTTTCCTGTGGTCAGACAGGTCAGACATGTGAGATCCCACACTGGATCTCACATGTCATTAATTCTGTTTGAATTAATGAATAATTCAAACAGACGAAAAATACAGAGGGGAAGTTGGAGGGGAATGAACTGAATTACATTTTATTATTGTCGCATGCATGTGATCTCTGAAGTTAAAACTTGGACTGCATGCTTAAAATAGAATGTTTTTTTAACAGTAGGTTCATATTTAACTACTGCTGTAGGTGATCTGCACAATACTAAATAATCTAGTTTTTGTAAACGCTGATAGCAGGGAAAAGGATATATGGTTTTACATCAGTAAACCACTGAAATTTATAGGGCTTGGACAACGAGGACATTAATCAGAGAAGCAGCCAAAGTCCATGTTGATCTGCAGAGACTCACTGCATTACACAGGGCAATACTGGAAAAAAAACCTGTTGGAGGTTGCAAAAGGCTTTAGACTGAGTTGTGGGTTCACTTTCCCATGCGGTGATAACCCTACAAATACTGGCAGAGTTACAGTAAATTGGCTTTTCAAACCATATTCATGTACTAGAATGACCCAGTCAAAGTTCAAATCTAAATTCTACTAATAAACTGTGGCAAGACTTGATTCTAAATGCAGTTCAACTGAGTTCTGGCCACTTTGCAAAGAATTGTAAAATATTTCAATCTCTGCATACGCACAGCTGGTAGAGAATTGGTAATTGTTGCAAAAAGTACAAATTGAATGTATTAAGAAAGGGCAGCAGAACTCTCAGGTTTTTAGTGGAAAGAAATGCATGCTTTTCTTTCCACTTTACAAATGTGCTCTATTCACATAAAATACTCAAAGTGCATTGAAACTTGTGGTTTCAAAGAGAAAATTTGAAAAAACTCAAGGGGTAAAAATAGTATTGCAAGGTGCTGAAAATATGACTCTAATTTTCTTTTCTAATTATACAGTTACATTTGCTTCTTTTATGTTTGCCCACTAGCAAATAAGGCACAATAATCTCTCATTAAGCTGTACTGAAATTGCCAGCAACCTATGTGATTATTGTTTAAGCTTTTGGTTTGGCAGCTGCTTGCATTCCCTTCCATTCCCTCAGATTGTCTTTTACGCAATGTTTGTTTTATGAGGCTAACCCAGATTTAACCCTGGCACTGATACAATACTTACAGTTTATGCAGTACTCACAATATCTTTGTATTTGTTTGATAGAAGAATAGAAAATGACAAGTTCGGGAAAAAAAATGGATTTAATAAACACTGTGGGGGAAACTAAAAATAATTATCTATTGTTGATGTCTGTTTGGGGAAGTCACAGTATTCAGGATGGCAGCCAGATCTTGGCTATTTCCCTGCTCGTGAGAGTTAAACATAGAAACCAAGAGGCAGACATGGGCACAGTTGAACATGAGAGAGAAGTACCACTTTTTGTGTTTGTCTTGGTCGCAGTGCGTGGCTTTGAGACGGAGGAGCAGTTTGAGAAGCACGTTCGAACCGACCCTCAGTCGCACCAGATATTGGCCGCTGTCATCTTTGAGCACTCCTTCGCTCATGACGATGAGCCCCTACCCCTGCAGGTAAAAGGCATCGCATTCTCTGTCACACCCATGCTATGTGCATTTGAATACTCGGTCAACAATCCTGAAGCTGATCTCTATGTAAGGAGAAAAACCAGCATTGCTGGTTTAGCCCCTCTGGTCCACTTCCTTAAAATGTTGTTGATTTACTGGTTCAGAGTTGACAGCTTGGATAGAAGGAAGAATCCAGTCTAATTTCATTGAGTCTGGAGAGTTTAACAGTTGAGATAAAACATTTATTCTTGCGCAGCCAGAAAAACTAGAAGAGCAGAGCTCTGTGCTGTAAAGGAAACACTGATGCTTACCGCAGTGAAAGGAAATGAACCTCGACTAGAGTAAATCACCAACATCACCACTGTATACCCTGTCTCATTACATTTTACACCTTTACTGTTTTCACTTCAGTTCACCTGCAGTCACAGTCATAAAATCTGAGACAACAATTGCATAAAAGTCTAATGTCAAACAGTAAACTGTTCACATACAAGCATTCATTCCTTTCAAGCATTTTTTCTTTTGTTTACAAAGTAGTGCGTTCAGAGGCTCATTTATCAAAGCAACAAAGTAATACATTGAAGAAGAATTAGATAAAACTTGACAGTGGATAATATTTCAGTGTAGTTCCTAATATATGTGGTTACATTTCTCATAAGATATAAATAGTCAAATGCGACAAGCCTCAAGTTGCTGAACTGGCTAATCACCACAAAAAGTATCGCAGCTATACATAGGTATATTTAGATTTGTAGATTTATCTACAAATCTATTGTCGTATTACTGAAGCTTCACAGTTTTCTATTTTTATTGAAATTAGTCGCTCTTTATTTACAGTTGAAACCAGATTTTTAAATACACTGTGTAAAAAAGCAAACAACCATTTTTTTCTTACTGACATTGAATCAGACTAAACTTTTTTTTTTACATCAGTTAAAATTACCAGAATTATTTCTAATTATTATTTACTAAGTAGCAGGAAAAATATCCAAGATATTGTAGATATTTAAAAATAATTTCTTCAAATTCAGAATTTTACATTTGTTTTATTTGTTTTATTGTGTCTGTATGTATTTTATATTTCAGTCTTTTCTATTTTATAATCGCATTGTATTTTATGATTGTGTATAGCACTTTGGTCCTGTTGGTGTAGAAAGTGCTTCATAAATAAAGTTGGTATGGTACATTTATATCCATAGTATCTGTTAGAATGTTTTTTTTTTAACTTTATGACTTGAGTAAAAGGTTTTGGATTTCCTTCTGCAATCTTCTCACAAACATTTTCTGGTATTATGGCCCATTGTTCCTGACAGAAATAGTGTTAATGTGTCCGGTCTCCAGGCTTATACACCTTTTCAACTAAGCCTACTAATCTCATACAGCACTGAAATCTAGGCTTTGCGAATGCCACTCCAAAACATTGACTTTTTCATCCTTAAGCCACTTTGTTGCTAATTTGGCAGTATCTTCTGAGTCATTGACTCACTAGCACCCAAGCTTTAATATTCTACATAATCTCTTGAGATGTTTCTTTAAGATTTCCATCTCATCACCTTCCTAAAGTAATGACCTAAGTCACCTTTTGCCAAAAGTGTTGTTTTTTTTTTTAACCCAAATCTTCTTCTGGCAATAAATAACTTGGGCCATTATTTTAAGAAGGAAACAATATGATGTTCTTTCCTCATGATGTCATCTGTTTTAGGAAGTGCACCAATCCATTCTGCACCAAAACACCCCCACAGCATACACAGCTGGTGCTCTCAGGCTTGGAAAAATTTCCCCTTAGCCACAGATTAGTTTCATCATGTTACAAAACATGAAGTTACTGAGTGCATTTGCAAACTTTAATCTGGCGTTCTGTGGTTCATTTTAGACTATTTAGCTCGTTCCTCTATGATGTTGATGCAGGACTTTTATTTATGCGGATAAACCAGCATCTTTACAAGATCTTTTTCTTTTGTTCTGTGACTGAGATGCACATTTCTCATCAAAACCATTTCACCTCTGGGACATAAAACATGTCTTTGTCCTGAAGGCATATTGAAGGTTACACGTAACCATATTCTGGATTCTTTAATATAACTATTTGAACAGAAGATTGTGACACCTTCAGTTAACAAAACCTTTAAAGGAGCTTTAGACTCTGCCAGAGAGGCTAAGCATTAAGCTTTGCTCTAAAGTTGATTATGATTTTGGTGTTTTTATTTAATTTTCACTCTCTTGACTTACAGGTGAGCTACCACCTGCGCTTCACCTTCACCCCACGCAACGCCCCACCTAGGGAGAAGTCCGAACTGAGCCCAAACAGTGACCTGGACTGGCATACTCTCAGCCTCTTTCCCCTTTTCCAGCTGCCAGGGCCAAGGGAGCAGCATGACAAGGATGGTGGGACACCAGGTGACAACGAATTTTTGTGCATAAATATCTTAAAATCCTCATATGTTATTGCCAAATTCTGTAGATTTCAGTGAATAATTTCTTCAACCCAGATCAATGATGGCAGATTTACATTACTAACTGTGCGTTGTTAAAATGCATTTTTTCATACCAAGGTTATTACCGTGAGGGCTTTCTGGCAGTCCAGCACGCAGTGGACAAAGCCATCATGCGATCCCACAACAGTACTGGAGCAGACCGTCTGCTGAAACAGACCAGGGTGGTTCTGTCACGCTTTCCTTACCCTAGTTTTATCTATGATGTCTTCATCTTGGCCATTCAGAACCAGCTGCCTCTTCTCTTAGTGCTCAGCTTCACTTACACGTCCCTCAACATAGTGCGAGCTGTGGTGCAGGAGAAGGAACGGAAGCTCAAGGTATTGTTACGTGCCCCTGTAGGAAAGTAGCTTAAATGATTAATTCAGCCGTAAAACATATACATTACCTTTGCCTTGTTTATCTTGTCCATTTCAGGAGTACATGAGGATGATGGGCCTCAGTAACTGGCTGCACTGGAGTGCATGGTTCCTGATGTTCTTCCTTTTCCTCTCCATTTCAGTGTTTTTTGTTACTCTGCTCCTCTGTATCCGGGTGAGTTTGTGACCAAAACAATCCCCTTTATTCTGATGTAAAAATAACATGACTTTATGGTTACTGTTGTGTTTACTTACCGCATGTATGGATCCAATGAAACAATGTAAATCTAACTTAAAGCTCAGTGCTTTTAAGTGGTGGTTCAGCAAAAATGACTACAAAGGTTGTGCTCTCAGTGAATCATTTAGAAACATCTAATCGCTTGGAGAAACAGAAGGAATAAAGAAGACAGATTTACCAAAATGCAAAAAAAATATCAAATATCTTTTTACTTCTCCATCTTAATCAGATTATTCATAGATTAATTAAAGTCTACATTTGTTGATTTTAATATTTATTCTGTTGGAAACTTGTGTTGTTTAAGATAATATTACTTATACGTTGTTTTTTTTTCTCAAAAAGATTAAATATGTGTTATGGAAGCTGATAGATTTTTTTTGACCTTACTACATCTCCTGAGTGCTGTTATTGAAGGCTGGTTAAATTGCAAATGCTTGTTTGAAAGTGAATTTTAGCAGCAGAGGTATTTAAGTGAGCTGATAGAAAACAGACAGCTGTCAATCAGATAAAAGAACGATTAAGCAACACGTTCTGTTAGCCAGATAAATAAAACATTGCCTGCCAACAT
Source organism: Xiphophorus couchianus (assembly GCF_001444195.1). Classification (NCBI taxonomy): domain Eukaryota; kingdom Metazoa; phylum Chordata; class Actinopteri; order Cyprinodontiformes; family Poeciliidae; genus Xiphophorus; species Xiphophorus couchianus. The sequence goes on along the minus strand of NC_040243.1, from coordinate 12,029,978 downwards.
TTTCACAGTAGTGGCATTTTGAAAGCACCAAAAAAACCCATGCAATGGACACCTCCACACACTTCTGTGGGATGGTGCTACATCTGTAGTGTTATTGTGAAATTTTAAAGTTCATTGTGAGCAGAAAATTGCACTTGGTGACATTTTTTCTTGGGTTTTCTGTCCAGAAATTTTCTGTCTCTTTTTCGTAAGCATATTATTTGAAAATCCCTTTCATCACTGTTTAAATTATGCATTAGGCCGGATGCCTCCTTGACAGTCCATGTTATTGATTTAGGTGAGTCCTAACGGTGCAGTGCTGAACAACAGTGACCCCACCCTGGTCTTTGTCTTCCTGCTGGTCTTCACTGTGGCCACCATCAACTACAGCTTCATGATCAGTGCCTTCTTCTCACGAGGTGGGTGGCTTTGTCTGTTTGTAGTGGGTAATTAAGTCTCCTTTTCACTGGGTTTTTTTGTGCTGCACGTGTGGTCAAATGATTTTTTTTCCCCCCAAAAAGTACAAGTTGTACAACAGTTTGCAGTTTATCAGATTCTCCCCCTTAGTTCAAACAATGACTTAACAGAAATATGTACAATCTTTATATGCACAAATCATATGTACCTTTTAATGGTTAAAGGTAATTTAGTGATCAAATTACCTTTAATGTTTAAAGGTAATTTAATGTAACTTAAGTGGTTTTTTCTAGATCACAAATGTTCTGCTTACAGTAAATCTTAGAAAACATGCATAACAGGAGGCTTTAGTGGTCATTTTAAATCTCAGCATCTCATTGATAACCTCAAAGATAAAACAAGCTGCGTAAGCCTCTCCTTTTTCACTTCCCTTTTCTGCTTTCTTTGCTCTTTCACTCAAAGTCCATCCATCAAACCAGAATCCATTTCGTTTAACTTTTCTCCAACAATGCAGCTAAAATTGCGGCGGTTTCAGACCAATTTTTGCTCCATTTTGCTACAACAGTCACACACAAGTTGTTATTCATTACATGAAAAGTATCTTGAGTACATCACTTGGAAATGTTTACAGAAGGAAGGTCTTGGAAAGCTTGAGATCAATTATTTACTCTTTTAAGACTGACATCGGTGCATTGATATGTTGTTTCAAAATGTGACCTCACTGCACTTTTTCACCTGTGACTCATTTTTCTTATCTGTGTCAGAAAATTCACTTGGTAATCTTGACCTGCATTACCTCTATTACTCTTGTTTTCAGCTATCACTTCAGTCTACCATTCCTGACCTTTGCATTGTTGATAAGCTGACTCATTTAAATAATGGCAACTGTTGCTACTCTTATAAAACTTAATTTTAGGAGGAGATAATGGCATTTGACCAATGGATGTTCCAGTTGAGCTCAGAATGTCACATTGACTGCTACAAGTGGTCTTTGATGGGTTCATGTTGTGCTCATTGGAGTTGTAAGCAGAAGCAGCTCCTAGTCTGTCAGTTTTGCTTCCTTTCCCATTTTTCCTCCCTTAATGTTTTATCTGAACCTCCGGGAAGATTCACGTTGCCAAACAAGGAAATGGCTTTTTGAAGAGCTCACAAAATCCTTTGCCTGTCAGCTATTTGCTTTCATTTATGTTATTGAATTGTATCAGCCAGCAGAATATATCTGTAATGTTTCTTTTGCAAGATTGCTCCCATTTTTAAGATGAATTTTCAACATTTTCTCTAATGCTTTTTAGCCAACGTGGCGGCAGCAGCGGGCGGCTTCATCTACTTCCTCAGTTACCTGCCTTATTTGTTCTTGTGGCCTCGCTATGACTTACTGAGCCACGCTCAAAAAGTGTCGGCCTGCCTTATCTCCAACGTGGCCATGGCCATGGGAGCTCAACTTATAGGAATGTTTGAAGGCAAAGGTGAGGTTTGTGATCAAACTCAACCCCTGAAATGCTACAGTTTTCTTTGTTATTTCAAGTATTTATTATCAATTCTTTGCTCCTCAGGTACTGGAATCCAGTGGTCAAACCTGTTTGACTCTGTGACAGTGGACGATGACTTCTCCATGGCCCAGGTTCTGTGCTTGCTGCTCTTTGACTCGGTGCTTTACGGCCTGGTGGCCTGGTACATGGAGGCTGTGTTTCCCGGAGAGTACGGAGTGCCTCTTCCATCTTACTTCTTTCTACTGGTACGCCAGTCATCAAAACACCAAATGCAAAAGAAACTTCTGGGGCTTAGGGATAAGAGTGCAAATTGATATTTTAGTATTTTGTCAATTATGGTTTTAATTGGTGTTTCAAACTGAAAAAGAAGGCCTGAAAATGTGAACTTGATGGTTGATAAAAATCCCTAACGCTTCTTCAGCACAGCTTTTGTAAACTTGGACTCTATGCAATTTTCTTTTATTTAAATACCGTACACTAAACTGCATGTGCTTTATCCAATTTAGGAACCGGTATGTTTACTACTGTTACCTTTAAATGTAAATCAGAAATAATCAAAGGGTTTTTAGAATATAAAATAGACAGGCTAATGAGCAGAAATATTTTCTAATTGTAGTTTGCACCATTAAAGTATCACCTGGGCCAATTTTTAGACTCATCTCTCCAGGACTCAAGCTAACACTGTCAGTAACATCAACATTTTTTAAAATGTAGCAGAAATTTAAGATAATTAAAAAATGTGCATCCCTTCTTCACATTTACAGCAACTCCTCCAAAATCAAACTGTTGTAAATATCTACATTCCAAATGCACACTGTTGAGTCGAACATAACACAAAATATAAAGAAGCAAAAAAGACTGAGGTAGAGGTATGTGGATAATGTTTCAGTGGCTGATAGATATAGTTACTTCACCCACTAAAATAAACATGAAGTAGCAGCAGAGTTTACAGATTTCCCTTCTGACAATATTACGTTATTAATGCTAGTTGTAGCTTCAAGATAGAAAGGAACAGGCCCTGCACTGCAACAGTTTTCATGCAGGCATGTGCTTGGACAGACTATTATTTGGTGTGGCTTCAGTGCATGTCATTAATAGTTAACATAAAAAATTTTCGCAAGGCAACAACTGATATGACGCCAATGTTACTGTTAATAGGTGAGCATCCATGCACACATAGAAACACATAAGATAAGAATACATGGATCTGTTTGCAGCCTCGCTACGGGGAGGGTTTTTTTTTCTTCATTTTAGAGTCAGGCACTCCTTGACAGGTGTAGTTGATAAAGACTTTATACAGAACGGCGGTTGTCATTTTGGTCTGTTTAATGCATTTTTCTTCTTCCAAACACCAGTAAGTGGGGGTGTGTAAGAGCCCAAGAGAGACATCTGCTTTCAGTGAGACTGGTTTTGATACGGAGAGATTGGAAGAGACTTAAAATGGGAGGCTCAAGCATGTCAGCCAGAATGAGACCTTCAGGTTCAGCTGGTTAGAATAACAGGAAGTCCTTACCAGCCAACACAAACACTGTTTATCTTTACAACAACTTTGTGTGATCCCAAAGTGACGTTTCTTTACACAAACACATGTGTTTTTACACAAAAATAAATTCCTGGTAATTCGTTTCCCAGCTGGTCAGGAATTCAAGGGACTGCCAGTAGGGTGTGGTTTAGACGCTGACGCACGTCTGTCAGCATCCATTGTGTGTGTGAGGATGGTGGGCAAAAAATGAGCTTTTATTCTGACTCTTAGGAAGAAACATTCTCTTCTCGTGCACATAAACATCAATCCTGCAGCTCAGCTGTGCTCCTTTGTTTCCTCTGTCTAATCCCTATTATTTGTAAGTGAAAATGTAATGTTTTCAAAAGCATTGATAACAGTTCTTGCGTATTTTGTTTTAATCTTCTGAACCGCAGCCTTCATACTGGTGCAGCAGCCCTCGCATGGCTATGGTAAACGAGAAAGAGGAAGATGAGGATGCAGAAAAAGCTATGAAGGGAGAGTTTATAGAGGAGGAGCCAGCTGGAGTAGTATCTGGAATAAAGATTAAACACCTCACTAAGGTAAGAGGCTGAAGACCGACTATCTCTTGGGTATTAAAGGCTCTGGGTCCCAGGTGTGCACACGTTATGGTAATGGTTGCACTGGTTCTGGGTATCTCCCTCTGCCAGGAGTTCAAAGTAGGGAACAAGACACGGCAGGCGGTGCGAGAGCTGACGCTGAACATGTTCGAGGGGCAGATCACAGTGGTGCTGGGACACAACGGTGCTGGGAAGACCACCACACTGTCCATGCTTACAGGTCACCAGTCACAAACATGACCGGAAGCAAACACTGACCATGCACATCAAATGAGTCACCTAACTGGGATCTGTTCTGTTTCCTTCACATTGCAGGTCTGTTTCCTCCCAGCAGCGGTCGGGCCTACATAAATGGTTACGACATCTGTCAGGACATGGCTTTGATCCGACGCAGTCTGGGCCTCTGTCCTCAGCATGACGTTTTGTTTGACAACCTCACAGTGCGAGAGCATCTGCTCTTCTATGCACAGGTATTGAACGATATAGCAACATGCAAAGTTACTTATAACTGTAAACTGATCTTATGATTTTTCCTCACAGCAAAAGGTAAACATGAAACACTTTATCCAGTGGTGCCACTGTTTTCAAGAACTGCTTTCTAATTAGATGCAAGTTTAAGGTGTAAAGGAGCTTAAAATGACCTCTTAGACTGAAGGTCAAAACTTATTTGTTGCCCGTTGACTTAAATATAAAAATATGAAGCTAGTAAATAGAAATGGATTATTGTTTGTTATGTAAATGTTTATTTTATACAGCTAAAAGGCTTCTCCAAGGAGCAAATTTCAGACGAGGTGGATCGTATCATCTGCATTTTGAACCTGGAGGACAAGCGGCATTCTCGCTCCAAGACCCTCTCTGGCGGCATGAAGAGGAAGCTTTCCATCGGAATCGCCCTCATTGGGGACTCCAAGGTCAGGAACTTTACAAATGCCTTTTATGGTCATTCATTTACTTAATGTCCCCCTCCGTCAGTGAATACCTCCTCTGCTCCTACCTCCAGGTCGTCATGTTGGATGAGCCCACGTCGGGGATGGATCCATCAGCACGACGGGCCACCTGGGACCTTCTCCAGGGAGAGAAACGAGGTCGCACCATCCTGCTCACCACTCACTTCATGGATGAGGCCGACCTGCTTGGTGACCGGATTGCCATCATGGCAGGAGGCGAGCTGCAGTGCTGCGGATCGCCACTATTCCTGAAGAACAAATACGGTAAGAAAAAGGTGGAGGGCGCTGCAGCAGGCCTTTGCCTGAAGAGATTTTTACAGGGTGTACATTTTGTTCTTTTAATATTAAAAACAAGTTCAGTCTCTCTCTTCTGTTCACTTTATATATTGAGACTTAATTTCACCTTTCCTGACCTCTAGGGAAACTAAAATGCAATGATTAGGTAGCAGTTGTAAAGGCTTCAGCTGCTTTGCTTAACCCTCCTGTGGGCTTAAGAGATGGGGTCAATCGGACCCCACAAGCTTTTTACCCTATGCACGATCTGGTACAGTCACTCTGCCTCCGCATGAATTTTTTTTGTTTTGTGGGATTTTGGGAACTGACTGTCTGATGGGGCACCTGCCACCCCTGGCTTCTGCACTGTCTGACTGTGACATCTGCCGCTCTCCTCCTGAGCGTTTCGCTAAAACCACAAGAGAGTTAAATACGATTGTGGAAAAAAAAGAAAAAGACAAGAATCGTGAACAGAAAAAATGCAAATCAAAGCCAAATAAAAAAAGTTATTTAAACAACTTATACATATACTGCATTGACAAAAGTACATTGCACTTCTTACATGGATTTTAAGGATCTGGATCAATGACCTAGTGGCTTTGCCAATATAATATCTTAACATTTCCAATTTTGCATTGCTTAGTAAAGGAAAAATTATTATAAAAATAACATGTATGTTTGCGTTTGTTCGCCAGGTGCTGGCTACCACATGGTGATTGTCAAAGATTCACTTTGTAATGTATCAGAGATCACTCGCCTTGTCCATATGTACGTTCCCAATGCTACAATGGAGAGCAGCGCCGGAGCCGAGCTCTCTTACATCCTGCCTAAAGAAAGCACCAGCAGGTAAGTTATGCTGCCCCAGATCATTCATGCTAAAGCTCTTGTAATCACAGTGTGGGCGGCCTTCCAGGTATTAGATTCACAAAACCCCAAATCAGTGACTAAGTTGTAATTATTCTGAACTGATTTATGAGGAGTACATTTTGTGAGTCAGCAAATGACTCACAATTAAATCTGGAGTCACTTGGTGTGTTAGCAGTTAGCTCAGATTTGTTTCTCATTACATCTAAAATGAACATCATTACTTTTTTATTTTTGTCTCTTTTTACATACATTTTTGTACATTGGGTCAAACAGTAGAAGAGTATATTATTTAACAAGAACATTATTGTGGAAATTTAAGTGGTTTTAGGCTATCACTTTTTCGACCTTGCTATACCTTGACCCCTGTTCCCATTGACAGTTGAAAGTCAGAAGGTGATGTACAGTGTAGCACATCTCTTTTGTTTGTTTATGCAGGTTTGAGCTGCTGTTTGCTGAGCTGGAAATGAACAAAGAGGAACTGGGAATTGCAAGCTATGGAGCCTCAGTGACCACCATGGAAGAAGTTTTCCTCAGGTAGGACACAGGATCTTCCTTATTTTCTCAACCACACCTTTTTTTTGTAGGAGCAATGTTTGTCTTCAGATTCAAACTAAGCTGGAGCTGATGTTTACCTTCCTCCTTTGTTCATATAACTCCAGTTCCTGCTGCTCATTTATCACGTCTTTCTGCTTACTCATGGGTTTGATTCTGTATCTGTGGCAACTTGCGCGCAGTCGCTTCCTCTGCTGTGGACTTAGCTCTGCTTGCTGCTGATACTGGATGTTTAATGATAACTTCGCTGCTTCCAAAGCCTCATTATTTACAAGTCCTGCTGAGATTCTGTTCATACCGAAAACATCAGATATGTACCGAGACTAGCTTTTATTTGAAAACCTTAATAAAAGACTTCATATTTAGTTTTAAAAATGCATCCAAGTGCTTTTTTACCCTTTGTTGTCACTTTGCAGTGAGTAGAATGCTATAAACTAAACAAAAACAGTAAGTGATAATAATATTCCCCTACTTCTGGGTATCTGAACAAACAAGTGGGACAAAACAAGACCTGAAAGGGTTTATTGATTTCTAATTTCCTGAAAACCTGAAGTGTTCTGAGAAAAGATTAAAACTTTGCACAGTGGGAACAAAGATTTTGTTTTCATGCTTTTAAATCAAAATATATTGATTATCTGTCATTCCTTACTTTTTCTGTGAAACATTGATGTGAACGTCTCTAACTGACCTGACCATCGTGCTGGTGACAGTGATATTTATTCACTGCTAAGTGCTGTGGATATGTCTTGGCCACATCCGACATGGACAGTTTCTAGTTGCAAGTCTCCCGTGGGGCTGACTAATTGTTCTGCTCCTTGACCAGACTACCTACAAAAGCATTTCAAGCATATTTCTCTGGATTCCTTGCATTCAAACAGTATGGGGTCAGTAAAGGATGCTCTTTCATAGAGATTGTGCAGCACTCTGTTTCCTACCGGTTTATTGAGAGAAAAACCCTCAAAACTTTCACAATGCATTGTGAAAGCTGCATTGTGTTTTCTTCAAGAATGTGCTTGCAGCAAGCACATTCTTGCTTCAAGAGAGAGCAAGAATGTTTAACTTTTTAAAGTCAAAATCTCATTTTCACTGGGAATTCTGTTTGAAGTCCGAAAATTTTGTTTGCAGGAAGTCTGACCACTGCACTGGTCTTTAAAAAGTAGCAATTTATTTATCCATAGGTTAAAGAAAACAACTTTTCTACTGTGTTTTTTTATTTTTTCTTATGAAAGCTAAATTTAAATCCTGGCGGTAAAAAAAAAACAAAAGACAAAGTCTGTGGTCAATTTATGTCTGCAGAGTTGGAAAGCTGGTGGATTCTAGTTTGGACATTCAGGCGATCCAGCTGCCAGCCCTTCAGTACCAACATGAGAGACGCTCCCATGACTGGACCACCGACGACGCCAGCAGCATCAGTGGGCTGACAGATGTCACTGATTTCACAGACAGTGGAACACTCATCTCTGATGATGGGTCAAACATTAAACTGAACACAGGGGTAAGACTGCAGAAGTTACATGTTATATTCAGGGTATAACATCCACAGCTCTGTTTGAGTTCTGCCGGGTTTGCGTCAACAGGTCAGACTCCACCTGCAGCAGTTTTATGCCATGTTTCTGAAGAGGGCACTATACAGCTGGAGGAACTGGAAGGTGATGGTGGCTCAGTTCTTGGTCCCTTTGATCTTCACTGTTGTGGCCTTAGTGGTGGCGCGCACCCTCCCTAACCACCAGGACGCCCCCCTGCTGAGGCTGGCCCTCAGCCACTACGGTCCCACCAGGGTCCCTGTGGCCCTGCAGCCAGGCGCGGGTTCGCTTTCTTCTTCTTTAGCAGAAATGTATACATCCCAACTCCCGGCCCAACTGGGTGAGCTGAGAAACATCACAGGTGAGACACTGAAAGAAAGAAAATGACTAACTCTTGGTATCTAGCTAACATTGTTACAAAAAGTTCTTTTGAATGGGGGGGTAAGGGATTCTTTCTTAAAATTGGATCAACCCACCAAAAAGTGTCACACAAGAATCTCAAACACTCTATGTGACTCAAAGCAGCAACAGTCAGCACATAATCTGTAAGGTACATGAAGTACAGAGACTTGTGGATTCCAAAACTTTAGAAATTGCTGCAAATATGGTCAGGTAGGTGTAAAATGTCAGAACAAAGATCATCAACCAGACAAGTCAAGGTGTACTTAAAAATGACTTAATACTGTGTAAATGTATATAGGAATTAACAATTTAAAACCAAATTGCATGAAGATGTCAAATCACAATCTGCTTTCTTTCTTTTTGACTATTTAGATTTCACTAATTACGTCCTGACCAATGCAAAAGCAGAAGGCGGGATCTTTAACGAGCGCTGTGTGGTGGGCGCTGCCTTCCTTGGCAGGAGTAGCCACTATTCAGAAGCAACAGCCTACTTCAACAACCAGGGCTACCACACACCTGCCACGGCCCTCATGATGGTGGACAATGCTCTGTTCAAACTCCTAGCTGGGCCCAACGCGTCAATCCTGACAGGCAATTACCCCATGCCCAGAAACCTGTCTGAGACTGCGAGGAGCCAGCTCACAGAGTGAGTACAGGACAGGATGTCCCTGATTAAAAGAAGCAGAAGCATGAAAAATTAATGAGTAACATTTGTAACATTTGCTTTTTGTTATTTCTGTCCTCTGTAGTAGTAAGACCGGGTTTGCCATTGCCATCAACCTGATGTACGGCATGGCCTCACTGTCTAGCACTTTTGCCCTTCTGCTTGTAACTGAGTCTGCTATCAAGTCGAAGCACGTCCAGCAGGTCAGCGGCGTCTACCTGTCCAACTTCTGGTTCTCTGCCCTGCTGTGGGACCTGGTCAACTTCCTGCTGCCATGCCTGCTCATGCTGGTCAGTGGGAAATCCAACCTCTGTTCACAGAAGAAATACTCTGAGAATAAGTATCTGGCTGTGGTTTGGATTGTTTTGGCTACCATAAGAAGAGATTTTGTGTGTTTTCGTGTTTCGTTCCAGGTTGTATTCCAAGCGTTTGGAGTTGAGGCTTTTGTGGCGGATCACCACCTCATCGATGTTCTCCTGATACTCCTCCTGTACGGCTGGGCCATCGTGCCTCTGATGTATCTGCTCAGCTTCTTCTTCTCCACTGCTGCCACCGCCTACACACGCCTGACTATCTTCAATATGATCTCCGGCACGGCCACGTTTCTGACCGTTACCATCATGACCATCCCAGGTGAGAAATGGACACAAAAGTAAAAAAAGCAGGCTGTTTTTGACTGAACCCTGAATGATTGCATTTTTGTGTGAAAATAACTATCATTAAATATAAAGTGAACATAAACCAGCAATAACTGACAAAAAAGTTGTTGTTTTTTCAGAAATACACAAAATCTATTACTGAATTTTGTAAAGCATTTTCTTTCCACCTGTTTTGTGTTGATGCATCACTTAAACTCCCAATAAGATAAACTGAAATTAGTGGTTTTATTAAGACAAAATAAACAGTTTAAAAGGCATAAATACTTCAGGAAATAAGTACCCTTTAGTAAAACTGCACAAATTAATTTGCCTCTTCTTGTCTCTGTTGCCAAATACAATGATCTTTATTATTGTGTGGGAAGGCATTGAGGGCTAATGTTCACAGAGTTGGCGCTTGGTTAGTTAAAGTGGGATGTGTGAAGCTTCTTGTTCTGGAAAGGTAAGAAACTGCAGGTGTGATTTCAACTGTATGAGGGAAGGTGTTTGTGAAAAATCCTTGAGATTATCTTTGGGTAAATAGTTAAAATCAATGACAATCATGCAAAGGCCAATTAAGTGTCCATCATTACTGTTTATAGTCGTTCTTCCTTATTTCTTGCAGAGTTAAACCTGGTGCACCTGTCACACTTATTGGATAAGGTGTTCCTGATCTTCCCTAACTACTGCCTGGGCATGTCATTCAGCCAGTTCTACCAGAACTATGAATTCATAAAGTTTTGCACCTCCAGTGAAATCAGCGAAGTCATTTGCAAAGTCTTAAGTAAGTTCTACTTCAACAGAGCTGAAGTTAATAAAAAAGATTATGAAAATCATGAATTTGACTGAGTGTTGCTATGTTTTTGCAGATATCACATACCAGCCAAACTACTTCTCCATGTCAGAGCCTGGTGTAGGTCGCTTCCTGGTGTCCCTCATGGTGCAGGGCGTCGTCTTCAACGCTCTGCTGTTTGTCATCGAGCTGCAGTGTGTCCGCACCGTCTGCAGGCTCTTAGCCTCTCTGGGCAGAAAACGCAAACAGGTGGAGGCAACAAAAATACTTCAGCTTGACCGTCCTCTTTATTTAGAAACTGCACAAACTGCAGTGAATATTTTCTTCTTCCATTTGTGAATCACAAGGAAAAGAAAGGATGACGTGTCTGTATGTTTTAATCCATAGTGTGAGTTAAAAAAAGTAGCTTAAGCTGAAAAGTAATTCAACACCTTCAAGTTAAGATTATTAAACATGTTATGCATTTTTTAATGGAATTTTGTGGGTTTTTTTAAAATTATTTTTCTAACTATTATTGGTATTAAATGTAAGAAAATGTGATGTAAAATTTATATTTAAGTAGGATAAAATACTGTCATATTTTGATCTAACATATTTGCTTGGACCTCAGGTGACTCTCTTGGATGATGCGGCGTTCCTTCCAGAGGATCGGGATGTGGCTGAAGAGAGGAAGCGGGTCCTGGAGTGCCAGCCAGTGGTGGAGTCTATGGTCGGCAGCCCTCTCATACTGCATGAGCTCAGTAAGGTGAGTTGCACAGTTGCCTCAGTGTAAATATGCGTGCTGCGTCGAGATGTAAAAATGTGGCAGGTAATCACGTCGCTCTGTCCTGCTCAGGTTTACAGCAGCGGGGAGAACCTCTTGGCTGTGGACAGGCTGTCTCTCGCGGTGGGGAAGGGTGAGTGTTTCGGCCTCCTGGGTTTCAACGGAGCAGGAAAGACCACGACGTTTAAGATGCTGACTGGTGACGAGAGCGTCACATCCGGAGACGCCTACATAGACGGCTACAGCATCCTGAGGGACATTAAGAAGGTGAGTCAGAGAAAGGGACACTATTTCAGTGAAGGACGGATTAGATGGTGCTGAAATCTGACACAAATGTTTATTCTGCTGTCGCAGGTGCAGCAGCGCATTGGTTACTGTCCTCAGTTTGATGCCGTGCTGGATCACATGACAGGAAGAGAGACACTGAGCATGTACGCCAGACTCAGAGGAATCCCAGAGAAGTATGTAGCTGGATGTGTGGAGAATGTCCTGAGGTCGCTGCTGCTGGAGCCTCATGCTGATAAAGTGACCCGCAGCTACAGGTGAGTGGAGCTCTGTCCTGTACAGATGAAACAGTTAGTACATACAGTGTTAACTGAGATATCTGAACTCATGCAGCGGCGGTAATAAGAGGAAGCTGAGTGCAGGTATGGCTCTGATTGGTGGGCCTCCGGTCATCTTCCTGGATGAGCCTTCCACAGGGATGGACCCTGTCGCTCGGAGACTGCTGTGGGACGCCGTCACTCGCACCCGGGAGTCTGGGAAGGCCATAATAATCACCTCCCATAGGTGAACTCTTTATTAATTCTTTACTTGTTTGGTAAAAATGAGCAAAAGAGAATTATTAAAAGAGATAGAATTTATCATTTGAGAAGGTAAGAGACAAAAAAACCAAAACAACAAAGTCAGAACTAAACAAACGGATTGTTGTATCTCCGTTAATGGAACAAATCTTTGGAACAAACTGTGTAAAGAAACGAAAGAGAGTAGATTAATTTTTACGTTTACAAAGATAATAACACATACTAATATAAATAATAAAAATATGTATTGACCAATTACATTTTGGTCAATGTAAATGGATGTGTTCTCACATCAGCATGGAGGAGTGTGAGGCCCTCTGCACCAGGCTGGCAGTGATGGTGAACGGTCAGTTCAAGTGCCTCGGGAGTCCCCAACACCTGAAGAGCAAGTTTGGCAGTGGCTACACGCTGCTGGCTAAAGTCCACAAGGAGGATGATCTGGAGGACGGCGACCTGCAGCTTTTTAAAGACTTCATCGAAAGCACCTTCCCAGGTCAGAGGCGTCAGGATAAAAGTGGAGTTGAGACCAAAACTGTGCAAGCAAACCAAATGTCACTTTGGACTTTCTCTCACAAACAGGAAGTCAACTCAAAGATGAGCACCAGGGAATGGTTCACTACCATCTGACAGATAAAGCACTAACCTGGGCACAGGTACAGTCGCTATGTTCATATCGAACGGCTGCTAGTTCAGCTGTATGTCACAGAAAGTAACTGCCTCTCTAAATGGGCTGTGCTAGAGCTCCCTCTAGTGGAGAAGGAATAACTAACTAGTAACTTAGGTAGATATAAGGAGAACAAAGCGAGTTAAGTAATGATTCTAGAAACTAAATTAAGTTCTACAAAATGTTTGATGTGAAAACTTACTTTTTTTTCCTAATAAAGGAACAAACCAAACATTCACATAACAAAGAACCTTTACAGAACTGATTGATCAAAAACAATACATTTTAGAAAATAACATGACAGAAACGTGGCGAAAAAAGAAGAGAAAACATTGAAATAGAAAAGCAATCAATATAATTAAAACATTGGACTATTTTCTCTGAATATTTTGGACTTATATTTTCTTGTTAAAATTAAGTCTTTTGTGGCAAATACAAAATTTTGTAATATTTCTTTGTCAGTTTTGTTGCCAACCAGCACCAATGCTTATATGCTTCAGGATAGACACAAACTGTATGCTTTTACTCATTTAGATTTCATGCATGACATGACATGACATAATATGTCAACATAACAAATATAATAAATGTGCATAAGAAATTTTTAAAAAGTATATTTATATTATAAATACAATATAATAACATTTATATTTGAAATAAATACAGTTTTTAAGTGGTTAAAATGACATTACCTCATCACAAAGACATGCTTCATCTCTTTTGTCTCCCCTCGTCACCTTCTTTCTCCGCTGTTCAGGTGTTTGGCACGTTGGAGGCAGCCAAAGAGAAGTACCGCATTGAAGACTACTGTGTGAGCCAGATATCTCTGGAGCAAGTATTCCTCAGCTTTGCTCAGTTCCAACACTGCACACAAACAGACAGGAAGTAGGTGGAAGGAGCCAGGAATCCGTCCATAGTCAACCTAAAACCTGGTGGAAGCAAAAACATTGTTTGACTCCCATCTCCATTTCTGACTTGAACATCAACACTAACAAAGTCAACGGTCCAGTCTGAAACTTGAGCATCTCTTCTGCTTCATGAGACTTTAATTGCTCAGTCACACTGTTTGTTGTTGCCGTCTGAAGCTGGGAACACTGACTCTTATCGTAGCTTGTGGGGTGTTGATTATACCAAGTGACAAACTCCTAGATCTGCACCTTTTTTAATCGTGTCAAACGCAATGTCAACCCTCAACCACTACGAACTGTGTGTGAGAGGGTTAATGTGTGTATGTGTGTTTGTGTGCGTTTAATATTTGTACAAACTTTGTTTTTCTTATTTATGACTTTTATGACTTCTGTTCCCGTGATTTTGTGCTGATTGTCATCACAGGAGAGTGAACCACTGATGATTGTGAAGCTGCTGTGCACCTTCGAGCCTTATCCAACAAACTAATTCTTTTTATGTCGTCCTGAACAGAAGGACTCCAGACACCGAAGAGTCTCTTAATGTTGCCAGATGTACATAATGTGACACATCTATGGTACTCGTACTCAAATCAAGACTGTTTTCAGTGTAATGCATGCGGGAAATCTAAATGAGCAAAAGCATGAAGTTCAGCGGGAGGAGAGCAGCAGGTAATGAAGAATAATCCTTAAGTTAAATTTAATTATTTCTTATTATAGACTGTACTCCTCCTCTTTCAGTTAATGGGAATCACAGTTTCTGCAGCAACATGCAGCAGCAGCAATGTTAACCATTACAGTTTAGCTTACATGCTCTTACAGGTAATTAAATTGCACTTATGCAAGTGATGCAGTGAAAATCTTAATTTGAATAATAACAGGGCAAATAATAAATCTGCCCTGTTATTATTGTTATTCCTTAACTAACTTCTATCCTAAAAAAACAACAAACCTAATTTAAAATATGACAAAATTAGTTAGGAATTAGGAATACTTCTTCTAAGTAAACCAAAGCTTTTTCTCTGAGAGATAATAATCATCACTGTATTTTACTAACTTTTTCTTCTGCCATTCATGATATATTACACCCTAGATCAAAACTTGTCAACATTATTATATTCCCCATATATTATCTAGAAATACTCAGAGCTACATTTATTAAATAGTAACATTTCCGACTTAGGTAAACCAAGTCTCCTGGTTTCCTGTAATCTCTGTGATACAAACCGGGACAAATAAGATTATCTGCTCATCTCCTCATATTCGAGCGAATCACTTCAGCAGTGTGATGAATGTACGCTTCCCCCATGCCGTCTAACATAAGCAAGATAATACGTTATCTTTTAATTTTCACTTTTATGACTTTTTTTCTTTTGTATTTTTTTGCACAATTCTTTCCCATTAAGCGAATGACTTTGAAAGAGTTACAGCATGAACACTTGAAATGTACGCACGGCAAACTTTTAAAGATCGACTCCTGCTGAAATTACGGTGTCATATTTTAAAAAAGGGAATTTGCATGCGTGGGTTCTCTCCGGGTACTCCGGCTTCCTCCCACAGTCCAAAAAAACATGACTGTTAGGTTAATTGGTCTATCTAAATTCTCCCTAGGTGTGTGTTTGTGTGTGAATGGTTGTTTGTCCTGTATGTCTTTGTGTTGCCCTGCGACAGACTGGCGACCTGTCCAGGGTGTACCCCGCCTCCCGCCTGGAACGTAGCTGGAGATAGGCACCAGCAACCCTCCCGACCCCATTAGGGACAAGGGTGCACGGAAAATGGATGGATGGATGGATGGAATTTGCATCGTTGTAAGTGTGTATTGTACTGTACCATGGAACTGAACCTGTCAAATCTGTATGTATCACTGTCCTTTTTAAATAAAATAATGCTCTCCATGCAAATGGGAGCAAACCTTTAAGTGTGATTATGGGTTTTCTATCGAGAATACTGGAAACTGTTCTTGCATAATCTATTTTGTATTAGTTGCATGCAGATGTGAAACTGGTTACACTGGTAATGATTGTTTAAAAATAACAAATACAGCAGAATATAATTTAGAAATCTTTATTAATACAGTGTATGTCAAAATAAAAAAGAAATGTATACATCTATATTGGAACTGCACAATGTTGGGTAAACATTTTATAATGCTAGTGAATATTTGACGTTCAGAATGGTTGTTCCAAAGGTAAAAGGCCCTCAGTTGAAAAATACCCCACATAGTGTTTTAGTCTGAAATCCCGATAGAATTAAAAAACTGAAAAATAAAAGAAACTTGTTTGGTGTTTCAAATATGAGGCCTGTGTGGCACAAAGGTTGTGTATACATGAGGGAGGATGAGCTGGCAGGAGGTGAAAGGGAAGGTGGGGAAATGCAAACACTTTTACGTCAATACCTGCAAAGTCAACAATTGAGGACAAGGAACCTTTCAAGAATTTACAGAAGAGCATATGTGTAAAAGAAAAAACACATCCATCCATTTTCTGTACACCCTTGTCCCTTAGAGGAGTCAGTAGGGGTGCTGGTGCCTATCTCCAGCTAACGTTCCGGGTGAGAGGCAGGGTACAACCTGGGCAGGTCGCTAGTCTGTCGCAGGGCAACACAGAAACAGACAGCACACACAGAAAGACCCCAGGCCAGGAATCAAACCCAAGACATTCTTGCTGCAAGGCAACAACTCTACCAACTGCACCACTGTGCAACCCAAGAAATATACAAATAAACATAAAATCATTTGCCAGTACAACCATAGAGGAAACATGACAGACTCAGTTCTTTATTAATGGGAAAATGTTCCTGGCATTAAATATTTGTGGTAAAAGTATAAATCCATTTTCTATATATATATTTTTATTCATCAAAGCTTCAGGGATGGAGTGGAGTAAACCAACGCCAGAGTTGAGATCAGTGTCATGCTAATGGACAAAGGTTAAATAGGTGTGGCCAACGGAGAACAACAATCCTACAGGAACATAAAGTCCTCTCTGTCTTAGCTAAATGTTCACACCAGGAGATTGCAAGCAGCTGAGAACATGGAGACTTTGAAGGATTTTGGTTTCTTTCTTTTCTCCAGTCCTACCACTGTACTTGGAGTAGGTCTCCTTTTCATAATCCTTTATTTGGTGACTGTTGGTTCCTCCAGAGAAACGGGTAAAGAGCCTCCAGGACCAAAGCCTCTGCCTCTGCTTGGCAACCTGCTGCAGCTTGATCTCCAGAGACCCTACAAAACACTGTGTGAGGTGAGCTCTGACTTAAACTGTACAGCAACATTTAAATCTATTTAATCTCTGTTTAAATGTTGTTCTCCTGTTTTCATTCACTCAGCTTTCCAAGAAATATGGGTCTGTATTTACAGTTTATTTTGGACCAAAAAAAGTGGTTGTCCTAGCCGGGTACAGGACAGTCAGAGAGGCTCTGGTCAGCAATGCAGACGAGTTTGGAGAAAGAGAAATCACACCTATGTTTGCGGATTTAGCAAAACATCGTGGTATGTCCAGAAGTAAATTATTACAAATCTTTCCAAAAGTGCTAATGAACAACTGTTCTAATCCTCTTCCGTAGAAAAGAGTGACCTCTAATCAGTTTTTCTTTAGATATACTTCTCCCAGTATTGCAGAAGTAACATTTCTGCCCTTTTGTTTTAGGAAAATTGATCAATGTAAGTGAGAATGGATGGAGATTATCTCTATCCATTCTGAGGTATTCCAATGATTTTTAAAATAATTTACTTTTGGGTTTTGTGTTTATTTTAAAGCATCACTACTTATTGTTGGTCTATCACAGTAAACCTGCCAATGAAATGTTTGTTTTTGTAACTTGACAAAAGATTGAGACAAAGTTCAAAATTGATTATGAGTTCTGTTTACTGTATAAGGAATTCTGTTTTCAAATGGAGAAACGTGGAAAGAGATGCGTCGTTTTGCCCTCAGCACCCTGAAAGACTTTGGGATGGGGAAGAGAGTTGCAGAGGAGAAAATCTTGGAGTGTGGACACCTCATTCAAGTGTTTGAGAGTTATAAAGGTATAACATAATGCTGTGTTTCTCTAAGAAACAGACATGAAATTCTTCACTGAAATGGTTTAATCATTGTTGTAGTCTACTAATTCATATTCCTTTTGTAAGTTAAGTACATTTTAATAGTAGACAAGATAAAACAGTAACTCTCTTGCTCCACAGGCAAACCATTTAACACATCCTGTCCAACAAATAATGCAACATCCAACATCATCTCCTCCATTGTGTTTGGAAGCAGATTTGAATACGATGATCCTCAATTCAGAGGCTTGATTAGTCGTATCACTGAGAATATTAAGATAGCTGGCTCGGCAGAAATCCAGGTAAGCTTAATGTTTCACTTAATTAAATTATTTACCAAGTTGCATAAGTTAAACTTGGTATATGGTAGACCACGACAAAGTTAGCTGTATGAAAGGTAGAGACTGTTAAATTATTATCTAAAGTCCATGAAGTCCAAACCCATTAATTTACATGTGTGGCAACCTAGGGTGGATTTTCTTTATTATGAAACCCAAATGTAAGATGTTAAAGTTTAAGATAAGGGAAACCGACAACGCCACCTGGAATAACTCCAGGAAAATAGAATAATAATAATAATAAGGACACAGGTACGTTCTACTGGGAATGAGACAAGATTCAGACAGTTCTACAAAAAAAATTTATTAAACTTTAATAGGTTGTTTAAATTAACAATAACCTGAAATTGAATAGTTAAAACAGTGAATGCCTTTTTAATAAAGTTGATTATAAAATGTTTAAATTTCAAAGGAAACTGAGGCTTACCAGTGGGGGGAGTAGTGAGGAAAGGGGCAACATCCAGTGAAGAAAAGGGATCACCCAGGACACTACAAAGACACGGCAAACACACACACACACAAAAAAAGGGGGTGTTCCAACAAAACACACAAGACAAGACACCGCCACCAGGGGTCACCACCGCCACCACAGAAGCCTCAGTCCCTAAAAGAAAGACAAAAAATGAAACAATATGAGTAAAACAGTGATACAATAGCACTACAATATTGCTCCTCATCCCGGTCGTAGTGCCATCAATGCTCCCGGCAGCGGGGGAAAGTTCATACAAATCTTTTAAAACAATTCATCGTAGGCAAAACAGCAGCGAGTGTACATCCAAATAGAATAGTTGTCAGGGACTCGGCAGGAGACTAAAAAAATAAAGCAGATTATAAGAACTCTTGTGCGCTATTCGGTTCCCCTGCGAAAATCTGTTCCCCCTGTGTCGGGAGCGCGCATTACAGCCGGAGAGGCGGATCTGACCATTTTCACGGCGCTTCTGATCGATTTCTCGGTAAAAACAACTCAGTTAATCATGTCAAGCTTGTAACATTTAGTTTAATCGGCAGCTATTGTTTACAAAATTGTAAAAATAATTAAATAAACGAGGTCTTTTTACGCTGTTTTGTGTTATTTTAAACGCCAAGAGAATCGGTCTTTTTCTAACTTTTGTCACTTACGCCTGACAGAAATAAAAGTCAGTCAACACTTAGTGTGTATTTATAATTTTTCATTGCTGATATAAGACGATTGCTGAAAGCATGGCATAATTATTAAGACTTCCTGAAAAGACGAAAGCGTGGACTTTCTGGTAAATCCCGTTCTAATGTAAAATATGACAGATTACTGTAGTAAGGGCATTTCTAGTATACTGCAGGCTATCACACATAACAATTTTTGAGAATTTGGCAACAGTTGCCCTTTATTCCCAAACGTTATGGGGGGAGGAGAGTAGAGAATGAATATTTCAGCTGCCTGAAATAACCTGTTCCTGTCCATAACATGGGAACAAATTAATTCACCAACAAGGCCTTAACTCTGTTTATTCCTCTTATCATCAACAATAAATCCTGTGAATTTGGTAACATTTGCTCTTTATTTGACAAAGTTATGAGGGGCCTTGGGATTTAAACTTTTTTCCATAGCTGCCTTATATCAAAGTCTTGTAAGTATAAATATCAAACAGTTTTCAAAATGTAATTTATTAACCTTTAAACAACATACATAAACAAGCACACCACAGCAATCTCAGGAACAAAGGCAACTAAGGCAAACACGCAAAGCAGTGATATGTTTTTTCAGTTGGTGGGCTTCCCACACATGCATGATGGAACCACCTCAGACACACGTCACACTGGATCTAGGAAAGAAACCAAAAATATCAGGTTTTTTTTAGAAAAATATGTCTTTACAATTACAATATATAATCAATCATTTTAGATTCCTTTATATTCCAACTGTTGGAGGATCATATCATAGCTTGTTTACGCAAGATAAGATTAGATAAAACTTGTCCTCTTCATTTAGTTTACTAACACTAAGTCTTTGAATAATTCTAAAAACTTTCCTACCCAGTTCACATCCGTGTCACTTTCCATCTCTCCACAGAAGTGACACAAGTCTTTTAGGTCCTCTGTTAACAACAAAAGTATAAAAACACACACACACGATTATACATGTACAATCGTGACCGTATATATGTGTGTTTGTGTGTGTATAAAACTATTACACAGGATGTGCTAAGCACCAACACAGTCATTTATGAAAAAAATATAGAAGATGAAATGATTGTACTTATTAATTTGTAGACAATTTCCTTAAATAAATGTTTTCAGAGTCCATGTTAATGTATTAAGTTTTGCTAAGTACAGATGTTTTAGCCAAACATACAAATAATAGTAATCATGATAACAATTGTCATAAACACTCAAAATAAGAATATTAATGTTATCCTCACCACTGTTAAGGATTAGAAATATATGGTTCCCCCCTCATAACTTTGTCAAATAAAGAGCAAATGTTACCAAATTCACAGGATTTATTGTTGATGATAAGAGGAATAAACAGAGTTAAGGCCTTGTTGGTGAATTAATTTGTTCCCATGTTATGGACAGGAACAGGTTATTTCAGGCAGCTGAAATATTCATTCTCTACTCTCCTCCCCCCATAACGTTTGGGAATAAAGGGCAACTGTTGCCAAATTCTCAAAAATTGTTATGTGTGATAGCCTGCAGTATACTAGAAATGCCCTTACTACAGTAATCTGTCATATTTTACATTAGAACGGGATTTACCAGAAAGTCCACGCTTTCGTCTTTTCAGGAAGTCTTAATAATTATGCCATGCTTTCAGCAATCGTCTTATATCAGCAATGAAAAATTATAAATACACACTAAGTGTTGACTGACTTTTATTTCTGTCAGGCGTAAGTGACAAAAGTTAGAAAAAGACCGATTCTCTTGGCGTTTAAAATAACACAAAACAGCGTAAAAAGACCTCGTTTATTTAATTATTTTTACAATTTTGTAAACAATAGCTGCCGATTAAACTAAATGTTACAAGCTTGACATGATTAACTGAGTTGTTTTTACCGAGAAATCGATCAGAAGCGCCGTGAAAATGGTCAGATCCGCCTCTCCGGCTGTAATGCGCGCTCCCGACACAGGGGGAACAGATTTTCGCAGGGGAACCGAATAGCGCACAAGACCGGCAGCAAACAACCGAACAAATTGGTCCAGGAGTTGGAGGCACAGCAAGGGAGGCTAAACAGATCAGACCAGCTTGCATTAATTGCTATGATAAAAGCTGACAAACAAAGAAACCGCCACGCTTACCCAGCACAGCTCAGCAAACAAACTAAGCAGAATTAGTTGACGTCATGACGCAAGTAGTCTTGTGGCAGGTAGAGACCTGCTTATATGCAGCAGCTGAAATTGATCTTAAAGTGGCAGCGTACCATTTATGCTGCTACACATGTATAAAAATACTCAGAAGTTTAAAATGAAATTCTCATAAAAGACCTATTTAGATTTATGTAATTTTCATAATTTGCTTTTTACAACCACAACCTTTAATGTATTTTGCTTTGCTGATTTTATGTGATAGACCATCAGAATGTGTGCATAAAATGTGAGGTGCAAGGACGAGCACACATATAGCTTTAAAATGTTTTCACATAAATGTTACATCTTTTTCCATTACAACAAATAGGTGTTCTTCCAGGATTGTCCTTCATCTGTCCTTTAAATTATCTACCTGCTTTTGCTGCACATTACTGCTGCCACTAACATTTTGTTATTGTTATTGTTAGCGGTGGTTGTAATATGTGGTACCTGAAGAGCTGGATTTTGAAAGATAAGTTTGTAGGGCTGGAGGAAGTTTTTGTGCCCTAACCAAAGAAATATTCCAGGACATTAATAGGACGGCCTTCACATCAGCAGGATTAAAATGTCCCATGTGACATGGCTCCACCTTAACCCAAAAAGATGTACTATAAGTTAAGAAATTTTAAATATTTGAGTATTGTCTACATTAATAAAATTGTAGCAATATTAAAACAGCACACTTCATATGGATGTGTGAGTTTACAATGTAAAACCTGCAGTCATTACAAAAACATTCAAAATCTTTGCTGCCCCCCAAAATTTGAGCCCCTTTAAGCCATTTCTAAAGCTGGGCTCATGGTGCCAGTTTGTTGTTAATGTTCAACCCAACATCACATTTAGTATACTGCAGAGCTCTGAAAGCTCCTTCCCAACAAGGATTTACTCTGGCCAGTATCTCAAAACAAGCTCAACCTGACTTCTTTCATGCTAAATAAATGAACCACTATTGAATTTCTCTATTCCTAAAATATATTTTTCTTAATTTCAAGCTCTACAATACATTTCCTCGGCTGGTTGGATGGATAAAAAGCCGTCAGGTTATGTTAAAAAATGGTGAAACGACGATGAGAAAAATTAAGGATTTAACCCAGAAACTGAAAGAGACACTCAACCCTCAGATATGCAGAGGACTGATCGACTGTTTTCTGATTCAAAAGCAGAAAGATGAGGCAAGGCAACACAAATCTATTTTTAAAGAATAATGGCAACATTAAACATGTTTGCCACAGGTACAGTATTCACACAGTTTTCTTTTTAGGATTCTTGTGTCAAAGACACTCAGTTCACTGAGGAGAACCTGTTATATACAGTGGCAAACCTGTTTGCTGCTGGAACCGACACCACAGCGGCAACACTGAGGTGGGGTTTGCTGCTCATGGCAAAGTATCCACAAATTCAGGGTATGAAAGACAAGAAAACATTTGGGATATTTTTCCTATGCCCAGAAAACATGATTTTCAGCATGTCCTCTGACGATTAAATGTTAGTTAAAAATAATATATAATCCAAGCATACAGTACATATGTGTACATAAGTCTATGAGGTAACTGTGATCCCTCGAGGGAGAACTGTAGATCATTTCCTTCTTGTTTACTGCAGACCAGGTTCAGGAGGAGCTGACCAGGGTGGTTGGAAGCCGTGAGGTTCATGTGGAAGACCGTAAACATCTGCCGTACACTGATGCTGTCATCCATGAGATACAGCGGCTCTGTAACATTTCTCCTATGGCTGTCCCACACAAAACCAGTCGAGATGTCACCTTTCATGGATATTTTATCAAAAAGGTGAGCAGGATGAAAATATTTCTAAGCTTCCAACAGAGAACATCTTCCAGATGATCATGCTCGTATTATTGTCTTTAGGGAACTACTGTGATTCCCCTCCTTACATCTGTTCTGTATGATGAGAGTGAATGGGAGAGCCCTCACACCTTCAACCCTTCTCATTTCTTGGACAAGGAGGGAAGATTTATCAAGAGAGATGCTTTTCTACCATTTTCTGCAGGTAAAACAACTCTCGCAGTTTGTTAATCAGATAATCTTTACCATTCATGTTCGAATTTAAATGCATTACATGTTTTCTCGTTGCAGGTCGCAGGGTGTGTCTTGGTGAGAGTCTGGCAAGGATGGAGATTTTCCTCTTCTTAACCTCTCTCCTTCAACGATTTCGTTTCATGCCTCCGCCTGGAGTTTCTGAAGATGATCTGGATCTGACTCCAGCGGTGGGATTCACCATCCCTCCTTCTCCTCATGAGCTCTGTGCCATCAGTCGGCAGTGAAGAATGAATCACTAGATTGTAGTTGATCTCTCTACCAGAACCCTGAAGTCACTAATACATATTTTCACTTTAAATATCTGCGTGTCACTTTAATTTGCACACTTTATTTAAAGAGCTTGACAGTTATTTTTCAGCTATGCGCTTTATCTCTTACTTTTTTCTACTCTTCTATTGAGTTAATTTCACTGGCTTATATAGATGATTCAGTTTGTTTCCACATTATTTACTTATGACAAAGTAAATTTACAGAGCGTGTAATAATTTAAGATAGAGGGTAGAGTTATGAACATTGCTGAAACATCTGAGTAATATGTTATATTCATTATGACATATTACTGAAACGACTGGAGAGCTGTCCAGTCGTTTAAACCAACTCCATTGGTTTAAATCTTACATTAAGAACAGGGGTTTCTTTATTTCAATAGGAAGATTCTCATCGTACCCCAAGGTTCAATCCTAGGACCCCTCTTATTCAATACCTATATGCTTCCACTAGCTCATGAAATAACAGAAAATAAGATTAGCTACCATAACTATGCAGACAATATCACGAGGTGACTCCGAAACCATCCTAACACTAAACAGATGCTTAGAACAGATAAATGTGTGGATGTGCCACATCTTTCTCCACCTGAATAGAAACAAAACTTAATAGAAGTTATTATCTATGTACATAAAGAGGAACGATCTAGCAAAACAGCCAAAACACTGAGTTCCTTTAATTCAAAAGTTAAGACCTGCCTGTTTAGAGTTGCTTTTGAACTACAATAAATGAAACACTGACCAACATATTTGACGTGTATGATTTTGATGATGGCTCATCAAACTATCAAAATATCAAAATATTTGTTCAATTCTTGACTGTATGGTGTTTTCTTTATAAATGTATTGTAAAGAAGTGTTCTTATGTAAAGCACTTTGAACTGCCTTGCTGCTGAAATCTGTGATACAAATAAACTTGATTGATTAAAAGGAACAAATATATTTAATTTTGATGAGTTAAAAGGTAAAATGCTTACTGTTACCATGTATGGAAAGAGGTGTGGTGAGAGGACACAACCTAGCTCAGTGAGAGGTACTTTGTTGTTAGTTTTGTTGGAAGATGCCAAAGAGTTGTGCTGCCAAATTTGGTGTGAACATTGAAGAATGGTGTTAATGTACACAAGCCAGTCATTATCTGTCACACCTGATGCCCTAGCAGCACCCCTCCCACCTTGAACGTGACTATTAATATTCTACCATCTGTAATTGCAAAACAAGCAGCTGTCACTTTGAATTTTTTCCAACAACAGGACATCACCTGAAGTGTAAGCTCCTCTAGGAGATGATTTCTCGACCATCTAACGCAAAAACACTACCCAAAAGTTTCAGTTGTATGAAAAAGTGTTTGCTCTCTTCCAGATTCCTTATTTTTTGCATGTTTGTGACACTTCACTGTTAGACCTTTTATTGTAATTTTACAGTAACTTACTGGCAACACTGTTGCCAGCAAGTTACTGTAATTACCATTCTACAGTACCTTTACTGTTATGATATTTCACAGTTAATTTTTACTGTGAGTGTGCTTTACAGTTATAACTGCTTTACTGTAATTGTATTTTATAGGAAAGCTGGTCTACTGTAAACTTGTTTCACAACATAATGTCAGAGTTTTACTGTAAATTAAAGTTTACATTTTTTTAATATAAGAATATTTTACCATAAACCGAAAAATTTCATAAAAGAAATTTTAGTCCAAGTACTGTGAATAACGACAGGTATTTATTTTCAGCAGATTTGTAGAAATAAAATCCATTTACATATTCGCAATGTCATAAAGAACAATGTCACAATACAATATAATGTGCTATAAAACAACAAAACCATAGAACACATTTCCTACATCAGAAGAACTTTTATTCCATTCGTCAAACAAAATCAGTGGGATCCATCTTGTGGAAGCTGAACTGTAAAGAATAAGACAGACAATGTGGGAGGTCATGAGATGGTCAGGAAGTTATCTACATTTTCAAATCGACAGGAAGGTTGACAAATCAAGCTGAAGTGACAATGTTCAAATGCATAAAATCTTTGTCATAAAGCAGCATTAAGTTGATAATTTGTTTAAAAAAAAATCAATTGGACTGAAGTGATAATAGAAGCTGCATAAAGAATGAGCAGGACTGGCTTCACTTCAGGTTTTTGGATTGTTTATGGCAAAAGCAGTTAATCAGTCTTCAGTAATTCAAAAGATTGCGTACTACAAATGTCCCCAAGGGGACGATGAAGTACAACAATCTTTAAGTCATTTTGTTGGTGCTGACGGATTACTGCAAAGGTGTGCCTAATAAACTGAAAACTGCATAGTATAAAAATACACCACACTTAAACGACTACACACTTATACATTTCTGTGATTTATTAAGAGATGCAGCGACATCCACTTTTTACCACGGACACAGAAAAGATGCTGGCTACTCTAAAGGGCTATTGTGTAGGAATCACATGCCATTCATAAATAATCATTAAAATCATATTAAATAAGGCTAAAGTAAACTCAGAGCATGCAAGATAGGAGGAAAAGACAACAAAATAATAAACATTTACATTTGGTAAAATACCTAGTTGGAAGTGTCAGGATCTGTGTTTTTCTGTTTATTTAGAGTTTTCTGTGTCCTTAAGTTTCTTCGTTGTCCTGTCCTCCCCTCCCCTTGATTGTTCCCAGGTGTGTCTCGTCTCTGTGATTACCCTCCCGTCTATTTAACTCCACCTGTGTTCCTTGTTCCTCGTCGGGTCCTTGTCAATGTCTTGTCGTAGTCAATGTGATCTTGTCCATTCGTGTAGCCTGTTGCTACCAGTGCTGAGCCCTAGCCTTCTGTTCAACTGTGCTGCCAGGTTTTTGGATTTTTGACCTTATTTTCATCATTAAAACTTCCATTATTCATCTCATCTGGGTCTACAGCGTCTGCCTCACCACCTCACACCCGCACATCGTGACAGTAGGACCCGAACAAACCGAACGGTGAGGCACGCTATTTTTATTTTACATCATGGACCCAGAAGATATTAAGGAACTCACGGAAACGATCGGAGAATATAAGGAGGCGATGGCCAAACCGTACGCTGCCGGCAGACGGCTCGGTTTCGCCATCCACTTAGGGCTTTTGCTGGACTACTGGGTTCCTCGCTTTCCGCACCCGGGGTTGGTGGAGTTGCAGAGGGAGGCAGAGTGGGAGCGTAAGGCGGCCCTAGCCGTCATGGCTGGCAAACCTCTGCCTCCCAAGCCGCAAAGTTTCTCCGCCAGCCCAGATCCCGCTCCAGTTCCGGGACCAGCACCTCCTGCCAGCGTTCCAGCTGGCGCACCCGAGGCCTAATCAGCCGGCGTTCCAGCCGGCGCACCCGAGGCCGAATCAGCCGGCGTTCCAGCCAGCGCACCCCAGGCCGAATCAGCCGGTGCACCAGAGACCGAGACTTCCAGTGTTCCTACCGAGACTCCGACTCCCGAGACTCTCTGCGCTCCTTCCGAGACCCCGACTCTCTGCGTTCCTTCCGAGACCCCGACTCTCTGCGTTCCTTCCGAGACCCCGACTCTCTGCGTTCCTTCCGAGACCCCGACTCTCTGCGTTCCGACCGAGACCCCGACTCTCTGCGTTCCGACCGAGACTCCCAACGTTCCGACCGAGACTCAGACCCCCAGCGTTCCTCCCGAGATCCTGCCTCTGGGTTCTCGTCGTCGCCGACTGTGGGCGGCCCCCGGGACTCCTCATCGCCGCCTCCAGCGCTGCGGACGACCGCCGGACCGCCTCCGTGGTTCCCGCCTCCAGCGCCGCGGACGGCCGCCGGACCGCCTCAGTGGTTCCCGCCTCCAGCGCCACGGACGGCCGCCGGACCGCCTCAGTGGTTCCCGCCTCCAGCGCCGCGGACGGCCGCCGGACCGCCTCCGTGGTTCCCGCCTCGAGCGCCGCGGACGGCCGCCGGACCGCCTCCGTGGTTCCCGCCTCCAGCGCCGCGGACGACCGCAGGACCGCCTCCGTGGTTCCCGCCTCCTTTGCCTCCGCCCACCCTGTGGGTAGTTTTTTGTTGTTTTTGGACTCTTGGCCCTTCCTGTGTTTCCGCCCACAATGGTGGGTTGTTTTTTGTTTTTTCTGGACTCTGGCCCCCCGTCCAGCGCCCCTCCGCCCACCCTTGTTGTGTTTTTGTTTTGTGGGCGTCTGGTAGCCGCCCTTCAGGGGGGGGGTACTGTCAGGATCTGTGTTTTTCTGTGTTTATTTAGAGTTTTCTGTGTCCTTAAGTTTCTTCGTTGTCCTGTCCTCCCCTTGATTGTTCCCAGGTGTGTCTCGTCTCTGTGATTACCCTCCCGTGTATTTAACTCCACCTGTGTTCCTTGTTCCTCGTCGGGTCCTTGTCAATGTCTTGTCGTAGTCAATGTGATCTTGTCCATTCGTGTAGCCTGTTGCTACCAGTGCTGAGCCCTAGCCTTCTGCTCAACTGTGCTGCCAGGTTTTTGGATTTTTGACCTTATTTTCATCATTAAAACTTCCATTATTCATCTCATCTGGGTCTACAGCGTCTGCCTCACCACCTCACACCCGCACATCGTGACAGGAAGTCCTCCATTCAAATTCAGCAAGTCGTTGGAAGAAGGTGGTGATCTGGGAGTTGACATTGACTACTTTCCTCTTGACAAGACTTCCCGTCTTGCGGCTTGTACCGACTTTGGCTGTGCATTTGGTACCAACATCTGGATTGATCCTCACAAAGAATCTTTTAACAGAAATAAAATATATTAATTGTAATTTTTAATGAAGACATACAATACAGCAATCAGCTATGGTTCTTCATCATCAGTCAAACTGTCATTAAATTTAATTCATAAATGGCTTGGTGTAGAGTACTTGCCATTGTATCATCTCCAGCATGGTGGATGCTGACTCCTGATACTCCAGATTGAAGACATAATATGACCCAAAAACGACAGCAAGGACGCTGGCAAAATCATGTAGTTGCTCAGGCTCGAAAAATACCTTCTCCTCCATACTGACCATCCACCGGGTTGCAGACATCAAGCTATTTCCTAAAATAGACAAACCCTTGTCAGGCTAACGCTAGTGAGTAAAAGTACAGACTACCATAACAATTACATACATTGCTAAAAAAAAATTATAGTGATAGAAAATATTCCTCTTACCAAGCATGATTACCCTTGGTGTAGTGGGTAAGGTCATTTCCATTTCAACAGACATCTTGGTGGAAGATACCTTTAAAACATAAAAGGAAAACTCTCTTAAATATGAATTACTGGTAGTAATTTATATTTAAAGGGCCAGTTCACCCAGATTACAACAGGTTTTTGAGAACCTCATCCCGGAGACTAGACTAGACTTTACCCCTACATCCTGCTACCACTCTGAAACAGTGGATGTGAATGACAGTTTGTGGGGCTAAATGCATTTTTTAAAGCATTACATTCCACAAGTACAGTTCCACAAGTGTTCAGTCTGACTTCTGCAATGGCGGTGACTCCTGTGCATGTGGGACCTGAATGCAGAAAATGTTCTGAAGGAAGCAGGACATTGCTCTATTCCACATGCAAACCGATAATTAGCTGTGTGTTGATGTTTCTTCACATGACTACAAAATTCTGTAAATTCTGAAGTACAAATACTGCAGAATTTACACCTGTACATAGTTGCACCTGTTAGTACTGACTTAACTTTAAATTTACAGGAGCATGGTTTAAACATGTGAACAGTGTCATGTTGGAATCAACTCTTTTTGCCCACATGCAGAACACCACAGAGTAGACAAAAGATCAGTAATAATATTTATTGCAGATTCAGATAAGGGTTGTCTTGAAAGGACACGGCACTCTGGAGGCAGCTCTGGAAAAAGGCGGCTCACTACGGTGGCAGTAGAGAGAGAGATGATGAGTTCAAGGATGTGGGAAAATGGAAACATAGATTCGTAACAGAACTGGTCTTACTTGTGGAGTTGGCGGTTCAGATTGGGGAGGGAAATCTGCCGGGTTGGGTTCCGATCGGACGGGGTTCTTCTTTGACCGTAGCTCGGGTGAGCTGGCGCGGAAGAGGCTGTGGTGGAGGGCGGACAGGTAAGTTCAGGCGGTGGGAGACAGAGGAGCGGTTCGACTGCACGTCAGGATTCCTCAGGAAAATGGCTTGGTCCACTTGAGGAAAACAGGGAAGGAGCTCGGGCAACCAGTGGGTAACTTCCACGGCGTCACGAGAAGGTAGGTACAGGGAAAACCAGGGGAGAAAAAACCTCTCACGGAGGAAACTCAGCGTCTGGCTGAAAACACCATTGTTGGCAAACACTCAGGCGTCGGAGAACTGGCAGTCAGCTCCTCTTGAACTCCCGAGATGATGAGAAGATGTGGTTCAGGTGCGCCTGATACCGGCACGCCCCGCCAGGAGGAGCCACCTCTGGCGCCATCTGGTGGAAAGCTGTAGGAGCACCACCAGAAACCCCACCAGGAACCCATATCCCCAACAAACAGTCCTTATATGTAACCAGGGTTGGAAATTAACTTTTTTTGTCCACCTGCCACTGTGGCTGAACCAACTCAAAAAATAACAGAAACTACTTTAATGTTTATCACCTTTGTCCTCATTTACAGACTCTTATACACTATGTTGGAGATGTAATGGTACTTTAGCAGGCTAACTAGCTGTAGCAAGCTCAAAGTTATAGATTAGGTTAGCTGCTCCTCTACATTTCCAGACTATTTTGTGGCTTCAAATATGTTTGAAGAGCTGTCTTTTTACCTGTTGTCTTGTCTTTTGAAGAGATTAAGCTATGTTAGCAGTCAGCAGGACAGAACTGCACAGCCACTTGGAGGGAAAAAGCTTGGGAGTGAAAAAAAAAGCCATCTGAAGAAAAGAAAAAAAAAGAACAATGTTAGAAATTCATCCTTGCTGACCTACGTAGCTAATCTGCACTTTTAACGTTTGCAAGATCATGGTTTAAACAAATGAACAGTCATTAGATGTAAAAAAAAGAAAAGGGGGGGGGATCACTTATCAGTTAAGGTTATATTGTTCGACAAAGGATGTAACAACAATGCTAACAGACACTCAGCACTGAGCGCATCTCAACCCAAAGCCGCCCGAGGAAGATTAAGCGGCAAAAGTCAAGCTAAAACCTTCAACGGTAAAATTAGCACCTTAGCTAACGTTAATTCCGAACCAGCTCAAAAAATAACAACATCATATTTTCCTATCTTTCACCTCATTTACAGACACGTAACTTATAACGTTGCAATATGCCAGTTATATAATACATCAGAGTTAGTAACGTAAAGGTAACGTTATTTTACCAGGCTAACCAGCACAAACCAGCTCATGCTATAATGCTAAGTTATAGCATTATAGCATGATGCTATAAGCTACGTTAACTCCATCTAAAATGTACATTTCCAGACTAGGTTTTGGCTTCAAACAGTTTTCTAAGAAGTGTTTTTTTACCTGTCTTGAAGAGCTGAAGCATTGTGAGCCCACAGCACGGAGACAGAGCTGCACTTGCACTTGGAGAGAAAAAGCTGGTTGGAAGCGAAGCCACGCTTGATGACGTAGCTAGATAAACTGCATATTAATGTTAGTTAGGATGTGAAAAAAACAAAAGTACATGCTCTCTTTCTGCCTTAAAAATATGTTAACCACTAAAGGAGTAAAAATACAGAAACAGGGAACCACGATGAAGCAGCTATGATGACCATTGGAAATCAAATATAATTCTTACTGTATATTATAAGTACAGTACCACTACTGCAATGTGTAAACAGTAAATTACTGCAAATTCAAAACATACAGTAAGTTACTATAATACTATGTACTATACCCATAATGCAATGCAAATTACAGTAACTACTTGTAAAGATGTCCTATGGTAGTTTTACTGGGCATTTTGTGGTATTTAACTGTAACAAATACAGCAAAGGCTAACAGTGTTGTTTCAGAACATTAAAACAATTTAAATATTAGTCAATGACATCACAATTAAACATGAAATGCATATTTTAAATGAAAGTATTTGTAATTAAGGGAAATCCTGTGTGAACATTAATAATCCCCAGTTAAACCATAACTGTGGTTTATCACACCTTACTTCACTGTCTCTAGCCACACTCAAGCCTGATTAGTCCCACACCTGTTCTCAAATAAGATATCACTGAAATGAAATCTGCCTGTTAAAGTGAAATATACCAAAAATCCTAAAAAGCTAGAAATCATACAGATCCGAAGAAATGGAGGAACACATGAGAAAGACAGTCGGTCTGGAAAGGCTTTCAAGGCCATTTTGCTTTGTGACTCCAACGGACCACAGTGAGAGCCATTATCCACAAATATCAAATTCATGGAACAATGATGTTGTTGGATGAAATAATGTTTGAGGTCACCTAGGTGTTCACTGTCAACACCACCATGAAATGTACACATCAAAACAAAGCACAGCATATCACAAACTATTCACAGAAGAGCAAATATAAAAGACCAAAACACAAATAAACATAAAATCATTTACCAGCACAACTGTAGAGGAAACATGACAGATTTAGTTCCGTCAGATTCAGATGGAGTGACAGATTCACTCACATCTACAGCAGAAACTGAACATAAATTTCTCCAAAGTTACTGTAGTTCAGTCAGACTCTGTGCAGAGCATCAGTAAACAAGATATTTGAAGGTGTGCTAAAGATTCTCAAAGGAAGTCAGTTCTGGACAATGGAAAATTAGATTATAGCTTTCTTTTAACAATGGCTTTTTTTGTGTCCCTCTCGAATATCTTGGTAAACGGATTTTCTCAAATGAGTTGTTAATCTTCTCAGCTCCTCCTGTGTTTAAAGTACATTTATTTAAGGTGAACGGTCATATTTTGTAAGGTTTACAGTTGTTCAAAACATTTTTTACATTATTGGACAGTTTATCTGTGAGATAAGGATATTTTGTACAACCTTCATCACAAATTAATTTCTGCCCTTACATTAATGTTTTTGTGATGCTGTAAAAAGACCAGATACAAATGCAGATATAATTGTTCCCTGTCCTCTGTGCATTATGTGTTTTTTATCTCTACCTCATGCAAAGCCTAAAGCAGATAAATAGACTGAAATTTGTTTCTGTACCTTCCAATGTCTCTAAGAGGTATGAATACTTTTCCAGTGCACACTATTCAAAAATGTTTTACATAACAATCATACGGACATCATACTTGCAAATGCATCATTCACAATCACAAATTGATTTTGATTTCTCTGAACTGTATAAGGAATTCTGTTTTCAAATGGAGAAACGTGGAAAGAGATGTGTCGTTTTGCCCTCAGCACCCTGAAAGACTTTGGGATGGGGAAGAGAGTTGCAGAGGAGAAAATCTTAGAGGAGTGTGGACACCTCATTCAAGTGTTTGAGAGTTATAAAGGTAACATGATGCTAAACTCGTCATTTAAACGATTTAATCATTGTTGCAGTGGACTAATTTACATTCCTTTGTAACTTAAGTGTCCTCAAAAGATAAAACAATGACTCTTGCTCCACAGGGAAACCATTTAATACATCCCATCCAGTAAATTATGCAACATCCAACATCATCTCCTCAATAGTGTTTGGAAGCAGATTTGAATATGATGATCTTTGATTCAGAAACCTGGTTAGTCGGGTCAATGAGTCTATAAGTCTATTTGGCACTACAGGAATTCAGGTAAGCTTAATGTTTCACTTAAGCAACTTTGTAAATAATACACTGGGAGCCAAAGAGAGACTTTAGCAGAGTATGTATTGATGAATGTTATCTGTGTGAAAGGCAGAGACTTAAATGATTGTCTGAAGTCCAAACAATGAGCTTACAGATGCAACACATAGTATTTTACATGCATAAAAGTTTAAAACTAAATTCCCATAAAAGATACATTGTGAATTTTAATAATTTGTTATTTTACAACTATATCCTTGATTTTATTTTGTTTCACTGATTCTGTCATCCGTGAGATACAGCGGCCGGCTTGATAAATTTGTTCCTATGGCGATCCCACACAAAACCTGTCAAGATGCCACCTTCCAGGGCTTTTTTTATCAAAGAGGTGAGAAGGAGGGAAATATTTCTAGTCTTCCAATAAACAATATCTTCCAAATGACCATGCTTGCTTTGGCCTTTAGGGAACTACTGTGATTCTCCAGCAGTTTGTTAAATCAGATAATCTTTGCCATCCATGTTTGGATTAAAATGCATTACATGTTTTCCTGTTGCAGGTCACAGGTCTTATTTTGGCGAGTGTCTAGCAAGGATGTCATTCTTCCTCTTCTTCACCTCACTCCTTCAACATTTTCGTTTCATTCCTCCACCTGGAGTTTCTGAAGATGATCTGGATCTGACTCCAGCGGTGGGATTCACCATCCCTCCTTCTCCTCATGAGCTCTGTGCCATCAGTCAGCAGTGAAGAATGAAGCACTAGATTGTAGATGTTCTTACTATCATATGTTACTTCTGCATATCTTTACTCTTAATTTGCTCTAAATATGCTTCTTTAATTTGAACACTTTACTTAAAGAGTTGGATAGTTTTTACTGTTTTAGTTACTGGCCTTATCCCTGTATCTTTCTACTGAGTTAATTTCACTGACTTATATAGATGATAAAGAGATTCAATTTGTTTCCATTTTATTAGTGATGGTGAGATGAAGCCTCATGAGGCATTGAACCACTTGAGCCAACTGGTTCGAGAAAGGGTTCATTTCTTGATGCTTCATGTGCACACGAAACCACCTACTGGCCAGGTGTATAATCACAGCCAGCTGTATCTTAACACGTGTGATGCATTGAATTTTTGTCTATTATGGCTCTTGGGAATGACTTCACAAAAGGTGTAGGACGAAATCATTTGTCCACATAAATTATGTATACACATATGTGTATAATAAAATATTGTTTGAATGTATTCTCTGTGTGTAATTATTCCCAAAATAGTAGTGTCATGTGATATGGCATGTTGTGTAATAATGTTTTTCTGTGACTGTAGAAAAATGGCCTGGGCTTAATCAGGCAGAGGACAGTGAAAGTGCTTGTGGAACTAGGGAGGGGGTAGTGAATAGGCTAATGATTGTGTAACTTGGATGATTTCATGCATTTTTATTAAGAAACAACAATTTCTCCACAGTTTTTGGTTTCAAACAATTTCTCTTTTTTGACACTACATGGATGAGGTGTCATTATTGTACCCCAACTCCTTGGAGCACAATAAACACCTCACCTTTACAGAAAATAAGAAACAGTGAAAAATACAGTTCCTCATAAGCAAACATAATGCATCTGCAAATGTTCAGTTCACCTTACCTTGTTAGGGCTTATCAAATCAAAATGTTCCCACATAGGGGAAATCCTCCTCTTTCTCGCCGGCTCCATCCTACTCCTATCTATCTATCTATCTATCTATCTATCTCCTAAACTCTCCAAATACCAAACTAACTGTCTCAAACTAAATAACCACTATCCAAACTCTGCCATCCAAACTATCAAAACTCTATCCACTCTCTCAACTGACCGCAACTCACCTACAACAACCCACATTATGAATGGAGCCTGTGGGGTTTCTAAAGCTGTCAAACCCCGCGCCAACATCTGAGCCACTTCCCGAAGCAGTCACGTGGTACAGCCGCGGCTTCGGACGTCATCGTTTTCAGCTCCTCCCCTAAATGGAGCAAGCCTTTACGGAAACGCCCCGTCCATTACTCGACACACGCCTCGAAGCCTCGGCACATCACGTAACATCACTACATTTTATTTACTTAAGACAAAGCAAACTAAATTTACAGAGCATGTAATAAGAATTTAAGAGTGTCATGAAGTGCGGATGTAAGGTGGTGAGGCAGACGCAGATGGAACCAGGTAGATGAATGATGATGATGATTTAATGAACATAAAATCCAAAACAGTCCACAAACACCGGGCAGCACGGCCGAGCGGAAGCCAGGGCTCGACGCCGGTAGCAACCGGTTACACGAAGGGACTAGACGCCACAATGAGACAACAGCTAGACAGTATGAAGCGAACAAACAACAAGGACCCGACAAAGACACAGACACACAGGTGACACTAAATACACAGGAGGTAATTAGGGAACGAGAAACACCTGGGAGTAATCGAGGGGAGAACAGGACAACATGGAGACACAGAGACACAGAAAACTTGAAATAAACACAGAAAAACACGGAACATGACAAAGAGTGGTTACTCTGAACATTACCCCTTACAAGATCTCTTTTTCAGAAGTTGAAAAACATGAAATAGGAGCAAAATAAAATGAACAAATATGTATAATTTTTATGTGATAAAATGGTAAAATGCAACTGTTACTGTATATGGAAAGCAATTATGCAATTAAAAATAACAAATACTGCAGAATAAAATTTAGAAATCTTTAGGAAATTTGATCCATCTTTTAATGCTGTAACACAATCTCAAATCAACATAAAAAATAAATGTATACATGTGTATTAGAGCTACACAATGTTGGGTAAACATTGAATAATGTTAGTGAGTCTTTGTCATACAGAATGGCTGTTCCAAAGGTAAAAGGCTCTCAGAAGAAAAATCCAACACATACTCTTTTGGTCTGAAAGGCTGATAGAATGAAAGAAGAACTGAAAAAATAAAATAAACTAACAATGGACTTTGAAAACCATTGAAAGTATATTAAAACTAATTCTACAATGTAATAAAGTAGAGACTTTAACATGGATATACAGTAATGTGAACAAATAATTTTTTTCTCTTCATTAACTAAATCTCACATATTTAAAGAATTCCTCCACTGAGGATCAGGCAAATTTAGTAGTTTGTGACTTGCTATAATTAAATTGTTTCAAATACGAGGTCTGTGTGGCACAAGGTTGTGTGTGCATGAGGGAGGATGAGCTGGCAGGAGGTGAAAGGGAAGGGGGGGGGGAATGCAAACACTATTATGTCAATACTTGCAAAGTCAGAACAGTTGAGGACAAGGAACCTTTCAAAGATTTACAGAAGAGGATATATGCAAAAGAAAAAGCACAAATAAACATAAAATTGTTTATTGTTAATCGTTGTACTGGCATAGTACAATGTCTATTGTTGTACTGTGCCAGTACAACAATAGAGGAAACATGACAGACTCAGTTCTTTATTAATGATAAAATGTTCCTGGCATTAAATATTTGTGGTAAAAGTATAAATCCATTTTATATATATATATTTTTATTCATCAAAGTGGAGTAAACCAACTCCAGAGTTGAGATCAGCGTCATGTTAATGGACAAAGGTTAAATAGGCGTGGCCAACGGAGAACAACAATCCTACAGGAACATAAAGTCCTCTCTGTCTTAGCTAAACAGACAGAGAGGACTAAACGTTCTTAGCTAAACGTTCACACCAGAAGATTGTAAGCAGCTGAGAACATGGAGACTTTGAAAGATTTAGGTTTCTTTCTTTTCTCCAGTCCTACCACTGTACTTGGAGTAGGTCTCCTTTTCATAATCCTTTATTTGGTGACTGTTGGTTCCTCCAGAGAAACGGGTAAAGAGCCTCCAGGACCAAAGCCTCTGCCTCTGCTTGGCAACCTGCTGCAGCTTGATCTCCAGAGACCCTACAAAACACTGTGTGAGGTGAGCTCTGACTTAAACTGTACAGCAACATTTAAATCTATTTAATCTCTGTTTAAATGTTGTTCTCCTGTTTTCATTCACTCAGCTTTCCAAGAAATATGGGTCTGTATTTACAGTTTATTTTGGACCAAAAAAAGTGGTTGTCCTAGCCGGGTACAGGACAGTCAGAGAGGCTCTGGTCAGCAATGCAGACGAGTTTGGAGAAAGAGAAATCACACCTATGTTTGCGGATTTAGCAAAACATCGTGGTATGTCCAGAAGTAAATTATTACAAATCTTTCCAAAAGTGCTAATGAACCACTGTTAGACATTGTCACTTTTCTCTCATTACACCCACTGACTTCAATGTATTATATGGTTTCTCTGTGACAGATCAACGTAAAGTAGTGCATAAATTGAGAAGTGAAAGGAAAATTATACATATGACTTAAAAAAAAAAAAGAAAATCTGAAAAATGTGACATTTGCTCAGTTTTTTTAGTTATACTTGTACTGGTTTTGCAGAAGTAACATTTTTGCAATTTTGTTCTTGGAAAACAGACCAATCTCAGTCAGAATGGATGGAGCTTGTCTGTGAACATCCATTTACAATGTATTCCAGGGATTTTTTAAAAGAATTTACTTCTGGGCTTTGTGTTTACATAGAGCATAACTACTTATTGTTGGTCTATCACAGTAAAATTGCCAATTAAACAACTTGACAAAAGATTGAGACAAAGTTCAAAATTGATTATGAGTTCTGTTTACTGTATAAGGAATTCTGTTTTCAAATGGAGAAACATGGAAAGAGATGCGTCGTTTTGCCCTCAGCACCCTGAAAGACTTTGGGATGGGGAAGAGAGTTGCAGAGGAGAAAATCTTAGAGGAGTGTGGACACCTCATTCAAGTGTTTGAGAGTTATAAAGGTATAAAAAAATGCTGTGTTTCTCTAAGAAACAGACATAAAATTCTTCACTGAAATGGTTTAATCATTGTTGTAGTCTACTAATTCATATTCCTTTTGTAAGTTAAGTACATTTTAATAGCAGACAAGATAAAACAGTAACTCTCTTGCTCCACAGGCAAACCATTTAACACATCCTGTCCAACAAATAATGCAACATCCAACATCATCGCCTCCATCGTGTTTGGAAGCAGATTTGAATATGATGATCCTCAATTCAGAGGCTTGATTAGTCGAATCACTGAGAATATTAAGATATCTGGCTTGGCAGAAATCCAGGTAAGCTTAATGTCTCTCTTAAACAACTTGGTAAATAATTTACCAACTTGGTAAAAAATATACCACGTTGCTTAAGTTGAACTTGGTATATGGTAGACCACGACAAAGTTAGCTATATGAAAGGTAGAAACTGTTAAATTATTGTCTGAAGTCCAAACACTAAGCTGACTTATGCCACCCAATATTTTAAATGTATTAAAAGACCCCAAAGTTTAAAACTAAATTCCCATAAAAGACCTATTTAGATTTATGTAATGTTCGTAATTTGTGATTTTACAACCACATTCTTGATTGAATTTTGTTTCTTGGGGTTTTATGTGATAGACCATCAGAATGTGGTCCACAAAATGTGAGGTGAAAGGATAAGCACACATATAGTTTTAAAATGTGTTTTCATATAAATGTTACATCTATTTTTATTTATCACTGAATGGTATTCTACAAGTCCTTTAGCTCTCTTTAATGTTAAATACTTAAATAAACTGTAAATTTTAAATAATTGTAGTAGTAATACATTTTTATATTTCAAAAATATATTGTGCTTAATTTGAAGCTCTACAATACATTTCCTCGGCTGGTTGGATGGATAAAAAGCCGTCATGTTATTTTAAAAAATGCTGAAACGACGATGAGAAAAATTAAGGATTTAACCCAGAAACTGAAAGAGACACTCAACCCTCAGATATGCAGAGGACTGATCGACTGTTTTCTGATTCAAAAGCAGAAAGATGAGGCAAGGCAACACAAATCTATTTTTAAAGAATAATGGCAACATTAAACATGTTTGCCACAAGTACAGTATTCACACAGTTTTCTTTTTAGGACTCTTGTGTCAAAGACACTCAGTTCACTGAGGAGAACCTGTTATATACAGTGTCAAACCTGTTTGGTGCTGGAACCGACACCACAGCGGCAACACTGAGGTGGGGTTTGCTGCTCATGGCAAAGTATCCACAAATTCAGGGTATGAAAGACAAGAAAACATTTGGGTTATTTTCTCTATATCTAGAAGAAAATTTTTCAGACCTTTGTAGCTCTTTGAGATCAAAATGAATGTAGAGGATATTATTATCATTATAACCATTGTTATATACAGTATATATATTATTATTATTATTATGGTGCTATATTTGAATATTTGGTATGAGCTTTCTGTTCTTCTCTTAAAGTGTGAAATATAAACTTGGCTCTTTGGAAATAAAGTAATCTCTGTACAAAAGTTTGTATTCAACCTGTCGATGCAAAATTCCGTCATATCATTCCCAGTGAAGCATGTAGACTTTAATGGCTAATTTTATGCAGGATGCTTAAGTTTTTTAGTTATTGCAATATTCTTTCTCAATATGTAAAAGTTAGAAGGTTTCAACGTTTTCATCTGGAAATAGAAACTGTAGAATATTACATCTGCTAAACTTCAACAAAAATACAGTATTTGTGGTAACTGTGATCCCTCGAGGGAGAACTGTAGATCATTTCCTTCTTGTTTACTGCAGACCAGGTTCAGGAGGAGCTGACCAGGGTGGTTGGAAGCCGTGAGGTTCATGTGGAAGACCGTAAAAATCTGCCGTACACTGATGCTGTCATCCATGAGATACAGCGGCTCGGTAACATCGCTCCTATGGCGATCCCACACAAAACCAGTCGAGATGTCACCTTTCATGGATATTTTATCAAAAAGGTGAGCAGGATGAAAATATTTCTAGGCTTCCAACAGACAATATCTTCCAGATGATCATGCTCGTATTATTGTCTTCAGGGAACTACTGTGATTCCCCTCCTTACATCTGTTCTGTATGATGAGAGTGAATGGGAGAGCCCTCACACCTTCAACCCTTCTCATTTCTTGGACAAGGAGGGAAGATTTATCAAGAGAGATGCTTTTTTACCATTTTCTGCAGGTAGAACAACTCCAGCAGCTTTTTAATCAATCAGATAATCTTTGCCATTCATGTTTGGATTAAAATGCATTACATGTTTTCTCGTTGCAGGTCGCAGGGTGTGTCTAGGTGAGAGTCTGGCAAGGATGGAGATTTTCCTCTTCTTCACCTCTCTCCTTCAACATTTTCGTTTCATTCCTCCACCTGGAGTTTCTGAAGATGATCTGGATCTGACTCCAGCGGTGGGATTCACCAGCCCTCCTTCTCCTCATGAGCTCTGTGCCATCAGTCGGCAGTGAAGAATGAATCACTAGATTGTAGTTGGTCTCTCTACCAGAACACTGATGTTACTTTTGCATATCTTTACTCTAGATGTCTCTGTGTTACTATAATTTGTGCACTTTATTTTAGGAATTTGATTACTTTTATTTTTTTTAGTTATAGGCTTTATCCCTCCTATTTTCACTGCGTTAATTTCACTGACTTATGTAGATGATGACTCCATTAGTTTCCAAATACTTATGACATAGGAAATTTACAGAGCAAGTAATAATTTATGATAGTTTATTCTGAACCTTGCCCCTTAGAAGATCTTTTTCAGAAATTGAAAAACAAATGGTATAGTAACAAAACAAATGAACAAATATATATAATTTTGATGAGTTAAAATGGTAAATGTTACTGTTACCGTATATGGAAAGCAATTGAGAGGACACACCATGGCCAGTTTGCCACAGGAGCCTCTATTAGCTTCAACAGGGGAAGCACTGGATGTGAGAAAAAGTCTTTGAAGTACAAGTACTCTTTTACACTTACTTAAATCAGACATGAACAGTAAAGCTGCAATTTTCTACCCATTCATTGTGGTAACTTCCTTTGTGATGCTTTGTGGATAGAAAATGTCATATTTTGGGCATGCTGTGGTGGCATAAAGCATCATTACTTATTGTTGGTCTATCACAGTAAAATTGCCAATGAAATGTTTGTTTTTGTAACTTGACAAAACATTGAGACAAAGTTCAAAATTGATTATGAGTTCTGTCGACTGTATAAGGAATTCTGTTTTCAAATGGAGAAACATGGAAAGAGATGCGTCGTTTTGCCCTCAGCACCCTGAAAGACTTTGGGATGGGGAAGAGAGTTGCAGAGAAGAAAATCTTAGAGGAGTGTGGACACCTCATTCAAGTGTTTGAGAGTTATAAAGGTATAACATAATGGTGTGTTTCTCTAATAAACAGACATAAAATTCTTCACTGAAATGGTTTAATCATTGTTGTAGTCTACTAATTCATATTCCTTTTGTAAGTTAAGTACATTTTAATGTCATGATGGGTACCAGTTTTCTAACATGCAGAACACAAGACAGGAGAAGTTGCATATGAATAAGTGAGTTTATTGTGAACACAATAAATGATGAACATAGAGTGACGGGTCTGGTCCAGGGAAGGAATGGGCTCACGGAGCGATCGGCACACTATGTGAAGCAGAGCAGGATGAGATGAGTTCAAAAGCCGTCGGAAACGGGAGTACTAACAGGTAAATGGAACGAGCTTACTTGTGGAGATGAGGTTTGTTGTTTTGGGTGGATTCACAATAAATGAAACACTGACCAACATATTTGACGTGTATGATTTTGGTGATAGCTCATCAAACTCATCAAAATATTTGTTCACTTCTTGACTGTATGGTGTTTTCTTTATAAATGTAATGTAAAGTGTAATGTGTTCTTATGTAAAGCACTTTGAACTGTCTTGCTGCTGAAATCTGTGATACAAATAAACTTGATTGATTGATTAAAAGGAACAAATATATTTAATTTTGATGAGTTATAAGGTAAAATGCTTACTGTTACCATGTATGGAAAGAGGTGTGATGAGAGGACACAACCTAGCTCAGTGAGAGGTACTTTGTTGTTAGTTTTGTTGGAAGGTGCCAAAGAGTTGTGCTGCCAAATTTGGTGTGAACATTGAAGAATGGTGTTAATGTACACAAGCCAGTCATTATCTGTCACACCTGATGCCCTAGCAGCACCCCTCCCACCTTGAACGTGACTATTAATGTTCTACCATCTGTAATTGCAAAACAAGCAGCTGTCACTTTGAATTTTTTCCAACAACAGGACATCACCTGAAGTGTAAGCTCCGCTAGGAGATGATTTATCTACCATCTAACACAAAAACACTACCCAAAAGTTTCAGTTGTATGAAAAAGTGTTTGCTCCTTTAAGATTCTTTATTTTTTGCATGTTTGTGACACTTGTTTCAGAACATTAAAACAATTTAAATATTAGTCAATGACATCACAATTAAACATGAAATGCATATTTTAAATGAAAGTATTTATTAAGGGAACTCCTGTGTGAACATTAATAATCCCCAGTTAAACCATAACTGTGGTTTATCACACCTTACTTCACTGTCTCTAGCCACATTCAAGCCTGATTAGTCCCACACCTGTTCTCAAATAAGATATCACTGAAATGAAATCTGCCTGTTAAAGTGAAATATACCAAAAATCCTAAAAAGCTAGAAATCATGCCCAGATCCGAAGAAATGGAGGAACACATGAGAAAGACAGTCGGTCTGGAAAGGCTTTCAAGGCCATTTTGCTTTGTGACTCCAACGGACCACAGTGAGAGCCATTATCCACAAATAGCAAAACCATGGAACAATGATGTTGTTGGATGAAATAATGTTTGAGGTCACCTACGTGTTCACTGTCAACACCACCATGAAATGTACACATCAAAACAAAGCACAGCATATCACAAACTATTCACAGAAGAGCATATATAAGAGACCAAAACACAAATAAACGTAAAATCATTTGTCAGTACAACTGTAGAGGAAACATGACAGATTTAGTTCCGTCAAATTCAGGTGGAGTGACAGATTCACTCCCTCAAAGCTTCAGGGATGGAGTGGAGTAAAAGAACTCAGGAAGTTGAGGCCACTGCTTAAGCACAATGATGCACATACAGTAGGTAAATTGAGTGTGGCCAATGCAGAGCCAACCTATAGGTGAAGCAACACACCCACAGGTACATAAACTCCTCTCTGCCTGAGCTGTAGACTCAGACCAGGAAACTTTAAGCAGCTGAGACCATGGAGACTTTGAAGGGTTTTAGTTTCTTTCTTTTCTCCAGTCCTACCACTGTACTTGGAGTAGGTCTCCTATTGATTATCCTTTATTTTGTTTCTGTTGATTCTTCCTCCAGAGAAACGGGTAAAGAACCTCCAGGACCAAAGCCTCTGCCTCTGCTTGGCAACCTGCTGCAGCTTGATCTCCAGAGACCCTACAAAACACTGTGTGAGGTTGGCTCTGACTTAAGCTGCAGTGTAATATTTTCTGCAACATGTTTGATCTCTGTTTCATTTTTTTCTCCTGTTTTCATCCATTCAGCTTTCCAAGAAATATGGATCTGTGTTTACTATTTATCTTGGACCAAAAAAAGTGGTTGTTCTCGCCGGGTACAGGACAGTCAGAGAGGCTCTGATCAACTGTGCAGAGGAATTTGGAGAAAGAGAAATTGGACCTATATTTGATGAAATA
Organism: Xiphophorus couchianus; assembly: GCF_001444195.1. Taxonomy (NCBI): domain Eukaryota; kingdom Metazoa; phylum Chordata; class Actinopteri; order Cyprinodontiformes; family Poeciliidae; genus Xiphophorus; species Xiphophorus couchianus. The sequence goes on along the minus strand of NC_040243.1, from coordinate 11,985,972 downwards.
AACAAAGGACATGGTAAGATAACAAATTAACATATAACAAAGTTTGTAACAGTATGGACAGTACTAAAACCTTTTCTCTCAGCACAACCTCCAACTTCTCGGAATTTCATTGTAATTGTATGAAAAAATAGTGCAGAATTTGGAAGCAGATGAAAAACTTTGTTTTTTCAACAAAGGAAAATCTGCTAAAGTTGTCATCCATTTTTAATCAGGGTTTTTCGGGACGCAGTTACCAGTGCTAAACGTCTACCATAGAAACTGAACTGAAATTTTTGCAAAATAGCTGAAGCTCAGTCAAACTGTGCAGAGTGTCAGTAAACATTGATTTTGAAGTTGTGCTAAAGATTCTCAAAGGAAGTCAATCATTTTCTTTTCACATCCATCCATCCATCCATCCATCTTCTTCCGCTTATCCGAGGTCGGGTCGCGGGGGTAGCAGCTTCAGAAGGGAGGCCCAGACTTCCCTCTCCCCGGCCACTTCTTCTAGCTCTTCCGGGGGAATCCCGAGGCGTTCCCAGGCCAGCCGAGAGACATAGTCTCTCCAGCGTGTCCTGGGTCTTCCTCGGGGCCTCCTCCCGGTGGGACGTGCCTGGAACACCTCACCAGGGAGGCGTCCAGGAGGCATCCTGACCAGATGCCCAAGCCACCTCAACTGGCTCCTCTCGATGTGAAGGAGCAGCGGCTCTACTCTGAGTCCCTCCCGGATGACTGAGCTTCTCACCCTATCTCTAAGGGAGAGCCCAGCCACCCTACGGAGAAAACCCATTTCGGCCGCTTGTATCCGCGATCTCGTTCTTTCGGTCATGACCCAAAGCTCATGACCATAGATGAGGGTGGGAACGTAGATCGACCGGTAAATCGAGAGCTTCGCTTTTTGGCTCAGCTCTCTCTTCACCATGACGGACCGGTACAGCGCCCGCTTGACAGCAGACGCTGCGCCAATCCGCCTGTCGATCTCCCGCTCCCTTCTTCCCCCATTCGTGAACAAGATCCCGAGATACTTAAACTCCTCCACTTGGGGCAGGACACCCCCCCTGACCCGGAGACGGCACTCTACCCTTTTCCGGCTCAAGACCATGGCCTCGGATTTGGAGGCACTGATCCCCATCTTGGCCGCTTCACAATGCTTTCTTTTCACAATGACGGGTTTTTTGTGCCCCTCCTGCATGTCTCTGTAAACTGATTTTCTGAAATGAGTTGTTAATCTTTGCAGCTCCTCCAGTGTTTAAAGTATATTTATTTAAGGTGAGTGGTCATATTTTGTAAGGTTTGCAGTTGTTCCAAACTCCATACATTTCTTAGACGTTTCAACATTTATCTGTGAGATATTAATAGCTTAGGATATTTTGTACAAACTTCATCACAACTTCATCTCTGTTGTCTACTGTGTTATTTTGTCTTAGTGGTGCTGTTTGTCCACAAATGTTCTTTAACCAGTCTCTGAGGAGCTGTAAACTGAGACAGAAATCTACACTATTCTACTAATCTTACTAATTACATAACTTCTGAAGGACATTGGTCTCAGTTGATTTCATTACAGTGTGCCACTGTAAAAACACAGCATACACACACAGATAAAATTGTTCCCATTCCTCTATATATTAAGCTCCACCTCATTTAAAGCCAAAGTAGACTAACAGACTGAAATTTGTTTCTGTGACTTTACAAGACATTGAAAAGGTCTGTAAGAGGTATGAGTATTGTACATTTCTGAGTCCTGCAAAGCACAGTACCCATATATTTTGTTTAATCATTTTCATAACAATCAAATGGACTTTGTACTTGCAAATGCATCATTCACAATCATAAATTGATTTTGATTTCTATGAACTGTATAAGGAATTCTGTTTTCAAATGGAGAAACGTGGAAAGAGATGCGTCGTTTTGCCCTCAGCACCCTGAAAGACTTTGGGATGGGGAAGAGAGTTGCAGAGGAGAAAATCTTAGAGGAGTGTGGACACCTCATTCAAGTGTTTGAGAGTTATAAAGGTAACATGATGCTAAACTAGTCATTTAATCGATTTAATCATTGTTGCAGTGGACTAATTTACATTCCTTTGTAACTTAAGTGTCCTCAAAAAATAAAACAATGACTCTTGCTCCACAGGGAAACCATTTAATACATCCCATCCAGTAAATTATGCAACATCCAACATCATCTCCTCAATAGTGTTTGGAAGCAGATTTGATTATGATAATCTTCGATTCAGAAACCTGGTTAGTCGGGTCAATGAGTCTATAAGTCTATTTGGCACTACAGGAATTCAGGTAAGCTTAATGTTTCACTTAAGCAACTTTGTAAATAATACACTGGGAGCCAAAGAGAGACTTTAGCAGAGTATATATTGATGAATGTTATCTGTGTGAAAGGCAGAGACTTAAATGATTGTCTGAAGTCCAAACAATGAGCTTACAGATGCAACACATAGTATTTTACATGCATAAAAATACCCAAAAGTTTAAAACTAAATTCCCATTAAAAACAAATTTTGGAATTTTATTTTGTGACCCTAAAGTTTTAAACTAAATTCCCATAAAAGACAAATTTTGGATTTGGGATTTTTATTTTGTGATTTTACAATCACATCCTTGATTTTATTTTGTTTCTTAGGGTTTTATGTGAAAAACCAACACAATGTGGTGCACAAACTGTGAGGTGTAAGAATGAGCAGACATATAGTTTTAAAATGTATTAACATGTACAAATTTGACATCTTTTTGTATTTATCTCTAACATGTCTTCCTCAAGGATTGTCCTTTATTTAGCTCCATCCTTCTGTTCTTTAAATCAACTACCTGCCCTTGCTGCGTATCTTTGCAGGGTCTTGCTGCCAATAAGAAGTTGATATTGTTGTTGGTGGTGGTTGCAATATGTGGTATATTTCTGATATTAATGTTCCACCACATTTAGCATATAGACCTCTTAAAGCTGCGTTCCAACAAGACTTTACTCTTTGCTCAAGTTCATTTTGACTCCTTTAAAATTTAATAAGTATGGATTTTTTAAAATGTATCTTTCTTAATTTAAAGCTCTACAGTACATTTCCCCGGCTGGTCAGATGGATAAAAAACCGTCAGGTGATTTTAAAAAACACTGAAAAGACGATCAGAGATGTGGAGGATATAACACAGAAATTGAAGGAGACACTCAACCCTCAGATTTGCAGAGGACTGGTGGATTGTTTTCTGATTCGAAAGCAGAAAGACGAGGCAAGGCAACACAAATCTATTTTTAAAGAATAATGGCATCATAAAACATGTTTGCCACAGGTACAGTATTCACACAGTCTTCTTTTTTCAAACACACCTGTCTCATGTATATTTTCCTTCCAGGACTCTTGTGTCAAAGACATTCAGTTCACTGAGGAGAATCTGATATTTACAGTGATGAACCTGTTTTCTGCTGGAACCGACACCACAGCTGCAACACTGAGGTGGTGTTTGCTGCTCATGGCAAAGTATCCACAAATTCAAGGTAATAAAGAGGAGAACATATCTGGGATATTTTATCTGCATCTAAAAAACATGATTTGCAGCATTGTTTCTACATTTAAATGTTACAGTGTAAGTTCCAGTAGTGCTATAGTGCCTTGCCAAAACATTCACAACCCTTATTTATTTATTTTTTTTTACACTTTATTAAATTTAGGGTAAAAAGATACAATTACATCTTTCATTTTTTTTCTTTCTATTTTCAGCAAATTTTAGCAAGTGTGGATATGTTACATTTTGAAGGCAGGATGGTTCTAGTAAAGCTACGTCCTGTTTCAGATATTGGCAGTGAATGTTTATAACGATTAATGTGATAAAACACCACAAAGTGATATAGTCCTTATTTTAAGATCTATTTTGATTATTTGGATGTTTTGAATCAACATAAGCAGAAATGATCTCTACATGAAAAAAACATTGTATCCTTTAAATCCTGGTCGGAGCAAATAATTTCCTTGCTTACCATTGTAGGGGCCAACGTTCAAATTTGGAAATTTTAACCTTGGCTTTCAGTAAAGTTCACATAGCTTTAATGGTTGATCTGCAAAAAGGAAAAGCAAAGCTTCACATAAACTTTAACATTAGGTTCTTTATTTGGTTTAACATTTTGACTTAAGGCTTAAAGACAAATACAAGGTTTAGAGATTTCCATCAACTCTGGTAAACTGTTAACCATTAGGTTTGCATTTTGCCTATTTTTTGTGGTAACTGTGATCCCTCGAGGGAGAACTGTTGATCATTTCCTTCTTGTTTACTGCAGACCAAGTTCAGGAGGAGCTGACCAGGGTGGTTGGAAGTCATGAGGTTCATGTGGAAGACCGTAAAAATCTGCCGTACACTGATGCTGTCATCCATGAGATACAGCGGCTTGGTAACATCGTTCCTATGGCGATCCCACACAAAACCAGTCAATATGTTACCTTTCAGAAATACTTCATTAAAGCGGTGAGGAAGTGGGAAATATTTCTGGGCTTTCAACAAAAAATATTTCCAAATTTATGATGATCCTGCTCATATTTTGTCTTCAGGGAACTACTGTGATTCCCCTCCTTACATCTGTTCTGTATGATGAAAGTGAATGGGAGAGCCCTCACACCTTCAACCCTTCTCACTTTTTGGACAAGGAGGGAAGATTTATTAAGAGAGATGCCTTTCTGCCATTTTCTGCAGGTAGAACAACTCTGTCTTTTTTTGTTTTACTCAGATACACACTATCAGCCATGACTGGATTAAAATATGTTAAATTTATGTTAAATGTTTTCTTCTTGCAGGTCGCAGGGCGTGTATAGGAGAGAGTCTGGCAAGGATGGAGGTTTTCCTCTTCTTCACCTCACTCCTTCAGCGTTTTCGTTTCATGCCTCCACCTGGAGTTTCTGAAAATGATCTGGATCTGACTCCAGCGGTGGGATTCACCATCCCTCCTTCTCCTCATGAGCTCTGTGCCATCAGTCGGCAGTGAAGAATGAAGGAAAATATTAAGGTTTTTCCAGTCATAATAAATAATTAAAAATAATTAAATATTAATTAATAATAATTTAAAATATCTTAGTTCCTCTGAGGCTTTTTCTTTTAGATTCAAGGTACCTTTTAAAAATAGTCTTTAAGCAGGTATTAACCATATTTTTGATTAAACCCACCTTTCTATTAAAAATGTTTTATGTTGATCTAATGTGGTATTCTAATTTTAAATTATGTGTTCTTATTTGTTCTAAGCAGAAAAATTCTAACAGAAATAAAGGCTTGAACATCTATCTGTGTGGTTAATCTATAATACTAATACAAAAGACAGCTACCAGTATTTATCCTCCTGAGACCCAGCAATACATTTTTGTCCTCTGTGGAGGACATAGGTTTTTTTGTTCATAACTCTGAAACCATACATGCCACTGTGTTAAATCCTGTTGGTCCTTAGAGAGGACATCCTGGGCCTCGAAATGTGTTCATATTTGCCACAAGAGAGTCCCGATGTCCTCTCCAAAGGACATACTGTAATAAATAAATAATAACATGTTTTGAAACTTTTTCAATTGTAGTGATGTTTTTTCACTCCAAAGAGTCATGTAGTGTAAAAAAAAAAAATTCAAAAACTTTTTTTTTTCTGGGTCTCAGTTATAGAAAGCCACAACAGCTGCTGTGTACTCCTGTGTGTCATCGACACAAACAGTCATTTATGTACATAAATCACAACTGACTTAATAGTTTTTTCATACTTATAATTGTTGTTTACTGCATTAAAATTTGAGCCATTTCTGTTGTGCTTTCATTGTATAAACCCTCAGGAGATGTGAACATGTTTATTTCTCGAAGTTTAAGATGGAGTAGTTTGTGTGTTTAATTTGGAAGTTTAGGCGGCACTGTTGCCCTAAGTAGTTGCTAGCAGAAGAAAAGCTAAAGTTTTTGCTAAACAGTCACAAGATAAGAGCAACATATGTTGAACTTCTTTATAGCTACGCACATCTCTCTAATAGTGTGAAGACACAGTTCTCTGACTAAATTTAATTGGACATTTGCTAATCTTTTGCTGAGGTCACTGTAATTGCGTAATTGTGACTGGAAGGATGTGTACGAGCTGCTTTATTGACAACTACTCTGTGCTCTCATGGCAGGGGCCTTTCGACATAATCGCTTTTTAAAAGTTTGTGTCGCAGCCTTTCTGTATTGAAAAGTCTCCGACAGACAATACTGATGAGTTGCATTAACTTTACTCATAAAAGAGAAGTGCGATCGGTGTACATATTTAGACAACAACTGAATTTTCAAACATTTCTTCAATATTATTAAGACCAGTAAAATGGGCAAATTTAGCTGGATTTTCATCTCGATATATAAATTCGCTATGCTTTTGCAACTTACTGTACATGTTCGCTTGGCTTTTGCGTACTCCTGGCTCAGTGGTTGCAGCTACTGGCCTATACGTAGGGGGGGAAAGTTATTTAATGGTTTTGATTCTCCTTCTTCATAATATTAAGTGTTAGAGTTATAAAACTGTAGTCTTGTTCTTGTTAAGTTGCTTTTGGTTTAATTGCTTCTTTGTCTCCCAAGATTTCAGCAGTCAACATTCCATCCCGTTACTGGAAATACCTTACATTATGAAATAATTACTCTTTCTGGATCAAAATCTGAGTTTTATTTGTTAAACAGGTCAAAGTTATGAAAATTAACTGTTTGTGTTGGGTTTCCTGTTGATACAAGAAAAAAAATCACAAAAATATACAGATTCATGATTTGTTTTAAATTGTGGCCAAGTTAAATCAGAGGATTTAAAACTTTCAAATCTGTCAAGCTATTGCTGTACGTATTGCATGATAATGAACCTCAGAAATAAATTGAATAAAAACAGCTACTTTTACATTAGTAGTCCTAAAAACGTACCTTACACAACAATGCTACAGCAAATTAAAAGAAACACAAGTTCAAGTTCTTTCAGAGGACTGAACCTGTGTTATCTAAGGTCCTTCCACCTTGATGCTACTGAGTGGCTGATTATGTGAAGAGGAGTTCATGACCTGCTGGGTAGACCCGCTGCAGTCTGTGAAAGTCCTCGCAGAAAAATCTGCTGTTTTACTCTCTGGCGTTCTGAATGACTGAGTGTGTGTGTGGTCGTACAAGGAGACGTATGACTGTGTGTAGGGTGCCAGGAGGGCTTGACTGTTTTGCTGTTGATACGCAGCTGGATACGTTTGTGACTGAGAGGAAGTGTGAGTAAGAGGAAGACTGTCTGCGTTGCTACATGGTGGAAATCCATTTATGCTTGGTGGGCTCATTCCTGGAACCTTAAAGGCCTCTGCGCTTTCTAATCTCTCTAAAGAGTTGTAGCCCGGCTGAGTCTGGCTGCACTGAGAGAACGTGCCTTGACTAAAAGTGTACGTTTCTTGGCCGAAAGAGGTAGTGGCAGAGGTTGCTGGCAAAGACGATGGCGAGGGAGTTTTGTTGAGCCGTTGCGGGGTTCTGCTACAGAGTCCTGCTTTAGAGGAGAGTGTTTGGAGAGTGCTGAGGATCTGCTTCTGAATCTGCGTCTGCTGTGACTGCTCCCTTTCCAGGCGGCACTGCTGCTCCACCATCATCTTCACTGCCAAGCCCAGGCTGTGAACCTCAGAGCCAAGGGTCTGGATCTGGTCCTGCAAGCTACCTCTTGCTCTGGTGTCCTGGACCGCCGATGGTGGATTTGAATTCGCCTCGCTACTGCCTTGAGTCCTTGGGGACGGCAGACGAAGAACGGTTCCCGGAGATGAGGATGTCAAAGGCGCTGGCGGGCGATTAGGAAGGTGAATCCCGACACGTGGAGGAGGATGAAGGGAGCGGACGCTCATTCCTGGTCTCTGTGCAGCAAAACGCCGAGGGGAACTATTATGCCCAGGCTGCCCCTCCATAACAGTCTGAAAGAATAAAAACACTATATTTAGGAGTGGCTATGGTGGGACCTTCAAAAAGGACTGTTCAGACTTGTATTTATAAATCTATTGCCACTTCTCTCTTGGATTGTGTTGAAGCTATTTGATAATAAACACAAGTTTTAGATAAATACTACACAAATGCTACTCCCAGTAAAACATAATATACAGGAGCAGGCGAAGCATTACTTTTAGACTTTTTAAAGTTTGTCGAGATCACACCTTTTCAGTGGTCAGGTCATAGGTTTCCGGCTGCTGTGGTAGAGCACTGCTTAAATCTGAACTTTGAACACCAGCCTGATCTCTCCTTAACAACGCCGCCATCTGGTGGAATGACTGGTAAATGTGAAAAGTATTTAAAAAAAACTACTTTAGCAATTTATACAGCTTTAAAGCAATTCACCAATTTTATAATTGAGAAAACTCTGTAGTTACCTTTGCCCTATGTGACAGTGCTCTGTCCAAAAGTCTTTTTCGAGCTGCCAAAATTGAACTGGTGGCTGGGGAAGGTGTAACTCTTCTTCTCAGGAATGCTCCAGAAGCCATTAACGTGGAAGACATGTTTGAACTTGTTTCTGGCCTCCTTACAGGTGGCTGGGTCACCCTTTGTTGGCCATGCTGTGCAAGTGAAGTGACACTAACAATCTGAATGTCGTTTTCTTCCTTATTTCCACCGGATTGCTGCTCCGGCCTGCTGCTTCCGCTAGCCTCCCCAGATCCAGAGGAATTTGAGGTGGTCTCTGAATTGGTGGATGCCTGTTTGGAGAAGTTAGATGGAGCTGGATACTCAGTGCGATGAGGCCCGTCCCTCATCAGGTTCTGAAGGTGAATGTTGCTCCACCTCTCCTGCAATGCCCCAGCTTGCGCTTGAGCTGTTTGCGCCAATGTGCCATCTCCAGCCTCCAGAGGTCTAACCCTCCCTGGTGGTCTACCCTGGAACTCCCTCAGGTACAGGTAGATGGCTTGAGCAGACACCTTGATGTTCTCCAACTCCAGCACAGCTTTGATTTTGCGGAAACTGAGACCAGCCTTCCGCAGCTCCACCACTTTGTGTTTGGCAGCATCATCTAGTCGGCCCATGCTTGTTCAGTCTAGATAAATCCCCAGTTCAGATGATAATTGCTATAAGGGTCAGAAAATAAAAGAAGTTAGAAACAGTTTATGTTTTTAAAGCACACTGTTATTTTGCATTGTATTTACTGTAAGTACATGTTAAAAGAACAAAAGTGCTTTTTGAAGAATATCAAGTCCCATCACGTTTTTGAAGAATGCCTGTTGCTTTGGATGTTTTGTACAGTCAGTGTATATTGGGAATAAAGCGTGTAGAATTCAGTGTGTTAAATGAGTCAGAACAGAGTACTTTTGCTCTAATGTCAACAACAACTCTATTTCTTTACTTAGTAATTTTGAGGTAAAGACGTAATGCACCTCACAGTCTATTTTGAGTCATCAAATAATTGCTGAAATGATCAGAAAATGATCAGAGTATGTCAGATGAATGCACTGTGAGCCCTCAGAATGTTGAGGTGAGCTTGACCTTCAATGGTGCTGATTGAGTGTCTGCATAGGGTATCACATATCTTATTAGAACGTAGTCACTGCTGCAACATTATAAGTGTTACATCCCCAAGGCAGTCTAGGGGTTTTGGAAGGGGGCTGTAACAATAGATAAACCACAGAAAAATGAAGAGACAAACCCAGGAGGGTAAAGTTAAAGGATTTATTCTTTAAGTGGGATCGGAAGAAGTCTCAAAATTGAACATGAGAACCTAAAAGAAAAGAAAGGGGAGAATAACAACAAAAACCGGGGTTTCTAGGAGACAAATCCTCCATCACCGCACCACAAAGCTGCAGCACACATGCTGCCCAATTGGCCAAGAGGCCCTGAAAGTCAGTTTCCCAGCTAGCCTTATACTCTGCTAATCAAGAGGCAGAGTGAAACCAGCTGGGCCTGCTTAACCCGCCGGAGCTCAGCAGCAACCTGAATTGGGGGAGAAATCCTACATGCAGCCACCACTGCATGTAACAGTAAGAATTGTGTTGATACTGCAGGACGTATATTCCTGATAATCTGATAATCTATCAGATTCAATTCAGGACTTTGGCTGGGCCACTCAAAGTTACTAATTTTACTTAAAGTTTAAAGACATTTTGGTAAAATTTAAAGTTTACTTGAAATCTAAACCAGTTAGGGGTCTGTTTACTTAACTGCATATACTGGCTGGCTATGGCTAATAATACATTTTTGTTAATGTTAACTACTACTAAAGTATTGTAGGATCTTTTGCAGTATGTGTGGATAATTGTTCTAATTTCATCTACTTCCTCTATTCTTATTTACATGTTTGAAATAAAATAGCTTTCCAGTACCAAAACGTTGTTGTTGGACTTATTTTAGAAGGAGTGTCTGTGGCTAAGTCATCAGTTACCACTAGTCAAAGGCTTAGTGTAACATCCTTAAAGGCCATCTTTTAAGGATGTTTAGTTGTTTCAATAATTTAAGGAAATCTCTGGCACTATTCGAATAGGAGTCAAATAAGATCATTGTTTTGCATCCAGCCCTTCACTGTGTTGTTTATGTGCGTGCTCTGTTTTGCATATTTGATAATTATATTATATTAAACAAAGTAACAGAAAAGTGAAACTGAACAAAAGGTCATGCATGACATTGTACTTCAACTTCTTCCTTTTTTCTAATTTGTAATCTTTACAGTAAATAGAACAGAAGTTCAACATTAATCAGCTTCCCTCAAAAAAAGCACCTTTGAAACTTGTCATGCTTTATGTCTTCAGTTGAGACATCTTAAGAAACTCTTTTCAGTGACACATGTTCAACAAGATTTATTGCTCACAGAGGCAAGAATCAAACAGTGTGGGTTGAGATTTTAGTTCGCTTATGAGGTATGTTCTAATCTCATGCTGGTTATAATTTTTCATGGATAAAGGGCCTTGTAAAGGCCCCTTTCACATTTTATTTAAAAAAAAAACTGTGATGTACTTTATAAAGCTTTCATATGTAAAGAGCAGCACAGACGAGTGCATAATTATAAAGTGGAAGGAAAGTTATAGGTGGGTTCCTATTTTTAGTAAATATAAATCTGAAAAGTATGGCCTCAAAATATACTTAACCCCTTTCAACTGAAGCCCCGCAATAACAAAAAAAATACAGTATAATGATTTGGCTTCAGAAGTAAATAGAAAATTAGAAAATAGAATGCACCTGCATATAGTTTAATCTTAGCATAAATACAGCTGTTCTGTCTTGGCTTCATAGATTTGCTGAGATAATGTTTGGGACTGACCAATGATAAAGCTGTGGAAAAATTTTAAGCAGGGTTAGGTTATTAAACAATACCCTAATCCCTAAGGGCACTGTTCAAAAAACATGTCTGTCCACCTAAAGTGACAAGCTGGGTCAAAGGAAAGCATTAATTAGAGATACGGCCAGGAGGCCTATCAAGAAGCTGCAGGAATCCACAGTTCAGGTGGAATAACCTGTTGAGGCAACTATTAGTCATGCACTGAAAATGTAGTCTTTATGGAATACAGGGAAGAAGGCAGGCATTTCCAGAAAGAGGCCATAAGAAGGTCTGTTTGCAATCTGTTATAGACACAGCAAATATTTGGAGGGAGGTGTCCTGGTCAGATGATATGCACAAAATCCTGTTTGGCTGAAAATGCCTTACCACTTTAACTAGTACTCCCAATTAACATTGCCAACTTATCTTAGTTGTACCAACTAATTTAAGAAAATCTGAATGCCTATATCATTTGTGGACACTAGTGAGGAAGGGAGATGTAAAAGACTAGGGTGGAGCAAAACGACTATAAATATACAGACAATGCTACAGTCAAATGGTTTAAAACAAGCCATTCTCATGTGTTTCTTCAGCTCAGTAAAAGTCTAGATCTAAATTCAATTAAGAAATTGTGGCAAGATTTTAAAACTCATGGTCACATGCTGCCCTGATTGAGTTCTGCAAAGAAAGGCTTGGTGTTGTTGGTCTTAGTAAAAGCCCAGTAAAATACATTTAAATGTGATCTTATAACATGACAATGTATGAAACAGTTCCAATGGTTTTAATAATCTAAATGAAAAAAAACTATTTGATCTTATCTTGTTTATATATCTGAACTCAGAATAAACAATCACATATTCAGAATAATAACTATGTTGCTGGCATTGTAATGACTTGTAATAAACTCCCAACTATACACCCGTTTTATCCAATCAGCTTTACAAGTAAATGCCCACACTGGGCTGCTTGAAAATAACCCGCATGTGCAGGAAACTCACCTGGATTAGCTGAGCTAGCTAACAACAACAGCCAAAATAAAGTGCAGCATTCACCTTGCGGAAGCCAGTCGAAAATAAGGAAGCTCTGCTACGTTTTTACATTTAAAAAAAATGATAAGAATGATTTCATGCACACAAGTGACACGGTTTGGATATATTTCTCTCTTGCGCTCTCTCTCATACGCAAACGCGTAAACCATTCCTCGTCAAATAATGTAAAAATAAACAAATGATCATAAGTGGCGCTCAAGCAACTACGCAACTTCCGCTATCATCATCAGCCAGCGACGTCTTTCCAGGCCGCGAGTGGTTCGACTGTAGCCTCCTGGTCCGAAAAAGAAATGTAGGTTCAAGCTTTTTTTATGGAATAAAAACTATAAATATATACGTGCGTGAGATATATCTACTAAACTTTTAAGTATTTAACGTTTCACATGGTCGTAGTTTCGCTATAAGAGGATCTGTGCGGAAGGTTAACGGAAGCAGCTTGTTTTCTGGAGGGGGTGAATGAAATACAATGGCGGCCTGTTTTGTCCGAGAGTCGAGCTTTTTCATGAATGCCCCAATTTAACTTTGTATTAGTGTTCTGACCGTGTTCCTAACATTATTATTCAAGTATATTTGTTCTGTATAATCAAAGTGTTTAAAATTAATCAACCATTTGTGTTTTTGATTTTGATAGACGGTATATATAGAAGCAAATATATCCGCAGTAATTTGAAGTCAAAAATAAAAACAGCCAAACAAACAAGCAAAAATGAATAAAATCTTTATGAGTATGGTGTTTGTCCAGCAGAATTATTTACTGTGACGTTGGGGTTCTTAATAAAGAATAAAATTGGGAATTTTTAAATTTTATATCATTTTTATCGGTCTGCAGCTTATCTTTTCTGCACAAGCTAATTTCTTTGTATCTTAAAGTTCATATGTTGTTATTATACAAGGCAGCCAAATGTACACGTTATCCTATTAAATGAGCTGTCTCACTTTCACCTTTCCACGACTTAAACTGAAAGATTTATCAACAATATTTACAGTTTTTAAGATTGGTAAAGGCAAAACACGTCAAGAACGTGATGTGATGTGATTAGATCTTGCATGCAGATTTCTTTCTGTTTGTATTTTCAAGAGCATGACACACAAGCATAACAGAACTAATATGATGTGTTTCTTTTTGAATTTAGGGCTCCATCACCCACAAAGCGGAAGGAGGATGAGAAAACTAAAGATAGAGGTAAAGAGAAGACTAGTACCAAGGATGGAGACAAGGAGAGGGGGAGGGAGAAAGTGAGGAAGCGCCGTAGTGCTTCGTCTGGTAGCAGCAGCAGCAGCAGGTTTGTACTCTGATGCATTTTTCTAGAGTATTTTGTTTGTTTTAGATGTCCTGCTCGAGCAAGATATTTTTAGTAATATAATTGTGTTTCTGCTTCTGCTCCAGATCGAGCTCATCGTCCAGCAGCAGCTCGGGTTCCAGCTCAGGTTCCTCAAGTGGCTCCAGCTCTTCTGGCTCCAGCCGCACCGGATCCTCAAGCTCTCGTTCATCCTCCTCCTCCAGCTCCTCAGGCTCCCCGAGCCCTAGTCGCAGGCGCCATGACAACCGTCGCCGCTCCCGCTCACCGTAAGGGTTTCCTTAAAATCTTTTCTACAAATTGATGTTTCATAATTAGGCTTTATTGAAGAGGTTTAACTTAACGTTTTTGTAGCTCTAAAACACAGAAGAGGGGAGATGATAAAGACAGAAGGAAGCGAAGCCCCACCCCAAAACCAACCAAGGTTCACTTAGGAAGGCTGACCAGGAATGTGACCAAGGTTAGTGAAAACAGTCCAAGGTGACCTGGAATGTTTTCCCTGGAATGCTACTTTGCTTTGTTGTATTTTTCACATAAATTATGTCTGAGATGGTCCTTCTATTGCAGGCATGTTGCTGTTTCAGCACCTTTGATTAGGAGATCTAGATCTCTTTTCACTGCAACAGTCCTAAATGTGACTGAAGATGATAATGTCTAACAGTACAGCGTTGATCTCTGATTTAAAGCAAAATCATCTCCTCCGATTTCAACATTCTAGATAGTGTGGGACAGAAGGAAAGCGTTCCATTTCTAAAATAAAAAGCAGTAAGTTTCTATGGCAAAATGTTTTGAGTGGTTTTGTCACTGCAAATATACGTCACTACTTACGGAAAGTCACTCTGAACTTTATGAAAGGTCTGACTGTAACAAACCTTTCTGTCCACAATGACAACAGAGAAGAAAGTTCTGCTTGCGATTACAGTCGAGTGCTCTACAGCCAGAACTTTGTAATTGTTTTCTGTAATTTACTAAGTCAGAGAAAACGTGTAACCTTTACAGATTTTAACATTTACATAACATGAACACTGAGATGTGTTGATGTTAAACTAAAGGAAAACAAATAAAATGCAAGGAACTATGCTGGAACTTTTTTTCGGTAACCAGGGTAGTTTTCTTATTTCGCTGTTTGAAACGCATTCTGTACTCCATTCAACCAGCAACACTCCTGCAGAAGGAATGACCCAGTCAGCCATCAGCGGATCTAATATTTGTACATTAATTGTACATTTTGAGCATCACTTTAGAAACAAACAGAACTGATGACCAGGATAAAATAAAACGTAAAGTTCTGGGGTAACAATACTCTAGGTTTGATGGTCAGATCATGCCTTTTGTTTGTAAAAGAAAGAATGACAGACTGGACCTGATTTTTGCAAAGAATTATATGTGGTACATCAGGACAACTGCATGCATAATCTGTTGGCCTAAAGTAGAGTTATACAAAAATTATAGACATGACATGTTATCCTTCTGCTTATGATCTTGTAAATCCATTGATGATGCTGCTTCTCTGGTTAACAGGACCACATCCAGGAAATCTTTTCTACTTATGGGAAAATAAAGATGATAGACATGCCTGCAGATAGGCTCCATCTACACCTGCCCAAAGGCTACGCTTATGTAGAGTTTGAGACTGCCGAGGAGGCTGCGAAGGCCCTCAAACACATGGACGGAGGTTGGTGTTTGTTTCAGTGCCTGTTAATTACCCTAAGCATACGGCTGTGTCTGTGTTCACTGAATAAATATCTTTGATTGGATTTAAATGTTTAGGTCAGATTGACGGACAGGAAATCAGTGCAGCTGCTGTGCTGACTCAGCGGGTTCGTCTTCCACCTCGCAGACTGTCTCCTCCTCGCCGAATGCCCCCACCACCACCAATGTGGCGTCGCAGCCCCCCACGCATGAGAAGAAGGTACTCATTAGTATTCCATATAATTTGATTCCTTTCTTTTTCACTAGCATCATATTTTCATGGCTGCCCCTGTTTACTTTTGTCCTCTCAGGTCTCGCTCCCCGAGAAGGCGGTCCCCTGTACGCCGCCGCTCTCGCTCCAGATCCCCCGGTCGCAGGCGCCACCGCTCTCGCTCCAGCTCCAACTCCTCCAGATAAATAGTTGTTTTACCTTCAGAGATCACATAGATTCATAGAGTCTGACACCAGATCAGCTGCAACTCTTAACCTTCTTGATGACTTCAACAGGATTTAAATCATCAGTTTTTTTTGTAGCCATCTGTATACATGGTAAGAGCGAAAGTGCTTTTGTCATATTTTGGGCTAAGATTACTCTGAAAAGTTGGCTCTCCTTTTTTTTTTTTTTTTAATGTTGTCTCCACAGACATCTACCAATGTTTTGTTTGAATTGTGACGTATTTTTACCTTGTATTGAATTTGTAGACATTGTGAAAAATAAAATTGCCGAACTGTCAACATCCTGAATGGCTTCTTTTCTTGAATTTTTTTGCTGCACACCCACTTAGTACTTGGGACAGGATTTCAGCTCAGTCTTAAAAACGTAAGGATTGGAAAAATCATGCTCCATTTTCTGCAAATTAACTAACAACTATCAAATGAACACTTCATTGGAAAAAAAAAATCACTTTTTTGCACAAAGCATCCATTTAGTATCTACAGCATCCAGGATTGAAATACAGAGAGCCCAACATGCTCACAAGCTCTTCAGCGGCATTATTCCATGTCAGAAGGACATTCAGAAAGCGTAAATATTTGCTACGTGGCAGCCACAAACTAATATATTAAAAATTATTTGATTGCATAATGGATATGCCTTGAGTTTTTAATTTTTTTTTTTACAGAAATTAGATTGAGTTTGTAATCAACAGAAAACATGTAGAGAAAGTTCATTTTCCAAAGGGAGTTATTTTTCCAAAGTACAGTTGGCTCAAATAGTTCAGATCACAACATATTCATGCATTAAAATTGCTCAATTTATTTTCTTTTTTGTTAAACTGAAAAGCATATCCTCCCTTCAAATGTTATGCTTCATCTTAGTCTATTGTATAAAATCCCAACAGAACACACTGTAGTGTAGTGTAGTGTTTTTGTTATGAAATAAAATATGAAAAACCTCAAAGTGTGTTCTTAATCAATTACTATCTATAATCAAGAATAATAAGAGTGGAAATCAGTGGGATTCTTGCTGTCAAGGAATTTGATCAGTTGGGTGTCAAATGTTGGGTTCTATTTCTGAACCTTGTGGACGCAAAATGAAGGTTTTAGAGAATAAATTCACTTTTTTTTTTATCTTCTCAAGACCCGTTTAGATTTTATTTTTAAAGGATGTTCATCTTAAAGCTGCCACTGGGTGTCTCACTTCATGGGGAGACAAAGTTGAGAGCTTGCCTCTGACAACATGCATTCACCAGAGCATGCCCTAGGTGTCTTCTTCCAGCTGAAATGACAGCCTTTTTTTAAGTTGCTTAGACATCTTCCTGTTCCCGAGAGCTCAACGAGCCTACTTTGGATGACATTTGAGGGGGTTTCAAGCCTCTCAGCAGGAACCGGTCAAGCAGCGAGCGTTTGTGATGTCTTCGGAGCAGGAAAAGATCAGGGAGCGCATTAAAGCGCTCCTGAAGAAACCTGGGAATGGAAACTGTGCCGACTGCGAAGTTGCAGGTGATTTTTTTTGAGGCGATCCGAGTCAAGCTGGTTAACAGTTTTTTAGTTATTGTCAGTATTGTATATTGCACATGGGGATTTCTCAACCGTGCTAGCGGGCTTCTTCTTGAGATGCTCTGGCTCACAACGTAAGAGAAAAGCATAGTGTCACAATTACTATTGAGTTGTTTTTCTTAAGCAGCAACAATGTAGACTCGTTTCTGTCCTCAGTGACACTGCGGTCAGGACATGATGAAACTAAGCGTTGACTCAGTCAACATCCTTTCAGCAGCAACACGCTATTGCGTTTTATTTATTCAGGCGTGTATCTTTCTTCAAAGTTTTCCTATATTTAGGAAGATCCCAAATACATGCAACTACATACAAACATCCTTTTTATCTCATGTGCAACATTATGTCGTTTTAGCCAACTTTGAAGAGGGATTGCTATAATGACAATTCTACAAACATTTTGTTAATAATACAAATGTTACTTGTGAGACATGTGTTTGCATTTTAACGTTAACTGTTCTGATTACAAACAGGTCACATTGTGTTTGACCCCACAGATGCCTGTTTCATTACCCACTTTCCTGTCTGACCTTTCTCAAATAAAAGCCACTAGAGCCAATAAAACCTTTAAAAAAGGGAAGAAAAACAAAGATATTAAATTAAGTTAAGTACATCCACCTATTGTAGCAGCAGAGTCTGCATGGATGACACTCAACATCTATCCTGCCAAATATTGTGTCTATACAGTCATTTGCGTTTGGGATATTGTATGCAATGACACTTCAATAACGAGAGTAGTTCAAGGAATTATGCTGCTCTATGTAATGACATATTTGATATTGTCATTAGCTAGATAATTGTTACATTTTGTTATTTAACAATTATGTTTTTTTTTATTATAAAGGATGGTATGTCTCACAAAACAATTTAGCATTTAAATTCTAAAAGAAAATGCTGTAATTCATACATAAACTTGTAACTTTATTGTTTCAATGAGATGTACCGTAGTTTTCTTTTTCACTGAGCTAGCTGTGAGTTCTGGTTTCCTCTAGCATGTGGTTACACATCCTGATGATCACAACTACACTGTTATGCTTGGTGTATCAAACTTTACCTCATGTGAGACATGAGCAACCAAGCCTAGTTTATAAATTGTAGTTTCTTCATTTGCTGAAAATGATTCCCAAAGATCTAGAATTTAGAGTTTTGTCATAAAATTATTATTTTTTTTATGGAAGAATGCTCTTAAAATTTAGCAGATTTGTTTGCTAAATGGAGACTGATCAATTTACCAGTTATTATTAGCATTTTTAGTAGATCCAGTTAATTGCATCCTCTTTTGTTTTTTTAAATGCATATTTAATGGTCTGCAGGAAGTAAGGCTCGTGTTATTTGCTATCTTTATTCTTTTTCAGTCCATTTCAGTCCATTGCATGGCTTAGCCATGTGTCTGCATCACAGTCTTTATTTGTGATGGTGTAATGGTGCACACCGATTTTTTTCTAGAAGCCTGCCTTTCAATTCAGTTCAAGTTTATTTCACCAAGAACAACCCATTAAACAATGCTACATGTTTGATTTCTACATAGGTTTTCTAGCCAAGGGCTAATTTGCAAACCCAGTCTTTGGTTGAACCTATAAAAAAATACCCTCCTGACAAATTTAATTTCACCTTCAACTAATTATTAGACTCGGTCTGTGAGTGAAGTCACACCTTTGCTGCAAGAATTTCTTGTTCAGTGTGAATGTGGTGATCACAGTTGAGTTGGTTGCTTCTATTTAGCGATCTGCTTCCTGTCTACTTCACATGTGTGGAGTGCAACAAGGCAGTTATTTAGGCATGATGCAGAAGAGTAAAAAAACAACCACAGAAGTAAGTGGATAGATAAACAGTTCTATTTTTAGACATACCTACCCTACACTGCTACACCTTGTATGTAATTTTTGGCTGAAGAATCTCCTCAAAGTGTATATACTAAACTTTTGATTTTCATATTTGTTATGAACATACAGTGCCTTATGAATACTGTGTCTTCATAACTCTAACTTTTTCTTTTACGACTACAAACTATCACTGTCTTTGTGTTAGTTTATCACAAAAAAATCCAGCTAAAAGTTTGTGTTTGCAGCATGAGAAAATGTGAAAATGTTCTTCCTGTCAATCTGTTTTCCCCAAAGTCAATTTTCAGCTTTAAATCTATCACTCATTTAACGTAAACAGTTTCACACAGCATCATGCCCTTTTTAACTGGTAATCATGGATATTAATACACTGAATAACTGATTGAAATAACTTTAATCATCTAGATTTGAACATTTTAATTTCTGAAGACCAGGGTCTTAGGTCTTTGTGCCATAATTACACATAAGGTCACAAAAGACAAAAATGATGCAAATGCAATACTTTAGTTTTGAGAAATTTCAATATCAACATGAAAACTTGACCTATATATAATAAGAATGATTCTTTATTTCATTCTTGATATAAAGAATTTATATTAAGAATACCTTTTTAGCAGGAGTGCCTTGCTAAGAAATAAGCAGTAAAGTGAAGCTATACTTTATTAAAAAGTATATTTAACACTTTTGTTCTAGAAGGACTACCGAATAGAAACATACTTTATATCATCACTACATAAATCACCTTGGCCTTTTATCTTTGCTTTCTTTTGTGTGAAGTGTTTGCGTCAATAGTTTTGGTAAACTTTAGCAATAACCTCACTCCTTCTTGATGCAAATATGAGATAATTACACAATTCTTTAACTTGGGAAGAGGGTTTTGTGAAATCTTCTTTGTTGTAACTCGAAGGCTTCCGCTGAACCCATTACCTCTTAGAGACAGTGAAATAAACATAACTCTTCATTGTTACATTTGTTTGCTGAAATGTTCTGGAAAGGGCTTCAACTTGTGGTTGTTAGTGGGGTTTTCAGTCTGTGTTTGGTGAAAGAAAACATTGTGGTTTGGTTTAAGAAAACCAAATGCTTGGCCAACTTTAAATTCAACCGAAAAGTCACAACAGCAACTCTGTTCTGCTCTAATCTGACTGATGAATCCGCAGCAGTTTTACATAAAACTCTTTGTCATTCTCTACTCAACTATTAGACTCCTATCTCTGCTTACTAATAAGATTATCACATCAGTTGAGATTTCACAACTAATTATCTTTTTATGTTTTAATTAAGACTTAGGAAATCTATAAATGGTAAAATTAGGATTGTTTTTACTTTTTGCAGCTAGTTCAGACACAATCTGGAGAGACAATAGAGACTCCTACTGAGGAAATCAGACAATGCATATGATTTATCCCACATGTAATATTCCTCTGCTCACTTCAACTAATTTCTGATATATGTTTTATATTAAATTGCAGACCCAGAATGGGCATCCTACACGTTGGGGGTGTTTGTGTGTCACAGTTGCTCAGGTCTCCATAGAAACATTGCTCAGATAAGCAAGGTAAAGTCTCTAGTGCTGGATCCCTGGAGCTACTCTGAGTTAGAGGTGAGATTTAGTTATTTTTACTGTTTTACCTTCTGGACAAATCAAAAGACCCAGTATTTCATCTTTGAGCATAAATTATTATTGACTATTCTAATTATTTTTATTGATTCTTTTTTGATTTTCTACTTGCTTAAAAATAGTGTGAACTTGCAATATTTTAATTAAGTAGACTGATGACATCATAGTGCCAAGGCAAAAGATTTTTTAAAAAATGTTTTGAGTTGTTTCCTGTTTTCTTAATCTTGTAAAAAACCACTTTCAATATATTCTCAGCAGCAACAAGAAAAGGACATGTGTCACTCTTCCTTTAAGCAAAAACATTCTTTATTTTGCCAAGTTTTGACGAGTTCAGCTAGTGGACGAGTTCCACTAGCTGGATGTTTTATTTACTTTGCTTTTATTAAAAAGCAAACATACTTTTTGTTGTGCCTTTTTTATTTTTTAAGAAGATTTTATTTAATCAGTTAGAAACATCATCATAAAAGATAAAAAAGCAGCCTTCAATCTGCATCAGCTACTGTATTATTCTTGAATTGACACAAAGTCCCTCTACGGGCCGCAAACCGCCCACAGGGCACTCTTTTGACACCTCTGATTTAAAAGAAAGCTTAGAGTAACAGCTGCTTCCAGAGCCTTTATTCCCTCTCAAACTACTGACACTGTCGCTTTCTGCCTCCTACGTTATCACTGTTGCTAGTCAACAGTATCAATTGAGCTTGGTCTAAAAGGCGTGAGCCAACAGCTGGCCGACACAGCCAGCATCTTTGTTCGAGTTTTCAGGGGCGCTTGTGTGTTTCTAAGATCTTGGAAATGTGCAGACATTTATGTTACAGAAAATGTGCATAAAACAAAATGACTTCTCTGTCTTCATAAAAATGTGAAGCAAAAGGCTGTTCAAAGCAGGAAATTAAATTAACATTTGTGCAATAGTGGTCCTCCTGTTCTTTTATCTGTGTGGACTCTTTCCGTTTGATTTGTTGTTTTGAAAATGTGCAAAATATGTATACGTATTTGAGCTTAAAAAACAACAAAGCAAAGATGGCTATAAAATCTTACAGCTGCTGGGAGAAAGGCCCTACGCTAACACTCCTTTGTGCATTTAGGATGCAGCAGTCTGTCACTGAAGAAACCTGCAAAGTCTGCAACAGCTTCATGTCCATCAGTGATGTTATTTCAGCCAGAGTTCATTTATCTCCCACCACATACACTGGGTTGAGGGTAGGACAGAGCTGTTTTTCCTGATGAGCTTGGCTAATTGCTTCCTCTCAGCTGTAGATAAGCTGCTGCTCCAACTTATAGCACCATAGAAAATGGCGGATTTTACTGCAGAGTCAAAAAAATTGTCCAGGAGGGTCCTCTGCACTCCCAAAAAACTCACCCTCTTCAGCAGGCAGTTTGCTCTGTCCCTTCCTCTTTCTGTTAAAATGCATCAGTGTTGTGAGTCCAGTCCACTTTATTGTCCAGGTGAACACCCAGGTACTTTTAAGAGTCCATGATCTCAATTCCACTCTTAAAAACACAGACTTTTAAGGTAGCAGTGCATTCTGCAAGATATTGGTAACATTATTTATGCCTCATATTGTTCCATACAACCAGTTGTGCAAGTGTGTTGGAAAATTTATAAACTGACTTGCCAAAGAATTCATTATGTCCCTTGAACTTTGTCATATTTTGATACCAAAAAATAAAATCAAATGCAAAGAAATCACCCAATTAGTAGATGGAGTGTGTAATTCACTTCTGGTATAAATACAACTGTTCTGCAAAGGCCTCTTAGGTCTGTTTGAGAATATTGGTGAATGAATCTTGACAAAGAACACAGAAAATGTGGTTTAAATGGAGCACTGTTTATGCCCTCATCCAAAAAAATGTAAATAGAATGGCACAACTGTAAATTTACAAATGGCCATTCTCCTAAAGTAACAGGTTGGGCAAGGAGAGCATTAGTCACACAAATAGCCAAGAGGTCCGTGGTCTCTTTGGAGGAGCTGCAGAGATTAAACAGCTCTAGTGGGAAAGTCTGTCAGCAGGACAACTATTTATCATGTTCGTCATACTTCCATTTTTTTAGGTAATATGACAAAATGTAAAAAAGTTCAAGAGAAATTAATGGTTTTGAAAATCACTGTCATATAAAAGTAACAAATAAGATGAAGGATGTCATAAAGCAGCAATATTGCTCTTTCAGAGGTAAAACTTTCTGTTTCCCCCCTTATTCATAAGGTGAAATATTCTGCTTTTGTTGTTATTTTCTTCTGTATTACTCAATGCAAAGTCTTGCCATTTTGCTCTAAAATTATAGCAGCACTTCACTGAAAACAAACCTTTTATTTCAACAGTATAGCATGTTGAAATACTGCTCAATTTGGAAAAACAAACAAGCAGGGCTCTTGAAGATATAATCCCAATAATGAAGGACAAACGTTTCTCCTCATCCAACCTCAAAATCCAATATGACTTTGTTGTGGTAATATTTATCATACTCTACCATTAAGGGGTTTAATGACAGTGGCCCATTTCAGTATCGCAGCACATATAAACTCATTGTAAGTTAACAAGATCAGCTAGCTAAGTTAATGTTGCTCAGTGTTTGCTATGTGGAAAACAAACTCTCATCTTTCTTCTTTATAGTTTATAGATTCTGTGGGGAATAATGCTGCAAAGGCCAAATATGAACAGATAGTACCTGCCTTCTATTATCGGCCCACGTCTAAAGATTGCATGTAAGTAGTCCTCTTTCTATGACCCTCTTTAATCTTAGGATTTTCTGTCCTGTTTGATATTTGAGTTCAAACTTGTACAAGTAAGACAATTTTTTTTCACTACACTTTAGCATAAAATTGTTGAAAGTTTCATTTTTCTTGGATTAATCCCTGGTCTGAATAGCTTTTTTTTGTAACGCAGCATCACAATGACACACAAAGTAGTGAAATCTGACCATTTTCATTTCAGGTTGCATTACAGTGGTTACAGCTTTTTATTCTAAGCCATTTTTAATCAATAAGCAATTTATTTAAGAGCATAAAGATTTTTAAAATGGTAAACTAGATTTTTTTAAAAGCAGGCTCAATTGAAGTTCTTTTTTTATCTCAATGGCCACAACCATGTTTGACCAAACTAGGACAAGTGGGGTGTATAATGCTGTAGATGTTGTTCTAAATTGTTATGTGATTTTCTGTATGAGTCATTAATGCATTAGTTAAATAGTTTTGGTAGACCGTCACTCTAGAGAAAGTTACCCACTGTTCTGTTTTCTCTACTTGTAGACAATTGCTCTAAATTTGGTTCTCTGGAGTCCAAAGTCCTTAGAAATGACTTAGGAACCTTTCCAAACTGGAAAATGTCAATTACCGGTACTTACTTTTTGTTTGTTTCTTTTTCTATCAGATTGGAACATGTCTTGCATTTTGTGTTTATTATAAATTGTCAGACAGTTTATATTTAAGTTTTACTTGAGTTTGTCATTAATGTAAAGGCCTGGTTGCGGTGAGTGGATCTGAACAAAAGTATTTGGTTTATCACAATTAAGCGGGGCAATTTTTGACACATGGCTTAATTAGTTTAAAGAGCTTTTTGCCATTAAGAATTTTAATTTTAATTTGAAAATTGCTGTGTGGATTTATTCAGTTTGTTAATTGATGATCTGAAACACTGAAGTAGGACAAAAAGGTGACTAGTTTATTTTCACAGCACTCTATTTTAAAGCTTTCTGAATAATAAATGTACTGCTGCAGACAAGTTTGCATTACATTTTGTAGACAAACATCATCTTCTGTATTGGTCAGTGCTTAGGCATAATTGGTGACTTCATATTTAGAGTTCTGCTGAACAAAAAGATGCCATCTGTGGTTTTGGTTTACCAAGAAGACGCATACAAACTTAACAGTTATAAAGTTTGTACTTGTAAAACCATGTGTATTTAGAGCTAATGTGTATTTGAACTTTGCAACCTAAGTGAAGAAAAGGCTTTAATAAGAGGTAGCTGAGTTTAAAAACACATGCAAGACTTTTCATTTAGATTTCTTCTTCTTCAGAAACTAAATTGGAGGAGTGACATCAACCACAAAAGATCACCTCTTCCTCTTCAGACAAATGAGATAAACAACCATTAATCATTTACCATTCACTGTGTTCTGCAGGCTCCTTCGGGACCAGTGGATCCGAGCAAAGTACGAGAGGAAGGAGTTTATGTGCGTAGAGAGGCAGGAGCCCTACTCTGCAGGTCAGACTGAAATGTATCTGTACAATTAAGCATGAGATGCTTGTTGAGTGCGTTGGAACCAAATTGTTTGCATCTTGCACAGCAAAACAGATTCAGTGGTGAATGAAGTCCCAGCATCATCGGCAAATGATTAACAGTGTTCTTGGTTGCAATGGCTGAAACAAAATGAGAAGCTACAGGGAAACCCTCGCATGCCAGTGCTGCATTTACTAAATTAATTTTTAAAATTTACGTTGGAGTTTAATGACTGTGTCTGTCTGTCTATGCTAGATAGCCAGCTAGCTGTTTCAAAATTGCTAAAACCTTTCATACCCATTAGTGTAATGGAGGTAACACTATTCTAAAGGTACAGCCTGTTAAGCAGTTAATTAAACAGGTAATATTAAACTCATTGTGGTACACAACAAACGCAGAATGCCAGTGATGTTACACAGTTTTTAAAATTTATTTAGCTTGTATATTTTTTAAATAAAATAAATCTGTGTTATGGTAAAGTTTTTGTGTTTTTACTGAAAGGTTTTAATCTGTTAGCATCTCGTGGCTTCTATGTATAATAAATATGACAAATGATTATTATTATTAATAATTATTATTTAATTAATTAATTATTATTTTTTTCTTTTTCAAACAGTCAGGTAAAGTATTAAAAGTCATTAACACAGTTTAAGGAGGAAAGAATATGCACATGCACTTTTCTGCCTATTCTGAGCTGTGGTTACTAAGGGTGGTTTTTATCAGCTTTAATTGACCATTTCCCTTGGTTTCATATGTGCAGGAAACAGGAAGCTTGCAAAATAAAGACAGTTGAACCATCCTTAAAACAAGCCTGCCTTCTGGCCATTTTTATCTAACTTTGCAGTAACAATACATAGTTTGTATCTCTGTTTTTCATGTAACAAATGAACACTTAGCACTTCCCAGCTTAAATTACTGGTACTGGAAGTATCAGTAATCAGTGTAGAATGCATTTATTCTTCACACTATAGTCTAAAGCATCTTGGATTAGTATCATGCATAAACGTAAATGTATGCATGTAAGAACTAAATGTCTGATTTCAGTTTCAGGTAGAGGATTAGAAGCTGCTATCAGAGTGTCATGACTGCTAAACACTGTGTCTTGCTGTCTGTGGCTTCTTGTTTTACACTGTGCAGAGGTTTGGGAGCATGTGGCTACGTGCCTTTGCCATTGAGGAAGAATGCCCTCTTTGTCTGCAAGCATTCTGGGTAACTTTGTTCGCAGAATTTAAGCCCAATACAGTAATGGAACCTGCAGGCACAAACTGGCATAAGATTATTATCAATGCATGTGTAAAATGTGTGAAAATACCACTTTTACAATATTAATATTAAATAATTATATAATATTAATATTATAGTATTAATATTAAAATATTAATATTGTAATCTTACTGTGGTGCATGCTGTGGTGGCGCAGGGGGTTAGCACGCCCCACATTTGGAGGCCTTAGACCCGCAGACGTCGCGGGTTTGACTCCCGGTCCCGACGACCCTTGCCCCATGTCCTCCTTCAAAAATGACGCCGGCTCAGCTGGCTGCCTGCAGACGCAGCTCCCGTCGTGTGTGTGTTAATCTGTGTATAAAAAATTCTTGCTGTAACTACGAAATAATTTCCCTGCTGGGATGAATAAAGTAATTCTTCTTCTTCTTCTTAAAAAATATATAACACAATTGAGGAAAAGCAGCAATTATTCCTACTGCTGATAAAATAACATTTGAAATTTGAGAGAGTAACCTAGGCTTTTATTACATCCCGCTTGGATTATTGTAATTCTATTCTGTTTTTCTAATCTAATCTAACATCACACCTAAGCTTACCTTTCCAGTATGGCTTCCTATTTGATCCAGTTCAAAGTTTATTGCTTCTTTTTATTGCTTCTTTTTAAAAGTCATAGTGATTTAGCTCCAGCATGTTTGTTTAATCTTTTGCACTCTCACGCTACACCCAAAGCATTAAGATCCGCAAATCAATTGTTGAATGACATCCGTGGAACCAGACTCAGAGGTAGAGCAGATGGAGCTGTAGAACAACCTTCCTCTGTACCTTAAAACTGCACAGACTGTTAGTGATTTTAAGAACAGCTTAACAACAAATTTCTACTCCATTGCTTTTAGTTCTAGTTGAGTAGAATACATTAGGTTTTATTATGTTATTTTATTTTATTCACTTAAAAAGTTTCAATATCTTATGTTTGGCTGACCGATTTATCGGTGCCGATTTCCTTAATTTTGGGAGATTGGTGATCAGCTGATTTTCACATATGAGCCCGATCTTATCCACCAATCTTATCTAGCTTGGCAAATGTGTAAGAATCAACCACTGTCCTTTTGCTCTCCAATGAGAAAGATTTGACTGACAGATCAGCCCTCCAAGTTATGTCTGCACGTTTATAATTAACAATAGTGACCCCACTGTTTCCTACTCAACAACTTTCTTGCTATGTTGAGCAATATGTCAGACAAAAAAAATTGGTATTGGCCAAAAATCAGAATCGGCAGATTACGGTTTTTAGAAAATCGGTAATAGGCGATCGGCCAGAAAACTGCAATGGGTGCACCCCTACTCATGTTTTAATGTAGTTTTCATTTATTAGTCAAGTTGCTGGTGAGTTTATGCAGCACTTTGGTCAACTATTGTATTAAATATCTCCTCGTTAGTATAGTGGTGAGTATCCCCGCCTGTCACGCGGGAGACCGGGGTTCGATTCCCCGACGGGGAGTGAAGTTTGTTTCAGGTCCCTCTTGAAAATGAGATCTAGATCTCAACGGGGTTTACCTGATTAAATAAAGGAATATAAATATGCTATCAAAGTAAGTCTTTATGTTTAACTTTTTGGCTAATAAATTGATAAATTGTTCGAAACAATTTTTATCTCTAGAAATTTCTTTGGTATTTCTTTGGCATTTTATTTCAAGGACTTCACCCCATTGGAACCATTTGATCTTCGTGGTTTTGAAATTGTAACTTTGTAAAACCTTGATCTAACTTTGCACTAGTACAAAAACCAGTTGGTTTAGTCGTAAATTCACTATTTTATTTTCAACTTCTGCCAGTCTTGAACTTTGTCACTTTTCTGTGTTGATGTAATTATGACTAGAGGGACCACGCCTCTCTCTCTGGAACAATAATAGCAGTCTGTCCCATGAATCATTGATAAAGTCATTGCTCAACAAGGCGTTTACTGCAGCATGTGGATAAAACATGGTTACTTTTTAACTGAACAATGAAATAAGAAACTAATGAGAGAGATCTCGGACAAACTTGCAAAGCAAACATCGATATCTTCCTTCCTGGTGCATTTACCAGAATAGGCTGTTCTTATTATTTATTGCATTCTTCTTTATTCTATCCAAATGCAGCATGGTGATCTCAACTTTATAGGGAAATGCTTCTCTAGTATAGTTTCTAGGTGAGGAAGTGGTTTAGTTCAGTTGTTTCTCATGTTGTCTACTTTCAGAAAATTCCTGTGAAGTATAAAATATAGCTATAGAACTGTAGGTTGGTGTAGCCACAAGTTAACTTTTATAGCGTTAAGCTACTTTTGAATATGTAAATTAAACAAAGTACATTCTAAAATATACAATTAGAATCATAGTAAACCCAAAAAGTAAATATGTAGTATTTATTAGGGAAAAATTGTGCTTGCAATCAGTGCTGCATCCTGCATCGATCAGCACTTTGCCCAGAGAATACGAGATGTACTAATATTATTATAATTTGAATCTGCATGTCTGTATTCTGATGTCACGCATGTAAAAATGCATGCATAACAATGCAATGTGTTCTCTCCGATAATGGCTAAATATGGGCATTGTGGTGATGTGGTGAGTATGAGGAAGAGGCCCAGGACTAGATAGACAGATGAGTCCGATTGTGTGTGTGTCGGCGTTTCTGTGTGTGTGTGAATTTCAAAAAAGGTGATGAATGTTCATTGTCTCTTCAAAAATTTAAAGGCTCAACTCCTTCAGTTTTTCTGAAAATTAAAAGCTTTGCTGAAAACCTACTCTGCTGTGTTTTTTTTTTTTTTTTCTTTTAAATGCCCTAGTGTGTGTGTTTATGTGTGTGTGCTTGCTTTAGTGATGTTCTGGCTGGTTCTGGAAGCAATCAGTTGAAGCTGAATTATTTATATCTTTTAATAGCAGACGCTCTTCCTCCCATTGCTGATTAAGACTGACCACATACGCTAAAAGGGTGAATGTATGACATGCGCAGACACACATACGCCAAAAGCTATTGTTTTTCCGGTTTTTGTTTAAACTTTGAGGGCTTTTTTTAACTCGATGTGCTTTTCACACAATAGTAGCAGACTGAAAACATTTCAGTACCATCATGTACTGCATCTCATTGAAGAAACACTCTCACAGCTGTAAATACAAGCAAGAGCAGCGCAAAAAGCAGAAATTGCTGCTTTCTTTTTTACTTGTTGAGAAGAGAAGATAATGTTCCCATGTGAATATATAGTGTCATAAAATATGTTTATGATCTTATCCACAATACAGACAAGAAAAGGAGCCCAATACAAGGAACATGTTCAGTTGTCACATTTCAATGACAAGAGCATTGGCAACCGACCCACATTTTCCTCAGTGTTTTTTAATCATCACTCCTGACCTCTTTTAATGGACTTTTGTTCTCACCAAAATGCATATAAATTGTTCATAACAATATCAATAAATGCTTAAAAGAACATCACGTTGTAATACTGCATGCTCTGATATTGCACTGCCATTGTGAATAGATATATTGACCTACAGGTTTGTTGAATGAATCATGGATCAGCTAAACAAAAAGAGAGGTTCGGTATGTGTATTGCTCCATTTTTGTGTGTTTTGAATCCTTAATTACAGAGAGATCTTTGTGACTCTGTTTTTGGCAGGCTACAGGGAAGGATGCTTATGGAAAAGAGGAAGAGACAACGGCCAGTACCTCAGTCGAAAATTTATCCTGACGGAACGTGAAGGTGTCCTGAAATACTTCAACAAGCACGATGTGAGTTGGTTTTTTATGTGTTTCTTTGCACAATGCCACATAGGAAATTTTATGAACTAAATGAGCAAATTCAAGTCCTCATAATGTTCAGGATGGGTTCAGCTATTGCATTTTTTTTTTTTAAATTGTTTTACATGAAATTGATAACTTAGGACTTAAAAGCATGATGCCTTACCATACTCCTGTTTTTCTCCCACCAGGCCAGGGAGCCCAAAGCGATCATGAAGATCAGCACAGTGAATGCTACTTTTCAGCCAGCTAAAACTGGCATTGCCCATGGGCTACAGATTACCTATTTGAAGGATAACAGCACCAGGAATATCTTTGTCTATCATGAGGACGGCAAGGTCAGCATGTTTCAGTCAGAATTCCTTCAACTCAAACATTTTAAGCCATAATAAATATCATGTACTGTGTTGGAGTCATCTGTGTCAAATGTGACAGAGGGAGAGCTGGAAGTGACTTGGTTTCTGATGCTTCCTGATGTTTTGTCCTAAAGGAAATGGTTGACTGGTTCAATGCAATCAGAGGTTCAAGATATCACTACCTGCAGGTGGCATTTCCCGGTGCTCCAAACTCTGAGGTGAGTATATGTTTAGTATATGTCTGCAGAATTCATATGACTACATAGGTATTTCTAAAATGATATGTTTTCCTAATAACTTTTACATTTCGAGAGTAACTTTGGTAGCAGTATTTGGACTGGAATATCTGAAAACCTCTGCTTCAAGAGTAAATGTAAAATAATGTCAACTTGACAGATGAGGGAACAAAGACTGAACCTTAAACATATTGTATCCTGTAGAGGTTGCTAAATATTCTATTTTAATTGGACTTTTTCTCAGAGACAGTCTAACAGATTTAAAAACATGATGTTGCCCGGAAAGAAAAGAAAATCAAAAATTGCATGCATTGAACATCACTGCATCAGTTGTCAAATCCACACTTGTTTTGTTTAAACTGTCAGAAGTCTAAAATTTCACGTTAAACATGTTTAATTCAATGCTGTATTTTGAATTGCACCAAAAAGACATATTTATGACATTGTTGCAAAATCTTGAGAAGAGAATATCATGGAAATGGAATTGCATTTTAAATAGTTTCATTAAAAAGACAGCGTGCCTTGAATTCAACAGTAAAATTTTGGTCATGATCATAGTCTCTATAATATATTCTTCAAAGTCTTGTCAGTTTAATCCCTAGAGGACTAAAAATGAATTAAAATGTGACTAAGTGTAGCTTGTGACATTCAGAACTATGAGTATGAATAATGATAGCTTTTGCAAGTAAAATAAAAATGAAGTAGATCATCTCCAATGCCAGAGCCTTAAACTTGGACTGTGAGCAGAAAAAAAAAGGTTTTTATACGATGATTCATTCTTATGTTGCAGTTTATAACTCAGTATATACAGTATATGCCACAGTATTAACAAGGTTGCAGCTGAAACTATTAAAACGAACTATAAAAAGTTTGAGAAGCAGGTGTGAAACCGGGTTGTTACTATGAGAACTGGCGCTCACACTTTCTCTCCTATTGGTTATTAGACAGTGTGAATCCTTGACACTGTGATAATGTTATAGGCTGACAAATCCACTGCTGTGAAGGCCATTTTGAAGTTCTTCTAGAGTTCTGTTGCTGCAGGCAAAAATGTAGAAAGGCCTTTGGGCCTCCTAAGGATTCTTGTAATTCTGACTGCTTTTCACCAAAAGTATCTTTTTTTCTTTTTAAGAGTTTATTTCTTTGCTTTGTTATGTCCCTGGTTAATACCTTTAAACATATACCGTAGTAGATGACAGACATATATGTGGACTTTTTCACATGTTTGTCTCTTTATGACAACAAACTGCACTTTCCTGGAATGGTGTACTATAGAGAACACAAAGTCGTGCACAATTGTGAAATGGAAAGGAAATTATGCATTATTCTCACACTGAAATCTGGAAAATGTGGTGTATTTGTATTGTATTGTATTACAAATAAGGTGACTCCTAAAAAGAATTGGTTAATCAGAATTTTGTATGGGCTTTCATATTATGGAGGACTGAATACAAATGCACTCCACAACTTTCAAAAATCTTTTTTTGTAAAAATGTTGAAAATCCTGTACCAATTTCTTCTTTTTTTTGTACAAATAAGTGCTACTCATTGTTGCTGCTATAACAAAATTTCAGCGAAATACTTTCAAGTTTGCAGTCATGATGTTTTTTTTTTCCTAGTTGTTGCCAAAGCTGACCAGGAACTACATAAACGAGGGTTACATGGAGAAGACTGGGCCAAAGGTGATATGCTTATTCCCAGTCATTAACCCCAATGTAAACTTATAATTGACAATAGTGATGTAAAATTGAATGTATCGATGGTTATGTTGAACCTTTCCTTTTGTCTTATAGCATACTGAAGGTTTCAAGAAGAGGTGGTTTACGATGGATGACAGGAGGCTCATGTACTTCAAGGATCCGCTGGTACATACTCAAAAATTTCAAGAGCAATGCTGTAGTTTACCTCAGTCCCCAGGAGATGCTGCTGTACCTCTTGTTTAGAGTAGAAATGAGTTTTACGTGAAAGTAGCCAAAATAACTAAAAAGACAAATTTACTTGGTTTGTGGTGCCTAACTTATCAGGACAGCCATGTAGCTTTTTACATGTTTGCATGTTACCATGTTTTGCATGGTAATATCTGTGCGACTCTTTCTGTGTTCATAGGATGCCTACGCTCGAGGTGAGGTTTTCATCGGCAGTAAAGAAAACAGCTACACTGTCCATCCTGGCCTTCCTGCCAACGTTCAGGGGACCCACTGGCCATTTGGAATCACTATAGTGACTCCAGACAGGAAGTTTCTTTTCGCCTGTGTGACCGCAGAGGATCAGAAAAGCTGGATGGCAGCATTTCAGATTGTCATAAATCGACCGATGCTGCCACAGGAGTATGCAGGTAAGCTGATTACCGGTAATTAAGTGATATTGGTCACTTTTGACTCACAGAATTATTCTGATGCATTACTTCTGTGATTTCTTTCTGCAGTGGAAGCTTATTTTAAACACAAACCATGATTGTGTTTCTGCTTGAAGTGCATCTCACAGTGGAGGCTTGCACAAAGCCTGGTGTTTGATCCAAAGATGAACATTTGACAGCTACACTTCCACTACACTTCTTGACCCCAGCAACAACAGGAGCCAGACTAATCTTCTCTGAAAAAGTCCATCACTCCACAACTCCCAGATGCCACAACATATATGCTCCTAATATAACAGGCGCAGTTGTTGTGTTACATTAACGTACAAACTTAAAACGGGACAAAACTGCTGGTGCTTGCATGTGAGGAAACATCAGTGTCTAATTTTCTCAGTTACTTTGTAGAATAATCAATACTGCAATTACTGATCTTTGCTGCAAATAAATTATATTTGGACCACTTAACAGGAATATAAAGACTGAAAGTATAATATCGTACAAGACTAATGATATATAGTCTCACATTTGGATGCTATTTAGAATTACTGTACATGTATGAGTGCAATTGTATTTAATAATTTATTTTTAATTGTGGGCTATATGTATTCAATTCTTCAAAGATTGCATTACAAGCACTGATTTGCCATTTTATTTTCAGTTTCTGCATTAAGCAGATTCATGTTAAATCCAAATTTAACATGTAAGTGGGTGACATGTTATTGCATTTACGTCCAGCAGAGGGGGACAAAATAACATTTTTTTTAAAAACAAAACTCAAGTCTTCCCTAAAATCTCCAGTGACTCATTCATTTTGCCTAACTGGTGCCTTCAGGGCTCCATCCGAAATAATTAGCATGAACCCTGAATAATAAGGCAAGATAATGTTTTATGATAATCTATGGTTTCTATTAAGATGTATTAACACACTTTTAATATCAGTAATAATATTATTATGGTGCCAAAAACTATCCGTATGAACATGTAGCACAGAAAGATGTTCAGTATAAGACTTCTGTGATGAGAAGAATACAAACAGAAATGTTTTTTTTTTTTTTAAGAAATACACCTTTTTGTGTTTTCCAAAGAATAGATTTTATTTTAACAGCTACAAACAAGTTCAAATGTTCTTAAGAAAACCATGGCATTGTATATCATACTTCTATTTATTCATATTGTAGCACTGAAAAATAAAATATGAAGCAGTCTACTCAGTTTGCATAAACGACAAATATCACAACAGCGTAAATTTTCTTTTCATTTTTCTTTATAGTAACAGCTGTTTTGGTTCATCTTGACACTTTGTAGGACATTATCAGCATGTACCCTCAACACATTAAAAAAAAAAACCTTCCAACAACATGTGATCTAAGATGTGATTGAATGTATTTCTATTTCTTGTTAAAGACAACTTGTCCTATCTGATGATCTTGTACTGAAGTTGTTTCTAATCTAAAGTCAGCTCGGTTTTGATTTGACTTGTTGATAATTTGGCTTAAATGATATTTCACTTTGAACTCCAAAACTTGTAGAAAATGCTATATGCACTTGGTGCTTTGCTTTTAAAGTCATCAAATTTAATAAGAAGTGTTTCAGCTGATTTCTTTACAAGTCTCTCTTCCTTACACTCAGAGCTGTTTGGGAGTTTCCAAGCATGTCTGACAAAACCACAAGCAGTAGACCAACAACAGGTATTGGAAGTTTAGTTCCTTCAGGGACTTGGATCAGCAGCACATCCCTATTTCTAATACAACATGTAACATAACACCACAGTAAGTGCCTTTAAGGTACTATTAAGCTTTATTATAATTATTTAAATATGGAAAAAATAGGTATGTACAACCAACATTCTTGACATATTTTAACACCTAATACATAATAGTATTTAAACATTAATTGTTTTATCCATTCATTTTCTATCTCTGCTCTACTTCATTGTCACGGCACAGCAGGTGCCTTTCTCAAATGGTCAGCAGGTGACTGATGGGTTACACACTGGACAAGATGTCATCAAATCACAGAGCCAATGCTTATGAAAAGTCAGACAAACAATCGTTCACACACACACTCACTTTCTGGGTGATTTAAGTCAACCTGGCATGCATGATTCTGGACTGTGAGAGGAATACCGTAGTACCTGGAGAGGACCAACGCATGCACAGGGAGAACATGCAAACTCCACACAGAAAGATGTCAGCTAAAATTTGAGTCCAAGATGCTCTTGCTGTGAGGCAACAGGTCTAACCTCTATCCACGGTGCTACCCCAATTAGGCTTAAGATAAAAAAAAAAGTACATTAGATAATGACAAAGAGAAGTTAACAATGCAAGATAAACATTTTTACACATAGGAATTTTCAAACTCTTCTCATCAGTAACTTTGTACCAAAAATAGCAACAACAGTTTGCTTTTACTGTGTGATGAAAGGATGCAAGTCCCCAAATGTTCACCCATGAATCATCAAAATATTCTGAATTAGTGCTGGTAAGTCAATCTGACCCCCTGGAGCCTGCTAAAAGACGTCTATGGTCACTGAAACATGTACAGAAGAAACATCAAAACACAACTAGATTTAATAATCCACAACATTCTAACAAAAGCTGCCAATATAGATAAAAATAATGAGGACATGTGGGAAATAAGCTGCCTTGCAACTAAGCATCTTCGCAAAAGAAAAAAAGAATCATGTTGTGAATAAATTAATTTGAACAAAAATAGTCAAAGACAGTACAGCTGCCTTGAGAAGTAAAAATGTTCATTTTTAACATGGATCTAACTAAGCTGTTCTGTCTTATATGTTCAATCTTAACCTTGGTCTCCATTCATAGCTAAAGAAACAATTAGGTGAGTAGAAGAATATTAAAGGATTTAAACAAGAGAAACTTAATGTCAGGAAGATTTTACAACTGTGGAGACAACTCATCGTCCTTCATAAGTCCAGAAATGATTTCCAACATTAAAATGACGGTTAATCGGCACATGGACACACATTTTCAGCCATTTAGGTCCTGCAGCAGCCAGCGCCCTTCATCTCCTTGTTCACGTACTCATGCAGCTTAAACTTTTCACTGGGATCCTTCATGGACCTATGCTTCAGCTCCCTAAAGTGAAACAAAAACAAAAATGAAAACAGAAAGTAAAACTACTGTTTTACTTTCTGTTATAGAAAGTAAAGCTACTGTTTTACTTTCAATGTAGTAGCTCTTCTATTCAATTTGTCTTATTCCAAACTATTGGAAATATTATGGCAGACGTCTCTACTAGCTTAACACTTTTATAGAAATTTGCCCATTCTTCTTCATAAAATACCCAAAACTCATTTAGATTGGATGAAGAGTATGTCAGAATATCAGTTTCATCTAGTCTTGAAAATGTTTCCCACAATTTATAATCCAGTGAACTGTAGTGAATCAGCATATTCAACTGTGAGGAAACTAAGTATACGGCAAATATCCACAATCTCTTCTGAAAGCAGGTTTGTTAAAGCAACATGTCTGTTGTCTTTCTCTTGTTTTAACAATTGCTAACAAATCTATATGAGTTTGGAAAATTATACAAAAACCGCTGTCTCCTGTCCTCTCAGAGATCATATCTCCAACACCCACGGAAAAAAAAGGATACTCACTTGGCCACAGCAGTGAACGCCAGCTCTACATTCAGTCCTGACCTGGCGCTGGTCTCCATAAAGGGAACCCCAAACTCCTGCAGAGTCAAAGCATTGAATGTTTATCAGTGTTTATCTTTATTTTTCTCAGTGTTGATGTGACAGAGCTTGTCCTAGAGCTTATAATGTCTGCAGCTTTACAACCTAATCTAAACAAAATCCTACACATTTCGCAGGTCTTTACCTTAGCAAGCTTCTCACCATCTTCTCTCTTTACCACCCGGTTATGAGTGGCATCAGCCTAGGGTGACAAAAAGTTTTATATTTACAAATTACCCCTAAAACATGAACCATAATTTTGATATATGATCCTATTTACCCCAAAGGTCATGTACACTATTGTCAACCAAAATGATGGTTGATAAAGATTGTGAAGATTGTAAGGGCGATATTTTTCTCTATGACTTGCTGAATGGATGAAATAATTTTTGGTTCTATAGTAAAGTTGTCTTGAAATATATTTTTCAGTTTTTTCAAACATTCCTTTAAACTTTTCTTTCTGAGGGGCATTTATTTTTATAGTTTAATTCCAGGACCTTTAACATTTTAAGTAATAGTCATTTCTGTATGTTAAGCTAGCTTTCTTGACATCGACAGCTAGCTTTCTTGACATCGACCAAGCCCAAAAGAAACCATCTTTGTGTAAGTAAAGAACAACTTTACATTGAAGCATTTTAATAAGTTCATGTGCTCTAAATATCTGTCAGTCAAATTTAGCACACTATAGATATTTTAGGACAATTTAGATTTTTTCCCCCAGCAAGACTGCTTTACAGACATTTTCTCTGTGCTCAAAGTATCATTGTAAAGCCTAAAAGACCTTCAGTATCATAAACCTGGGTCAGTTTTCATTGCACGTCATGCTCTGTAAGTCTGTAATTTTAAAAAAAGTATTTTTCAACAAACGCTTTGCTCTGCCTTTGGGTCCTTTCCAACAACAAACATGACATTCAAAAAATTGGATGAATCAATCCATTCAAAAGACCAGAAATAATCATGACCGTTGTAAATAAGAAACAAATTCGGAAAACTTGAATTGACTCCCAAATGTGTGGATATATGGACATTAAAATACTTTCATAATTAAACAGGGCATAAAAAATAACTTATTTTTCTTTTTTTTGTAGTTTGTTTGACCACTTGCCTTGTTTCCAAGCAGCATGAGCACCACGTCTTGTTGGGCATATTCATGGATCTCAGTCAGCCATGCCTGGCAAACACAATAGAAACAAGAAACCAGAACACATAATAAATACCTGTTACAAAAAATGCCCCACCTTAAACAAAACATCAAAAAAACAAACAACAACAAAAAAAAACACAATACATGTAAACTTGATCTCATACTCGACAAAAACAGCCTATTAAATTTAATAAAATTGATACAGAAAAAAAAATAATAGAGAGAGACTACTGCTTCTTTGGCAGGATAATGGATCAACAAGTAAAGAAGGTGATACATTGTAGAAAAAAAGAGCAAAAGAAAGTTTTTGAAGAGAGAAACATTCAGTGTTACTGTGACAAACCAAGTTAATCAACACAGTCTGCTACATCCTGTCTGATACACAGGGGAAAGATACAACCTGAAAGAAGAACAAACAGACCAAACAGAACAAACAGACCTGTGACTGTTTGCTCCGAGTGCAACAGAACCATTTTCTGCTATCTGGGTTCCTAAACAACATCATTTTCAGGCCCACATTTCTCTAAGTAATTGTTGAAAGACAACAAAAACAAAAATGTAATTGAAAAAAAAAACAACAAAAAAACAATTTCAGATTTTAAAGCACAAGGCTCTTCACTTTCAAAACCTATACTCTGTTATACTATAGACTTTTTAAATATAGCACCTTTAACGTACCAGAGTCGTTTTAAGTACCATGGGTTTAGATGAAAATCTGGATCTATATGAATTTGATTATTTTACTCATTTAGAATTCTGGTGATGATTCTGTGTTGGTCAAAAAGAAAGTTCCCCCCTCCGCACCTCGGGATCTGCCGTTTCCTCCTCATAATCTCACCCATCCAATAGGAAATCCAGGAAATCTTTATGACTGTCAGTCTGATTTCCCAAACGGCAGATACATTTTAAGGCTGATTACTTAAGCTCCTTCATCTAAGTGTTCAATCTGCTTTCTCAATTTTGGTGTTAATGCTTGAAAGATATGATTCAGGGGCCTCCATTACACTGTGTCAAGAACAATCATGTCTGTTTTATGCTTTCAGTGCTGTGCAAACGAGGTGTAGGGTTTGTATGCTTTGGAATATTTCAGGGGCAAAGGTAATAATTCAAAGGCATTAATGCCTTCACTATAGTTAGAACAGAGATCCATAAAGTATTTAGTGACACACAGTAAATGTAGACAGAGTCAATATTTTAGGCTTTTGATTTGGTTAAGATTTGAATAACTAGTGACTTCTGTTATATTACAAGAGAACAAGAACATATATTCCAGAGACATGTTTTTGTTGTGACTTTTACTCTGGCATCTTAAATATGTGTACAATATCTGTTTTTTAAAATTGTGGGTTAGGGTTAGGGTTAGGGGTTAGGGTAACCCTCATGCAAATATGAGTGTGCAGGTGCCTGTCTCTGATTGGTTCCCAAAAGACGACGGAGACGTACAATTGGTGGCCTTCATGTTATCATCTGGCCACCCCTAGTCGGGTCGTAACAGAAGGTATTTATTATTGTTCAGTAACTTAATGAGATAAAACAAGATGATTTAATGGGGACACAACATTATTGAACGTGCATTACACTTTGACATTTTTATATATGTATACATACAGTACTTCTAAGTTACAACAACATTCTATAAGCAGCATGTTTATTGTAAGCTTTGAAAAATATTTTAAGTCATTGAAAGGATATAGGTACTAATTGACTTTATTGATCAAGAGAGACACAAAGAGATTAAAATTGATTTTGAATTGATGTTTTATATTTGGTCCACTCTGAAGTTGAGTCAAAGGTAAAATGGGGTTTAGATCTAGTCAACAACCTTTGAAACAAATGCTCTTTTGAGAAAACTTATAGTGAATAATATAATAATAGTGAATAATTATTTTTAAAATGAAATTCTCTGATTCAAAATGGGCAACCTGCTTGCAGCTACTTGTTTTGTTTAATTTTTTTTTAGTAAGCTTTTACAAAAATCCTATAATTGCTCTTCACATGTACAGCATTAGCTCTTCGATCGATTCTCTAATTCGCTGTGTTTCCTTTAAATCAATGAAGCATTATAATGGATTTGATGGCTGTTGAAGTAATGTAGTCTTGATGGAGAGTGTGTGGTTTGCATGCAGTGAGCTGCTCCTTTGTGGGCTAAGTGGGAGTGAGTCCAAAGATCACTTGACGGGGCGTAGACCTGAATATAATTCAAATTAACGTAATTAATGCTTCTTCAAAATTCTGTTGGATTTTTTGGAAATATCAAAAAGAAACATTTCACATTTGATTTGGTTTGAAGTGAATCATGGATGATGACATCTGTCACCAAACCCTGCAGTATAATTTTTCCACAACAAGAGCACTTGACCTGTATGAGTAAGGCTGGGCAGCTTGCCTCGGTTATTCTCTTCATATGCTTGGATGCTCTTGATAAATAATAGCTGGTAATTATATCATTTGGCTATTTATAGCATGCTGCCTCATGGGTCATTTCACAGACACAATCAGTGATTCCAGATGATCCCACTTGTCACTTCCATTCAAGAGAATTAACTCTTCTCGCTGCGCTCATTTCACGGAAAAGAGATGCAATCAGATGAGTACATCTGTAAACATTAGTTTCGGTAAATCCTAA
The DNA here is from genome assembly GCF_001444195.1 of Xiphophorus couchianus. Classification (NCBI taxonomy): domain Eukaryota; kingdom Metazoa; phylum Chordata; class Actinopteri; order Cyprinodontiformes; family Poeciliidae; genus Xiphophorus; species Xiphophorus couchianus. The sequence goes on along the minus strand of NC_040243.1, from coordinate 11,945,662 downwards.
TGAAAGTCATTTTGTGAAGCTATGCATTACCTGCTTGCTACAAATGTTCTGTCAGAGTTGGTAAAGAGTTAAGTGTTATGGCCTGTCAACAAGTGATTTTCTCCCATCTTTACAGCAAATCAGAAGCTATAAGATGCCAAATGCCTTTTCAAGTAAATATTCTGAGCTACAATGTATGCTATGCACAGTTATTCCTTGGTGGAAGAGTCTTTAATAAATTACAAGCACCTCCTCTTTATAACCACCTGTAACAGCAACACTGGAGGGAAACCTGTTAGGTGTTATAAATCCCTGAGCCCAGTCTAGCTGGAGCTCCACTGGAAGAGTTTAGATTAAAGCAGGTTAAGGTTTTCAATTTGCTCAGTCAAAGTGCAGAAATAAATCTAACTGAACATCTCTGAAACAAGAATTTTAGACTCCAGATTTGTGAAGCTGTAAAATACACCCCCAAAAGACTTATAGCTGCAGGTATAGTGAAAGGCGGTTCAGCAAAACAGCAACAAGGGAGACAGAATACAAAAGCACTTTGTACAATTTCAAAAGACATGAACAAAATGTGTAAATTCTATTTTATAGTTATACCCTACTTTGAGTTGGTCCACCATGTATATAAAAAACAGCAAAATACCTTCATCTATGTGGTTATGACATGACAAAAGGTGAGTGGTTAAGTATGGAAGTAAATATGTGCATCAGGCTTTGAATTAAAAATGTCTCTGAGGGCGTGCCGTGGTGGCGTAGGGGATAGCACGACCCGTATTTGGAGGCCTTGAGTCCTCGATGCGGCCGTCGCGGGTTCGACTCCCGGACCCAACGACATTTGCCGCATGTCTTCCCCCCTCTCCTTCCCTGTTTCCTGTCAGCCTACTATCACATAAGGGACACTAGAGCCCACAGAAAGACCCCCTGGAGGGGTGGGAAAAAAAAAAAAAGTCTCTGAAATTGTATGTTTGTACTTACTTTTTCTGTGTTAAAATGTACTTACAGAAAAAGTAAGAACAAATATACAACATTCAAATTTTAGAGGCATTCTTAATTAAAATCCTGATGGCACACTTCCATATTAAGGGTTACAACAACTTTCCTTGCAAACCATTATGTCTCAAATGCATTTAATTTCTTCCACATAACACATTAAAAGTATTTTTTTAAATAAATAGAGCCATATTGCAATTCAAGATTAATTAACTACGAGCTTTGCAGCAAATGGGCATTCCAGTTTATCAGAACCAGTGTAGTGGCCATTAATGTGGCTAATATCTCTCTTTGGGTTATGCTACATATGAATCATTGTTGATTAGTTCAACCAAATTTATGAACAGGTACAGCAGTGGAAGGTCACTGTCTGTGAGACAGCTGCACAAGCAAGAAGCCGTCACATCCAGGATTCATCAGAGGGAAATTAGATTACACACCAGTGTTGTTCAGGGAGCGATTGCCGGAGACAGTCCAGAATTAAGATGTTTGGTCCTAATCACCTAATCTGTTTTTTTTTTTTTAACACATTAAAATACTCAATACTCAAATATATCGAGACAAATGGATCCCTAAGCTAATGACAATAGGGTGCAGAAATAGAATGAGAAAAGGATTATACCTTTCATCAACCTGTTATTACAGCAAAGTTGAGTTAATGTTGTGAAAATGACTTTGGTTTTGCATTTAAATCACAATGAGCAACAAGAGAACAATCCTAATGGGTACAAATTACACATATTATTCCTTAGAGGGCCTCATAGCCATTAATTACTTGAAGAGTAGGTTTTTGAGGTTGTGTAATGTTAAATTTGTTTACCAAGGTCATAATGGGACTGTATTTTATGCTGCTGGCTGGGTAATCATAAGTAACACTAGATTGGCCTGCTTATTGTTAGTGTATATGTCTACATGCCTAGGCTATTCAGTCTCCCTTTCAAACCATTATGCTAAAACTATTCAACACCTTATATAACTAATCATTATATAGGAAAAAATGGATGTGTCTAATATCCTCTGTGGCCACTGCAAGAAGAAAAGGGCTGTTTGTCCAGTTTCAAGACTAATGCCAAGATCTTTGGCCAAATGCTCAGGGAACCAAATGACTATAAACTGCACAGAGTCAGGAGGTGATAAATTGCTTCCCCTCCTTATTTGACTTGCATTAAGGTTTCAAAAGAGTATTACCATTCAAATTCAGCTCACTATGATTGTAAAAACCAATAAAAATGATCTAACACTCTGAGCTCTGTGAGTCAGGATAACAAGTCAACACAATTTAAAACTTCTCTGAATTTGGTGTTGAGTCTAAAAGAGAGTCAAATAAACTAGGAGATCAAGTTCAAAAGAATACAGACAGAAAGAATACAGACAACAGATGTCAAAACTGTAGCTATAGTTACTTTAAGGTAAAAATAACCCTAAATTTTAATTTGTTAATGAATAGAAATGTTGAAAGAATTCTTTATAATTACCACATTGCAATGTTTTCTAAGAGCCAATACATACTGCTATTGACAATTAGTTCTGCTGTTTGTCTCATTCTATAAATTCTTCTCAACAAAGAAAACTGATGGAGGCCCACTGTTTTTTTTCCAGATATTTTTGCTGAATTCTTTAGATGTTTTCATAATGTCACATAAGGAAGCAGAATGTTTGAGATGTTTCCTTATAAGACTTCCACTCTACACAGGAAAAGTTAAGTCTCTCTACAACCCTGAGGATGAACTGTTACCTGTTTTTATACAGGCTCACCTGTTAACCATATACTTGAGGGATGTGAGAAATAGGCTACACATGACCCAATTAGTCAAGCTTGCACTTCAGCTGAAGTCCAAATCAATTTCTGCTTTCATAAAGTTACAATGCCAAAACAGTGAAACCTGACGAAGAGACTATGACAAAGTCAGGAAGCTTGATGCTACGTGTCAAAAAGGATGTTAAAAAGTAACAAGATGGAGACACCAAGTGAAGACAGAAGAAAAGACCGAAACATTTTAGAGGCGGCTGGCAGCTCTGACATTAACAAGACAAGCTGTCACTTTGTACAGGTTGCAGAGGCTGCTCTGATGTTGATGTTTTGGTTTTTCTTTTGTTGTCACTGAGAAGACAAATGAGTTATTTTCTTCTCTTTCAGCTCACTTGATTTAAAAAGACTTAACTCTTTCAAATTATATACAAGCTCAGATGCAGTTTGAGATGAAAATAATCTAATAATAAAAGAGTTTTTTGTTTCTCCTGTTAAAAAAAAAAATACACACAAACAAGATAAATAAAATTTTCTTAAACTGGGATAGTTTTAACTACAAGACCCGGTTTAACAGTGCTGCTGTCACATTTAAACCATGAGAAGTGAGCGTCTTCAAATGCCTTGAATGCCTTGGCCTTGAATTCCCTGATGTCTTCTGAGCTATAAAAACTAAGAAGCCTAATGCAAGCACACATGATCATTCTCTATGCTGAAAATCTCAGCTCTTGCTTTGACTACATTAACAAACCCTAAATCTTTTCAAGTAGGCTTGGAGTTTTCCCTCACTTTGCAACTTTCCCTCTGTTGCTCTCTTGTCTAAGCAGATTTGCTACGGGTTGACAATGCTATTCTTGCCCAGCTTTGATCAGAGGGTTACACAGAGAGACAGAAGGCAGAAGTCTGCTCCCGACAACAGGCTGAGTCAGCCTGAGCGACCCAGAGGAGCGGAGGATGAAAGTAGGACTTCTCCCCTGAGAGGAGCTTTAAGCAGCTGAGCAAAACACAATGACACCGTGTCACTAACACACAGAGAAACACTGGCACACCGACGGAGAAACAGGCAAACCTGCAGTTATTTAAAAAATACTGAAACTGTTTTAATCAACATCTTTAGGAAGTAACAGAAATAAAGTAAGGGATGCTTCTGTAGTAAAACCTTTGTATAATAATAATAATAATAATAACTGTAAAGAAAGCACTTTATTTCTTTGCGAGAGAGCAGATTTGTTTCAAATGACTATAAAATATTCTTATAGACTGATGAGCTGTGATAAGCTGCAGTCACACTCAATATAAAGAGAACATTGATGAAGACATATCCAGTTGTCAATCATAAAACACCCAAATCAGTGGATAACATGTATATAAATTCAGAATAAAGATAAAAACAATAAACATCAAAATAAATCAATAATAATCAATATAGCTACACAGATGTTTATTAACAAATTGGTGCACAGCCATTTATTTTATACTGACTAAAAACAGCACCTAAAAACCTTTCACAGGTTAGGACATTGAAATGTCATTTTTCAAATCTAAAGTTTTGAATTGTTCATATTAATGTCAAAATAAATTCAAGCATATTGACAAGGCTCACGCTGAACTTACAGAAAGTTTTTGTGTGACATAAACAAGTGAGTGTGGTGCTACTTTATCACATACAAACCAGTAGCTATGTGATAAAATCAGATTCAGCTACCATTTTCCATCTTTTTGTATGTTCCCAGGGCAATATTTTTTTTTCCAAAAACTAGATTCACAAATCCTTAACTTTCATTAAAAAATATAAAGAAAAAACAACAAATTTCAGCTTTTTGTCATGTCACACTATCATTTTCTGTTAATTCAAAATGTTAACTGTAAAACAACTTTTTGCATAGAAAGAAGTCCAGGTAAACAACCTGTTAGCCATTAAGGCAAATAACAAAACAACAGAATTAAGGGAGACTACTGGGCTTCTCAGCTCATTAAGCAAATTAAGGACATTAAGTAAAAGTGCCTTCAAGTTGATCTCAGCACATCTAAAAACACTTAGTGTTTGGATAGAGGGAAATGAGACAGGACTGGGCGACATAAGTCTCTGCTTTATGAAGCACCACATCGATATATGCTCATCATCATTTTGGTCTTTTTGGATCCAGGAGTACTGCTATTTTGACAAGGAGGAAGAATGTAAAACAATGCAGATGCATAATTTAATAATCTATCATTTACCATCACATTTTTAAAAATGACAAAGCCTAAATAACACTATAATCACATGCTTAAAAAGCTTAATGAAAGTCTATTGAAGATATTGTGGAGCCACACGTTTTTGCACAGCAGGACACTAAGATTTAATTTGACAGCTAAGGCCTGCAGTCTGTCGTCCAGCATCGCCCACTGCTACAGTCAGAGACATAAAGATTGCCCACTATTAACACTGGACTTCTAACCATATAAGGCCATCTCTCAAAATTATGAATACATGAAACGAAGCTGAATAATTGAAGGTTTTCAATATAACATGAAGCCTATGATGAAGTGGGTGCTAAGAGTCAAGTGCCAGTAAAGTGGAGACTGGTCACAAAAGGATTGTAAAGTTTCTTCACTGCAATGAAAAAATGACTCAAGTCATTAGGAAAAACCTTAGCATGAATACAGTGTAAAAACAACTTAAAATGTGCAATTACATACAAAATATGCTTATTCAGAAACAATATAATTGTCATATATAAATCTCTGTTGTCGTTTCTTCCGCCGCTTTTTAAAAGGAGTTTTGCCTTGAGTCTATTTTCTGTCAGTCATAATATTGTATTTGAGGTGCTCTGTTGCACTTTTTGTGAACAGAAAATCTCTGTTCACAAGACATCCATTCAGGTGAGGTAGGCAAGATTCTTTTTAAGTTAAATTTGGATCTTTTAAGTTAAGATCCAAATTATATAAATTGATTTTCTTGAGTTATATATATATATACTGTATAAGCTGACAAAGACAGACAACAAAAGGCATTTTTACATGCTACAACTACAAAATTGAATAGATTTCCTAGTTTATAGTTTGAACTTTGAATAGTCCATTTAGCAAATAAATATAGCTTAATCTAAGGTATTGAATTGTAGCTCTGGCTGTATGATTCAGGCAGTATAACAAAAGCAACTTTATGAGGACGTCGTGATGCTATCTTTCCAAGATAAAGAGATTTTTCTAAGCACTTTAGTCTTTTTAAATGGGACACCTTTAACCGATTCATACAATAGAGGAACTGCTGTTATCCTATTTCTGCTGGAATTGACTCCACCGCAACAAACAGCAAGCAGCTGTAAAATCCATCTTGCATTGTTTGTGTGCACATACAGTAATCGCCCCATCTGTTTTGTCACAGTGCTCCCTACATTCAAAATAAATTGGAAAATCCACAGAGAATGGCGGCCTGAGCACTGCAGGTCTCTTTTACCTGCAAGACGTAGGCACAGCAACACTGCACTGGCTGCTGCCTACATGTCTACTCAGACTGGAGCTGTAGCGCCAGTCCATGTTTCATGCAGTGCAGCAACACAGTACTGGAATCATTGCAAAGACTAATGTATATCATGGCTTAATCCACTTTTACTGAACCTGATAGTGTGGAAAAATTCTTAAGTTGCTTTAAAGCACACTTGCAAACCTAGAATGAGTCACTCTTCAAATGCCGGCACATATTCTTATTATAAATAATTGCTATTTGACTTTATATCACTGCATTATTTACAGACAGTTTCTCTCATCACCATCTGGTGTGCTGGTGCCATGACATTTAACTAGCAGCGATGTGGTAGGCAGGCGGCCATTTCATTTGAAGCCAGAACATGCCCTGGGGACAGACAGAGAGATGAATGAAAACAAGCAGCCGAATGTTTCATCTCCCTCAAGGCTTTCATTGTATTTCCACAACACAGACACGTACCCATGAAGCATTGGAACATCGGCACGTGCAATCTCACACCAAGATTTGCAAGCAAGAACAGATCATTTAACAGTCAGTGTAAAGGCTTTAGTGTTCGATATGGAACATTATGATATATTTACAGGCCTACAAAGTGGGCTTTCTAATTTGCGTTGGAGCAAGTCAATATGCAATCAGTGAGGTTTTGTTTTTGGTAGTCTATTTATTTGAACAGATCTGACTGATTTTGAACATAAACAGATAAAAGGTCTACATCTTTTGGTTCAGAATCAGATAGTACAGAAAACAAGCCATTTATAGGCTGGACTTTTTTATTAGATAGGTATGAAAAAAATATGCTGGCACTCATAATGCTTGTTTATATTCTGGTTTCTACAGCTGCATCGATCAGTATTTCTTTATTGTGTGTATTGGTCGGTGCATCAATTATGTGAACGTTATGGACAATATACATGAAATGCACAGAAAACTGCACAGAAAGGCCAATCAGAGTTGTATTTTGTTCTTCTAATTTCTATAAAGTTCTGCTTGCAATAATGGTTGATGCTCTTGACCTGAGAAATGCTGCAGTATCTATGCATTTATTTAGCAAAGAAACCCTTTCCAACACTATTACTGATACTAACAATACATTTTATTTAAAACAATCCTTTCAGGACACACAAGGTCACCTAAATATAATAAAAGCAACATATTTAAAACACAAAACATTAAATAAAACTTAGAGAGTAAAATAATGGGACGTGTTGAACAATCAAAGTGAAAATGCTTGTTTGAACAGTTGGGGTTTTCAGTCAGGATAAAAAAAATTGCCAGAGAGTCCCCGGAATGATTGGGGAAATCAAGTCGTTGTTGAAGCCTATGAAGAAATCATGTGTCAAACCAGGCGAACTTCATTTGATTAAATGCATCACAGATTGCACATTTACTGAATGGAAAAGGTTTATATTCACAAAGCCACATTCACTTAGAGTGATCTTGTAGCTCTGATTATGTTTTAATGTTCTTTTACCCTAAAAGAAAAGGAACTACAACTGATTAATACTTTTTTAGCCACATAGGGAAATAATCATGTATCTATTGAAAAGCATCAAGATGTTGTATGACGTAAGACATCCAATCCAAACTTCACTTCAGAACAGTGGCCACAATAAAATTGTTCTAGGCTAACAAATAAAGTTCCTGGAGCTACATAAAGGATTATAAAAAGTTGTGTCTTGCATTTCATTAAAATCACTCAACTAATGCCATAGTACAGAAATCATTAAATCATTAATTTATGTTTTTTGCTTTGCTCCAGGCAAAAAAATGCCTGTAACATTTAAGCTTTCTTCTGTCAGAAAGCTTATCTGACAGAAGCTTTCAATGGCTTATTTTCTAACTTCCTGTGCCTGCAAGCTGTGCCGTGATGCTAAAACTAATGGTTAATAGTAATCTTCAACAAATGTTTTGTCTTTTATGGTATTTCATAAGGTTTAAAAGTTTTTTCTCAGTTAACTGTGTTTATCTTTTGGCAACCACAATAGCAGCAGCAGAAGCAGCTATAGGCCTCCTCTTAACATGTTAATGAGAACAAAATTACCAAACTTCTAAATCACACCACAAGAGCCAGGCTGATTTTTAGAAGACTAAGAGACAGATTACTTGCAATGGCAGCCTGCATAGACTTTTATGAAGTAAAATAAAATTGCCCCTATATTTTGTTTGAAGGACTGAGCTGCAACCTATAGCTAAAATAAAACAATCTGCAAATTTTATTTTCAAACTTCCTAAAACAGGGCAATGTTATTTAAGGAAAGTGACTGAATATATAGTTAAATTGTTTTGACTGAGCCTTTCATGCCTTATATTTTAAGCCTCTCTCTCCAAAAATGATTAACAGCTTCAGTAATGGTAATGCTATGGTTTTCTAACTCTGTCTCACTAAGAAGACAGTGACAGAGTACAAAAACAAATAGATCTGAGGGTAGAAAATATATTTTTTAATTTCCATCTGATTTATATCTTTCCCTCAGAGCGACATTTATCACCATTAGTGTTCAATAACCTGAGTTAATGCTCGTTAGACAGGAGCATGCCAGCAGGCATCTGGGGCTTGTAGCCAGAATTTCTTATTTCACTAATAGATGCTGAATAAATGTGCAGCAGATGATTGTAGAAGAGGGGAGGAAAGATGTCATTCTGTGCTTCCTAAGAATACTCAGATTCAATGAGAGACTAAAAAACCCTTTAAAATAATGATGTGCAACAATCTCAGTAGGTTCACACATCAGGTTTTGAAGTTTGGGCTTTTAAACCAAACACTTTGGAGACATTCTTAAAGTTGTGAACTAGTGGTATTTTCTCTTCCACTAACAATTCTGCATCAATAATACCACTAGAGGATTTTCAAATAGATGAACTTTTAAAACAATAAAATAATTTATAAAAAATAATAATAAAATCTTGCGACGTTTTCTTTTTGTGTATTTGGGTCAATATTGCCAATCAAGTCAGCAACAATCAACACAAGATTGTTGATTCTGGCTATTTCCAAAATTTGAGGAGATAATTGGCATTAGAAAGCAGATTCTTTTTTTATTTTTTTAAAAGCAATTTCATCTCTTGCGCCAGACTTTTCCTTTAGGGAATACTACTCAGTTTTAGAAGAAAATAATGAGAATCAGACAAAGCTGAGCAAGGACTTCAACTTAACTTCTTTGAGGTAGAGTTTGACAATTTAGAACACATGATGAATACTGCTTGTGGTGACGAGGACAATGGTTGAATCTAAAATTATAATTACTACAGACTGAATGTTTCCACTTGATTAATTTCTATTCTATCTTAAGTGGGGGCTAACGTATAGGACTGGCCTCATCAGCAATTAGCCATCAGTCCTGCCAGGATGCATCGTTGGAACATCATTTTCAGTTCCAGCTTCTTATTTAAATGCACTGAAAAAACCATATAACAAAGTTGTTGCAGGTTGCTTTCAGTTAAATTGGATGTTTTTTTCCAGAACATAGAATGGGCATAATAAGCATAACTCTGACCAAATAACATCTGTTCTATTTGATGTAAATGGAGGCAGGAGCTTACATTCATTTTTAAAATGTTAAATTAATAGAATAAATGATTGTGGCCTGTTGCTGCGTAATGTCTAAATAAATTTTAAATATGTTTTACAGAAAAGTAAGGATAATGCTTACAATTTAGAAAACTTTTAATACAGACAATATTATTAATGGACTCAACCAAATAGGTTGGAGAAAAACTGACTTTTTCTTTACAATGAGGTAAAAAGAGACATAATTACCTGGAGCTACTGTAACTGATACTTACTGTATATCACAATTATATATCAGCACAGTCAGTAGAGGTGTCCCATTGAGAGGAAGGCTTGCAGGAAACATAATAAATTTCACATTTCATAGCTGTGTTGTGAACATCTCTATGTCTCCTCCCCCAAAGGATGAATTGAAAGAAGTAACTATCTGGAAAACCAGGCAATTTGACAATTTGCTTACATGTTTTGTGATGTGACCAGGTTCCAGATATGCAGCAGAAAATGGATCGATAGTAAAATCAACTCTGAATGTTTTACACAACAGAATCTTTAGGATATACGGTTATGATCAGCCAATTGTGCTCACAGGCTTCTCACCTTTTAGGAGGTAATGTGCTGTACCTCAGATGAACAACACAGTTCTGAAGGTTTAAATGAACAACACTAATTGACTAGGGTTAAAGGAGATGAGCTAAGATGGACATTTTGCTGTCATGATAGACATGTTTGAGTACACATTCACAGTTGCCCTACAGTAGAAAATCTGAGGTTTTGTGGATAGATGGGATCCTAGTGGAAAACAAAGCCTGGATTCCTGTGTGTTGTATCCATAAAAAAGTGCATAAGACTTTCTGTAGCTCCACCGCCTCACCATAAAAAGGGTAGGAGACAGTGTGTCAGATTGCTGACAGTTACTCATCCTCCCCTGTGTAACTGCCAAACAAATTCTTTCTTCCCGGCAGTCTGTGCTCAGACTTTTGTTTTGCTCTTTGCTCACATCTGAACTTGAAAAGCATCTTGCCTGCTTCAGGGATCACTCAAAGCATAAAGGAACATCACATTTCTCTACAGTCTAGTACCAAAAAACCTCTTCTTCCATTAGAGCCCGTTGGTCCCCTGAAAGAGCAATTTTTGTGTACAATGTCAAATACAGCAGTTGAAAATTGCCTCTCTTCAAGCTGTAAGATACACTTACTTCACAAACAGAAACTGCAGATATATAGGCTGGAACAACTTGAACCTTTTTGACAGCAGACAGTGCATGGAACAAACATAACATGGGGAATGGTGGCTTAGAAAGGCAACAATTTTAAAAGCTCCAACTGATACTTAATGTTTACAAGTGTTGAACATGCTTTGTTTTCAAAAGATGGTGAAGTGTTTCTGTTCAGCCTGTGTTCCAATGTAATAGCTGTTTTTATTCTCATTATTTTGCTGTAGGGAGGTTGCAATTACTACTTTTTATTGAATATGGTTGGCATTTTTCGCTTTAAACCTTCAGAGGGCATTCAGTCTGACTGCACATGCATCTCCTTAAATCCCCCCAGCATGCAGCTGACATTTCTTGTTTCCTGCCTGGTCCAATCATTTTGTCAATACAAACAGAAAAATCCAAAGCTTAGACTGTGTGGACACAAATGATCAACCAGCTGTGTTACAGTTTTCCAATGGGATGTTAGTCTTTCCAAATATTATCGTGCAACCTCGTTCAGAGCTTTTGTGGTCAGGGCTCAGCCAAAGCGTAAAAGGTAAAGCTGCATTTTATGGATTCACGTATTTTTCAGTTACCTTCAATCAGAGAGGTGTATGTTTTGGGTTAGAACTGCTGTAAATTCATTTATTATTCGAATGCTCCATTTGTCTCTCAATCTAGGTTTTTGTTTTTCAACATTTCAGTTTCAGATCTTATACTTACTTGCTATTTTAGGTTGTTGAACTTTTGGAAACATTTAATACTACTGTGATTACCAGTGTGTTTATGCATTCAGCTTACAAGTTATATTTGTCCTTATTCTTTTGTGTGGATATTGGAGTGAGGAAGACTGCAAGTTGACTATTTGTTATATCTTTAAGTTTTGTTATGTTAACATTGGAAGTACCACCGATATAAATAGATCACTCAGACCACTATTTGCTATTTTCTGAAGAGGTGCAGTGGCTTCCCAAAGTATTCACACCCCTTGATTTTTCTTTTGCATTTTTAGTTATCTATAAGCTTTGTTTGGGCCCACTAAACCAAGAACGAGGAGGCGACCTCCCCTTCCTGCTTCTCCTTAAGATTGCTCTCACTTATGGCTAGTTCACATGGCAAGAATTTTATGCCAAGTTTTGTCAATCTTATTCCTGCCATGTGTGGTGTGTTAAGAATGGTGTGGTCCAATCCAAAGGACGTCTGCACCTCACTGTCCTGAAATTAGGGATATTCAACATGTGGGATTGTGTTGGCCCTATATTGCAGCATGTGTAGTGTTGCCCTATTTTCCCCCCCCTATTAAGTATAGTGTGCAAACAATAATGTTAATGATATGATAAAATAATTCTATGTTGTTAGGAAACTATTATTGTGTTTCAGTCCCACCTGGACTCAGCTGGCAGCTTTATGTGAAGAATTGTCATGCTTGCTCCTGCAACACTAAAACTCAGTATTTGGAGTGGTAGAGCATTTTAGGAGTAGTCATATTTAATACATAAGTGAGAATTTAATATTGCCTTGGAAGTGGGTCAGCTCACTGAACAATAATTCTTAGGTTTAATCAAATTCAGAAGATACATCTCCAGGCAGGGACTCATAGAGTAGAGGTTAACCAAATTGCTTGAAAGGCACACAACTGCAGGAAATATATTAAGAGGTACAGCATAATGTAAAGTCTGGAGGAAAGAGAGGTCAGATTAAAAGTATTAGCTTTCTACAGATTCTTCTTACCTGAAGAGTGATACATGTAGTTGCCTGGGACTGCTGAATGTTCACATTCAGCTTACAAGTTATATTTCTCCTTCAGCAGGCAATGCAGTCCAGCAAGAAAATGTTCAGATGCATGGAGAGACTAAAATCTGAACCAATCTTGCTGGGTCACATTCAGTCTCCATACTCTAAATCTTTCTATCTAATTGTGTCTCTTTCCCCAGAAAACACAACCGGAATTCTGCTTACAGTATTAGATGTGATATCTGGAGTACAATTTGATTGAAAACATGACAGCAAGTGTTCAAGTAATGAGAGAAAAGGGTTTGAGTCAACCAAAAAATATTCGGAGTCAAATAAGAACATTTAAAAAGAAAAGCAAATTACAAACCTGTATATTGTCAAAAGATGATCTGTTGGTGACATCGTACAGCAAGAGCAGAGCTGAAAAACACAAAAACGGATTAGGTTGAAAACACTTTGATAGACAAACTTCTTACCGAATGTTTTCTTTTTTTGCATTACCAATAAGTTCTGGTTAAGCTCACTTTATTATTTAGCAGCTCAGGAGACAGGAAAATTAAATGGATCATAAACCATATAATAATACTCATTTGGGAGAGCTGCTATTTGTTGTCATTCCATAGTTTGGAACCAGATCAGGGAAAATGAAAGGTTGTTTGTTGCATGACTGTGGTAAGTCCTGTGCATCTCTGCTGTCTTAAAATCTTGCCATGCTAGAATGTTTAAATGATAAATAATTTGAGGAAAACAAAAAAAACATTTTGCATTTGTTTTGCAATTTGAGGAGCGAGGCTACATTAATTTAAAACAACAAATATAATATAATATACAAAATGCTGAGAACAAACCAAGGTAAGTAAAATGCTTTATGTCTGTTTTTGAACATATGTCTCCTGTTTGCAGCAAAAATAATCTAATACAATTGGAATATTTACATTAATGATAAATTAAGTTCTTTTCTGCCAAACGTTTGGTGGGAGAGAAAATTAATTTGAATAATAAAATTCAACCATGATAAAAAGTCATCCAGCTGCTTTGGTTTATCATTTGCACAGTATGCTGGAGTTTAGTAATAATTTGAAAATGACTTCTTACAGGCTTATCACAGATATCTGAGAACCACCACTAAGAATTTGCAAAATTATAAAGATAAAACCTGTAAGATGTGTCCAAATATCCAGTCACAGACAAACACTGAGCAGCATGTGATAACTGATTACAGAACATCAAAGAGTCCCTGAATCCTGAATGTGCCGTCCTTCCCTTTTTGAACAGAGTTATAAAACCTCAGTACTTGATAAACACTGCAGAGTGGAAGTAAATACTCACATCTAAACCAACATGTCTTAGAAAAATAACTGGCATAAATTTTTGTTTTGATGGCAAGGGAGCAACCTTTGAAAATTCAATCAAAACACTCACCTACTTTCATGCCCATATAAACCTCTATAAATGTGTAATAATTTAATCATGTTTTGTTTAGAGTGTCACAACACAAATCTTAACTTTAGCAATTAGTCAGAAGTCCAATTTAAATCTAGTTAAACAGAGTCAATGCATACCAATTATATATGGCCTTGATTGAAGGTAAATAAATTTAGTATTTTGAAAATGACAGATTGTAGAAACTAATAGTGTTGTGGTTCGGGGTTCCTTTGGTTCTTTTGTGGGTTTTTCTGTGCATACACTCACCTTTCACGACAGATGGCGCCATACTCACCCGACTGGAGTGTGTGTGTAGACCGCCATCAAGCACACCTGAACCTGATCAACTCATCAGCGGCGTGTACTAAAGGAGGCTCCTGCCAGTCCTTCAGCGCCCGAGTGTTAGCCAGAAACAGTACCTCTGAGCCTCCTAGAACTAGCCTCTGATCTTTCCTCGTTGATCTGAATCCTCGTTGATCTTAATTCCCCAGTGACTTTTTTCCTGTTGTTTTCTGCCTTCAGGTTTTTCCCTCCGGAGAAGCTGTTACGGATCCTGTTTGCTTCTCTGATCGAGATTCCCCTCGTGACGCCGTGGGTCCTACCCACTGGTTGCCCGAGCCCCCAGACTCACCTCCTCTGTCTGATTACAAGTTCCCCCCCCCCCCCGGATTCCACGACTGGCAGTTGCACCGCTCCTTTGTCCCCGCCAAGCCCGAGCCTACCTGTCCGCCCTCCGACGCACTCCCCCGTTTTCTTCCTGCACACCAGCCGTCAGGCACCGGACCACCTGGACCACCTAAAGACAAAGACCCCGAACCTCCCAGTAAACCCTCCTGGATCTCACATCATCGAACCACAAAGAGCCGGTCGCTCCGTGAAACCGTTTCCTCCCTGGACCAGACCAGAGCCTCCACATCCTTTACCTACCGTTTCACAATAAACCAATTACCATACATACCTCTCCTGTATTGTGTTCTGCATGTGGGTCTGAAAATAGTAATCCATCATGACAGAACACTCGGGCCAAACACTCAGTCCAGCAGACGCAATACGGAGAACATTGTCCGACCAACAGTCACTTCTACAAACACACGAAACCGTATTAAGAGAACTAAGCAGACAGCAAGCAGAGACTAATCAACGATTAACCGAATTAGCACATTTTCTCCAGGGTTCCACTCCTCGGGCTCCGACCCCAGCTCCCGCACCCGATCCAGCTCCGGTCCCCGCAATCCAGCCTACGTTTTCCGACATCCGTCCTCCAACTCCGGAGAGATTCTCAGGTGATATAAGTAAATGTAATGGATTTCTGCTTCAATGCTCAATCATCTTTAACCATGCCCCACAAAGTTTCTCCCAAGACGGCGCAAAGATTGCGTACGTTCTGTCTTTGTTGTCTGGACGAGCGTTATTATGGGCAGAGGCCCGTTTTCCGGATCCAGCTCAGTACGGGTGCTCGTTTGAAGATTTTTTAAAGGAGTTCAGACAAGTTTTCAGCCACGATTCTGACAAATCCTTTAATTCCTGTGAATTATGGAACATTAAGCAGGGGCACCGAACCGTCGCTGACTTTGCGGTGGATTTCCGCATTAAAGCTGCAGCGACTGGCTGGAATGCAGCGGCATTAAAGAGTGCATACTTTAATGCCCTGAACGAATCATTAAAAGACGAACTAGCTACACTAGACGAACCAAAAACGTTAGACGAGTTGATAGATTTAACTATTCGTCTTGACATTAGAATCCGGTCTCGCGCTAGAGAAAGGAGCCGGAGAAATCTGCCAGTGAAACAGTTGGGGGGTTTGACTCTCACTCCGGGGGTCTCTCCTCCCCGAGCTCCCCAGGAGCCCGAACCCATGCAGGTGGGGCGGACTCGGCTAACTCCTGAGGAGCGGCAACGACGCATATCAGCCCGCCTATGCATTTATCGTGGTTCCCCTGGTCATTTTCTCGCTCAGTGCCCTGTCCGTTTAAACCCCCAGGTCCGCTTTTAGAAACGAGGAGGTTGGCGGACCATTTGTTAAGCAAAGACTCTCCTCGATTATTATTACCTGCCACAATAATTTATCACAATCATTCCGTCCCGTTGTCTGCCCTTGTTGACTCTGGCTGCGAACAGAACCTCATAGACGAGTCCTTGGTTAAACAAATGGCCATAGAAACCGAACCTTTGTCTGTTCCATTGCGAGTTACTGCCCTAGATGGGAAGACTCTTCCACAGATCTCCCACCAAACCAAACCACTTCACCTCATAATCTCCGGTAATCACAGTGAGTTCATTTCCTTTTTCGTGTTTCCCACATCCAACTCGCCTATAATCCTTGGGTTTCGATGGTTGCAACAACACAACCCACAAATTCACTGGTCAGACAGGCGTGTAGAATCTTGGTCCACGTCATGTCACTCATCATGTCTCCGCTCAGCTGTTCCCCCAGGTCCTCCGCCGGCTGAGCCGCAAGAGGCTGATCCAGTCGACCTGTCCATCATTCCTCCAGAATACCATGATCTCGCTCCCGTTTTCAGTAAGTCTAAGGCTCTCTCTCTACCTCCTTCTCGTCCGTACGATTGCTCCATAGATCTCTTACCCGGTGCCCCATTACCTTCCAGCCGATTGTATAACATCTCCCGTCCTGAAAGAGAAACCATGGAAAAATACATTAAAGAGTCGTTAGCCGCTGGCATAATCCGCCCATCTTCGTCACCCCTGGGAGCAGGGTTTTTCTTTGTGGGGAAAAAAGATGGCTCATTGAGACCATGCATTGACTACAGGGGACTAAATAATATTACAGTTAAAAACAAATATCCCCTTCCGCTGCTGTCATCAGCTTTCGAACCAGTCCATGGAGCAACAGTTTTCTCCAAGCTGGACTTAAGAAATGCTTATCACCTTCTGCGCATTCGTAAGTGAGACGAATGAAAGACGGCATTTAAAACACCCATTGGGCAGTTTGAGTACCTTGTTATGCCGTTTGGATTGTCGAATGCTCCTGCCTTTTTCCAAGCTCTGATAAACGATGTTTTAAGAGACTTCCTAAACATTTTTGTATTCGTTTATCTCGATGACATTCTGATTTACTCTAAATCCTTAGATGAACACAAGCATCACGTCCATCTGGTTTTGCAGAGACTTTTAGAAAACAAGCTATATGTCAAGGCAGAAAAGTGTGAAATCCACAAGTCGTCTGTGTCATTTCTGGGTTTCATTCTTGGGGGCGGACAGGTAAGGCCGACGGAGGAAAAGATTCGGGCGGTCCTGGAGTGGCCAAGACCAGAGACCCGCAAACAGCTACAACGTTTCCTCGGATTTGCCAATTTTTACCGTCGTTTCATCCGCAATTACAGTCAGACAGCCTTACCTCTTACCGCTCTAACCTCTACCAAGATTCCTTTCAGTTGGACCCCGGAGACTGAGGCTGCCTTCTCTCGTCTCAAGAACCTCTTTGCCACCGCACCCATCCTCATTCAACCGGACCCCTCTAGGCAGTTCATCGTAGAAGTGGATGCGTCTGATTCCGGAGTTGGAGCAGTATTGTCTCAGATTTCACCCCAAGACAATAAAACTCACCCCTGTGCCTTTTTTTCACGCAGATTAACACCACCTGAAAGGAACTATGATGTGGGGGACCGGGAACTACTAGCCATAAAATTGGCCCTGGAGGAGTGGAGACACTGGCTGGAGGGGGCAGAGCTTCCAGTCTTGGTTTGGACCGACCACAAGAATTTGTCCTACCTACGTTCCGCGAGACGGCTAAATCCACGACAATCACGCTGGTCGTTATTCTTCTCCCGATTCAACCTCTCTATTTCATATCGCCCAGGATCTCGCAACATAAAACCTGATGCCCTTTCCCGTCTCTACTCACCTGACAACTTTGAGAAGGTTCCAGCCACCATCCTCCCTCCCAGTTGCACAGTTGCAGCAATAACCTGGGAAATAGAAGACATTATAAAACAAGCACAACTGTCCGACCCAGCTCCTGATGCCTGTCCACCCAATAAGACCTTCGTTCCTTCCTCCGCCCGGGCCCGTTTTCTTCAGTGGATCCACGCATCAAAGTTTTCTGGTCATCCTGGCATCAGTCGCACCATCGCCCTAGTCAACCGAAGGTTCTGGTGGCCGTCCGTTCACAAAGATGTCCGGGATTATGTTCGAGCCTGCACCGTCTGTTCCCGTAATAAGACATCCCATCAACCCCCGGCTGGTCTCCTTCAGCCACTTCCTATTCCAAAGCGCCCATGGTCCCACATATCGATAGACTTCGTCACCGGGTTGCCACCCTCCAAAGGCATGACCACCATCCTCTCCATTGTTGACCGCTTCTCCAAAGCTTGCCATTTCGTTCCCCTCCGTAAATTACCCACGGCCTTCCAAACGGCACAACTTCTGGTCAAACACGTTTTCCGGCTTCATGGCATCCCGCAGGACATCCTATCGGATCGAGGACCACAATTCATCTCCCAGGTTTGGAAGAATTTTTGTTCTGCATTACACGCCAATGTTTCACTCACATCTGGTTTTCATCCGCAGTCCAATGGCCAAACAGAACGTCTCAATCAGGATCTTGAAACCACCCTTCGTTGTTTCTCATCCTCCAACCCCTCTGACTGGTCTCAATATCTCCCTTGGGTGGAGTATGCCCATAACAGCCATGTTTCCGCTGCTACAGGTCTGTCCCCATTCGAAGCATCCCTCGGCTATCAACCACCTCTACTCTCAGCTGAGGAAGAGAATATTTCTGTCAGCTCCGTCCGTCACCACATCCGTCGCTGTCAGAGGGTTTGGAAGGCTGCTATAGCCAATCTCAACCGCACTGTCGAACAGATTAAACGCCAGGCTGACCGCAGGAGGATTCCTGCTCCCACCTACACACCCGGTCAACAGGTTTGGTTGTCCTCCCGAGACATTCCCCTCAAATCTATGTCTAGAAAATTAGCTCCCCGTTATATTGGTCCATTTACTATAGAAGCCGTAATCAATCCATCCGCTGTCCGTCTCCGTTTGCCTACTTCCCTCCGCGTCCATCCCACCTTCCATGTGTCCCACATTAAACCCGTCCGGACCAGCCCGCTCTGCCCTCCAGCCGACGCCCCTCCTCCCCCCCGTGACGTTGATGGCCACCCTGCATATTCCGTCCACCGGATCGTGGACTCCCGTCGGCGAGGTCGCGGCTGGCAGTACCTCGTCGACTGGGAGGGCTACGGTCCGGAGGAGCGTTCTTGGGTCCCGGGTTCTTTTATTTTGGATCCATCCCTCATCACCGACTACCGTTCCTCACTGACGTCCGGTTCTTCGAGGCCGCCAGGTGGCGGCCATTGAGGGGGGGGTACTGTTGTGGTTCGGGGTTCCTTTGGTTCTTTTGTGGGTTTTTCTGTGCATACACTCACCTTTCACGACAGATGGCGCCATACTCACCCGACTGGAGTGTGTGTGTAGACCGCCATCAAGCACACCTGAACCTGATCAACTCATCAGCGGCGTGTACTAAAGGAGGCTCCTGCCAGTCCTTCAGCGCCCGAGTGTTAGCCAGAAACGGTACCTCTGAGCCTCCTAGAACTAGCCTCTGATCTTTCCTCGTTGATCTGAATCCTCGTTGATCTTAATTCCCCAGTGACTTTTTTCCTGTTGTTTTCTGCCTTCAGGTTTTTCCCTCCGGAGAAGCTGTTACGGATCCTGTTTGCTTCTCTGATCGAGATTCCCCTCGTGACGCCGTGGGTCCTACCCACTGGTTGCCCGAGCCCCCAGACTCACCTCCTCTGTCTGATTACAAGTTCCCCCCCCCCCGGATTCCACGACTGGCAGTTGCACCGCTCCTTTGTCCCCGCCAAGCCCGAGCCTACCTGTCCGCCCTCCGACGCACTCCCCCGTTTTCTTCCTGCACACCAGCCGTCAGGCACCGGACCACCTGGACCACCTAAAGACAAAGACCCCGAACCTCCCAGTAAACCCTCCTGGATCTCACACCATCGAACCACAAAGAGCCGGTCGCTCCGTGAAACCGTTTCCTCCCTGGACCAGACCAGAGCCTCCACATCCTTTACCTACCGTTTCACAATAAACCAATTACCATACATACCTCTCCTGTATTGTGTTCTGCATGTGGGTCTGAAAATAGTAATCCATCATGACAAATAGGCTGCCTTGGATATTAGTTTTCAGTCTGAGCACATATTAATTGACAAGGAAGAAAGTTATCTTCGTGATTTGTATTTAAAAAAAAAAATCAAGAAGAACCAAACACCCGAAAGTCAGCTCAAACTTGTGAAACTCAAATTATTGTACTTTGTATCAGAATCAATATACCACAACTTGAGAGATATTTATCAAATGGTAAATGCACAAAAACCTTACTGCAGCATAAAAGTTAACCATGGTTTCACACACTATTAATAATCACAAGATGTATTTTTTCCCAGAAACTGTAAATCAGCAAAGGGGTATGAATTTCTCACCATGAGCATCCCGATAGTAGGCATGTGTGACACTGCGGAAGCGCTCCTGTCCAGCTGTATCCCAGATCTGGAGACAAGATAAGAAATAGAAATTAAAGTAAAAAAGATCTTAGTTTTTGCTATGAGTTGATGTTAAAACAATGGCATGATTTACTTTGATGATCCTGTGTGAGGATGAAATTCCTACCTTACTGTTTTTACTAAAAAGTTAACATGATTTTCAACAAGTCATATCAAAACAGAAAGTGCTAGAGTCACCCTACAACTTCAGCAATTGCTCGTAGTAAAATCAGTTGTATTAATCACTTTATTTTATTAAGACTGTAGATATACAGTATGTATGTCTTCAGATGATAAAATCAAGTTAAAAAGCTATATATGCTGTAGGTAATAAGTTGTCACATTATAGACGTTTGTCTGAGTTCACTCAAGCTGAAGAAATTACGCCAAAACATATTTTGCTGTAAAGAAAAATGAATAGGGATGATTGGCTTGATAGTTGCAAATATTGATATATATGGCACAAAAAGTGCAAAATAATTGGGACATCTCTAATAAATTATGATCAGTGTGTCAACAGTAAAGCTACTTTAAATTCAAGTTTTAGTCACAGTTTTGTTTACACTAAAATTATGTTCGGTCTTCAAAGCTTTGTTTTGATCTGTGCCTCCTGAGAAAAATACCAGTCACAGTAATTGCTTATTTATTATATATTTATATTAGTTTTTATTAAAAGGCCACTGTTTGATAATTTTCTGAGTTGCAGCAAGGCCGTCTCTCTGGTTTGAGTCAAATTTATGTTTTGATTTTTTTTTTATACTTTTGCCACAAGTTAAACTCATTAATGGAGAACCTTTAAATCAAAATGTTTGCCAATATTTTCCCATCCATAAAATATTTTGACAAAACCACAAAAATAAAATAACCAAATTAAATATGCTTCCAAAACAGTTCAAGCCACTAAAGATTTCTGCACACTCAAAGAACACTGCTATACCTTTTTATTTTATAATTTACCTCCTTTATATTAAATCAATAGAAATTAATTTAATATGTGGCCAGCTACAATAATAAATGTAGGCCACATAGAACCTAGTAAAGTCTGATATCTCTCAAACATTTTTAACTGGCTGTGTTGTACACCGGTATGGATCATAACATTAAACAGCTACATATCTGTTTGATGCAAACCTGGCGAGCCAGACTCTGCTCACAATTTGGGTCCAATTATGTTTTAACCTTTTTTATATTGCAAGAGCTATGCTGTTTTGATCTTTGGATGCTTTTATCTACATATCTTTTCATTTTCTCTAAACTTACATTTTGATGGTGAATCACTTACCTGCAGCTTCACCTTGACTCCATCAATGGTCAACACTTTGTTCTGAGAATGAAAGCAAAAAAAAAGGAAAACTGTTTCAGAACAAGCAAGATGTCAATGTTTATTTTTGTTTGTGGCTAAAAGTTTTGTCCCGTCATGCTCTCATGCGCCTACGTATAGTGTTTGGAAATTTCCATCAATTCTGCATTTCTCCACCTCACTTGGACTCCTTCAGAAGAAGTCTGCCCTATTATAATTCTGCTGGTGGATTAAGCCCCTCTGCTCTCCTCACCAGTCTCTTTCTAGTCTCTGAAGTTTACTGAAATCTCAGTGACTTGCAAAAGTATGCAAACCACTTCAACTGTTTCACTTTGCAACAACTATTTCCAGTGTAATTTGTCAGAATTAATAAGATAAAAAAAAGACAAAGAAGTGCATAAAACTGTCATCAGCTGCAAAAGGGGGAGGAGTTAGGTAGAAGTGTTGGTAATGGAATGCCAACACATGCCAATGTATGGTATGTATGGACTTTATAACAGAGAGTTATAAACTAACCAAAATGAAACATAAGTGGTGAATAGAGGAATCCCAAGAAGTGAACCCTGAGGGAACCATAATTAACTCTGTCAGAGGTACAGCAGATGTCTAAATTACAATTTGAGATCAATAATTAATTTTCTTTACGATATATTAAATATTCACTTCACTATGCTTTATTCATTTTCTACATACTCATATTTCTCAAAGAATAAGATGTCAATTATTCTTCCATCCAGCATACTAACAAAGTCACAAAGTCGGCCTTCTATCACCTGAAGAACATTTCCAGGATTAAAGGACTAATGTCTCAGCCAGATCTAGAGAAACTCATCCATGCGTTCATCTTCAGTCGTATTGATTATTGCAACAGCGTCTTCACAGGTCTGTCCATCAAATCAATCAAACAGCTGCAGCTGATCCAGAATGCTGCTGCTCGCGTTCTCACTAAAACCAGGAAGATAGAGCACATAACACCAGTTTTAAAGTCCCTCCACTGGCTCCCTGTAGCTCAAAGAATAGACTTTAAAATACTGTTGTTAGTTTATAAATCACTGAACGGCTTAGCACCACAATACATTAAAGATATGCTCTTATTGTATCAACCTTCAAGACCTCTCAGGTCTTCCGGTTCTGGTTTGCTCTGCATCCCCAGAACCAGAACCAAACGAGGAGAAGCAGCTTTCAGCATCTATGCACCACAAATTTGGAACAAACTTCCAGAAAACTGTAAAACAGCTGAAACACTGACTTCTTTTAAATCTCAACTGAAAACCCACCTGTTTAGAATTGTATTTGAAATGTAATCAATTACAAATTTATTGATGTAACTTGACTTAATGATTGATTCTATATTGCATTGTGATTCTGTGTTTCTAATGATGTAAAGCACTTTGAAATGCCTTGCTGCTGAAATGTGCTATACAAATAAAATTTGATTGATTGATTGATAACCCAAATCATATTGGTTGATACCAAGTAAGAACTGAGAAGTTTTCCACTACAATCATCCTACTTCCTATACAATATTCCTAAGTGGTTCTGGCAGTCACCCCCTAATACTCAAAGGTATTTACTGCTGATGAAACTTAGACCTGGATAGTCTTTGTTGACGTGTGGAGCTCATACTTCTTCGAGAGACCCAAAGGTGAACCCATACATATTCATGGAAGAATTTGAGCTGCAAGCTAGACTATAAGTGGAGTCTGAAAGGAATCTCACAAGACAAGTTCCTTGTTGTTGTTGCTAAAAACAACCCAAAATGTGCTCAGAGGCTTCATGAATATTTAGTGACCCAGAAAGGAATGTGGTGATCACAGCACAGTGAGAACTTTAGGGGTTTAGCTCAGCTTGATTGCTTTAGTAATAATGCTGAATTTGTTAAGAGAAAAATGTTCAGGTTAAACCTACCGGGGCCAGAAATGCAGGACTGAAGATGATGAAATGGTGCTTCTTATTATCTAATATAAGCCAGATTACTGTGATATGAGGCACTGTTCAGAAAGACAGCAAATCCCACTTTAACAAGAACTACTTCCACTTTGCCTACACATCTCTCTCAGCAAAGTGTTCACAGAAAGCTTAACTTTAAGGTAAGTTTCACTCCCCAAACTGCTGCAAACACCCTCTAAGACAAGAACATCTTCAAATACAAAATCCTCCACTTAGGAGCAACACACTTGGTGTTAGCCACTTAATGCTTCTTGTCTTCCCCCCCAATGTACACGACTGAGAATATACCCTCAGAATAGATTCACTCAAACAGCACTTCATGCGGATCATAAATTACAGATGTTAGAGAAGCTTTCAGAGGAGCCTGTCAAAAGTGTGAGCCTATGAAACATTAATGGCTGCAGCATGATGCAACTAACAGGAACATGATGTCCACAGAAAGCCTCGATATGTGACAAATTACTAGTGCTGATGAGAATCGTACAGAAAAGTCCATCCAAGGCTGTTCCATGATGTCTTTGCTAGTGACTGACGCTACCTGCACTCTACACACAAGTCATAAATCAACTCACCAGGGCAATAAACTGGAGAACAGATGTGGGATGGAAGTAGTGTGAGACAGGGTGGTAAACCCAGTCCCCAGCTGCCATATCTAACGCACACTGACATACTGTGCAAACACACTGCACCGAAGTAGTCAGTCACATAACAGTCCTGTCTGTGTCAGAGAAACACATTTTACCAGCTGGGGCTTAGAAATTGTGGTTCAACTTTAAATAATACAGTTTAACATCCATAAAAATAAATATTTTAATAAGATCATATTTTGACTGAGCCAGATTGTGTTTTATGGTGCCATGCAAGAAATCTTCTGCTTGTCAAAGATTTTGAGAAGCAAATATATATTTTTTCCCTACTTCCCAACTGATGGATATGAGCACATTTGCAAAAATATGCAGTGAAAATTTTGTAAAATTTTATTGACAAAATGATTAGCTAATTCCTTCAAAATTAGGAACAAAAACACAGGCAGTGTGTTTCTTGACTTTATAACAGCAAAATACATCTACAACTATCATTGCGTCTATTAAACATTTGGGTTTTACACTCAGTGACCTATTGAATATAATTACCAATAAATATTCAAATCACCCTAAAATGACACATTCTTTTGTATAAAACCAAGCAAGTGCTAAGTTAAGATGTTAGTCACACATTTTGTAGGAAAATTAATCACTTAGTTATGGTATGAGAATAACTAATACATTTTCTTTTATCACTTTCCAGTACATTCAGAGCAAAGCTGACTTAGTCTCTTCAAACTACAAGATTAAATACTTTACAAATATTTGAGTTGTAAAGTACCAGACATGTTTAAAGATCATAATAAATCACACTACATCACATTTACGTATAATATAACCTACATTTCTCAAGGAATTCATCTTTTGATGCTGAACTTGAGTGGAGAAAAAAAACAAAATAATTCCAGGAAAAATGATTTGACCAAAATCCTGGAAATTCATTGGAGAGCAGAGCTTAATGTAGCCAAAAAGAACAAATAAGGTTTCATCTGAGAACTTGAACATCCTCTGCAGAGCTCTGAGGTAAAGTTTTTCTTCATTTTTGACTGAAGCCCTGCTTTTCCAAACCACAGCAATACCTGCAGTCAGTGTAATAGAGGCAGCTTTCACTTTTATCGATTTTCTCACTTGGTCTGGCTTCAGCCAGGTGAGGCTGAAACCAGACTAATTGAAAGAGTGAAGAGCCTTTGGGTCATTTTAGAATTGAAACTGCAGCGCTGCAAAAAAATAACCTCTCCTCATTCAATTGCAGAGGATGGCAGCAAGATAATAATAATAATAATAATAATAATAATAATAATAATAATAAAAACATAATGACATTTGAAACAGAGGTTTTTTGCATTAATGCATGGCTGTGTAATATGTTAGGTTTTCATCCCTTACCCCTGTCCAAAAAGAAAAGAGATGATTTGAATTTAACTCAAATATTATATTTCAATATTTTACAAGGTGAGCTAAATTGGCTGGATGACTACTTTCTTACCATCCCTGCATTTTCATATTTCAGGAAAGCCTCTGGTTTGGGTTTGATCTTCCACCTGTAACCTGCAGCAAAATGCTCACACCAACGCAGAGACTCACTGTGATCAAGGCAATCCCTGAGGCAGGTCAGACTCAAGCAGTTTTGGGGAATCTATCATGCAGTCATTACTCATCTGAATGCAGTGAGAGCCAGCCTGGACTCTTTCAATGTTTGTCTTTATGACATTTCACAAGGAGTGCTGATAAAAATGGAAATGGCATTATGGCTCTAAGTATGTGTTTGTGCTGCGGCCAAGTGTGATGGTGAATAATCGTATGAGGCGGAGGGACCATGCTGTGAAATATAGCTGGTTGTTGAAACTCCAACTCTCAAATGCGCTTGCTATTCTGGATAATGAGTGTAAAGAAAACACAAACTAGGGATTGTTACAGGCGTCAAGATTTATCTATTTGTCTCAGTCAACGTACCCTGCTTCCACAAATTAAGGCTCATGAATAGCTAAACTCAAACCATGTTGACAAGCTCCTAAAAACTAAACCTCTTGCACATCTGCATAGTAGAGTAACAGAACTAAAAGCATCATGATATCTTTAAGTAATCACAATTCTTGCATTGTTATTGAAAACCTTTTTCCAATATCACTTTATTTCCCCCCAATATTCAACAATAAAGTATTTAATTCCATCATTAAATATTCACAGCGCTCCTCGGCGCTCACCTCTCTAGATTCCAGTGACATTAGAGCAGCAGGTGGTAAAGCTGCTCATCATTAATAACAGACACCTCTATTGGTAATGCAAACACCCATCTGGTGCCTTCAATTTAGTGAAGGCGGAGACTCATAAAAGCATTGCAAGATAGTTCTTCATAAAGGAACCACTTCTCTTTTGCAGTGGGAAATGGCAGTATATTTTAGCTTAATTCATTGTTCAATAAATTAAGCAACATTTTAAGAGGCAGTGCAACTTAGAATGATTATGCTAATTTTTTTATTCGCACCCACTCAGGAAAGCAGGCAGCAGAGTGGGTAACAGAGAGACCAGTCACCCATCTCTTCATTAAGCACAACAGAAAAAAGTGCAAGATCAGTGAGGCTATGACTGGATGGGCAGTGACATTAACAATGACATAAGATTTCAAAGAAAAATGTTCAAAAGTCAAAATGAAAAGTGAGTTTCATCCTCTTGCTGCATCTCAGTTTGTTTGTCTGTATTCACTCTCCTCATGATACTCTAAAATGGTTATGAAATACAAGTTAACAGTCACTGAACACATGGATAGTGCCAAGTAAATATATTACAAACTCCTTGAACTTTTTCACATTTTTTCCTATAGAGTCCACCTGCATGTAAGGTAATGTCAGTGTAAATACAACAGCGTTGTCAAGGACTCAGAGGTTTAAGAGAGAATATTAGTGAAAAAAACCAGCCTCAAGTCCAATGAGCAAAACAGAGATGTTGGAATGTTGTAGTTACATATTGGGTACTCATGGTGTTACGGTCTAATCAGATATTAATTCAAAACACCTACAAAACTTTCCTGAGCCTCTAAATGGTCTGGGTCAGTAGGTTGCACAGTCTTAGAAGACTGTTGACTTGACAAATGTCCAGACAGGAGGGTAAACCTGAAAAGGTTAATGAAGGAAATTATAGGCCATTTTATGCTTCCTTATACTGAAAAACGTTATGGAGAGGCTGATTTCATTTGCCAGCGGGACTTAGAATTTGTCCATACTGCCAAAGGTACCAAAAGCTGGTTCCATGACCACAATGCTACTAGTACTGGCAGGCAAACTAGCCTGACTTGAACCCCATCAAGAATATATGTTGGACTGTCAAAAGGAGAATGAGAGACACCAGAGACCCAACAATAACATGACATGGAGGCTGATACACTCCATTTCATGCTGCATTGATGCAGTAATACATGCAAAAAGAGACCCAACAAAGTACCAACTGCATAGAAATGAACAAACTTTTTGGAACACTACACTTTATATTTAAATTATATAATATTCACATTTTCTAAGACCTTCACTTTAGAGTTTCCATTATCAGTAAGCCCTAGCCATCACAATTAAAAGAAATAAAGGCTTAACATATTTCACTGTATGTGTAATGAATCAGTCTAATACACAAATTTAATTTTCATGAAAAAAATATATATATTGGACATTTTCATGATATCAATATTTTTAGACAAAGTATTTTACTCAGTCCACAGATTATAAAGTTCTGATAAAGAAAACACTTGTGTATCTTATATTCCCCTTGCAATACAAGGTCCTACATCAGTCTCTGATAAAAGAAGCAAAAATTGGACATTTTTGTTGTAAATATAATTAAGGTCCTCATCACAGCAGAACCTTGCTCTTGTGTTTTTGAACACAAAGGAAACCAAGGACAAGATTCAACAACCCTGAAGCAGAATTACCATTAAAAACACTCGTAAACAAAGAAAATCTAATTTCTACGAGAGTGGCAGCAACCAAGCAATGACTAATATCCACTTGTTGCATGAGTCAGCCTCTCAAAGTCATCTGAAGATGGTGACCTCATATTTCACATAATAAAGCCAATTTGACTAGTCACAGACACTTCAGCATGTAATAATGCACTCAGTGCACCCATTTCAGATGATGTTGATGAACAAAGCAGCCTACAGTCAGTGTTTGAGGGGTGTGTAAGTATGCACACAAACAAAAACTCAAACTGACGAACACAATCTGAGTGCTACAGACCTTGATTGTCTTTATTTATTCCATTTTAGAGTGCCATCACTGAGGATGAACAGTCTTATGAGTCAGCAGCACAAAGAACGAAGGCTCAGTCCTTCAGCTTGAGTATGTTTCCATGTTTTGAATATCTGAATCAGTACCACATATGCTGCAATTAATGATTAGCCCCATCTCTGAATAATACTGTCTTGATTAGCAGACAGATTTAATAAGTCAGAGTAGTAAAATGCAAAAAGAAGTTAGCACCATCATGCACAAATATGATCACACGCAAGGGCAATTTAGTGAGATAATCTTACTTAACATGCATGCTTTTGTGTAATAGCTAATGTATGCAAACTTTGGCATTTGATACATTAATTTGAAACCTTTTTTTCAATTTTCTCATTCTATGTATAGCATAATTGTTCTGATTAAGGTGTGTTCCTTCCCACACTATAAGCATGAACTGGGTAAAAATTAGTCAAGTAATATCAATTTTGGCAGGAAAAAATAAAATGCCAAGCAATTGATCGGAAACCTTTACAATGCAACAGCAGAGCAAAAGTGAGACAATTTGGTGGTAGAATGAGTTAAGGAGATGCTTTGCTGCTTCTCCCTGTAGGTATCAATCAAACAAGAAACAATAGGAAGTCAAATAAAGAAATATAGCATGCCTGATTCTAAACAACAGGTCTATTTGTCTGTGGGTCACTTTTTGTTTAGTTCTTCTGGAAAATCTGAGGTCAAGTTAATAGTTGAATCTCAAAAAACATTACATGGATGGAGCTTCAGGGGAAAGCTAAACAAAAATATAAGTTTGTAATAACTCACTGAAAACAGATCACAAGGGTACTTATGATCCTTGGGGTCTTTGTACGGGACCCTTTGGGTCAGAAAAACAGGAAACAGTCGGCTCCTGCACCATTTCACAAGATCGGAGCATATAGAATAAGGGATCTTTCATTTAAGTCATTGATTATCATAAACTTTAGGACTTTGTTTCATTTCATTCCTTAGAATTAAGATTCCTTGCAGTTTGCTCTAGTATATGATATGTTTTTTTCATGCTACTCTGAGTTGCAGTCATTAGTTACACTTGCTTGGTCATTGTTCCTGATTTATTGCTTCTTTGTTAGCTCTTTGTTCATAGTATTTGGGTTTGTGTGTACCCAGTTTTGTATCTACTGTTGTTTACTTTTATTAGTGTCTGTTTTCCCAGATGAGCTCACAGAACTAGAGTGAGCTTGTTGATAAGGCCATAGATGACCTCATGTACATCACAACAGATCAAAGAAGTTCTGAGGCTTTGAATGTGTGAATCTCCGAACACTCAAGCATTTTGGATCCAGACAGTTAATTGAGATTCTGCTTTGTGCTTCTTATGGATGTTTAATGTTTCCAAGGCACTAGTCCACTTCCTTATCCCGCTTGGCTGGGGGATTGGATATGCAGTGACTACAGGGATGAAGAAGGTGTTTGATCACTACTTTCCTGGAAAGGATTTGACAATACTGATCTAACATACGAAGATATTCCTTGTTTTGGCTTCCATTTATGTTATACACACGCACCCTTTAATCGATCCCAAACATCACTGAACCACTTGTATGAAAATGACATTCAGCTGCACTGCTTCTTCAAATACATTTTTTCCCCCATTCTAAATGAAGGGGTTGTTGAAAATTGTTTTTTAAATGCCAGATACCCAGACAAAATATTTTCTAATAAATATTTTCAACAATAAAATAAAGGTATTTTGTGGTGGTTTATGTTTTTATTTCGCATCTCTTTATAATTTTCATTGATGTGCTCACATTCAATGTCATGAATGTGAGCACACTGCTTCCATCCATTAAACAAAATAACAGCTGTCATGGTGACATTGTCAGTTTTCATAGAGCATATGAGCCAACAGTGATGTAAGAGAGGCTGTGAACAATGCCTGGCTGCAATCAGGGATTGGTATCACTAAAGCTGCCATCCTGAACCTCCCTTGGTTCATTAACAGCTTCCACATCTGCTTAGCTTTGTTGTTAATCTCTGTTTTTGTTTTCTCTGTGTGAATGTGATCATTGCCAGCTGCTAAATGTGCTGAATAATGTGTGACTGATTAACACGAATGGGAAGCACACCGATTGTTCTCTATGAGCTAAAAAAACATGCAAAAAATTTCAGATTTTGTTTAAATGATCAATGTTTGGGAATAGCCTTTAAATACAAAATATTTTTATCAAAACCAGACCTAATCTTGGCAGTGTGTTACCAGGTTGTTATTTACTTATTTATTCTTAACCCTAAACCCAGGTCTTCTGTAAATAACTCTAATTATGAATAAGATAATGCCATTGAACTTTTGGCTGAGGATTATGGGGTCAGAGGCGAGGCACGAAATCAGTATACACAAATCCTGTTTCAACTGAAAGGATAAAAAAAATACAAGTCTTGCACAGTTTTGTCACCTCCTTTTTCAGATACAATCACATGACGAATTTAAAGTATGTATAAAGTATGATTATTAAACAAACAAATAAAAATCACCCCCAGTAACAACAATGACAGATCTCATGCAAATGGATTTGGCTTGGAGTTAAGTGAGTAAGGGTACATTTTGTCTTCTATTTTCCCTTTAATCTAATATATATAAAAAAAATTCAGTTCATCATTCAAATTACAGTTACTTGGAAAAACAGGGTAATCTAACCAGATGCTGTTTTTCCAGACAAATGTTGATTTATAAACAAAAGTGAAAATGCTTCCTATGTATTGCACAGACTGTTTTCAGGCAGGGAGATGGTGCTTGCTATATTGAAATGCAAAAGAGGGAAATTAATTGCACCCTCATTTGAAAATTTTTGAAAACACTGAGGGAAGTTGCCTGATTCATACCCTCCACCCCCGCACACATACTAAGCGAAGGCAGAAATAACATCAGAGAATATATGATTCAAAGGAGATGTGAGTTACATGTCAAACTCTTCTGTTGTGATTGAAACAGAAATATGGCTTCAAACACATCAGCCTTGAAGATAAAGCCAAAGAAGTGGCACGCAGAGTCAGTGTATAATAAACAGGTTTAATGGGAAAAAGGGACTTGATCTTGTATGGAAATTAAAAGTTATTTTATTTTCACCTTTAATGAGCTGATTGTAGATATTTCATGAACCGTGACAGTTTAGCACAACAGCTGCTGACCATGGTTTCCGTTTGCTATCCCTGCTC
Source organism: Xiphophorus couchianus (assembly GCF_001444195.1). Taxonomy (NCBI): domain Eukaryota; kingdom Metazoa; phylum Chordata; class Actinopteri; order Cyprinodontiformes; family Poeciliidae; genus Xiphophorus; species Xiphophorus couchianus. The sequence goes on along the minus strand of NC_040243.1, from coordinate 11,913,842 downwards.
ATTACTCTGTCTGCTGTAAAGGAAAACCATCCAATGAAAGGTTGTTTTGGTACCAGCGGCTACAAACATGATGGCATTAGTTAGTATGCCTGATGGTATCCATCTCTCCTAAACCTGTCAGGGACTTTTATAGGCTACTTCAATGCACAGTGCTCCCAGTAAATCACTAAACATCTGAGGATGAATTGTTATACCACATAAGCATCTTGGTTTCAGGGTGTTCTTTGTGGTAAAAACAGAAACTTTTCTTTGAGTTGGAAATTATTACAACATTTCTACTTTGTCATTTTTGCCCTATTTGGACACTGAGTAAGTCTTAATTTAGTGAATTCACATTTTTTACACACATTTAATCTTCTAAGGTCGTTTCACCTGAATTAGAAACGACTGATCTAGAAACATGGGAATTGGTTGGATCTGGAGGCTTTGAAAAACACAGAATGCAAAACAATTGTGCTATTAAAGTAAATCATGTATTCTGTTTTAAAAGGGTAAGTGGTTCAGAAGAGGCAGAAAAAGATAGTAATTTTAAGTTTGTTATTCTGACATTAAGAGCCAAAGGAACATATATTTAATATATGAATCTTAACAAATAAAATATGACTTGTACCAACTCTGCATCACATTCTGGTCAGCAATGACTTTTTCTACTTCACGTTATGACAAGAAATATTTTTATTTTGATAACAGTGAGAAACGTCTTTTCCAAGTGATACACATTTGCACTGTGGCTTGTATTTCCCTGGCAAGTCAGTCCAGCTCTTGTAACTCTGTCCATCAGGGACACTTTGAAAAGTCAGGATGTTCTTCAAGATTGATTTTCAAGTCCCAGTTTACACGGACAAAAAAAGAAAGGCGGTGAGGATGCAAACAGAAAGAGACTTAAAGTAAAAGGAAACCAAAGGGAGAGAAGAAAGAATGTCAATTTGGAAAGGCTGTTTTCTCAATTACTAGTTTTTACCTTGACATTACACTACATTTGTCAGTTCTGGTCATTAAACATCAAATGTTTATGTAAATCAGTGCTTTTGAGACTCATGTAAACTCATAGATTATTTTAGTGACTTTCACCCTCCATCTCAAGGTTGGAAACCCTTGCAGTTACTTAATGAAGCAGGTCTTTAGTATTTTGATGCAAAATGTAAGACAACATGTGACTACATTGCTACGTATTGCTATATATCATCATCCAGGACAAATGATCACTGAGATGAAAATGTGACATCTGAACCAGACAGTACTTTTTGAAAATTCACATATACTAAATCTTAATGTGTAAATCTTTCTGAAAAAGTTGCATATGAAACATATTATGAAGTAAGGAAAGAAATTACAAATATTATTTTAAACAGTATATCAATGTGGTCAAGCAGTGACATGAAAAAGCTCACAAAATCCAACTGAGACAAAATGTTCTTCATTTTTGACAAGATAATAACTACATATAAATTTTCATTATCAAAACTCTTTATGGCAATAACTGTTCATCAGATTTATCAAAGAAAAATGTCAGAAATTGTCACTAGTGTGGCATATGAGGAGCCACTGATTGTAATGATGGGCAGTTTTAATCTAATGGTTAAAAACAGCACAGTTCAAAATCATAAAAATGAAATAGCTTATGACTGAAACAATACTCTGTTACTATACCACACCAGGTAAGTACAAGCTACTGTGCAAAAAGTATATATCTCAGAAAAATGCATTATTCACTCCACATACAACAATATTAATTAATCTCTCTTACTTTTTTCATCTGTCCTGAAAATGACAACTATGACATTTTCATTTTAAGCAATATTTCTTATTTTTGGTAATTGCCTGGGCTATGCATGTCTTTCAAAGTGATTTGGAAAGTCTGGAACTGGATACGGAAACGGATCCAGGCTCAACTTCAGGTAAAACTTGGCCTGGCTAATGTCCCCATGATTTTCGTCACTCAAAAAAGTAAATGAGGACAGACTCATATATTTGGGCAAGTCTATGACATGGACTCCTCTTTAAATCGTGATATATGGTATAATTTATCATTTTTGGATTTGATCTATAACGTTCTGTATCTGTAATCCTTGTATCAACAAGGATTTCTGTGTTTTCTGAGCACAAAGGTTAGCAGTAAAATAACAAAAAAAGAGAAAAAACCAAACCTTGCTGGTGCTTGCTGTTTATGTAACATGAGTCAGTAGAGGCCCAACTGACCACTGTGTGGGAGAGTCCAAAGCATAGTGCAGCCACATCATTATAACACTGGCCAATAATTGATATTTTATATTTTAAAACCAAATTTTTACAGAAACTTTTTTGGAAGGTTTATCCTAATATGAAACTAAGACAATATAGCAGTAAAAAAAACATAAAAATAAAAGCAACCTAAAGGGAACCTGAACTTTCTTTTTAACGTCTTCTGAATGTAGGCTATTTGCAAATTAAGACTCTTGGATTTTAGGATTATGACAGGAGTTTGTAATAGGAGCAGAGCCATTTTAAGGGTGAGAAAAAAAATTAAGTCTTCTTTCAGATGCAAAAACACTTGTACTGAAATACTAATAAATTCTAATAGCAGAATGACAACTTAAAATAAAAATTATTTTCAAAAATGATATTCTAATTTCTATCATTTAAAAAAAAACCTACTGGTCATTATTATATTACTTCCTTTACAAGGTCATGTTGTGTTGTGGTTTGAAACATAACAGAATGATTAAAAAAATCACTATGAAAACTAAACCTTTATTTATCTACTGGCTCAAATACATGCTCCACATGCAGCAGAGTTGTGCAGAGTTGAAGATACACAAAGGTAATACAATAATCCTCAGCAAGCCAAATATATTATCCAGAATATTAATTTGTGTCATTGTTTGATTTATTAGGCTACTATAGAGGAGAATTTGCATCTAATTAATTTCATACATACCATAAAATTTACATAAATGTGCAAGGCGCTGCATGAAAGAACCTAGTTACCTATCAATAATACATTGCAATAACACGATGCCTCTGCTATAATTAGATTCCAAAGCACATTTTTATCAATACAAATAAAACGTGAAATTGCATCCTGCACTGAAATTTGCTTCAGTTTAAGCCAAACAATGCACTGAAGCATTTCCATAATCCTGATAACATGTTGAGATTTAAACAACATGAAAGTAAAATTCAAAAGGACAGAAACATGGAATGTTGCTGCAGCTTTGAAGTGGGAACTGATTCAAAATCCCAGTGCAAAGCAAATTGTGTTTTGTTCCAAACAACAAAGACAATCAAAACTGTCGTCCCTAAAAATAACAATCACACCCTGTCACACAATCTCTGCAGTCTCTCCATTAGAAGAAACAAAACCCAAATTCTGCTTCTTAAAAAAGTCCTGGTTTCTGAACTCATCAGGCTAACTCACTACTTTTTACATTTTACATATATGCAATTATAATGCATCTGTGTATTTGAACCAATTAAGTTCTATGTGAATGTCGTAAACTAGAACAGCTATATATATATAACATTTCATGAGTTTAATGATTTCTGTTTGACCTGCATGCTGGAGCCTTGAGTGAAGCAGCTCTGTACCACACTGCAATTAAATAATGAGCCAAAAATACAAAAGAACAGAGTAAGCAGTAAGAAACAGCTTTGAAATTTGTCATCCATTAGCAGGAAATGTTACAGAGAGAGAGAAAGAGAGAGAGAGAGAGAACTGATGAAGATCTTTAGTGTCCTTAGATGGACTTAAATGTGCTACTGTTATGCCATGTGTTACATAAGTAAATAAACCAACTGCTCATCCACCCACATACACATCCAGCCCACAAACAGGGCCACACAAGGATCAGATACTTTAGTTCAACAGGAACAGGTGGCAAATGTGCCTTAAGAGAGTAGAAGGACCGTGGATTATAGAAGTTTCTAGATATTAAAACCTAAGTCACTTTCAAAAAGTGGAAAAGTTTTCATGTTGGCAGCTTAGAAAGTCCAATAATTTCGAATAACTTCCAACAAGCCAGTTAGGGTAAGTAGCTTTTTGTAGTCAATATTTTACCTATGAAGATCAATTTGAATGGCATATTTGTCATGCTTCTATTTTGAAGTTTAGCAAGGATAAATGACCTCCTGTGAACACAGTTTCTACATAGTTATCCTTAACATTAAACAATATGATGGTCCAAACTGGTATGTGATGACATTACTCTTTGTTATGTCACAGAAAACATATTTTTTCTTAAAAAGTGGAATGGAAGTTGAGAAACAACTTGGTGCTTTTCTGCCACCTTGTGTCTGTTTTGTTGCTATGTGTCAAAAGCAGCGGGTAAAAAAAATTCATATTTCTGATCCTGAAGATTGTAATACGTAGTTAATAAAAGAATATGTAGCTTAAGAACGATCTTAATACTTACTATTTTTCTGTTTAAAATTATACGCATAAAATGTTCATATGAAACGTTGATAGAGAAACTATTCAAATTTATTTAACAGTAAAATTAAGTGTTGAAACTTATTTTTTGTTTAGAAACAGTAGATCTTGGGTTTGGTTTTATTAGACTTTAAAGAACTTGAGATTTTAATTCCTAATCAGTTTTACAGATGTAAACAAATAAATGACACAACTTCAGGGAAAGAAAAATGATATTAAATCTTTCACACAATGTAATTTGCATTTCTATGGCTTCAACAGGTCTTTTAACCATTCAGGCAGTTTTTACGCTATGATCACATTTGCTCATTCACAGACGGACTCACAGACTGGTGGGCAACAAGGGGCTCGTATCTTGCCCAAAGACATTTCGACATGTGGAGGCGGGGAGCTGGAACTGAATTCTAAATCAACCAATTGCCAAATGACTGCTTATCTCCACTGAGTATGAGATGGGACAAAATGCAACAACAAGATGCAGGCGTTTCTTAAAACTTTAAGCCTGTCATGATGCAAGTTTCTTCATACAAAAAGTTGTTTGGTTGCCATTTGTAAACTGCAATAGTATATTGTAGCATGTGCAGACATAAATTGATACAATTTTAAAACCAGCAGTAATGTGCTAACAAAACCTTCACTTCGACAGGTGCCAAATCATGTTGGAAAATAAAAACTGAATCTTCATGTGGCTTTTCAGCAGAAGCATGAAGTGCTCTGAAATTTACTGGCTGTGCAGACTTTGGACTTGTTAAAAAAAAACTCAGAGGACAAACACTAGCAGGTGACATGGTTCCTCAAATCATCACTGAGTATAAAAACGTCCCACTGAACCTGAAGCAGCTTTAATTCTGCAGCTTTCTCCTCTTCCTCCAGACTTTGGGACCTTTGTTTTCAAATGAATTGCAAAACATATTTTCCACTGAAAAGAAGACCTCGGACTATTGCAGTCCAATTCTTCTTCTCCTTATTCAAGGTGAGACTCTTCTGACACATGTCATAGATTTGTCTGTATGGATCACTGAGTTCAGCTGAAGTCAAAATCCTTTCAATATATCAAAGTATCTAATTAATGTTTCACTTTTTGAACAGAATAACATTTGATAGCTTAACTTTTCAATGACATACTAATTTATTGATGTCTATATGTGAATAAATCTGCCTTTTTTTCTGGCATTTATGTCAAACAAATAAAATAAAAAAAGACTTCCGGGTTAAATTTATGATGTACTGATTTCTTTACGAGTCTCATTTAAAAAGTGGACCCATTGTCTCCCTGCTGCCCATTAGTGTCCACAAAACTGGTACATGATAGACACCATAATCACCAAGATAGGCTGAAAAAGTAAAACATGTCAAACTAATTTAAGAAATCAATATCTATCTTCTGACGCAAGAAATGCTCAAAGCTCTAGGGCCTTAAAGACACAGAATGGCTCTAAAAAGAATTCTATTAGAGACTGGCCCTGTTTCACTAACAGCGCTAAACACAAAAAATATGAAAGAACATGTTCTGCTTGTGGGGGGATTTGTGATTGCTTTCTCAGGCCATTGATTCGAACTCACCCTAAAGTCAATTCCCACTGTGGAGATGAAGCTGCCGGCAAGGAAAGCCCCGTCTTTGAAACGGACCAGTAGACAGGTTTTTCCAACACCGGAGTCACCAACAAGCATAACCTGCATAAAACACATGAGCTGAAAAGTCGATTTGGAAGGATGGGATGAGAAGTGCTAAACATTGAACCCATGAATATTAATAAATTAGAACATCCAGACAAAAAAGAGAATAAAAATCCTATGCAGGGGTGTGAAAAGACTGAACTTCCTGTGTATTTCTGTGTTTGGTCAGTGAAGAGTGCACCCATGACTGAGTTTGTGGACAGTGGATGTCCCTGCATCCTTCCTGTAAGTGTGTCCTTGCATGCAGAACAAACATACATCGCTGTGCTTCTTTGTCACAGACACATGGTTTTCATTCAGAGCTGTGATTGGATTAAAGGTTTTATGTGATTACAGTTATCAAGTTAGCTGAGGGACTCTGGGACCCAGATATGGAAATCAAAAGTGGCTCCTGGGTCCAGAGAGGAAGCAGACAGATGAAAGACAGAGGAAGCAGAGCGAAAGGTGCAGAGAAACAGGGTCACCGAGCAGATGCACAGTTACAGTAGAAGATCTCACTCTCCTTTTTTCTATTATTTATTATGATTATTTTCATTCAACAAGATTCATTAGTGACTAAAAGCTACAATGTTAACAGAGAAAACTATAATGCCTTGGAACAAGTCTTCAAAATCTGTTGATAGTTACAGATTTGAGCCTTTATTGAAGAATAACATGAAGAAAGTGGTTGCTGAAATGAAGCCAAAAACTCACATTGGTATTTGCTATAAGCAGTAAATATGCAGAAGAATGTGCTCCAGTGAGAGATGAGAGCATAGTTAAACGTTCTGGTCAACATGCAAAATGACAGAGCATTGCACATCAGCCTGAACACACCATCCATAACATAATGGTGATGACTGCATCATGTGCAACTACGTTTCAACTGCAGATCACATTTTATTGAAAGAAGGTTCTCTAAGATAATTATGTAATGGGAATGAACCCAACCTTTTCAGAATTTACTTGGATTAAAAATAGAAGCGTCACAACTTTATATTGGTCTACCACATAACCCCTCTCCCTCCCTCATATCCCTACAGATACACTGAAGTCTGTAGTTTGTGGCAGAGTGTGGAAAAGTTTAATTTATACAAATAACTGTGGATTCATTTGTACAATGTCGCAATGTAGTGCGAAAAGAGCAACAAACTTGCTTCAAACAGTTGCTTCAAAAACATGAAGTAGGTGGCAGACGTGAAGCGTTTTTGACGCGCACAATGAAAACCCGTGGGTGTGAATCTGTTTGTGTTTCTGTGAAGTGGCAGCTCTCCACTCACATGCGTGCTCTCTGAGGATGAAACCATGCAACAATTGCTTCGTGTGTATGCAACGTCGTATCATCTGTAGCACGAAAAAAAAGTGTACATTTGTTGTATAAAGTGGGCAACCCAGGATATGATCAAATCGCCCCTCACCTTTTTTCTTTATAACATTGTTTTCATCAAACTGACTGACATAAAGTAAATCTCACCTGCGCTGCTGTTTTACCTCACCTTGAAAGCGATGTCATAAAACTCGCTGCTGCTGCTGATGGAGGGTCTGCTGGGATGCACCACGCCGTTCATCTGAACAATGCTCGGGCTGCTCCTCGCAGCTTTTCCGACGCCTTTCCCGCCTGGGCTGCCAGCTGACGGGCTGCTGTTAGGGGCTTTGCCTTTGGCTGCCTTTTTGCGAGACATCGCTTCCCCCCAAAAAAGATTTCAACAACTGCGGTGTCTCTCTCGGTTATTTCAAACTACAACCTAAAAGAAAACATCAACCAAATCCACGAGAAATTGGGTTGAAAGAAAGTTGCAGTGGTGCAGAAGTTCGCTGTTCTTTCACCTGTGCGTTGAACGCATCTTTGTTGGCAATTCGCTGCTTTTCAAAGTAAGAGGGAAAATGTCGCAAAACGCTGGCTGCGTCTTTCTGCAGCTTCCTGTTCCTGGTGTCCTTCTGGTTTCAGGACAACAGCCTCGGCGCTGAGCGCGGCAGCAGCATCAAGTGCATGTGATGCAGTAGAAAACTCCACCTTCACGGGAGATCAAAACTTACAACAACTGATTTAAAGCAAGCGGCAGAAACTCGCAAAACACGCTTAGACTTAAGAGGGGTGCCGATTAGGACAGAAAAGCTGGGATTGGCATACAAGAAACACACATATTGAAAGATTGATGATAAAAACAATGCGTCACTGTCCTTGGTGCTGAAAGCCTGTCTTTACTTATATTCGGTTTTTATGAAGAGTAATATCAACAAAAACAAAATCAATCAATTTTGCAAACCATTATTTTGTAAATGTCATAAAATCCCACATTTAAAAGCATAAATTTATAAATGTATATTTTAAAATCTGTATTTGCTTGCAGTCATATTTCTAGGCAAATATATATTAAAAAAAATCTGCTTTAAACAACCTGATGTTAAAATTGCATTTGGCAGTTCATTGTTTTATTTTGGTTGGAGCAAGTGAGAAGAATGACAGTCGTTTTTAAAAAATGTGTTCTGGAAAAACAACTGAAACACATTTGCCACCTGTGGAGCGTGCTTTACGTGCGATTTCGGGACAACGCCACACGAGGGCGCTACACTAACATAAAATAGAAAAATCAAATTTACACACCTGCAATGGACTGGCGACCTATTTAGGATGAATCATACCTCTTGCCCAATTAGAGCTTGAGATAGACACCAACCTAATAAAAACAAAAACAAACAAAAAAACAACAACTATGTTTTGTAAAAGTATTCACACCCCTCATAGTGTTTTACCTTCTATTACAAACAAAAATGCTATAAAGACAAAACCAAGTCAACCGAAAAGTTTTATTTTGATCTCACCTGACCAGAAAACAGTGTTTGCAGTGTTTGTGTTTGCCTCATGGCAAAGGTTAAGCATGACAAGGAGTCGTTTTGTAAACAGATCGCACCACCTGAACTCTCATCTCTGCTCGGTCTGATCTCGGTCTTCCACAACCGGTTATTGCTTAGTTTAAGCAAAAGTCCATGTCGTAGGCATACTTTTATGAATTTCTACTGAAATTTTTGAAAGCTGGCCAGCCAGGTCAGGTATAAAATTGTGGAGGAGTTTCACCCTCTAAACTTCTCCACAACTTTCTCACTGATCTGTGTGCTGTGTACCTTGGTCTGCACAATGTTATTTGTTCACTAAGTTAAACAAATCTCCCAGGAGGTCAGGAAATAACTATAATCATAATCAGATTATATTACCACTGACAGATGTCTTTACTAATTAGGTCATTTCTTGAGACAACTAGTTGTACTTCCCAGTAATATATATATAAATTTGTGATTGCAACATTTTAAAGTGTGAGAAAATTCAAAGAGCTTTCATTATTTGTGCACAGCACTGTGAATTTGAGGGTCATTAAGACGTGGAAAATCACAGGTCAAAAAATTACATGAAGGTTTAATGGTATGAAACAAAAACCACAGTGTTCTTTGCTCCTGTTGAGCTTAATTTGCTCTCAGTTGGAGTATTTCAGCTGATTCCTCTTGTAAATTAGGACACTCTAAAACTTAAACGCTGTGGCTATTCCTCTGCTTATTATGAGTTTAATGACCAACAAGATGAAGTTGATCTTTTTCCTAAATATCTGTTCTAGCACACAGTTCAGACGTACCGAGTGACTTGGTTGCAAACATACAGAGCATTCTGTCTCCAAATCTCCTGGCTGTCAGCATTTTACCACCCAATGCCATGCAGAGCCGAAGAGCGAAGTGTCATTGGTTTTAAGAAAATCCAAACCTCAGGCTCCACCAACCCCCATGCACAGCTCCTCATCGACAGCTGAGATTTGTTCTGCCCCCAAAGCAGCTGTCCACTGAAGCAACAGCTGTGCATTTTGGAGGGAATATAGGAAAAGGTCACTGGAATCCATTCCTGGTTTCAGGGAAATTAAAAGCCTTGCAGAAATGAGTTAACCATACGTAGTGGCTGTGCTGTACGTTGGAAGGTTGTGACATATATTCAGTGTGCCATCTGCTTTTATGTACTTTTAAAGGTCTCTATTGAAATACGTGGCGACATAAAACTATAAACAGGTGTGTGAATGTAAACAGCAGAGCCAGTTCAGAGAAATTATGTAAGGTTGGTGTGGTCGCTCTGTTAAAACTAATAAAACAGCAAATATAATAAAGAAGTCTCTGAAGTGCTATAAACTGTGAAACAAAAGTCAAGCAGGCATCCAAACACTTCCACATAATAGCTGTAACACAAGCATCCTTAGAGGCATTTTAGATCACATTATGCCAACTCAAACAATCACAAAAGAGTAGCTTAAGTGTAAAAGTAAGTCAGTATTATGACTTTTAAAAGAAGGTAGACAGAGCTGGGCTGTAATGTGGCTGCATATGCAGACCCAATGCAGAAAGGTCATCAGGGCCTTAGGGTCATAACACTCTGCAGGCACACCCAAAGCAAAGGCATTTGTCAGTTTACCCAGGGTCAGGTGCCCCAAGTGTGCACTGGCTGGTGTGCAGCAGCCTGGCCAGTCGCTCAACCAAAGTCAGAGCAACTGTTGATCTCTTGGCATCCCCCTTTTTCAGCTGCCTTTGGACCGACTGTAGCGTGTGGGGAGGCGGGGGCACCAAGGGGCATCCTGCCAGGCTTCACCCCTGTTTGTCAAGCCTTGGCGAGAGGAACCAACAGCAGACTGGCACTGCCAGGCACACATTCACTCACTGAGGCGTCTCCAAGAGAAAAGCACAGAGCATCTTTGAGAGAGAGAGAAAAGAGTTGTTTACAGTCTTTTAAACAGACTTTTAGATAAACAGACCTTAGGGTAAAATAACCTTATTGTGTCAGATTAATAAATGTTAGCTTTACAAATAAGAGTTAAATAAGTCTAAATATTTGAAATTAGAGAGCTGTTACCATTTCAGTTACAACTTCAAGGGACAATTCATGTAGGTAATGGAAATTAAAATTACACACATGCAAGCATGGGAATTGTTTTTCCATCATTCTGCCGTCAGTTTGACAAAATAATGACAGAATGAATAGATCAGCATTTGGGTTTGCTGGGCCACAATAAACATTTTTGTTTACAGCAGCATAATGGGATGCTGAACCTCATGTGTTTCTAAAACATAGCTATTTTAGAACCACTAAATATAGATATAGAATACTAAATATAGAATACTATATTACTATACTATATATAGTAATATAGTATTGTATCCAGTTATGCATCCCTACATTTGGAATTTTAAAAATTACTTCATATCATCATACATAATTACATATATTGTTTTTAAAATTACATTGAATTATATCATATTACAAGTATATTAAGACTAAGTTGTACCATGTTATATTGTGGTACAACTTTATTGTAATCCCACCTCATTGTGAATAGTCTTATTATATTTACGTCTAATATATTCCATATCATACTTAACGTGTCATTTTATATCACATAGTAAGTCTTGATATCACATTATATTGTGTATCACACATTATGTTCTACGGTCCTATTCAATAAATCAGAATATGCAATTCAACTGTCAGATTAGAAGTACCTTTTGAAAATAAGCATTGAACATATCGTGAAGCCCATTTTTCTGTATTGGAAATGTTTTTTTCTTTATTGGTCTAATGTAATATTCGAATCTTAAATATTATTGTTTCATTAGCTAAAGAGGAAAATCATCAAAATGAACAGAAATACAGAGTTAAAGACATACTTCAATCTGTATGTAAATAATCCATACAACATGTTATATTTGGTGAATTGAGTTACTGAAATCTATTAACTTTTTATTTCTTTAGTGGATCTGTATATAGTAATATAGTATTGTATCTGGTTATATTATATCACTTAATATTATCACTTAATAAAAAATAAACCCTTTACGTTACAGATTTAGATTTGATGTGAAACATTGTTGAATCTCTATAGGTTATGACATTTTTCCATAAAAATAATATAAAGCCAAAGAAACATAATCCCTCTGTGTCCTAGTTAACAACTCTTGCAAAGTATTGGCTTATGCTTTTATAGTTGCTTGGAATTGGCTTGGCAAGATTATTATACTTGGTTTCTTGTTGAACCAGTGTGTAAAAGTAACAATGTCAAGCCAGGGCTTCAAATCTGTCATCATTTAAAATTTTATTCTTTTTCTCTGCATCATTAAAAAAAGGTGACAATATTTAATATTGCCTTCAAAAGATATTATTGCAGCATCCAAGTGTCACACCTGCAATTTCCACTTGAAAATTTTTGATAATTTATTTATTAATTTCTTATTTTTCATTTTAGCCATAATTATTCAAGAGGGATCCATATTAGTTATGCATCAGGGAGTAATAGCAAATTTATTTCAATGTGTTGAAAATAATGTAGACATGCCTCAATGGGCCTTTTAAAGGATCCAAGCATAAAAGTGGGAGCCAGGTTACCAGAGTGGAAAATGTCCACATGGGTAATAATTACAACCAGGAGCTCAATTTCAACCCTATATCTGCTCCACGTTTCAGACTCCTCGTTTTCTTGGACATTGACGTTGTAAAAATTAAATATATTCCAAGACTCATCTGTGTTTCTACTTGCACTTTCATTTCCACTTGCAAAGTTGACAGTCTGTCATCTTAAGAGAGCGGATAATGGGTGCATTCACAAGTGATGGTTGTGTTATCTACGGCCTGACCATAAATCCTTGCTAATCCCGGTTGCTTCCTGCAAGCAACAGTGTCGCTGGATTCTGTTGCGCTGGTGATCAGATTTATGACCTTGCATATGGTGTTGCTGTCAAAAAAGGAAGCATTTGGTGTTTCACTGACTCCCTCGTACACACCCCGACATGTAGAGTCAGCAGCAGAGTAATTTCACACACGAATGGTGAGATGAGAAGTGGCCAAACATCTGATTAAGCTCCAAAATGTATCTGATCAGACTCTTGGGGCTGAGAGAATAATTGAGTCAGAAGCACATAAAAAGTGGAAACTCAAAAAAGTGGGGATAAATGACCTAGAAGTCATTTCTCTTTCTACTGTCATAAATAAAACTAGTTGAAATTAGGAGTGAAATAAAATAAAACTCATCTCTTTTCCCTGTTGCCTTGCAAAAGCAGAGGTGGGTGAAACCATGTCTGTACTCAGCTGGAACTGCCGCTACAAAAAGCCTGCATGTTCACATATGAACGCACACACAGTTTACATGCAACCAAGAGTGGGCACATGAGCACCAACTGGAGAGAGTCGTGGCGAGCGGGAAAAGGTGTGAGCAGGAAAAGTGGTGTGTGTGGGTGAGTGTGAATATGCAAGAGTGTGCGTGTGTATTAGTAGAGTTTTTGCAGTTGTGACAGCTGGGATGAGGGAGTGGAGGCGGCGTGTGTGATTGGAGGAGGTGCCAACAGAGCAAGTGTCTCTTTATTTTCACGACACGCAAATGTGTATGTGTGGATATATGGTCATGAACAGCGCGCACATGTGTGTTTATGTTCAGCAGAAGTTTGTGCTATTCTGATTTGTTTCCCTATTGTTGCAGTGTATTTAAAGTAGAATCACATGCTAGTTCCAAACCAGCATATGCAGACATGCAGTCATATTAGCAGGCAAACACAGAAAATAGAAAGTGTACAATCATTTATTTGCAATCCCTGCAGGCACTTCACAACTGCTACTACAGTCTTGGCCCATTATGACAAATCAACAAAAAGTAGTTTCAGAGTGTGAAGTTAAAGGAAAATAATGTATGTTTTCATGTTCTACAAATTAAAATGGGATGCAATTATTATCCAGCCACATGCACCTTTACACACTTTAAATAAAACCCAGTGCAACAAATGGCTTTAGGCTGTACAAGGAGGGCGTTAATCAGAACAGCAGGCAAGATGCTTACAGTAACTCTGGAGGAGCTGCAGAGTTCCGGAGTTCAGGAGCGAGAATCTGTTGACGGGGCAACAGCCTTTACCCTTTAGGCACATAAAACTGAAGCCCTTTGCATGGTAAGATACTACTAGTTTTGCATGTTTTGGGCATTGCACTGCAATATCTGCCTGCTTTGCATGAGACTGTGCATGTGCTGTGTAGGTGAGGTCACTCGCAGCTACAGGAGCCTGGCAATGATGAGCTCACCCTGCAAGAAGGATTAAGGCTGTAACAACTGGTCCTACAGCCAGCGCCAGGCGAGGCAGTTGTGCGGTGGGTATAGAGCTGTGGTCCCAGCTCCACACCAGTGTTTACCCCAGTGTTGTTTTTTCATTATCCCGAAGCTGGCTGACGGTGTTGTGCAGCTTGCCAGGCCCACAGTGGGAACCCACAGTTGTTGCGTGGCTTTAGGGGTCTTTTTTCCTCTCTGCCCATATCTGTGGTCACACACTATGACAACAGTCCTCACACAGAGTAAAGCATCAGGTTACACACCAAACACACTCGTTAACTCAATTATACAAGCCTTTCCCGCTTTGATGTGTAGCAAAAATGCCAGGATTACTGAGTGGACAGATGCCACCCGACCACAGCAGAGCTCTGCTGCTGCATGCCTCAGCTCTGGCCGATGAGAGATGGACAGAACGGACTGCTGAGGGAAGACGGGTGAAGGACCACTTATAACCTGGGAGAGTTGAAAGATAGAGACAAACACGGGTGCTGGTAGGGGCTGGTAATAAAATGGCTTTTACACTTAATAAAGAAAAACTAAACAGGACTTAAAATTCATGCTGTCTACAAACCTGCACTATGTCTAGATCTATATTAGGTGATTTTATCATATCTGTGCACTCTACATCCCTCCTCTGTAGCTGAATAAAACACAACAAGCCCTTTGTAAGTTTCCACATTATATTTTCAGTGAAGCTTGGACACATACCTTAAACCATTAGCAACACCACAGGGACCAGTTAGTTAAACCAAGCCAATGTTCTCTTAGTTTTACAGCATTTTCAGTCTTTTTTTTTTAACCCTTTGTTAATTTTTTCCCTAATTTTCTCTTTCACTAACCTTGGCAAACAAGGGGATATTTTAAAATGGCTCAGAATATTTATCTTCTTGATGCTTCATAATGGTGCTTGATCCAGAATATCCCACAGAAACTCTAGATGAGAATTCAAGGCTTCAGACTTG
The DNA here is from genome assembly GCF_001444195.1 of Xiphophorus couchianus. Taxonomy (NCBI): domain Eukaryota; kingdom Metazoa; phylum Chordata; class Actinopteri; order Cyprinodontiformes; family Poeciliidae; genus Xiphophorus; species Xiphophorus couchianus. Next base: position 11,898,708 of record NC_040243.1, on the reverse strand, counting down.
CTTCTAGGGTTTGCTGAAGGGACGGATGACGGAGGCCAGCTGAGAAAAGTCCCTACTGTTCATTCCAATTACAAGATGAAACACAATAACTGTTTAAAAGCATGCCACTTCTTTCCGCGGAATGCACATTAATTTAATCACAACAGTCAAGGTCAGTTTGTGTGATTTCCACTAGGTGGCAATGCAGCTGTAGACTGACAGAGCAGGACATAGAAACACACCTGTAGGACATAGAAACACACTCACTTCATGCCACTAGAAATTACACTTTATTAAATTAAGCTGTTTGATTTCTGAAAGAGGAAATTAAAAAAGACAGGAGGTTGCCATTTTCAGAAAAATTCCAGCTGAATTCACTTTATGACAAGCCAACTTCAAGCCAACTGCTTATATACATATCTACAGATAGTCATACATATAAATAATAATCCAGGAAATTGGTTTTCAGCTGTTTGAATCCAAAGTGGATTGAATCTACATTCCAGCTGTTTCACGTTATCAGTTGATAAGTCAAATTTTCAGAATCGTGTAGCACAAAATAACAAAAAATATATAAATCTTAGTAGTGTGAATATTTACATACAAAAAATTGGATGCAAGTAATAAATTAAATTACAAATTGACTCATTTCTTAAATTATTTTTGATTTATTTCGAAGGTAGTCTAAAGTAACAGACATGAACAAGAAATGCAAAAGACATATTTCTGTACCGCAATCATCTTAACATGCTCGAAAAGGAGTAGGAAGAAGTACAAAACTTATGAACTCCTGCCCCATACACTCATACCATGTTTTCATATGGACCCTTATTATTAAATCAAAAAAGGAAAATTTTGCCATAGGCTAATTAATTTTTTGTTGTTGTTTATTGAAGAATAAATAACTATTTATTGTATCTTTTTGGCACACATATTGAAGTGATGAAGTGCCACCCTGAATACACATGATGCTTTATTAAGTCATACAAATATGAGCAAACCCCACAAAATTACAGTTTGAAAAAACTCACATCACTGGCATGAAGTGTTTAATACAGTACACATACGTAAACTCACACTCGCACGTCTCACCAAGTGCTGGTACGTTTAATCTAATATGATTGAAATATAACAGTGATTGAAATATAAAGGTTTTATTTTAGCTTTCTACGTAGCTCTTTTTCCTGTTTTCTTTTAAATAACCCATCTTTAACATAAATGTCCTTTAAAAATGATCATAAACAGCGCTCCAAGCTACAGTGTGTAGAACGTTTTGACGAGGAACAATAAGCCCCTGACTATTGTACACTATTATGTCTAACAGTTGTGAAAAAGTTGATGTTATTTGATCCTGTCAAGAAACTAGAAAAAGAGGTGAAACTCTTCAAGAATGAAGTTTTTCTCTTCCATGACATTGTTTTTCAACAACTACAGTTTATGACTGACGGTTGAGGTTGGAGTAAAGAGTTTTCCTGACCTTTTCACCTTTTTCTGGTTTCAGTTCCTGTTTTTAATCTTTAGCCAAGAGTAACCAAAACAGTGTCTGATGTTGTTAGTGAGGTTTTTGTTGTCTATCTCACAGCCTGGAAATCCCCTTCTCTTTCTAAATGGTTATCCTGTTTTTCAAGCTGGTCCTGCGCATCATTTGAGAACAGACAAAAACCCAGAAGCCTAACCTTGGGACTTTTCCACCACATGAAATAAATGTCGTACATAATGTAAATGTATGAGCCATAAAACAAGAACAACACAATTAAACATATGTGAGGCAGAAAAATCAAAGCGCAGATAGTAAATCACTTGTTAGTCTCTTGAGTTTAATTGGGTGGGAATAGGGGGATTGCTGTGCTTTGTCAGTGTTCACAGTGTTCTATCTTTTCAAAGGGGCTCATGAAAAAAATGACAGAAGAAGAAAGGGGATGAAAGTGGGATCAAGCTGATGCTCAGACAAGAGAGAGGATGAAAAATGGAAGAGACAAAAATAAGCGAGCATGAGGAGAGACGAGCCTGGAATCAATAATCTGGTTTTTCCAGTCAGGCCGAGGAGGGGAGAGTGATTGAGCGGCGCCTGAGGACAGCAGACCGCATCCTTCCTTCCTGCGAGGCAACATGGGGACAGGAAGGGCCACCAGGGGAGGTCACTCAGCCAGAGAATCACTTCCTCTCAGGGTCGACAGACGTGGGGAGGGATAAGTACACCCGGGTCAGAGGAGGGGTCTCTGTGATTATCTCCCTCTGATTCACATGTTAACCCCAACTGCACCCAGGTGGGGATTTCAATGAAAAGGTGCCACTGTTGTTGTCTTTGTGTCTTGAGGTTGGCAAACCGCTCACAAATTTCCTTTGAAAAAGAGAATAAAGTACATTAAAATAAAGGAAAGTTGAAATGTTTACAACAATGTCAAATTTAAAGCTGAAAGACCTAAAATTCTGTGAGTAGTGCTTTCCCCATTTTTATTGACAAACACATATTTTGTTTTCATGTTTTCAATATATATATATGGTGAGTTGTTAGAGTAGCTTGTTAAAAACCTTTCAGCACAATTACAGCACAAACCCTTTAGGGGTGCATATATGATATGTAAAACAGTTCAAGCTCAGTCAGATTAGAAACAACTATTTTTAAATCTTGTCACCTAATCTCAATTAGATTTAGGTCTGGACTTTTACTAGGCCATTCCAACATAAAACCATTACACCGCAGCTCTGGCTTTATTTTTAAAACTTGCTGTTTCCATCAATTCTGACCAGCTTCAAAGTGTCTACAAAAGAAGAGTGTCCCATCCAACACATGTTTAACTCAAAACCATGGGGCAAAATCTTACCTCCCATAATGACTCATGGACCCACCTAGTATACAGGGCCAGATAAATAGAACTTTCAAGATAAAAGTTATGTGCTTAAATATTAGTTTATCGATGAAATCAAGCCAATTTTTGTCTGTAAAAATGTTCAATATTATTTCATTTTAACAGTTTGTCAGTGGGGAATTTTATCAATACATTCTTCTACAAATGACAACCGGCCCTTTAAGGACATTTGATGTGGCCTAAAATTAATATGAGTCTGACGTCCCTGTCATGCAACATTATGCTGCCACCACCAGAGCGATTCACAGTGGAGATGGTTTATGCAGTGTTAGGTTTCTGCCTCACGTTGCAGTTTGGATGTAGGGAACCTCTGAAAGCAAATATTTACATTAGATTTTATTGAGCTGTATCACAATAAAAGGCGCTGAATTTTAATTATAGGCAAGACATTGAATTTCATGGTTAGAAAATGTTGAAATCTAGGAAACGTTCAAAGGTTATGAATCCTTTTGGAGGTTGCTGTATACTTGTTCACCAACTTAAGGTCTCTCAAAGTGACACAGTAGGGAGTAAGTTGGTTCAGGATGTCAAAACCAAATATGATATGCAGTTACCTAATCTGCACTGGATGAATAAAAACAACAGGAGCAAAGAAACTGTACAGCTTGCCACTGTTCAGTCACCTCTCGCCACAAAGCAACAGGCGGTGACTTAAACCAGCTGAGTGGTGTTTGCATGTCCGCCTGTATGTCTGCCTGTGCTTTTGAGAGCATGCCAAGCTGACCAGAAAGCTCTAGCAGTTTCCTTTAGATGCAGAGTTCTCCCAGGGGAAGGCCAAATAAACCTCAGATGTGAAGTTCCCCCACTTTGTTTACCCCCCTACTAAGACTGCACATGGGAGGGAAGAAGAACAGAGGGATATGAGGACAGAGAAGACATGAGGGAGGTAAAAAGATAGGGGGCATTCTGAGGTTTTAGACTATTTCTTTGTTTCTTTTTTTGGAACTTTCATTGTTGACTCATGGGAAAATTGTACATGTTGAGCACAGGAACAAGACATTTGGAATCATACATTTTATTACCGTGCGCACAGTTCACAAGCTCATGTCCTTAAAATGCACAAACAATGCATATTTTCTGTATTTACAAAAATTATAGGCCATAACATTTAACTGGATGAACACGATGAACTATAGTCTTGGAAAGGTATTCATAACCCTTCAACTTGTTCACTTTTGTTGTGCTTAAACCTCAAACTTCTAACTTCAACTTTGACAGGACCATTCTAACATACGCTTGCACCACTGTGCAGCTGTGGTTGTTTGGGGAGTCTGGTCCTGTGGAAAGCTAAATCTCTACCTGTTTTTTATTGCCAGTGGTCTTCCAGGATTTCCCTGTATTCACCTCCATTCCTATTCCCATCTGCTCTGACCAAATTTCTAATTCCTGCATATAAACACCAATCTAGCAGGTTCCTACCTTCAAGATGTGGCAATCACATAAAGTACTCAAATCATTTCATTAAATTTTGTGGTCATAATGTCACACAATACAAAATAATAAAAAATAATGAGGGATATAAATAATTTTGTAAAGCACTGGTATTTTGGTAGGAGAAGATTTGTAAACAAAAACAGTTGCCTGGAAGCTTGTGTAAAGATAGCAAACTATTTTAGGGATACAGTCCCTTCTGAAAAACCCTTGTAAAACATTTTCTTAAAAATATACTTTCACGTGATCAAAGATTTGCTTCTATTGGGCCTCTGATTTGACTGCCTGGAATAAGTTATGTAAATAATCTCTGTGAAACACACATTAAATGTTACTTAGAAACTCTGCTGGTCTGAGAATGCAAACCATTACTTATAGGTTGTCTCTGCTACACCCAGTCCTGACCACAAATTCTCTTTATGGACTGAGGACCAACTATGCAAATACAGGCATGCGTGAGTCTCTGACCCCACACCCTTAATTTCTAGCAGTGTGCAGATTTCAGCACACATTAGTGGGTTTACAACTACGCAAGACACCAGGGTATTTATGCCTTCCTAGGAACACGATTTGAATCCCTTGCTTTAAAATAGAACACCTTTACTCAAGGTTTGCATCCAGATCAGTAATAAAAAGTAAAAAATGATAGCCCCAATAAATCTATTTTGAAAATAAAAATTGTGAAACACTACAAAACAAGGTGAAACAATTCAAGAAACAGCAAAATGTGAAAATGCTAACTTTGCCCAGAGAAAACAATTCCCCATAGTGAATGGGGAAATAACTGAAGGTTACTGTTCAAATGCTTTACTCTACAAAAGTAAAAAGGCTTAAGAAGCCACATATGGTAAAGCTAAATACTATCAGAGTTTTTGTTGCGCAGAGTTGTTCAGTGAGAAAACTAGAATTGTGTGGACTGAAAAGTTTTTGGCATACCCTTAAAATCTGTTTTTTTAAGCAACTGTAGCAACGTTGTAATAATTAGATCTAACTTGCTCACAACCATTGTTTGGGGAAAAAAAAAGGTGCTGGAAGTTTCAGGCTTTCTGAACAAACTAATAAGTTGTCCCACAAACGAACATTTATGTGGTTTTTGTTCGAGTTCACGATACCATAATTGGATTTCCGCAATTTAGCATTTTTGTGGTTTTGTGTCAGTTTGTTGAAATATTGTTTTTAAATTTTGTGTCCTTGTTCTCTTTTGTTAGTCTGCTCCATTTTTGGTTTGAGTTGGTTTTGCTTTCTGCTCTCTTCTGATGAGGTAGAAGGCAAAGTGTTTTGGCATCCTAAGCATACCTTCTTTTTCTTTTTGCGTAATTTAAAGTCTTTTATTGTTGTTACATTGTTGTTGCTTTTCCCCCCTTTTAATTGCCATGCCAAACTTTGAGTTGGTTGTTTGTACCTATTTTCTGTTGACTTGTCTCACAGATCCTTTAATAATATTGAAAGCATTTGTTGACCCATATGACTACCTAGTTTTTCTGAATCTTTTAATTTGGGTGCTCATCCAATGAAAACAAGATGCCAATCACAATGGAAATTAAAATAGCTTTTCAAAAGTACATTTGGTACAAGAGAATCCACAAAGGACTTGAGTATACTTAGAGTAGTAAGTAATGTGCATCACTCTCTTCAACCCACAAAATCACCTAAATATGAAAAGAAATGATCACAAAAAAATATGCACAGTTCCTATGATTGGTACTCATTTGTTTGCTTCATAGCCCTTAACTTTATGTGATAGTATTGACAGTTTTGTTGGGTCAGTAATATATGCTTATAATGTATTTTTGGTCCTGTTTTCTCTTTTCCTTGACTTATCCTTTTACAGAGTACAATAATTTGTGAATGTATTAGAAAAAAGTATATATGCTGTACCTCAGAACCTTTTACTCAAAAAAAAGAAAGAGCCAAAGACAGTATAGTGACAATAGTTCCAAACTCTTTTGGACTCAGATTCACAGATTTCTTTGTTGTATTCTATCTATTTTTTTTTTAAATGTATTAAAAAAAAAAAAAATTTTTTATGTATTAATATACATAAAACCTTTAATCAGTGCAGACATTTCTACAATGGAAATGCTTTCACCTGCAACTTGCTAAGAATAGAAGGATAGATGGATGGAACCTAATTTTTCCTTATCCAGACCTAGAAAATACTTAAAACAAATGATATGCTTTTCCTTGATTATAGAATTTGGCTAAACGTAATTGATTATTTATTTAGTTCTATGATAATTTGACCAAATGCAAAAATGTCTACATGTTATAATAGTTAGACTGAACTGTCTTGTGGAACCGTTATTGGAACCTTACTGATGAGGTATTTTTCTGTTTCTCAAATTTTTCGTATGAACCTGCTTTATTTAGACTGGACCAGAGTTGTCTACTTTATACTTGGCAAAATGTAGTACAAAATGTTAACAAAAACCACCCCTGCATTTGTATCAAATAGGTCTTGGCCCTTTGTGAAAAAATTTATGTAATCCCGTGATGTCTAGAAGGTTTTGATGAAAAGTTGGACAATATTCTAAAACAGAGGATGCATAGAAACAGCAGATCAGAAACAGTTCCTTACACCTTGTTAAGAAATGCACAGGGATATTCAGAGTAATTTCCACTCAAATGCAACCTTCAAAACAGCCCCACAACTATGCATTGCCTAAAATTACTTGGACTGGATTTTCAGATTAAAAAAAAATCATTGCTGTAACAAAATGGTCTGGGATCAGGGAATGTTCCAGCTGAAGTAAGTGTTTGTCATCTTTTCAGAGGGAGTAATTTGTAATCCTACAAAATGCTGTAAATCAGTTGTTTTAGGACATCAGTGGGGGATCTTCTTGTTTTCCAAGCTTCTATCCTGCCAACCTTTTCTGGCAACTTGATCATCCTTCTGTATTCCCAGCTCTTGGACAAAATCGGCTGAGATGTACCATGCAAATATCCGCTGTGTCGATTATTTGCAATGTAGTTTCAGTGTGATTATAACAAATCACTTCTCCCAAAACAATCAATTTGTAATGGGTTTCATTTTAGCCTAAAGGAAACTACATAAACTGGCTTCCTGTCATTCCTAAAACCAACTTACAAAGCCACAGCAGAGCCTGAAACGTATGGGTGCCACCTTTATTTTCCTTCTACACGTTTTCTGTTTAAGCAATCATCATTTAACAAGTCTGTGAACTGCTGCAGCAGCGAGGGCTGTGGCTGGATGTGAGCTTGGATTGGATGTGGTGTTGCAGTACTCGTGCCATACCCTGACGACTAAGCTCACAGTGGGGAAGTATCCGTTTACCCCCAGGTCTGCCCCGCTCTTTCAGACTCTGGAAGGATGCCTGTGAAGCTGGATAGAGGGCGGAGGGAGACGTCTGTGTATTTCCATTATTGCACCCTTGAAACGTTAGAAGGCTCATTTTGAGGATCTAATTTTATTAAATCAACTGTGTGACAACATCGGGCTGTTTCCACAACACGAGCAGTAACGGTGGGAGTTGGGCACGCAGACAAAGTGGTCTTTGAGTGCTGTGGTCAGGCGTTCTGCCAGACACCTTTCCACACCTAGCACTTGGGGAGCCTTATTGAGCACATAAGCTGAGCCTGTCATTACCTTTAACATTATTGCACTCAACACATGGCTGTGATACTCTGATAGCTGCAACACCGTAGCTACCAGGGACTCATTCTTGGTTTGTGCTTGTGCTTATAGGTCGGCTGAATATTTCTGCTTCTGTTGGTGCCGGTGAGTGAGAATGGTGACCCATGCTGCTGCTGGATAAACGCTTTGGCGATTATTTTGCACCGCTTTAGCCTGGCGGCAATTACAACATGGCAGGTGTGTGACAAATTAATCATAGTCTGTCACTGGAATGGCTGCGAATCATAATGAGACTTTAAATTATTAAATATGTGAGGGATTATTTATTGAATTTGGAAAATATGGAGTTATAATTCATGCTTCATTGGAGTTGGCGCCGGTCATGCTGTGGTTTCCAACATGGTGAGAACCTCCTCCCAGTGAGGCTTTGCTTCGCTCTGACTCAATTTCAACAAAACATACATCTGCTTGCGTCCTGTAAAACCAGCAAATAATGTACATCAATACATGACAGCTTCAGAAGACCTCATTCACTTTCCTGAGGGATTTAAAAAGTTGTAGGGTTGGTTTTTTTGGACACCGTACATGGCATCAGAGAAGAAAGAATAGATCTGATCACTCAGTTATGCCTATTCTGTTACTGTCTTTCTGCAACAAGGGGCCTGGGAGAACTAATCTCTATTATTGCTTAGATTCAAATCCAATCCCTCTTTCATCGAGTGTCAGAAAGCCAGCTGAATAGTGAATGGGAATATTTTGGCAGGCCGAGCCTTTCCATTTACATACTTTTCGAAGATTGATTTTACCCGAGGCCTAAATCTCCTAAAACAAGGTGTGCTCACTCAGTGGATGGGGCCTTAACGCTCTGGATTCAATTTAAAGCAGAATAAAACTGGAATGGATTTTGGCAAAATTTATGAAAGCAAGCTGGCCGGAAACATTATTCATGTCAGAGCGACAAATGGTGATACTAATCCTCATTGATTTGACCGCAAGTACATAAATTCAGATTAGGACAACTCGTCTCTAGTGAAACCACCGACCAATCTATTCATGAAGTTACAAATATCCCAAAGGCTATGCAGAGCACTCAAGACATAACAACAGGGCCTTGCAAAATTATTCATGTCCCATTAACTTTTTAACATGTAATCATGTTGAAATTGACTGAAAGCACATCATTGTTGTAATGAGTAAAGGAAATGATTGTTTTTCAAACCTTTCACAAGCAAAAATCCTCTCTACTCAGAACACCCACATAAAATCATACTGACCACACAATTTCTATTCAAAACACAGCGGTGGCAGCATCCTACTGCGGGGATACTTTCATTTAGTGTAGCAGAGAAGATGGTTACGGTTGATGGAAAAGTACATGGAGCTAAATACAGGACAATTGTTGCAGGAAACATGTTAAGTAGTTAGAAAATTAGGAGGAAGCTTACCTTCTAGAAGGTGAACAAGCCTAAACAAGTCAGAATTGCAGTGCAATTGTGAATCAACAGCAAAACTTTAGACATACTCCAAGACCTGCCACTGTGAAGAAGGCTAAAGTGGGTTCCACAAAGCATACAGATGTACATCACACTTTTCACATTTTATTTAAAGTTAATTGAAGACCACATATCATCTGTCTTCCACTTTACTATCCCATAAGATCTTAGCAAAATTAACTCAACGTGGCAGAATGTACAAATGTTTAAGTGCTCTGAGTATTTTTACACACTTTAGTTTTTTGATCCAAACATGACGATTTTTGATGGCTACTGAAGAACTTTGCAAATAAGAGCCTTATCATGCTCATGTGGCGGCGTTGGCTGGCGTCGCAGCACATCTGAACACCCAGAGCAGTTGCCTTGGTAATATCTCTGGGAAGACGAATCATAACACAAACATGCACTCACCGACAAAAACACAAGCACACGTATTCATGAAAAAATAGATTTACACAAACACCCAAGAAAAAACAATTGGCTGCAGGCATTGGCCAAATGGTGATACTTCCCTGGCCTGTGGGGTTTCACAATAGGATCCATTCTGTGTTGTTCCCTTTGCGCTCTCCCTTTCCTCCCCCTCTCTCTGTTTATGACTAATGACCTCAGGCCAGGGGTAAGTTGGGGGTCAAGGTGGGGGGATAAAGAGAGGGGCTGAGGCTGTTGCTGAGGATGCCAAGAAAACAACAGCTTTGCAAGATTAAAACTCTGCCTGGTCTGAATCCTCGTCAATGTAATTTTAAGAAGATCTGACAGAGTCTTGAAAATGAAGAATGTGAGTCAAAGTGCTTGTGCTTAAACTGCTCTGCATATTGTGTCAGTGGGTTTGTGTAAACAATGCTTCAAAGAAGCAGACGTCAATCATGTCCCTCAACTGATCTCTGTCTGTTTGGAAGCTATGGAGGAAAGTCACGTTTTGGACAGATGAGGAATAACGGGTTGGACAGTATTTCCCGCTTCAGTGCGCTGGCCAGAAAAGCCTCCAACATGTGTCTCCGTGCAAAAGACGACAACGCCATTAGGCAGTTGCCACATCTCCCTCTAAATCGAAAAAATGTTTCAGATAAACCCCACCATATCGCATTACCACCGGGGATACTTTAAATAGGCTACAGCACAGTATCGTCGTCTGAGGTTAGAGCATGTATCACTCAGCTGGAGAACTGAGGGAGCGTGGCTCTGGGCCAAACCCAGTTGAGGGGAGCGTGTGCGGGTGTGGGGGCCGGAGCCAATAACTTGAGCCGGAGCACACAGATGTGAGGGCTCTGACGGATGTTTCAGCGACAGATGCTAACTTCTCTCAAGCATGTGCAGCTGCGTGGATGTGCACACGCGTGCCTTTGCACTTTTGTGAACAGTATTTGTTTGTAGAAACTCATCTGCGAGGGATATTTGTCAGACTTTGCAATAATAGTCTTTGGGTTGCGGTTTTGTCTCAAGTCTGCAAGTTTCTCTACTCTAAACTGGTCCCAATTAGATCTCTGGCTCCTCTCTAAAAGTCGGAATGACGACGACGCTCTCAGAGAGATTTGATTTGCTACTTCATCAAAATTAAACAGTAACAGATAAGAAACTAGCAAAAAAAATGGAAGAAACTGTAAAATATCAGGCGAAAACAGTCAAAGATGCAACCCATTTGACATCTCACTGCCAGCAATCACTTTTACACAGCACAGAAGGACAACCGAGTAAACAATTGTGAGCAATTTCTGCTCCCTGTTGAGTCATTATGTGCACATGTGCGATGGTTGTAAGTGTAATCACAGTTTCTGTCACTGATTGTGCTCATCTAATTGTGTCTGTTCACATATGTGTCAGTGAAGTGCCTGCATGCATGTCTGTTTGAAGATGACATAATCCTTTCTGCCCCTTTCATCTTTAAACTTAAGTACTCTAAAGTAAAAGTATGCCTACCTACCTAATAAAACTTTTCACATTTTCTCAAGATACAACAACAAATTTCATTTTATTGGACACAAAGTAGTAGATAATTGAAATATGAAGAGATACAGTGTGTGGTTCAATGAGTTTGCACGGACTGCATAGTGGAGCAGTTGCATTGCTGCAAGAATGTCCTGGGTTTCTTCTCCACGGAGCATGCAGGTTCTCCCTGTGGATGTGTGGACTCTCCAGGTACTCCGGCTTCCTCCCACAGCCCATAAATGCAGCCAAGAGGCTCTGGATGAGCTACTGAAATCTTCAACTCAGGTGAAATAATGTGTTGACATGAAAACTAGTGGTCATGCATAAGCCAAAGAGACTTCAAGATTTAACAAAGTTAAGCCCAGTGTTTAATTGTAATTAATCACAACACTAGATTGTAATAAATTGGATTACATTTTTCTAAGTTTTTTCTCTTTTTCTTCAATTGTGCCCTGAGATGACATATGCTGTAAACAGGAACTATATAGATTAAGTGAATTCAATTGAATAATTGGGATTCATATTGGTGACAACATCAGCTGTGTTATGGTGTACATTTAAACCTATATATTTTTTCTGCTTTTTACCCTGCTACTGTTTGATACTTTAATATAATGAGATCTCTTTTAATCCTTTGTAACCTCTCCACATACAGGCTTTAGCTAAAGAAGTTGAACAAGGTAATGTAAGGAAAATCCCTGTAAGAGCAACTAAGGTCTGTTTCAAGTTAATCATGCTCTTCATTATTGTTGGTAACTGGCCTATGTTGTGCTTCAACAAGTCTTGGTTTAATTTTGTGATGCAATCATAGTGGTGGAGCTTTTTTATTCTTTTTGCTAATAAATTATTTTTTTAAGGTTGAACTGTAAAATCCTGTAAGACTGTAAATGAAGCAGAAAAAAAATATTTGAAATGATTTAGCAGAGAGTGTTTTGTGTCCATCAAAAAAAAGTATTTTCAAAGGGCTGTGTTTGTTTTTAAAATCGAATGTACACTGACATTTTTGGTTGTAAAGTCACAAAATGAGGAAACGTTCAAGGCGCTTGAACACAGCAAGACATTGTAATAGGTTTACCTCTTTTAGCAGTGTGATTACAAACAGTCCCAGTAAGTGTCTGAAAGGAACTTTCTCTTCTTTTCTCTACTTTTCTTCCCCTTTCAGTCACTCCACTACCATAAAAAAGAGCTTTGAGTTTCACGTCATGCAAGTAGCTCATTGCGGTGCTAATGATTACGTTTTGTCCAGCTGTCTGATTAATAAAGTGACCATTAGAGCTCTGCACCACACTTAAAATCCCCCCACCCCCTACCGCCTTGGCACACAGAGTTTTATGGGCACAGGTGATAGAGTGTCACTGCAGTATAGCTCTGCTCCACCATAGACCTAATGATCATTAATAGCATATGCACTCATTTTTACAACTGTGCAGCTTACAGAAAACCAACAATTATATGAAATATCCTTCAAAAGCTGCAGTTAAATGACATACACATTGGAGGGAGGAGCTAAGATTGTGGCATTAGGCACCCAGACAGGAAGCACAACAGATTTTTACAGGGCAGGGGCACCTGAAGGTAATTACTTTTAACATCAGCTGAAGCCTGTAATAAACAATTACTTGGATTACACTAACGCCATGCCTCATAAACACTGTGGTTCCAAACTACACCTGAGTTTCCAGTCTGTCTGCTGCTTGGACCAAAAACACTACCTCATAAGGGAACGATGTGTGACAGCTTGGCAGTACCCCAACCAAGGATGAACAGGTTTTCCCCAACGGTTGCTTCATACTGTATTTATTAAAAATGTTTAAGGGGGAAGAAGGAACTAAGAAACTGTATGAATGTTTTAAATATTGGTAACAGACACCAAGGACAACACAGACAAATGCACCAGTAAACTGGTGTGACAGCAAAAGATAAATCTGAGGCTCAAATTGCTTTATTTGAGACTATCATCCATACATAAACAACCGGCCATGTGGTTTTATGTATCCAGTGTTCTGTTCCTCTTCCCTCCAAAGGCCAATAAAACAAACACCACAGACTCTGCAGCCCCCCTTCTCTATCCCCTCTAAATACACACACGCCATAAGGGAGTACAATGAACATGTAAATGCTCTCAATCCCAGTTTTACTTTACCCTTTTTACTCCCGGACTCCTTTATGATCTGCACTGAATCATTCTTATTGCTAATGTGCTAAAATGGGCTCTGACCCCTTTAGCATGTCAATATAGTTTGATCTAAACCATTTCATTGTAACTTTGGCTGTTTGGAGTCCGGTTGGAAGGTAAACCTTCACCTAGTCTTAAGTCTTGGCATCTCCAACATGGCTTCCACAAAGTTTTCCTTGAATTTAGCTCCATCCATCTTCCCATCGACTCCCGACATATTCCAGGTCAGAGTTGGCTTCTCGTAATGGGATACTAAAAGCTTGGAATATTCTTTGACCACCTAATCCTACTTTAAGCTTGTCTAAAACATCATCCTAGATATTTGTGCTGTGCTCCAAACAGCGTCTTCAAAATCTAAAAATCAGATGAGGCCTTCACAGAACAGCTACATTTGTACTGAGATTTAATTACACACTGGGGCTCCCTTTACTTATTAGGTGAACTTGTTAGGCAAATGGATGCGCTGTTTTCATTTCAGTGGTAACAAAGTAGAGAGGGATAACTCTCTAGAAAAAAATGAAAACTTTTCATTTTTTTATGTGGTTTCTGTGGTATTTGTGGTTACATAACAAAATATTGAAAATTTTAGAAGTGCACATTATTACAAGGCACTCCAAGTTTCTTGATCTCCTTTCCGTCTTCTTCATCTCTGTTTTTCTTCATGTTGCAGTAGCTGTAACGCTTTCTTTCTCTCCTAGTTGTCCCTTTGCTTGAGTCCAGCAATACAGCTCAGCTGGGCGGGCCCAAAACAGAGCCAGGTGGAGAGAGATTAACACAAGCCAGGAGTCATTATGCTGTTCATGAGCCGTGTCCAAAGCAACAACTTTTATAGCACCTGTAACACACCAGCTAATCTGTCTGACACCTCTGACCGAATCAACACACCAAAGATACACACACACAACAGAGCAGTGCTGCCTTAATACATCTGCATAGTCTAGACATAGAAGAAATAAAATCTATGTTTTTTTTTTTGAGAGGTGCACACATCAAACCTGTTAATTAAGAGGCAACGTCACACAATGTCAGCAAAAGAGCAGGTCAGTTTGCTCAAAACAAGGTTTTTCTAATATTCTGAAAGAAACTCCATTATCATAGCTAACATTTAAAAAACAATTCAGCATCCTTTACTAGTGATTAAAACCGTTTTCTTGGCTAGCATTTACTAGCATTTGATGAGCGTGCACTCTACAATGTAAACATCAACTTTCAAATAGAATATGAATATTTCCAAATCCAGGATTTTCCAAGAGAAGTAGAGGTTGAGAGTGAAAAATGTTACACAGAAGATTTGCTGCTCTCCATTCAGCATGTCTTTTGCTAACCACCTTGCTCTTTCTTGTGATCAACACACGTCTTGAAATACTGTTGAAAATAATGTTTTCTTTTAAGGAGTTTCCAATATCTTGTTTCTTCCTTAAACTTAAAAAACCAAACACCTCAATTTAATTGAAAATAGTTAACTATCAGTCTTCATCACTTAATAACAGAATGGATACAAAAATGTGTTGATGTCAGTGTGATCTAGTAACACTCAGTGTTCAGTGGTTAGGAAAATGATTTGATCTTTTCATTTTTGACCTCTCACCAGTCAGATGCAATCAAGCTGAAAGTAATCTAAATCTGGTCATTAGCTGGAATCTTGGCGCATCCCTACGTCTTCGGTTTTGTCTGCCAGGACATTTTTTTTTTTTTTTAGCTCTGACAATAAATTCTCATAAACAAAATGCAATAATTTGATGTGTGCGTGCTTACAGATCTCACCAGACCACTCTCTGTCTCTGCTTTGCACATCAACCAATGACAGGACTAATCAGTAAAACATTTAATCCAATAAACCAGAATGCAGACCCCTATATTTAATTACAGGAATCGAGAAGCTGAAGGAGAGCATGCTCTGCCAATGGAGAAACAAACCACTTTATTGACAAGCACACTGCACTAATTGCAGCCTCTGTGATTATGCAATTTAACAGTATTTAACCACATTAATAGGAATAGTGAGTACAGCCGGGAAGGACATAGTAATCCACGGAAAGCGGAGATGTATGTAATTAAATTATTTTCAACTCGCTGGCTGATATGCAGACAAGAGAAGGAAGTCGACTTCTTGTTGGTTGCAATGTTGTGCCATAGTCTTCTCATTAGGTACGGTCAAAGAAAGCCTTGTGGTGGGTTAATCCCGACTTTGTAGCAAAACTGCTGAGAATGAGAGGGGAGGAATCATCCTGTTCTCAGGAGAATCAGGGGTCGGAAGGTCATCTGAACATTGTGTTTGATTATGTCAGGTCCCAACATGAAAAAAAGAAAAAAAAACATGGAATAGTAATACACATCAAAACATTTGAAACCCAGAGATAAGCCTATGTTGTCTATGGTAATTTAACAAAATTACATTATGCATTTGATCTGTTAATTCATTGATCTTTTGTGAGGTATTTGAAGCCTTTATGAGTGACACACAGCGTTTTTTCTCAATACAATATTCATCAGATTAATCATGAGTTCATTTTAAGAAAATAGTTAAAATAAGGTCAAGCGAAAGCAATTTTGTAAAATAAGTAGTCCAGTATTCACACCCACTTCACTGCTCTAAACACTATCAGAATAGCTAAAATATATCTGAATTTAAATTATATTTAATTACTTCGAATAGCGTATACTCTTTCCTCAATAAAGTTTTTCTCTGCAACTTTCCTTACACATCTGTGTGGATTGTTAGTGTTTTGTCCAATCAGATGTTAGTATCTATGTTCCCCTGTCCTTCTGAATCAGTAGAGCAGGCCTACATTAATTAAACAATATAGCAGTGAAGCTGCTTTTTTAACCCATAGGTTTTCAAATTTGCCCCACTGGGATACCTAGAAGACTCATAATTATGTCAGAGGTTTTTCAATCCCTGATTTGATGGTCAGAGTTAATGTATTTAGCTTGGCTTTTGCAGCAAAACATATCCTCAACAATCTGCTCTGCTCACATTAATACTTGTGAATTATTTCTTTTTTTATGCCCACAATGACTGATGGAGAAGGAGAAATTGGTTTAATCCCAGGAGTAATTAAAAATCTGTTTTCAAGGAAGACTTTGTCCCAAAGAACTGGATATCGTAAAGGCTGGCTACTTTCTGACGAGTGCATATGAGCAGTACCTCTGGCTCTGAGGAGCATTGCAAATTATATTGCTGGGAATGCCTGCTACTGCAAGTGATCAACTTGGTGTTTGGAGTAACAGGGTTTGCCAACTTGAGTTGTAAGACTAAGGCAGTAGGGCATTTACAGACTCTGGTGCTTTTGAGAATATTTGGAGAAAAGTTTATTTCTACCTCTGGTTATGACTACTCCCATATCTGTCCCAACTACCACGCTGACATTCTCTATCATCAAGTGAATAAAACAAATACCAGTAATACAACAAGATAGAAGCGATTTGCAGCTCTGACCAAGGAAAAGGACTTCTTGATGGAACTGAGAGATCAGATCTATGACAGTCGTAGGCGTTTGGTATCTTTTAACTTGCAAATAAAATCTTTCTCCGTTTTCTTTTATACCAGAAATACTCTAAAAAACTTTTTGATCTACCAATTTTAACTCATTAAAGCACTTTGAAGAAGTTGTTCAACACTAGCAACAGAGTCTTCTGGCTTCTCATCCTCCTGCTATCTCATCCTGAATATACAGAGAATAGGTTTTGTCTAGAAATAAATCATCAACAATGAGTGAGTATAATGTACTTAATATTCACATACATGGCACAGTGGTGGCTATAATGTAGAGGTTTGGAGTTGTCTTAACTGGATTTCTTGTTTTAATGACAATAGTATTCACTTACAATGTGCAAAATGCTCCTCACAATTACAAGAAGTCTAACAGGACATCTCTAAATTACTTAACACAGTGTCTATAAATCTCTGTCAAAATAAGTAAGCCAGTTCTGAGGACAAAAGCAGATTCAGTCCCAGTAGTAGCATGGTGGGTGGACAATTTTAGCTTTAAGGGTTGCAGCTTTTATCCCTATCATCCCTATTTTTTATTTTTACTTTTTCTAAACTCAAATGTTTGAAATAACAGAGAGATTAACTAATTATGAAGCTATTATGATGTGAGATTTCTCAAACCAAGAAAATGAGCAAATAGCTAATGCAGGCGGAAATGTGGATGATCTACCAAAAGACTGGGACATGTGGTCAGGGTCGAGGGTCATCTCACCCCCATATTCACTTCCCCCGCACTGCAGCGCACAGGAAGCCCAAATCACCGGACCAAGTCTCATCAGCAATTGTGCATGCACACATGCAGATATGAACAACAAGTGAATAACATTTCTTGGTATCTCCTCCGGGGCTGACCTACAGTCCCCTTGCAGAAATCCTGTTCTCAGCACCGTGATGAGCTGCTCCTGGAACTCATAAAACTAAGGCCACCCAGGGCGAGAGCAAAGTTGAGGTGGGGGCTGAGGGGTCTGCTCTAGCCTTAAGGCGGCTCTAAACCGGCCAACTGTCATGTCCTGTGACCTGACCTACCAGACCTGGAACTGCACACACATGCACACACACCCCAATAAGACAGCAGGAGGAGGATGATCCAGCAGTGTTAAGCCAGCAAATTCTGTTACAAGTGTTGAACAACTTCTGTAAAGTGCTTTTAAGGTACTAAAATTGGTAGATTGAAAAGTTAATACTTACAGTGTTTCTTAGAGTATTTCTGGTTAAAAAAAGGGGAGAAAGATTTTATTTCCAAGTTATTAGGTTATTGAGGAAGAGATCAAACTTCTAACATGCTGTAAGTTTTACTGGCTGATCGGTGTCACAGGTGGCACAGAGGATCGTTCCTCCTCAGACTCTCATTCAAATTGCCAGTTAGCCAAAGGAGGAAGTGCACCTGTTACCTTGGTAAACTCTGGTATTTATTTGCACACTGGTTTTTTTAACTTTATTTCTGTGCTCACATTTAGTTTTCTTTACCTGTAAGACTAACTTTTATAATTTAGTCAAACAGTTTAGAAGATGTTTAGGTCGGATTTTATATAAGCAGACAATTTAAAGTCAGTTTCGGTTTATTTGCAAGCTGAGGGAATGAGGGGTAAGTGAGCAGTTCTTGAGAGAAGATCATTTAGAAGTTATTAAATGAATAACAAATATTCTATTAGGTCACAAAAACATCACTAAATGGTTCCTTTCAACCAAATATTTTTTTTCCTTCACAGAGTTAGCAAACAGAGATTGTTGCTGGACAGAGTTGTGATTATGCAGCATGTGTTTGGTACTGAAAGATGGTGGGGGGGTGTTCAGGGAAATAACAGTGTGGGGACTGTTTCAAATCCCATCCCAAGCACAAAGTTTCATTAATAAGAGAGGGTCTGGTCATGAACTTGTGGACCAGTCAAATAATGACAACATTTGTGGCCCTGACACGGAAAAAAAGTCGCTTAATTTCGACTACTCCTCAAAGTAGCTACTGATTTCGTTAATGCACTCTTTTCAGGGCTGTGTTGATGTACGTTATCTGGAGCTTGGTAGATCTGTGAGGCTGTGTGGAACACCAGATGTGCTGGGCACCTGTAGTGTGCTGTCAACACAGAAGAGAGGACCCGGCCTCACGCAGGACAGTGGACCTTGTCCGAGCAGACACAGATGCACAGGGTCACACAGGGTGGCCATTGTGTAGACACCATTTATGCACAGACACACACCCATACACAAGCACACACACACCTGGGAACAGAGGCAGCAGCAAAGTGCCACAGTGTTGAACTGAATCAGAGAGCCAGCTGCTGTCTTGCTGTTGCAGGGATCCACCAGTATACCAGTTTATACTGGCTGTAAATCTGCAGCGGTCAGCCAGAGGCTGACTGATTAACATTGAATGCCCCTGACATATAGAGTGACCATGGATAGGGTATCATCTTCTTACTGTTCATTACAAAATAATTGGCATTTTAACTTCTTTCCACTCTATATTTTCAGACTTTTTTTTCTTTTTTGTTCTTGTGAGCTATGAATCATTCAGGCACAAAAAGGCTCCAGAAAAAGGACAATTTAGCGATAAATAATGGTAAAGGACAAAAAGCTCAAATCACAACACAGAAAACTCAAATGTAAAGTAATAAATAAAGCAATGGACATGAACAATATAACCCAACTTATGTGATTTAACTACTAGTAACACAGAAGATTTAGGGGGAAAATATATATTTATTTATTTTTAATTTACTACTACATTACTTTCCGCTGCGACAGACTGGCGACCTGTCCAGGGTGACCCCGCCTCTCGCCCGAAACATTTGCTGGAGATAGGCAGAAGCAACCCTCCCAACCCCACTAGGGACAAGGTGTACAGAAAATGAATGGATGGATTACTTTCCGCTTCTTTATCTTTTATGAGGTCAACTCTTCCCTAAAACAATTCAAATCATTTTTATGTATGTTCTCAGATATAATTGCAACTATACTTAAATTGTAGTGTCCCTTCTTTACAGAAACCATGCTTTGAATTGAGATATCCCTTTTACATAAAGCTTGACGATGTCATGCTAGAAGTACAAAATAGTTGCATAGACCCTTAAAATTCACATTGTACAATAATCTGGCTGCTATTTTTGGAATATTAGAACACATGTAATGTAATTTTGTTACTGTCACAGACACTTGTAGAGAGCTTAAAAAAGGTACAAATGAGCTTACAAAAATTATTCCTGATACGACATGTTTAGGTTAATGGGATTTCCAGCCTGCTGGCATGAACTTGCTCTACATGTTTCAGACTTTGTCCTGATATATCACACCTGAATCAAATGACTGGGGTAACAAGCAGCCATCAGTGGAGATAAGAAACATGCTGGGGAACTAATTCAGTTTAAATTAGCTGTGTAGGAGCAAGAGCACACATTAAACTTGCAAAGCACTGGCCATTTAAAACTGGACCTGGACAATTCTGCTATACAACTTCCAGCCATGATATTGCTACACTTGCCACAGACCTCTAGTTCTTAGTTTCTCTGTGTTAGAAAAAAGGTCAAATAAAGTCCGCTGACTGTATTAAAATTAAATGGAAGCAGAGAGAGTTTATTTGGGTTTGAATTCAATGCAAGATGAAAAGAGAAACTAATGCACAAAAATATGATTTGTACAAAAGCAAGACAAACTACACATCTTCTCTCGAAATTTGCAAAATTAGCACCACATGACATATGGGTGTAGCTGTAGCTTAAAAACAAAACAAATAAATAAAAATCCTTTGATCTTCCATCAGCAAGTCATTTTTTTCAGTTTAAACTGTGTGGTGATGATTACATTAGCAGCTTTTCAAATTTACAAAGAGAGACGGCATGCTATTTATGACTGAAGACGTAAAACCAATAAAACATCAGTGAAAGTATTTAAGTATTAAAACATCCAATCAATGCAACATAAATAACATCACAGTGTAAGCTATTCAAACAATTGATAATTGGGCGTTTTAGCTAACGTAACCAGATAAGACCAAAGGGAGGACAAAAGCAATGTCATAAACACAAATCTGTTAAGTAACAACTGTAGAGGGGAGCGGAGGTGTAAATGTGATTAAAGGTAAAAACACATAAAATTATGCAAAATTTGTCAGCACTGTGACATTTGCAAGATGAAGATAACATTCTTACAGAGCTAAATGGCCAGTTTAAAAATGCAGATGTCAGATAGCCCCCCTTCCCCATTTCTCGCCATTCCCTCTTCTCCTCCACTCTTGATCTCTCCACTTTGATTTATTCATTTTCTATGTTGGCGAGCCAGACGGGACAATGGTGTCTTTCATAACTGAGGCAGTGTTCCCACTACCAGCACCCTGCTGCCCCCCCCAGAGTCCCTCATCCGCCAGGCCGATCTGACGTGACCTGGTCATGAGGGACTGGTCCTACATCAGAAGGAAACACAGAGAAATATAGACAATATATTTCCAATGGATACTGGATGACAGTATTTTGAGTAATCCATTACTGAAAATACTGAGTAATGGATTACTCAGTATTTTAGCAAATTGACATCAGAACTGATCTAAATACGTGCTGTAAAGGTGCACTTTCCGTTGTGGTGAAACAGGCATGAAAAACAGAACTAAGTACAGTAATTCTTGAAAGTTTACATTGAAAATCATAATTTTTTTTTTTTTTTTTACAAAACCGATGGTTTCTATTGCTTTAAAGTCTTATTATATGAGAGTTTGGTAAAACATCTGATTAAACAGTCACTGTGGGAGGAAAACATGGAATATGAAAAGAGGACAAGCGTTGGAGGAACTGAATGAGATGAGGGGAGTGAAGGCGCATGAGACGGGTGGTGGTGGTGGGGAGAGTGGGGACCAGGGGTCATTTTTGCCTCCCCCTGTTTTTGCTCTCCGAGGTGCATGCATGGTGGTTGACTGCAGAGTTAAGATTCATGGTTAGAAAGAGAGCCTTTCTGTTCTCCAGACTCCCCCCTCTGCTAATGCAATTCAAAAAATTAGTATAATTATGCTCCATATTGCAGATTGAGGAGGCAATGTGGCCCATGGGACGTAGACAGGGAGGGTGAGCCAGTGTGGGTATTTGCTGACGGGAATAAGTAATTTATTGGGTACTTTTGCCATTTATGCAAGTGCATTCTTGCATTTATGACATTAAGTCTAATCGAATAAAAGGGTCCTGGAATGCTGCATCGCTCTCGAAATGAGATTCTGCTAATGTGAAAATGACTCCTCCTTCCTCCGTCGCTGTGGTCTTCATACTAACTGCATGTGTTTGTTTGCAACCACAGAACAACTTGTCTGAGCCACTGAGATGATGCATCTTCTGCATTATCTCTCAGTGGTCCATCCCCAATGTCTTCTTGACATTTGCTACAACAGATGTGAAGACTTTCACATGGACAGGCAGGTTAAATGAAAGATTCTCCAATCTCATACAGAATGGAAGAAAAATTATACAAAAGGGCAACATTTTAGTGTTAATGCAGGATAGTCTGATTTTGTAACTTCTAAAATCTGTTATTAGTTGCTGGGTAAAGGTCTAAAATAATGATCATTCTAATATAAAACTATAAGTTTGCTCTGGATACACATGAGCTGATAGCTTAAACGCTAAACACAAGGCAAATCATGAAAAAATACTTAAAATTAAACATTAATTAAATTAATAGTAAGTAAAATAACATATTGCAAAACTATTGTGAAATACTGTATATTATTATATAAGTATTACACAACATAAAGCTATTTATTCAAGTCACAACCAAATCATATGTTTTCAATGTGCTTTACCACACTGCTAACTCCATGGTTTTGGGGTTTTATTCTACTATTATGCATGCAACAAGAGGCCAGAAGGAAAATGGATCTTATTTCTGCACCTAAAGGTCAGTATTTCAAACTTATATGTGATATAATAATGTCCAGACTCACATTAAATGATGATGTTGATGATGATGATAATTTTGTGAATGTAACAATATGACCCTGAAGCAAACTTCAGGAAGATCTCTTCTTCCTCAAGCCGTCCCATCAGGCCCCACCCTGCAGAAACGGAGGAACCAGTGGGAAGGCGGAAGAACATCATTTGATCCCTGCTCTAGAGAGCGCGGGCCTACACATCATGTATATCCTGTTTGGAAGAGCAACCGTTTGAAACACATCTCACAGGTCCCAACGGCATCATCAAAGACGGATATGAGACAAGAGCAGAGAAGAGGAAGAATCCGGAAACCGGCGACTGCTTTTCATGATCAGAGATGCGGAATTCATAATCAAGACACTCAAGAACAAAGTTTTTGAAGAAGATGAAAAGCTTCATTATAAATAAATATCATCACTTAAAAAAGCTGAAAGTAAATAAATAAAGGGAAGTTCTCAGGAGCCACAAAGATCAGATCCTCCCACTTTGGTCATATATTTTCAGCTGTATTTTTGGGGAAAGCTGGGTCAAATAACAGTTGATGCATAGATTCAGCCTATTTTTTTATTATTTGCATTTTCTGTGACAAAACTTATTACAAAGAACTAAAATAAACTGACAGTCTAAGAGACAATTAGACTAACAGACCGAGCAAGTGCCTTAAAAATGGGAGACTAATTGAATTCAGATAGCATGATAAAAGGCCACCGAAAAAAGATTGCATAGAAAAATTTGATTACTGCCTGAAAGATCCAAGTCTGAAAAGGTTTGGCAACAAACAGAGAGATAAATAAAATAAAATAAAGACTAACAGATAAATTGAAGTTTCATTAAAATCTGCCATTTTTTTTTCTTTTCTTGTTTTTGTTACAAAAGGGTAAAAATGTTTAATGTGTAAAAGCAGAAAAAAATCCATGTGAATTACATTCAAAATAATTTCAAAAATATCATGAAAGGTATTTTTTTACAATAATCATTAAGTCCTGCTAATAGTTGCACCAAAATACATTTGAGTATAGTTTAACTGCTTGGCCCTGAAAAAATGGTCTGAAGGAACATTTTCACTTGAGATTTGTGGCAGTGTAGGGTCATAAAAATTTTTGTGACCGAAATAAAAAAAAAAAAAGACTGTCAAAGTTGCCGAGACACATAATGTTGACTGTAAATCAGTCACGGAGAGGAGGGATGTGGCTCCCTGAGGAAGCAATTAGCTGTGTTGGACCAGTTGCTAATAAAACACATGGGTTACAAGCTACCCAAAGCCCATGCAGGCCGGGGGCACCTACCATGCACTTTGTGACTTTATGTGTGGGGGCGTGTGTGTGTGTGTGTGTGTGGGTGTGTGTGTGTGTGTGTATAAACTGGAGTCTAAGAGGTAGACAGTTAGAGCCACTGGCAGCAATTGGTCAAGACTGAGATGCTTTAACAGCAACCAAGGATTGCTTTTAAAGGCATCAAATGTTTAGCCCTTTTTAAACCCTCATAAACAGAAAAGTGTCTTGTGTGGCTTATAATTATTTTCTGTTCATCCAAACGTCAACACAAACATAAGTGAATATAATCAGTCACAGAGGCTTTGGCATAACCTTATTGTGAAGATTCTATAAATGGGTCATAATTATTAGCAACAAATTAAAATCTTCTCACAATGTAAAATGTTAGCTATGACATAGTAATCTTCAATTAACCAATCTTCTCATATTTCATTTTACAATATAGGACTACATGAATCCAGTTAATTTTTCTCAAAGGCAGACTTTGGTTATCCAAAGCTACTTTAAATTCATTGATTAAACGTCACTCATTTAAACCAGTGGTGTCAAAAAAAGAAAAGAAGCAAACCTTTTCCTTATTGTAATCAAGTCAAAACCCTTTACATGATAATAATATAACAAAATAACCAATTATCAAACATGAAACAAACATCATATTTTGCCATCAAGAATAATCATCAGACAAAATACATATAATATATTAATGAAAGTTATAGTTGTTTTTGCTTAATCAAAGGCTAATCTAAACAAGTGGGGTTTTAGCCTTGAGTTAAAAGAACTCAGTGTGGATACGTACAGATGGCAAACTTTTTGTCACACAAGCCTGGCAGTTAAACAAAAGGTTGACCAGACTAAGGGGTATAAATTAGGCCTTTCTATCCTGCTAACTTTACCATGTAACAATGTATCATCAAGCATTCCAGGTGTTTCATTCATTGATCTGATAATAGATATGGGCTAATTAAGGCCTGTGCTTGATTTCTTCTGACCAGTTCCTGACTCGTGAAGATCAATACACATCTGAGCTACTTGAATAGTATTTTACCTTGTCTTCTATATTTCTAACAATTTAGAGAAATGTGTCTAACTTGTCTAAGTGTGTCATATTTATAAAATTTAATAGAAACTGATAGGAATGCAACAAAATGTAAAGACGATGAATAATAAAGGTTGGATTTTCTACTTGACAACATTATGACAACATTTTATAACAATAAATCATTAATTTGTCTTAAGGGTTTGTAAACATATTTACCAGTTTTTCTAATTACCGTGGATAGCTGCTGTGACCGGCAAGAGCCAGGTTGATCTGTATTACTTTCACTCACAAACCTACATTTGGCAAAAATGACAAATCAGAAAGCATGTGTAATAACTGTGATGTATAATAAATGCTTTGGAGGCTCTAATAGACTGTAAGCCAATTATTTTTGCCTCAAGTTGTGTTTATAATTTTACAAGCCCTAACAATAATCTAATTAATGATTGAAGAAACTAAATTCACTTTCTGACAAGTGTGTTTGGGAATGTTCATTGCTGTTTACACCTGTATTACATATTCTTGAAAGGTTAAAACTTCAATAATATATGGATATTGTTTGTTCTGTTTCTTTTTCATGTTATCTGATGTCATAAATCTGTATTGTTTTGTATGTGCCACCATCACAGAACACATTATAGTTAAAAATCAACAGTTTAATGTTCATTATGGGGAAATGAGCTGGCCTTCACAAAGAATGCGAGTCAATGTACTAAAATGTATTTCCAGAGCATTCAGAGAAAATCAGAAAACCAACTTCTTCTGTAGTTTGGAAGCTTTTGACATCAGTATGGAGGAGTCAGGAAAATGACAACTTGCACACACCAAAAAAAAAAAAACTCTTGTGTGACAAAGCACAACATTGGATATGAGTTAGAATCAATGCCCTGATAGAACACAGGCAGAAGACATAACATATCCCCAAAAATGTCAACAAACCACATGACATGCCTTCTCATACTCTCTCCCTATAAAAGATATGAATTCAAAAGAGAATAAAAGTATGAAAAATAGTCAAAGTGGAAAGCAGAAGGAGATGGACATCGATAAACTGTATTAAGGAGACACTTCTCTGCATGTTCAATGCCCAGTGGAGCTTTCCTTGTTAATAGCAGTAGATGAAGACCCACCCACGGCCTCCAAGACCACCATGATGAACAAAGTTGGATCAATGCAACTCTGGAAAATTTCCTTCAAGAGTGAAAGCAGTTTGAATACTACTTCTGACCAAAATGCTGTTTTCCCAGAAACCATGCCATACCGCTTCCACTGCAGCTACTGTACTTCATCAACATACTATATTTATTAGAATTTTTCCTATACATATTGTTGTTTAAAGGAACCTACAGCTGATAAGGGGTTTTGCCTCATTTTGTGGCAACAACTGCCTTTAAGCATTTGCATAGCTGGTAATAAGTTTTTTACATGGCTTAACAGGAATCTTACATCTTTCTTTGCAGAATTGTTTTATATCACCCTTATTTCAGTCTCAAAAATAGAACAGCCTTATATCACAGTATTTCAATCAAACATAAGTCTATATGTTGACCATGCCACACCGACATTCTGATGATTTGTCTTGGCCCTGCCGCAGTATCCAATTTCACTTGAGTTTAAGGCTCAAGGCTACAAACTGATTTCCAGACAGCCTCAGGACTTTCTGTAAGCATGAATTCATCAGTTACTACGGCATTGAGGTTTTAAAGCAGCAAAGTAGCCACAGACCATCCATCCATTCTCTGAAAACAAAGCTGCAAGGGGGTCTGGTGACTATCTTCAGTGGTCATTGGGCGAGAAGTGAGGTATACCCTGGACAGGTCCCTAGTCTTTCATAGACAGACAGGACAAACAACTATGCATGCACACACTCACACCTAACAACAATTTAGAGAAACCAATTAACCTGACAGTCATGTTTATGGACTGTGGGAAGAAGCCGGAGTACCCAGAGATAATCATGCATACACATGGAGAACATGCAAATTAGGTGCAGAAAGTCCCTTGGCTGTAAGGCAACAGTGCTACCAACTGTCCCATTGTGCAGCAATCACGCTGCGACCACTAATGGTTGGCTGAGTTTTACACATAACTGAGCAAACACTTGCCATTTTTCTTTCAAAAGAGTGTGTTCCCAACAGTTTTAGGGATTATTGGGGTGTTTGTCAGCAACTATGAGAGAGGCCCTTCTGTTCTTTTTTGTCAGAAGTGCTTTCTTATTGTTGAATCATAAACCCTGGGCTTAACTGAAGCCATAGAGGTTTGCAGTGCTTTAGATGTTGTTCTGGGATAAAGTAGTTTTAAGACGCCCCAGATGAGTTCTTGATCCTCTCAAAGTAATTTTGGCTGGCCAGCCATTCCTGGTAAGGTTTGCCAAGGTTCTATGTTGTCTGTGTCAGTGGCTTTCTAACACTTCCTAGACTGTCACCTATTGTTAAATTTATTTTTTTAAAAACTAAAAAGAGGAAGAAAAAGTTTACTTTGGATCATATGATGTGTTGTATTTGAGATATTTTAG
Organism: Xiphophorus couchianus; assembly: GCF_001444195.1. Lineage (NCBI taxonomy): Eukaryota > Metazoa > Chordata > Actinopteri > Cyprinodontiformes > Poeciliidae > Xiphophorus > Xiphophorus couchianus. The sequence continues at coordinate 11,871,017 of NC_040243.1, read as the reverse complement.
CCTACTTCATGTTGTTGGTCAGGTTCACCTCAACCCTCTTGTGATCTTAAGAGACAGGACCATTTAGACCCATATTTCATATTTTTATATGAAATTTTTTTTTTAGCTAAATATTTGTTTGCAAATTTAAGCAAACATTTCACTCTATCATCACATTTTCTTAGAGATATGAAAGGGCCTTACACAGTATTTTGACATATTTATTTGTTTATGTTTCCATAACACTTGCAAAAATCTTTTCTAGGTTCTCTTCTTTCATCTTAAACAATCAAGATCTACTTTTAAAGGCTGCAGTCTATTTCTGACTGCACTGATCTGGCAATCAGAAACCACTGGTGTATAAGGTGTGTGAATAAATAGAGCCATTAGTAAAATTAAATTAGGTGTTTGACATCTCATGGAAAGTCTCAGTGGTAAATTCAAGTGATTACTGACAAACATGAAGTGGTTGGACGCATGGACTAAATGCAATTAGCTTCACAGAGCTCACAAAGGGAATTACAAAATCAAATCTGATTCTAACCAGACCAAACTCAGCGCAATGTAACTTTGGAACCTTCCAGGAATAGTTTATAAATAAAAAAACAAGTAGAAATCAAACGAACTGGTACCCATGAGGACAAGGAAAACGGAGAAGAATTTTTGGTTTCCACATCTGATGTTGATTTAAAATGTTTTTTTTTTTCTGTTTGGCAGTCTCATTGAGTGACATGCTGGTGCTGATGAACTGCAGGCAATTATATTATTTGTTTGCAGTTGTTTAGACAGCACAACTCTATCTTCAGCGGCTACTCGCTTCCAGTGCTGTGTATAATACGACTAATAGTTCCATCCTGTAACAATCAAACAAAGTGGGGATGTGTTTGCATCTCTCAGCTGAAGTGTGAAACCATTTGTAGTGAGAAAACATGTATGCGTGTATGTGTGTTTAATTGTGTGCAGAAACCGAGGTGTGTCTGTGGAGCAGATTTTCACACACTGTGTGGTCTTGCCTCAAGAGGTGAGGAGAAGAACCTCACCCTTTGTAAACAGAAACGGAGAAAGGACTGGAAACTGTGGAAGTACAACTTTTTCCAGGGGAATGACTCAATGTAAAGTAGAAAAGAGCAAGATATCACAGAATCTTTCTCAGTTTTAAGAAACCTGTGGGAGCCAATGACAGGACAGAGACTCCCAAAGAAGGTGGGCTTATGGGGCTAGATGAGTCAGCAAACATGAGCAAGCTGGAAACTCCTTCGCTTACAGTCAGATGATTTCAAAAGAAAAACAAGGAAACAATGTGAGATGTGAAGGTAGGAGTGTCACAGAAAGGGAAAGACCCAAAGACCCCCGAGAGCATGTGGGAATGGATGTACATGAATGTGGGGAAAGTATATAGGGAATTCATCTACATCTTTGTATTTTTTTTAATGAGCAGATTAGATCAGATCCACCACACCAATCATTTCCCCAAACCCATATATGTACATACTTTAATTTTTTTTCAAGCAAACAGCTATTACTCAAATCAATGTTTTTAATTTGTAGTAGCATGATCCAACCCCAAAATATCTTTAATGTGTCATGGTTAATGTATGCTCATATTAAAGCATATTTATTACACATACTTATTTATTTCACCTCCCAAGAAAGCTCTATGTAAGAAAACAATATTATCTCTTTAGATAATATTGCTGCACAGAACAGGAGAGCATTGAAACTCATGCATCTTAGCTAAGCTGCCTGTTTGAAACACTTAACTCACTTTAGTTGGTAAAGGAGTCTGCCAGAGAAAAATTACCTGATTATGTCGTAGAACAGCTGATCTTCATTCTGTACATTGTGGTTCTGCATGAGACACCGATGAAAGTCTATTTACAGAGTTAAAATTCTTGTTTTGGGGTAAAACAGGTACCTTTTAGGTTTACATATTACAACTAGATTATTGATTCACAAAAATAAAACAAAGAACATCCAATTCGCATAATACGTTTAGATTTATATTTTGTAAATCTAAATTGATTTCTGCTTTTACCTTTTTATATATCGTTAGTTGAGTCCTTATAATTAGCTTCAGCCCCTATAAATCTGCTCTACCTTTTTTTCTTTTTTTTTTTTACAGTTGTTAAAACTAAAGAAAAATTATATTCTTGGCAGCGGCTGCACATGCTCTGGTCCATGCACGTCTGATTGAAAAAACACCTCCAACAGCAGGAGTCAAATTGTTTGGCAGGCAGACGGGCAGCCGGTGCAGAGAAACTGTAATATTCATTAAACACAAGAAAAGGCATAAAAAGCAGACAGGCAAAATGTCTGCTTTGGTGTTTACCATTTGAGAAGCATTGTTAGGGGTTATATAATACATAGTTACTTGCTAAAGAGGGTTAGAGTGTAAAACATATTAAAGCTGAAGAGAAAAAAAGTTAGATTGCTTTTGCAAGAAATGATGCATACAACAAGTCAGTTTGCCAAATTTTAAGTGATATCCTTGGTGAGCCTCAGCGTTTCAGAGCTGAAGCTGTACTGTAATGCAAATGTGGAGCTTTGCATCCTATTTTGCATTCAAAACTTTCCAGTTTGCTGTGACAGCTGGACGACATATGTATGGTACGGGCAAGAAAAAGAGTGATGGCTTTGAATAAGCAAATAAGTTCAGTTTACCTCTTTACATTTTCCATATTACCTGGGCCTTTTTTTCAATGCAAAGTGGCCCAATTGGAGTGATGCTTATCACTTTACTGTAGCCGCTGTAAAAATAGGGAAATGAACGGTATGAACGTGACAGTTAACTGGCACCAGTGAGGATGGTTTACTTCCTCATTCTCCTGGAGTTCAGTTTAGTTGTTTGCATGCTTTCCTTTCTCACACGAAACTTCAAAGTGAAAGGTGTTAAAAAGAATTTGGGAAACCTTCACAGCAATTATACAGTTTTGTACTACATTAAAACAATCACTTTATTCTACCACCCTCAAAAACAAACTAAATATTATTTGTGCTGTTTTTTAAACAAAATCTTTACAGAGCCCATCCATCCGTTCCTAAACTAACCTCCCCTCGCCTTAGCTGTATCCCAGGGAGGTGAAATCCAAACCGGAGTGCAGAGAGCCCTCTCAACTCCTCAACCTCTCAACACATCCTCAGCACTACCCTTTGAAAATAAACCACACCGGCAAGCCCCCCTTCCCCACCTCGTTTCATGCTCTCGCCTCATATGTGAGCACACATGCCGCACACTCCACTGGGAGCTCTTTGGAGACTTCCCCGCTGCAGTTCCAGGAAGCAGATGTGAGAATGGCGGCAATCAGGCGTGATGCTTCTCAAGGCAATATGCAGACCATAACTCTCACTGCGTAGACATGGAAGTGAGATGAGAAATGTTGCATCTTGAGGCCGTTGCCCAGAATCGGTTAACATGATACAGCTCCGAGCAAAGGGCAGCAGCATCTGGTTTCATTTTGTCAGACTTCAGAAATATGGGCTGGACATATTTACAGGGCTTCAACAAATTCCTATTGACAAATGAATTAATGTAGATGATGGTAAATGACAATGATGGGCTGGTAATTGGTCACAAGAAAAAAAAAGAGCCTTAAACAATAACTTCCACACACCCACGAGTAAGCAGAGGGTTGATGAAACATTTAGGGATTTGATATAAACCAGTGACAAGCTTTTGCAGCTTCCCACACTCTAAAACACAAGGAGACATAGCTCCAGATGGCCGAAAGTCTGCGTTTTTTTTAAACATCCACCTTCTAATGATGATTGCTCTCCCACAGAAACTATTATCCGAGCAGCTAAGACACCCAGAATGATCCAGAATGTGTTGTTTATTCAATATCACATGAACCAGAGTGACAGAAAAGACAGTGAATAATAACCAGGAGCACTGCATGAAGAAATGGAGCATTACTTTTCCCTTGTGGTGTGGGAGGGAGCATTACGCCTGCAGGGTGTGTGAGATGGCGCCATGATGGATCTGATATCATGTCACTAAACTCAAAACTATACATCTATGCAGTGACTGTTTTTGATTTTGGTCATATGAACAGATGCCGAAGGCAGCGTTAGAAAGGCGTCCATAGATAAAACTTGTTTGTTTCACCCTGAACAACTTTGTATTGCTTTTATATATGTGCAGAACAAAAAGAGAAGGGAACTCCTGTATGTTGAGCTCATCAAGTTGTTTGCTGGTAATATTTTGTTAAATATTTATATTAAATATACAATGTTCTGATTTATATTTCATTCAAAAAATAATTTTCTTGTAAATATAATGAATAGGATATGTTTTTCAGGGTCTCAAGGCAGGTTTTCCAAAGAACAACACAAGGCTTCACACTAGAGCAGCACATGATCCTCAAGCGAAAAACAAAGCAGACTAAAGAAAAACTACACATTTAATTTAAATGTGAAGAAAAACAAACATAAATGCTCTCAAATGATATTTATCACATTGCTGTAAGCATTCTCTCTCTCTCTCTCTCTCTCTTTTTCTCTCTCTCTGGCAAAGCAAATTTATTTGCTCTGAAAGAGATGTGTGTATTTGCATGTTTCCCTGACAACAAGAACATGTTTGCAGGAAATTGGAGCAAATTGAAACTACATTATTGATTCTATATGGATGTAGAGCAGGTAGCATTTGCATTTTGTATTTGATACCATTAAAGCTTAAAATAAAATACATGGGCAATAATTAATAGGTAAAAGTTGTGTGATGCTAAAAAAATAGAGTTTCAACTAGGCCATTGGAACAGCTAATTACAGCTAATTGGTTTAACTCCTAAAAATTATGACACATTAAAACATATCCCAAAGAATCTTTAAAAATAGAAAAGGGAAGGGTCTTGCATCCATCATAAATTTTAGAGCTTGTTGTCTTTTGTTCCTAGAAAGGGTGATGTGTTAAGTTTTGTAGCTCAAAAGGTAAAGACAAAAAGATGGCAATTTGTCCAGAGAGAAACAAATTTTTTTAATAGGAGTAAGCATTGGCTTTTTCACAAGATCAAATGTTAACCACCAGCGTTTTTATAAAACACAAGAACAATGAATGTAGAGGGAAGTCTCACTTTTCCACATGCAGTCAGTTCACTCACGAGGGGACTGCAGTAATGTAGCCGTATAAATAGATAACTTGTTGCACAATTTAAGCTTTATAATGCAGTCAACAGTTAGTTTTCGCAAAATGTCATTTGGGCCCAAATATTTACTTCAATATGCTAGATCAGTAGCTGAAGGAAAGTGACAAAACTGATAAACTGTATAATCTATCATTCATTTGGCTTCAAGCACTTCTTCCGCTGCCATTACTGAAAATACAGGCCGACTTCGATTCTAAAACAGCGCAGAAAATGAGCGTTATCGTTCAAATCTCCTTCTGTTTGCTGATTTGCCGGGTAGAAAATCTACTGGACGAATTGAAGTAAATCAATTAATCAATCAATGAAGTTTATTTGTTTAGCACATTTCAGCAAGGCAGTTCAAAGTTTGTTTGTCATAAAAACATAAAAATACAAAGTGAAAAAAGAATTGACACCACACAGTAAACCAGTGAACATTGCATTTTGTCAAATGGTATCCTGCTGCAATTGGTTATATCCTTATTTCATCCAAAAACAGTATGATATTTAGAGACAATTTTAGAGTGGTCCCATCCAGCAAGACTCATATTTTGTGTTACATAAAACATGCTTTAACATTACTTGTGTTTTATTAAAAATAGAATGCAGATGACGATTTAATGATTTTTCATACTTTGAATATATATATACGGTATATATATATATATATATATATATATATATATATATTATTTTCTGGTTTTAAAACAGATTATTTCTCTTTATAAATAACAGTTTTAACAAATGAAAATTGCAGTTTTGCACCATCTCTACCTAACATTGTAATTTCGGTATGTGACAGCATGGTAAAAAGATGTTGATCTAATTTTGCTTCTTCTCATGATTTCCTCAGTATATTTAGAATTACTCATTACAAGATGAAGATTTAGTTGGACAAATCTACTGTGTCTACTGATTTGCAGAAAGGATAGCTAAACAAATAAATACGTTCATGTGGATGTTATAAAACTTTGGTCCAAACATAGTAGATTCCCTGCAAGGATGATGGTTAGACATGAAATCCAATTCAGCAAACAGAAACACTGGCCAGAACAACTTCCTCTCCTTTCTTTCATTCCTTTCTCGATTCCCAACCACCTCACACTACAAAGCCGGATGAAGGTCATCTTACAAATGTCCCCCATTGTGATGCAGAAATCCAGCATTTTGGCAGCATCCTGATCTGTTAAGGTCTTCATTTCACAAAGCTGACAGGACCTTCCTCTGCTTTCTGCAGTCGTTCCTCATCCTTACTGCTTCTAATGAATTTAGAGAATAAAGCAAAAAAGGCGTGCCTTAGAAATATAGGTAGAACCAATTTTAGTGTTGGAAGGGTTTATTTTTGTGTTGCTAATTATCTGCCAACATTCTCCCACTGTTTGAATGATTCTTGTTAAACACGCTTGTATGAGTGGGCAGTATTTCCACTGAGGCAGCCCTTTTGACACGTGCATATTGCTGTATTCCCGCGATGTGGGTGTAAACAGTATTTGTGTTTCGACACGGCGCAGAGTTTGTGTGCATATGCTGGTCGAGGAACGGGATCGCTGAGGATGTGTGTGCATGTGTCAGAGCGTATCTGTGCTGGGGGATAAAAAAGGGAGGCACAGCTCTGCAGCCTGATATTCTGGGAACAGCAGGGTGGCGTTGTTGACCCACCTGCTCCCTTCTCTCTTCAGCTGGATCTAGTTGAATTTCAGCAGCTGCATCCCCTCACAAAGCACCTCTTTGTAATCTTCCCAAGGCGTACAAATACAACTGCAACCAGGAGAGAAGCGGGGAAGGAGGAGGGAAAATGGGCCGTTGAGACAGAGAGGAAAAAAGGGCGGTAACTGTTATGCATGGTGTGTACCAGTGTCATCATAAATAAAGTGCTAATTAATGTACAGTAGCAGGTATTGGTATAAAGGAAGCAAAACTTTGATGCAGAATGACTAAGTATCTAATAAACTGAGCTGCAGAGATATTTTAACTCTCACACTATGTGTTGCTAAGTCTGAACATGCAGATGAATTCAAAAACTAGTAAAAGAGGAACAGGAGAGAACCTGCTCTACAAAAAATGAGTTGCAGAGCAGAGAAAGTAGTCTAGTTGTTTCCCATTAACAACATTTTCCTCTGGCACGCTCATAATGGACCTCACGCCTCTGGAATATGCAGTGTCACATGAATGCCATTTTGCACTTTAGGCAACACACAAGCTGGAGTCTCCAGGGTTATTCTGCTCTCCTTACCCCAAACGCACCTCAGGCAACTCTTACTCAGAATTTGCATCGACAAACAATATAATGTTTCCTTTCCTTTTGACAATAACTGCAGGAGTCGTGACTGGGATGCCAGTTTTAAAGGACTCGTTTTGTATTTATAGATGTGTGATAAATGATTTGCACCCTCAAAGATTTCTTCTGTTGTTGTTTTGGTTAGGGACACTAAAAAGATTTAGACCATTAAATTAGATGATCTTATATAAAGCTTTTCTGATCATTTTGACCACTCAAAGCACATTCACACACACATTTATATACTGACATGCAGACTGGTAGGCAACTTGGGGTTAAGTGTATTGCCCAGGGGCACATCGACATGTGAGAGGAAGAAGCTGAAATCGAACTGACAACCTCCTGATTACAAGACGACTATGCAATCCACAGAGCCACAGTAGCCCCCTTAATTGTAAAATCTGACAAACTTAACCAGAAAAACTACAAAAGGCAGATGTCTAAGACAATGATTTCAAAAGGCAACATATTATGTGGCAATTAAAAAGAATTGTAGGAATAGATGAAAAACACTCTCTGCTATCTATCACCTGGGAAAGGGGCACAAAACCATTTCTGAGGTGTTGGGACTCCAGTGAACCCCACTGAATGCCTTTATTCATCCAGTGAATAAAGGGACTTTCCATTGCTTGGAATGTTGGTGATCCAGGAATGGTGACTCCTGACCAAAAGTAACACAAAGACCCATATGAGATTTGACAAAAGAACATCTTGGTTATATTCAAAATTCTTGGGAAATATTCTGGAGACTGATGGGGCAGAAGTGGGACTTTTTGGAAGGCTTGAATCCCATTACATTTGAAATAAAACTACCAATGTTTAAGAAAAACAACATCCTAACAACAGTCAAACATGATGATGGTAGAGTGGTAGTCTGGGGTTTCTATGCTGCTTTAGACTTGTGGTAATTGACGGAACCATAAATTATGCTCTTGCATAAAATTCTCAAATATCCAGACATCAGTTTATGACCTGAAGATTACTTGGTTCATGCAGCCATAAAATTATCCAAAGCACACCACCAATTCTCCCTTTAAAATACTTAAAAATCTAAGTGAAGGTGTTGGAGTGGCCTAGTCAAAGTCCATATTAAAATCTGGCTGTTTTAAGAGATTTCAGTATCATACAGCAGAGGTGTCTGGTCCTCAGTTCCTGTTGCCCTCCATGTTTTAGGTGTTACCCTGCAGCTGCATACCTGGCTAAAATGAATGAGGAATTAACTGACATCTGCAGCAATTGGAGGCATTTTAAGGAGGTAATCTAATCAATTGAATCAGTTGTGCTGGAAAGGGGAAACATCAAAAACCTTGAGGACAGTGGACCAGGGTTCTGAACCACTGCTTTAGCCAGCTATAGTCCATCTGAAATGTCGCCAAAAGCTGACTCTGAATCAGCTCTGAGGCATAAGAGGCAATTAAAAGGAAGTGGAAAGTCTGCCATTCCTTTATTTTTGAGTGAATAAGGAAAACAGTTTGTCACATAACTGAAAATGTTAAGTAAGGTTTTCCTCTGAAGTTGTATGGATAAAGAAAACTGCACAGAAGGAGCTATACAGAAAACTAAAGGAAGGTAATTCAAGGTGAATGTGGTGAGTGGACTCAAATGCTGGTGATTTCCAGCTGCTATGTAATTTTATCAGCACACTGACAGTCATCGCAGATGACAAAAGGCTCTCATTAGTTCTCCAAAGGTGACAAATAACCCACAGTAACTCAACCCGGGGCAACTGTAGTGTTAATTATTTGGCAAGCATTTGTATTCTGTTTTTTTTAACTCTTATAAAACTAAATATAATCCAGAAGAACTGATTTCTTTTGGAAATGATCTTATTCCCTAAAGCGAAAGGGCTGAGATGGAAAGCATTAATAAGAACTGCAGCCTAGAAACCCATGGTAACTCTGGAGGAGTTGCAGAGATCCACATTTTAGAATAGAGAATCTGTCGACACAATAACTATTAATTGGGCCTCTGTAGAATTGTGGCAAATAAAAAGCCTTTGTAGATCAAAAGACATAAGAAGTCTGACTTTCAGCTTACTACAAGTCATGTAGAGGTCACAAAAAACACATGGAAGAAAGTACTTTGCTGAGATGAAGCCAAATTAAACATTTCCATCTTCATGCAATCCTTATGTATGACTCAAAACTAAGAATGTGGGGAAGCTGGTTAGCGTTAGTCAGAACATGGATGGAGCTAACTGCAGAATAAAAACAGTTGAGGTGGTGACTTGAGACTGGGACAGAGTCACCTTTAAGCAGGACAACATTCCTAAACCTGCAACGAGAGCCACAATGGAAATGATCAGGTCAAAACATATATGAATATGTATTAGATTATGGTCCTACGTACTCATTAAGTGGAACTTGATTGTAGTTTGTGCAAACTTTGGAAGGCATGTACAATTTTTTCCCACTTTATAATTACGTACACATTGGTTTATCACATAACCATCCAGTAAAATACTCTTAAAGTACAATTTTTACAGGGAATTGTACTAAACAATCATTATAACAAACAAAACAAGCTTCAGGAAATTCAGTCTGTAGGCTAGTAAAAAGGTTAGATGAACCAGAATGAAGCAGACGTGGTGTTAAAGAGATGGGACATGTGATTTGGGAAATACAGCAACACATTAGTCATGAACGAAAGTCCTGCTCCATCCAAATACAGATATTACTACCTTAAACATTAACTCCATCTGTAGCATGGCTAAACCAAGATTCACTACAGAATATCACAGTAAATGTTGCTCTCCACTCTTTTCTAGTCTTAAAATCAGCCTAACAGTTAGAAATAGTGAAGTGAGTGCAAACACAGTACCCTGCACCTTTAACCAGTGTAAACGGTTTGCAGTTGCTTCCTTTTTTCCCTGCCTAAGGCAAAATATGTCAGTGTGACAGTTGGTAGGGAAGCTATATAGAATGCCACATGAATGGCATCCCTCACCAGAATGTGGTGAATATGACTGTGAGTAAAAACAAGTAGACATAAAAGCAGCCTTCACAATAAACAAAGGTCAGGGAAAGGAAAAATGAAAAATTTTCTGCATTCATGATTTAAATATTAAGAAGCTATGTAACTAAGTAACTACTTTTGACCAATCTTAGAGGCAACCATAGAATCTGTTTTCACTTCGGTGACATCACCAAGTCTTTTGGGGTATGTCTCATTTACACATACAGAGACCAAATGTTTGCCTGTTCTCTTTGGCATGCTCAGTAAAGTTTTGTTGTTGTTGTGTCTTTTATTGCAAATAAATTTCTAAATCTTACCATAAATTCTCAAATGGATTTAGGTTTCATCTTTGATTGGGACAATTCAACACATCGATTATTTGAAACCTTCCCAGCAGCTCTCATGTATGTCTGAGGTGGTTGTCTTGTTGGGAGGTGAAGCTTCACCCAAATCTCCTGTCTTTTGTAGTTTCCAATGGTTTCTTTCCCTCCAGAATTTTTCTATACTTCTAACTCTCATTCTCCGTACTGTAATAATTTGTAAGCGTAAGGCTTTTCTGTGGATATCATTACAACGCCTTTTACAGTTTGCAGTGCAGATCCTGGTGGGTGTTTAAAGGAGTAAGTTCAGGAGTTGAAAGAATGTGCGCAAAATTGTGTCTAATATGAGGATTTAAGAGCTTCTCATTGAATAACAACTATTCATTCCATCATATACAAAATACGCATTCCATGGGAAGAACTGTGTTGCTGAAGTGTTTCATAATTAAAGACAAAGCTAATAAAACTGACGATCACAGACTGATTGTTCAACCAGTTAGCAGCAGGTGTGGTAATGTGTTTGACTGCAGTCATTCCTTCAAAGGTTGCAGACTGGCTGGAGACAGACAGACTAAGTGGTGCTTATAAATATTGGCCCGGTACACTGGAAGCCTAATTGGAGAATTTGATCCACCAAACCAAAAATCACTTTAATAGCATATAAATTATCCTGTAATATGTGAATAGCACCCAGGAGATTTGGGGTTTCATATTGCACTGTTCTGCCTGCGTTACGTCTCCTTCTGCATACAGTCCTGTTTGTGCAAACTTCTACATGTACATTTTTTGTTTTGCTTTCACAAAGCAAAAGATTTTTGTTTTATGAAACAAAAAGAATCACAAGTGTTTTTTGATTCTTTTTTTTGTTTTGTTTTCTGGAAGCAATAAGGTAGACAAAATCTCTACTTTACGAGGTAAAGTTTCTAAAGCCAGATGAAGCCAATAGTCTTGGTATTGTAGCGCGGCCTCCCATTTCCCGTAAAGTCAAAGGGTGGGCTCACTGTTTTTCTGCCTCTCCTCAGCCTTGTTCTAACTATTTGCATGGTTCAAGCCATGTAGTTCATGGGAAAATTAAGGAGATGATTTAAGAAAATCAAAGATCAAAAAAGTAGACAATGTGGGAAACTCCATAGACCACAAATTCTTTTCAAAACATGATGACAAGAGAAAAAAGGGCACAGTAAATCATATTTATATCATGTCGGGGGAAGAAAGAACCAGGCATTTCCACTCTTTGTAAATGATTAAAGACAAATATGTTTTATGATAATTGTCCGAAACTGTTCTGTTTACAACAATTATGAAACACACAAATCAATTTGTAATACAAATTCATGCCCATTCTTAACACACAAAAGTTTTTACACCTAGTGAATTAATATCAGTAAAAACAGTATTATTATACAACTGTCACTAAGTAAAACTTGCAATCAGCTTTTACATTCTCCCTCCCATTAATTCTAACTTTATCTGCACAGTAAACTATAATTGCATCATAAAGTTGCTTGTACTGTCGCAAGAAAGCAGAAAAACAAACTTTCAAAAAAAAAAAACCTCTTAAGCTAAATTCAAATAGACAAAGTCGACTCAGACTGTTTCAGACCACTCAGCTGGATGTTTATGTTCTTCTTTAATAAAATTGAATGGGAGAGACATCTTTGTGAAGAGCGGATTCTCTGCTTTGAAACTATAAAGGACTTGGGGTGAGGAAGTTGTGTGCATGCACGGGCGTGTGCGTGTGTGTGTGGGTTGATCCAAGTGGTGCAATCAGAAGCAGAAAAATTGACTGTTTCATGTTTTGGTCACATGCTCAATAAAAATGATTGAATTGGGTATAGCTTGGGTGGAACTGTTTGTTTAAAGCCTTTAGCTGAGTTTCTCTCCATCATTTTGATTTTAATAAGATGCACTGGTTGGCAAGTTTCATTTGGATTTCAGGCAGAACAGGTAGAGCAGAGGAGAAGAAGAGTTTGATTGCTGTAATGCCAATATAGATTGTTCCACTGAGTAGCGATGAGGTAATCATATCCAACTTACAATTTTTGTCTATAAATATAACTAAAAACAGTTTAAAAAAATGTTAGTCATTTTAATTTTCTTTTAAATGTAGATGCCTTTCTCATTTCCTGAAACAAAACAATCTAAAATAAATATAACTTAATCTGTGAAGGCTATGAAGAATTATGGGCCTAACTGTACAAAGAGTACACAGATGTGCAACCACAGTGCAGCAGATGTTTTTTTGTTTTTTTTTGTTATAACATGATACATGTGAATATAATAGTAATATTATATCTTGTTCACATATGAAGAGTACAATGCAGCAGCATGATATTATATTGATCAAACATAAGTTCTCAGGACAATAACTTTTTAACGTTATAACAGCTTTATTAAGTTCTGTGCATAAAGGAAATATTAACATTATCTGTAAATGTGCTTATTTGAACACATTCCAACAAGAAGCAGTCTATATTGACTATTTCAACGACAAATGTTTTTTTTTTTTTAAAAAAAACACTTGATTTATCCTGTCATTGTAATAAAAACATCCTTATATATCTTTGCTAATTCAACTGAACACAACATGCAATCATCTGCAAAACCGCTGCCTCACAAAACCGTCATGTCGAAAAGAAAATGCACCAAATAATCTGGAAACACTTTGGCTCTTTTCATGCTCCTGACATTAAAATGGAAGAGTGACTGAGAGCCAAACACACCCAGAGATATTTTGAATAACAGTTACCATAAGGTTTTAAACACTCACCCATCCCTGCACCTTTCTTTCTTTACTAATAAGTTTGAATAAAACCTGTTGTTGATTCGCCGAAACCGTCATTATGGCATTTTAATGAATTTAGGATATTGTGAGGTCAAATGTCGGCAGGAGGTACTAACACAGAGCAGCTGTCATGTGGGTCCGACTGTGATTAGAAGCAGTGCAGTCAAACATATCCAGATCTTTGGCCTCAGCAGTCAGATAACCTGGTAAATGTATCTGTCTGTAAACCAAAACAGAAAAAATCTGCTGTCTGGAGTTTAGAGGAGGAGAAGCTGAGAGGAAAATCATGTGGACCAGTCACCGATACCATATGTGCAAACAGTCCTCTAAATATCTTCATCTAAAAGTGTAACCTGACCCTATCCTATATCTTGTCCTCTTCTAGGTAGCAAGATATGACCGAAAAGTTCATTCTTCTCCTGTCTGGTACCCCAGCCTCCCACTTATATTTACTGTAACTGTAAATTCTGCACTAATTACATTCTTCCTTAGTGTGTGAAACCAAAGATAGAAGTGGTCTGGTTGATGTGGCGTTGGGGGTGAAGCATGGTTTGTCAGCAACCCAGGAGTTCTGTCCACATGTGGTTGTGCAGTGGTTGGGATCGTCTGGGTGAGAAGGAGGGCATGCCACTCTCCACAGTTCGCCCAGTTTATGTCGACTCATCCGGGGAGATTATTTAAGCAAATGAAGGCCTGCTGTTTGGGTTAAAGTTTAGCTAGGGAGACTCTGTGGCTGTGCAGACAGCTGTTCTCCATGTGGGAAATTGTATAGAATTTGTGACAGAAATTTTGTGGCGCAGATTCCACAAACTGCACAGGAAAATGTGAATTTCTATAACACGTTTAGTCAACACGTGACCAGATTTAATTTTTTTCTTCTTGCAAAACAATTCTGCTCTTTACATTCATACTCTTGCCAAAGTAAGGTAAGGTCATTTTTTTTTACATAGCACATTTTCAGCAACAAGGCCTTTCAAAGTGCTTCAAAGTATTCATATATGGTTATAATTTGTGACATTATAACCATAAATCTAATTGTATATTATTAGGATTTGATGTGATACACTAAGTTGAGCTTGAGTTGAAGAAAAGAATGACACAATTTTGTTTTAACAAAAACAAAAATAGCATCTGAAAAGTGTGAAATGTGTCTGTGTTTAGCCCCCTTCTATTTAGATACCCTTTAATAAAATCGAATGCAACACATTTCCTTTAGAATTCACTTTTAAATGTCTCAAAGGCTGGTTGGAGAACATTAGAGAACACACAACATTAATCAGAGCAGAAGTCAAGAAGTCCATGGTAAGTTTAGAGGAGCTGCAGAGACCACCTGCCCAGAAAAGCCTCTTAACAGGAGCTATGCGCTTCACATATCTGGTATTTACAGAAGAGTAGCGAGAAGAAAGCATTGTGTTGCTGAAATGCATCAAATGTTATTTTGCATTTGCCAACTCAAGCCAGGTTTGGGAACATGGAAAACAAGTGGAAGATGGTTCTCTGAAAGGTTTGGTAAACTGTATGTAGAATTTGTTTTTCTTTCACTTCACAATTTCACACTATTTGGTAATAATCTATCTCAAATGCTTTTAAAATACACTGAGGTTTGTGCACGACAAATTGACTAATTAAAAATATTCAACTACTATGAACACATAGCGAGCTGCTGTTCAAATTTGAATCTAAACAGTGTAATATCAAGGCAGTGCAGCTGCTCCACATACTCAGTTTAATAACTTGCCAAGAGTTAAGAAATGTGCCTAACTGTATTAAAACACAGCAGCAGAGACCAAAGGGAGAAGGATTCCTGTGGGTGACTGCGTAATTTAATTTAGTATGCACATTAGAAGCCAGGGAGTATAATTTACATGTGGGATAGAGGCGACTTGGGCCCATGGAGCAAAAGCGGGCAAGCTAGTTCTAAAAATCTGAAAATCTTTACCACGATTTTGAGATCCACATCGGAAGAAACAGGAAAATGAGAACCTTCCCTAACTCCGAGGGACACATTAGGTTCATGCTCGGTTACCTCGTCTTCTTTTCCTCCTTCCTGTTCTAATTTGGAGCCCACATATCCTGGTTAGAGTTTCTCCCCACATTATAGGGAAGAAGGCCAGATCTGGTGAAAACTGTCTTCTATCCTCTGTCCCTTCCAGTCAGTTTCCAAAAAAAACTCTGCCCCCCAAAAAGCAAAACAAAAAAGCCCCCCAAGTAACTGATTTAGTTGAGATGCAGTTGATTTTACTGTCCATCACAATGCTTTTTCTTTTGGCAACCCATTTGGCAAGATGAGTGGTAAACTAAAGCAATAAAGCTGCTGAGGATTTTCCTTTCAACTTCATTTAGCTGTACTTTTTATCATAAATTTCTTGTATAACATTACACCCAAAAGCACAGTTTGTATTTTGTTTGTGGAAATGACAAGAATCCAGTGTGATGCTTATTATTCTACATGCTCCTGTCATGTATGTTGATATTTGCATGTTTACACCATGTATGCTCCTCATAGGACACATGCACTATGAGTAAGCACTTTTCCATGGATTAAATTGAAGCCAGACCCAGTTAAGCTGTTAGCTGCTGTCTGGACTTTTTGCGTGCACACCCCCACACACGCCCACCCCCCCGCACACACCCACACACACACACACACGCAGACATGCACCCACATTAAACTTGACCCTAGTGCTATGGAAGCAGCTGCTAAAAAGGAAGCCAGCCTCATTTGACATGCAAGTCATTTACAAGTCTTTGTTATTCATCAGACTTTAAAGCTTTAGGTGCAACACTTTTTCAGCTTATGATCAGTTTTAGTAAAAGTCAATATTGTAATAACTTACCTTGGTGCACGAGCCACCAGAACTCTGCATGCATAAGTGTCAGTTTCTATTATTTCCACATTAGAGATCCTGTTCCCTCAGCCACCTGCAGTGTCCATGGAGCGAGGTAAACTGCCGTCCAGCACACACATACCCTGTCTTTTCACAGGGAGGTCAGTGATAAAAATCATCCCACAATACATGAACAAAGACAGCTGCAACAAAGACAGTGATTCAGTCCTGCTGCTTATCTCCCCTTCTCCCGATAATGTACCTTCAGGGTCATAAAATGGATGTTTCACTGGATGTGAAAGGCTTTATTGTGGAAACATCCTCACTTTGGAAAGGTTGAAACTTTTTGTTAACGTTGTAAAAGGGCTCATAATGGCCCATGATGACTGAACTTTTCAAGATGAAGTTGGTTCTCAAGCAAGGCTCACATTTTACATTTGCTTAAATTTAAATGCGGTTCTTGGCTAATATTGAATTACTAAGGAAATATTAAAATGAAGACATAAATGGAACACTTGACATCACAATCTACAGTAGCTTGTCTGTAACTGTTTAATGAGAAATTTATTCTATCAGGAAAAATAGTGACAAGAGTTGTAAAATAATATCACATAATTGGCAAATCTGCTGAAAAATAGTTAGTTATAAAGTTTCATGTTTTTTTTTTTTTTTACTTATTTTACTTCATGAATACCATTCCATATGCCGGAAAATTTGTCATTATTGTTTTCCTTTTTTTTTTTACCCCTCCAGGGGGTCTTTTGTGGGCTCTAGTGTCCCTTATGTGAAAGTAGGCTGACAGGAAAGGGGGAAGGACAGGGGGGAAGACAGCCAGATCTGGAAATTATCAATTTTAGCACAGTAAATGTATGCATACTTTACTTTGTTAAGTTTGGTACGTTACTTTGTTAAATCAGTAAGATTGTTGCCATACTGGTAAAAGCTTGCTATAAACATTTAAACTTCTTCTAATAAGGTGAAACAAAAACTTTTTCTCTGAAAACCGTAGCTAAATTTTAGCGTTCTGAAGCAACATTTATCTCATAGTTAAAAAACATTGTTTTCCAACTAGTTTGGCTTTAGCAATAGCACCCCTCCTAGACTAACTAGTATTGGGTACAAACATATATTCCCACTCAGACATAAAGATCTTATACACCTTATGGAAATTTTTAACTTTTATTAAGTGAGTAAATTTATTTATAATACAAATGTTTATCAGTCTCTGCAGTACAAGCAAATAGGAACAACTAATTTTGATAAAACTAACATCTTTAGTAAATTTTTTCTCAAAATATTTGGTAGGATTTACTCTCAAAATAAGTTAGCTGTGGCAGAGTTAAAAAATATATCAATATGCTTGGTTTACATACTAATATGCTTAGTTAAGATGCTTAGTATGTTATTTAATTAACTAAAATTTTGCATCCTCCAAAGTAAATTTTTACAGTGTAGAATCCAATATACATGTCCAGAATATATTACAACATTCATAGTTGTTAATTTTGTCATTGATACTTTTATTATCAATAACAAAAACTGTTTAGAAAACCAATTTCTGAGTGAAGATATATATATATATATATCCAAAAATCCAAAAATGTGCAGTCCTTGGCACAGCCAAGATACTGCGCAGAACCCTCAAGCTCCCAGGCCTCTGGTAGAGGACCCGAGCTCAGAGAATAAGAACCACCCGCGGTGGGTGAGAAGGGAATTTTGTATATATATATATATATATATATATATATATATATATGTATATATATATATATATATATATATATATATATATATATATATATATATATATATATATATATATATGTATATATATATATATATATACATATATATATATATATATATATATATATATATATATATATATATATATATACTGTATATACTGTATATACAGTAATATCAATGCAGCAGAGAATATCACAGTTCATGCAGTTTCAGCAGAGCCATAAAACACCATGAAAAAACTAAAACATTATAATAATGAAGCCCACACAATTCCCACAACCAATGAGGAGATGGTGCTGATTTGCTCCAGCCAATCCCAGGCGGAAGGAGGGCTGAATGATTTAAAAGTCCGAGTCAAGTTGCAGTAACATGTAGCTCCTCGTTTCATATTGTGAACAGCAACTTTGACGACCGCACCCCCAATGGCAGCTTAAGACAAACAAGACAAACAAATCGGAGCTCCAGGTGACTGAAACAGTTAAAGGAATTTAACCAGGGCACACCGTGCGTAAAAGGCGCAGCGGAACTTTTGCTGCGGGGTCCCTTCTTTTTTTCATTTCTAACACAGTTTTGGATTTTCACCTGTGCTGGACTGATTGCATTATGTTAAAAATGACAGAGGAGCATGAAAAGTCTCTCAACGACCAGCCGTGCAGTCCATCAGGGACAAACAGCTCCATGTCTCAGGACGAGTCCGACTCCGACGCGCCGTCCTCGCCAACGGGCTCCGACGGTCACGGATCCCTCCTCAGCGGTTTGGGAAAGAAGCTGGACTCCGAGGACGATGAGCGCTTCCCAGCCTGCATACGGGACGCGGTCTCGCAGGTCCTTAAGGGATACGATTGGTCCCTGGTCCCGATGCCAGTGCGAGGGAACGGATCTCTGAAGAACAAACCGCACGTCAAGAGACCCATGAATGCGTTCATGGTGTGGGCACAGGCGGCCCGCAGGAAGCTGGCGGATCAGTACCCACATCTGCACAATGCTGAGCTAAGCAAGACACTGGGAAAACTCTGGCGGTAAGAAATATTTAATTACTAGGATTAATGTCTGCAGTAAAATAAAATATAACCCAGCTTTGAATAAGATAATCACCAAAGCAGTAACTGATAATATAGCTGCAAATATGAACTCACAATGAAAATGTAAGAGTCTGGGGAGATAAAATTTGGAAAATTATTTAAAGAAAACTATAGTTATGGCAGCAAATACGCTCAGAACAAACTTTTAAATTCAAATATAGCTTTCTCAATCTTTTTTTGTGGTTTGCTCATGAAATTTAAAAACTATTTTTTCTTCTATACTTTTCATATCAGCCTGCTTTCTGAAAGTGAGAAGAGGCCCTTCGTAGATGAAGCAGAGCGACTGAGGGTTCAGCACAAAAAAGATCATCCAGACTATAAGTACCAGCCACGGCGACGGAAGAATGTGAAACCAGGGCAGAGCGACTCAGATTCAGGGGCAGAGTTGGCACATCACATGTACAAAGCTGAGCCAGGGATGGGGGGGCTGGCAGGAATGCCTGATGGACACCACCACCCTGAACATGCAGGTATGTAACCAAGACTGCAAACAGGGCTATTACTTTTTAGGGATCATAGTTAGTTTTGTGTTTTAAGTGATCTTAACATTTTATTCTGACATTTCTTTTCAGGGCAGCCTCATGGACCACCTACACCACCCACCACCCCAAAAACAGAGCTCCACCATGGAGCTAAACAGGACCTGAAGCATGAAGGCCGCCGCCTTGCCGACAGCAGCAGGCAGAATATTGACTTCAGCAATGTGGACATCAACGAGCTGAGCACTGATGTCATCAGCAACATGGAGACCTTTGATGTTCATGAGTTTGACCAGTACCTCCCGCTGAATGGCCCAGCGTCGGGCTCCGCTGCCTTATCCTCAGATCACAGTCATGGGCCGGTTCCAGTCTCCGGCAGCTCCTACGCTTCCTCGTACGGCAGTGGTGTTTCATCCTGGAGCCGAAAGTGCGGCATGTCCTCCACTTCTCCCCCCGCCGGCGAGGTCGGCCAGCACCGCCTCCACATAAAAACAGAGCAGCTGAGCCCCAGCCACTACAGTGAGCACTCCCATGGGTCACCGTCGCACTCTGATTACAGCTCCTACAGCAGCCAAGCCTGCGTCACCTCGGCCACTTCGGCCACCTCGGGTGCTGCGTCTTTCTCTAGCTCCCAGTGTGACTATACCGATCTGCAGAGCTCTAACTATTACAGTCCTTACTCTGGCTACCCCTCCAGCCTCTATCAGTACCCCTACTTCCACTCATCTAGGCGGCCCTACAGCAGCCCGATCCTGAATAGTCTATCCATGGCTCCGGCCCACAGTCCCACTGCCCCCAGTTGGGACCAGCCCGTCTACACTACTCTGTCTCGACCTTAAAGGGGACCAGAAACAGTCTGTTTGCACCAGAGACTCATTCAGTTTGATGCACTACTAATGAAGGACATAAGGCAAAGGTGAAGAGCTGTATGAAGGGGCCTGTAGGGCCACCTGCGACCGTGTGAACGTGAAACAAACAAAAGAAAAAGTGCCTGCTGATTTTATATAAAGTTCTATTGTTGAGATGAAAAAAAAAACAAAACAAAAAAAACAAACAAACACACGTGTACAGAGTTTTTACACAAAGAGAACTTGTGTGTGTCATCAGAGAGCCAAACTCCTCCATGAGGACACTTTACTTAAGCTGACATCTTGTACATCCCTGTCCTTTTTCAGTTTCAAGTTGCAAAAGTGCACCTTTAAGGTGAAGGTGCAGACTGGCAGCAGAATTCTGCAGGAATTAAAAAGTTTGGCTAACAGTGCACACAGGACCAGATATGTTGAAGCTGCAGTAAAATTTACATAAGTGGCTGAAGCTACATATCGCAGCACACTATTTGCATCAGTGATTCAGGCTGAAAGGAAAAAAAAAAGGCTTATTGGAATTTTGTGTCATTTTTGCATAAAAAGTCTTATATGTATTTATGTTGATGCATTATTGGATTTTTGTTTTTGAATAGGTAAACACATGCTACATGTGGGTTCTTTTTTTGTTATTTAGAGTACAGTTTTACTGACTTAATGAAAAGGAGGTAAATGAAGTAAAGCACCGTGCATTTGATATTCCGTTGAATTTCCAGAAGGATCTCCATTCCGAGTTTGGGAGCAAACAGACAGGACCAACAGACTCTGGCGCAAGACTCAGAACAGGTGTCTGAAATCTACGCTTGGCAAATCGCGATTAGTCATGTTGTGGGCTTAAAGGAAATGGGGTAAAACAACACCACACGCTGAGTGACACGTCAGCTGGACCTCCTGTACATGTCCATGGGCAACGCGAGAACACGTGAGCAAACATGCATCCGTGTGTTGGGAGAGATAATGTGCAGATGAATGTGTGAGTCCATTTTCTTATAGGACTGAATACATATCCCATGACATAATCATCATACACACCAAATGATACAGAAAACATCTTTTCTTTTCTTTTTTACTTTACTGAAAGTGATGTTAAGCGTGACTGTTTTTAAAATATTTATTTCATAAACAATTGAAAGCCGACTCACTGCTGCATAAAAATGTGTTTGTGCCTTCTAATGCTAATTGTCAGTATTTTGGAATTAAATAGAATTTTTAACTAACAAACCATCCACTCAAGAGACTCGCTTTTAATTTCTGTCCTTAATTTGATATAATTCCCTAAAGCATCAGTTTGCAGAATTAAAATAGAGCAGAACTGCATTTTTTTGTATATCATTTTGGTGTATGATTTTGAAAAAAAAAAAGGCTGTGAAAATGATTGTTCTATTAACTAGTTTCACACACACATGCACATCTAACCCTTCCGCTGGCCGTTTTTTCAAAAAAAAATAAATAATACTTTTTCTCGATGTTTGTTTTCGATCCTCTTCTTTCCATCTACAACTCATCTTATTCCATTTTGTACTTTTTTGTGCTCAAATACATTTGGAAGCGATTGTGAAAAACTATAATAAAATAAGAAATAATTTAATTGCGGGTTTCCCTTTGTGCTGGTTGGTTCATATTCATCTCCATGTATAACTTTGAAATTAGTGAGATTTCACACAAAACGGATTTATTAAAAAGATTTGCTGGTATTTATTCCTCAGGAAATTTAGACAAAAACAAGAATCCTATGAACAACTTTCATCATGTTTTGTTCTTTTCTCTTAATCTTTACATATCTTATTGTTTGGATTCTGCAAAAGCATAGCAACATATCTATCAAAGTTGTCAACTTTAGATTTATTCATTAAACAACCAGCATAAAAGGAATGAGAAGAGATCCTGTCTCCTTTGGTCCAGAGTTGGCTCTGGCCTGGCATGCCAAGCCACCGTCCCTAACCAGTCCAAGGGCGATGCCAAGTGCCAGGGCCGCCCTGCTGAATTTTAATGATCCATTATGCTGTGGATGGGGCCCTATTGTGTCCCTTTATCCGGAGAGCTAGAAAGGAATTAATTGGACAGAAAATGGAAGGGCAAGGGGAACTGACAAGCCGTTAAGAGGGTCCTGAATGGATGATTAGATGCACTAAGAGGAGAATCTCCCCCACCGCCCCCCTCATATTGCAGCACTCCACAAACAAACAAAAAAACAACAACAATAAGAACAACCGCAATGACCACCAGACTAAATAGCTGAAATAATATCAGCGCACATAATCTGAAGATAATAAAAGAAGATAATACCACAGCAGATGGGATGTGGGTGGCTCAAGAACGACTTGTTGTTTTTCTTCACTCAAACTCTTTTTTTTTCACAAGTGTTTGCCAAATACTTTCAGGAGGAACTCTTGAGAAAGAAGAGGAGTGAATAAAAGTGAGGCAAAAAGGCTCTTCAGGGTGCTTGGGTCCTGTTTCCTTGGAACAGATCCACAGTTTCTGATTGAGACTCTTGAAATAGGTAGGAATGAACTGCATTGGAGAGCTTTACTGCAAGATAAACTACCTCAGACAATTGAACAAATGGCTGCACATTCTATGAATTAAACAAATCTTTTTGTCTCAGCTCTATTTCAAGCTTGTGGTGTAAAATCACTCACACAAAACATTGCAGAAAAATTGCAACGGCATAGAATATGAATTTTATTTTATTTTTTTTACATTTGGTGTAGTTGAGACTCTGCAACATTCCAGCTGTCAAATAAAGATGATGGGAAAGAAGGGGCGTCACTGGAAGTCGAGTTGTGGTCTTTTGCCCACTTAAACATGATGGAGCGGCAGGGTGGACCCAGTTAAGCTGCTGCTTTCACCAATTCGACCACGTAAGCATTGTCAGGATGGGGACAGCAAACCTGGTAATAGTCTCATCCCTCCCTAATGAGCCTGACTGACTCAGGGCATGTTTTGGTGAAAAGGGAGGGATCTGGGAACTGTGAAAACCCCAAGAATGTGAGGCTGATTTGCAAGGGAAATGAAGTGGACATAAAGCACAGTTATGGCCCGCTGCTGAAGCTGCATGGCCTTATTCCTCTCGGCAAAAACAAAAAAGGAGTTTCCTGAATGTTCGCCTAGTCTGCTCTTGGCCAGTTTCTCGTTGTCTCGTTTGTGTGACAATAAAAGAAAAACAAAGCTGTTTCGCGGGTACGAATGTATCTTAATAGTGCTTGCAAAGTACAGCTCCCTGCAAAAGTATTCATACCCACAGAAATTTTTCAGATTTGGTGATATTACAGAATTTGACATATTTTAATGAGGTTTAATGTGACAGACATTAAACCACATTCACACAAAGGTGAGCATAATTAGAAAAATGTTGGAAAATGATACGGAGCTTCTGACGCTAAAAAGTCAATGCATTGCAAAAACACCTTTTATTGCAATTACAGTTATTTGTCTTTTGTGGTAGAAGTATACAAGCTATGCAAATATAGAAACAGAACACTTTACTCAATTTTTCTGTAAAAATTTTTAAAAAAGTACAAACTTGTTCATATATGATAGATTTTGACTAAGCCAATCTAATACAATAGTATTCCAAACTGTTCCATTGTAATTTTACTTGTACAATTAAAGCTGTTGTTCTGCTGGGATCTGGACTTCCAGAGCAGTCACAGGTAGGTTTTCCTCCAGAATTACCAGCACAAAATGATCCAGCCATTATTTTTTCAGGGCAACGAGCGATGTTAGTTGTCTGCCACACGTTCATGTTTGCATGACATTTTTTTCATATCTTTCCATAACTATGGACTACTTTCTGTTGGTTTATCACATAAGATTACAATGAAATACATTGAAGTTCAAGGTTGTAACCTGACTACATGTGAAGGTTTGAGTACTCTGCAAAACATTGTGTTTGTCCACTATAATTTTTGGCGGAAATCAGATGTTGGTATATATTTTATTCCAGGTGATTTTACTTTTAAATTTGCAACTGTTGCTTATTTGCAGCAGAAATCCCCCTGACCCTTCTGTTTGCAACAACATCTCGCTTCACATGCAAAGTAAACACATAGGACAAAATTTTAGCAGCTCCACCCAAGCAAACAACTTCCTCAAAGTTATTTCTCTTGTCTCTCTCTTCCACCCATAAAATGTAGGATTTCTGAAATGATGTCTCCAAATTAATACAGTTATGACCAGGTCAAGCAAAACATTTCAACAAATCTGAATTGATACTGGTTTATTATTCGAAATGAATGTTGTAAAAGAAAAAAAAATAAATTCTTCTTATTTTAGCACATCTATTGCAACTAATGCCAAAATTATTTTGCTTCATATTTCTAAAATGTTGGCATTTGTTGGCGCTTTAAGGATTTATGCATTTATTTGCAAATCAGGAATGATTAAGAATGGCAACATTTTAAAACTTTCAGCATCACACTTCAAAATCCTAATCTTTAACCAGGTTTAAAAGAAAATCAACCATCCTAGAAGTGCTATCTATGTTGTTTAATGAATAAGAAATAAAAGCTTCATCAGTTAGCATTTACAAACATTTCTCAATCTGTTTGCACCTATTGCATGCCAGATGGGAGGAACTGCAGAAAATAAGAAAATGTTAAGATACTTCTTTGTTTTAACTTTTTAGTGATGGAAAAAACTTAATCATATTATAGATTTCATAGACTCTCTAAGCGAGAGGGTAAAGGCCTTATGCACAATTTCAGTTAGGAACTTACTTCCAGATAAGCTCATCACAATTATCATAGACGTTTTAGAAATTCAGGAATGATAGGTTTATTTTTCCAAGCATCTGATCTATTTACTTGTAGTTATGGTATAAAAGACATACAGACAAAATGAACCCAGCATGCATAAGTGACTTAAAATAAGTTTAAAATTCTGAAAGTTTCAGATTGACAGTTAAATCTGTTGTAGCTGCTGATGCATTGGTGAGACCATCTTGAGTAAAACCAAATGCTCTTTTTTTGCCAGTTGCCTGAGGTCAGCTCTTCACACACTGACATTAACCGCCATGCCTTAGGCGACTGTCACACATTTTAATTGATGTAAAACAACCATGAAACATTACTCAAATAAATAAATACTACAATTGGTCTTTAAGTGGCTTAAAATTATTACAAGAGATTTTGCTCAGCACAGGTGCAGTGTTCTTAAAATTATTAGGAGAAAGTTGATAAAAAACAACACTTTGACATCTGGTCATTTTCAGCTCCCTGAACAGTTGTCCACAGTCTTTCACTTTGTTTTTTTATTCGTTCTCTCCTTTTCACTTTTCTTGGCACGTCTTGATCGTGAATGGGGTGGCAGCATAGCTGCTCATCTTATTTCCACAGCTTTAAGACTTGTTGATTAGTAACTGAGACTGTGTTTTCATTGTCACAGCTTTTTTGCTTTTGTTGAACTGTGACAGCATTCCATGATCGTGTACTTTGTGTATCTTTATTTAAAGCAAGTTAATCTAATCCATTTTCAACTCGTTTCTCTCCCAATTTAAAGCATTTTAGGACACTTTAGTTTATTGGAAGATAACTTTGCTTGTTTTGAAATTCTATTTTGTAACAGGATAACACCAAGCATTCTGTAAGGCTGTTCTGTTGCAGCAATCCAACGTAGGCCTGTGGAGTTAATAAAAGGTCCATTTGAATTTCTGTTATAGCGCCAGCTAATCTCTAAAAAGGAGTGTGTTTTTAATTTAATGTTAAACAGCTAAGAAATTATTTATTCTTACTCTTTATTGCAATCAAAAAAACATTGATTTTAAGCACTTCAATTCACAAATTTGTGGTTACACTTTTCCCTTTCTCTTATTTTTAGTTCTTTTTTTACATTTATTAAACTTCTGATATTTGGCTGTTGAATTGTTTGTATTATTTGACACTTGATTTGCTGAAAAAAAGGGGTTTTCTCCCTGCTACCTGGTGGAACTCACAGAGTACACTGAAATATTATTGGAAGATGGTGAGTTGATCCTTATTAAATATGTATATTTATAAAAGGAGAGGGAGGAAGGGAAAGAGACATGTTTCAATTAAAAGACCAGATTTAATCTTCCACAGACTACTTTATTTCCTCACGTTCAAGTTTAAGTTTTACATATTTCCCATGCAGGATAAGAAATGTGAAAAATATTGATGGATAAAACTGGAAAAAATATATTTCAAAGGGCTCGGCTTCCATTTTTCAGCAGCTTGTTTCCAGACTCGCTTAATAATTGTGATGAAAAAGTTGCAATTTTGATTTTCAATATAAAACAATACAAGTGAACACTTGATGCCGACCAACACACAGTGAGCGATTCAAAGCAGTTATGTCAAGTATGGAATCTCTCTGCTCTCTCTATGCAATTAAGGGCAATGAATTAGCATATTATTATTTCCCCCTACACACACTCACATTGTTGTCCTGCGGCATGAGTGTGAGAGTGTGTGAGCCCTAACACTCACACACTCACATGTTACCAGTGATAAAGGGACAGAGAGAGAGGCAGCAGCCTGTGGAGTCCTGCAAAATCCTGGAATTTCAAGTGTGGGAGGCACATTTGCTTCAAAATTTTCATGCGCAAAGATTTCAGAGACAAAGCCAGGAAAAGGCAACGGGTGACGCAAAAAGACATCCACAATTGTAAAGAGGAAAAAGAAAAAAAGACATAAAACCGAAACTAATAGAAGATTGGAAAGAAGTGAAGAAAATGCTATGTTTTTTTTTTTTCCTTTTGCTTTCTTTCCTTGTTTTTTTTTTTTTTGCAGAGCTGTTTGGCAGAAAGTGCAGCAGGGACAGCAGGCCCAGAG
Source organism: Xiphophorus couchianus (assembly GCF_001444195.1). Classification (NCBI taxonomy): domain Eukaryota; kingdom Metazoa; phylum Chordata; class Actinopteri; order Cyprinodontiformes; family Poeciliidae; genus Xiphophorus; species Xiphophorus couchianus. The sequence goes on along the minus strand of NC_040243.1, from coordinate 11,843,788 downwards.
TTTTAAAATGTTGCTCAGTGCTGGCAGAGCCATGTGTGAGTGCACTTTGTGGGAGCACCAAATCTTGTTGCCCAGCACAACATGGTGATTCAGACACAACAGCAGAGACCATCAAAACCCATTTACCCTCCTAGAGCACAAAAACCCCCACGAGATGGTCGGCCTTCCATGAGGAATGCATTTTAAATAAGAGTCTGGGATGCTCCGTTTTTTTTTTTTGCCTTAACAGTCATTCTAAAACTAGAAAGTACACCGCAACATATTAGGTGACCATTGCAATATTTATCTAATATGCACTTGATCAGCAACACATGGCCATCCTCTCACACTTGATAGCGTTTGTGGTATGACAAAGAGCAGAGGAAGAGGAAAAAATAAGGAAGAGTTTGTTCTCCCATGCGGTTTTGGCCCGTTCTGAGGGGGCTTGGAGCCCGGCCAGTCTCTCCTGGGGTTAGTCTTTGATATGGATGGGATTCATTATGTAACTGAATCTATTGTCAGGGAGAAAAAACAATATGGGGCCAGAAGGTAGGTGTGTTGTGAGAGGACCTGAAAAAGCAAGTGAGTGAAAGGGCTTTTACACCACCTTCTTTACAGCTTATCGCAGTCTCGACTGGGGGAACAACGGTTCACGTTTTGGCTTTAGAGCAGCATTATCTACTCCCTAACAGGATTCTCTCTTTGGAGATACAGTGAAAACTCTCTCCTGAATTCATTCACTTATTTTTCATACATCTGCAAAGAATAAGTGCAAAACCTGATGTGAATTATGGAGACTATGATCATCTTCTGAGTGCTACAAATGGATAGCATCAAAGATCCAAAAAGCAGCTCCACTGCTGCTTTCTTCATATTCAGATTCAATGAAGCTGAGGATCTGGGAGTTAGTGTCAGCTTTGAGAAAATAACTTTGAGCATTTTCTGAATATAAGTGTAAAGTGCCTTGCAAAAGTAATCATTTGCTGATTGAACATTTTCACATTTTTTAACTTTACACTTGCAAACTTAATTGTACTTTTATTAGAATTTTATGATCAACAAAAAGTACCACAAAATTATGAAAATAATACATTTTCTTATTTGAAAAAATAAAATATGAAATGTTAGTACCTTTTACCGCAACTTCAGCTAAAATTATTTTAGAACATGTTTTAACAAGATAGGGAATGACATTGTTTTGCTTATTATTCTTTGCAATATCATAAATTTCTGAAGTTTTCAAGACTTGTCATAAATTGCTGATTAGATTTAGATCTATGTTTAGGACTTTGGCCTAGGTTCATTTTGACATGTGAATATACTTTTATCAAAATTATTCCATTGCAGTTCCAGCCGCATGTTTAGGTTCATCCTGTGTCAATGTGAAACATCACTTCAGTGTCTTGCAGTCTCTGAAAGGTTTTCCTGAAGAGGACTTTTAGCGATTTAGCTTCATCCATCATCCCATCAACTCTGACCACTTACATTTCTGAAGAAAAGCTCCCCACAGGTACATAGGGGTAGACCATATAAGATTTTTTTTCTTCAGACTACTCCTTGTCATTCAGAACTTTTATGTTAACATGTGACATGTTCATTTGAATCTGTAAACTTAATTAATTAAATTCTACCACCACCATGTTTTACATTGAGAAATGTGTGTGATCAGAGTGACGTGGAGTGTTAGTTTACGTGAACAGATGGCATTTTGCACATAGTTTTCTATGTTTCCTACATCATTTGCACCAAACTACAACATACAGTTCTTGTGACTTTCAACAATCACTTTCTTCCTGCCATACTTATGTAAACACAAGATTTGTGGAGTACATAACTGATAGCTGTCAGAGCAACAGATTTTTCCACCTGAGCTGTGGGTAGTTGTGGCTCCTGCAAAGTTACAATGTACCTCTTGACAGCTTATTTAATCAAATTAAATCATTTCTGACTAGGCCTTCCAACCTAGACAGACCTCCATGTCTTATCAGGCCCAGATTTATTAAATATCCTTTTATTTTGGATGAAAGGGTATGGCATTTGCAGTGATCATAAAATTCAAGGTTGGAATATTTGTTTAACAACCCATCCCTGACCAGTCTGGTGTGTTTGATCTTGCTGTTTGTTCACTAATGTTTAACAACCTTTGAGGCCTTCAGAAAAATATTGTGTTTATTATGAAACTGAATTATACACCGAGGGACTCAAATTAGGTGAATATTTTACTTGAATTTATCTATCTAAACAAAAGGCATTTGAATAGAAAGGCACAGGAGAATTTTCAAATACTTTTATCAAAACAAATTTTGAAATCCATGTTTTCTTTACTTTTCCTTTTATAACTGTGTGGTGCTTTGTGTTAGCTTGTAACATAAAATTCCAATAGATTCGACTGCAGTTTGTTGTTGTAATGAGACAGAATATAAAAGACTGCCAGGTGTCAGTTTGCCAACCTAAATCTGCTGCTTCCTGCCTGATGGTCACGTCTGCTCTCATGCTAAAGAAGAAGAAAAGGTACCTGATGAGAGTCAGATAAAGCTGGAGACTAGTTTGATTTGACTGAAGCCAAGAAAATGGTGCTCTATGCAAATAGGGACAGTAAGCTATATTCGGGCGACCGGAGGCTGAGGGTGATTTGAATGAATGAAAATGAGAACAGCATGTTTGCTGTTTGAGGGCAAGATATTAAGAGACTCACCGATAAAGGCATGCTTAAATTTTACAGACACTAGCATCTTTCTAGAATGATATTCCTAGCTTGGTGTGTTGCAAAGTCTGTAGGGAAAGAAGGAATCTGTTCTGTATATGCAACAGAAAAAGGTGGATTTTGGGTCTCAAAATGACAGTTTTGACCACAAAAATCTTGTAAGGCAATACAGGGACAAAACAACAGCCATCATTTGTTTTAACTCCTTGATTTCTGAAGGTAATTTTTGAGGAGGTTCCTTTTCACTGCTTTATCCCAAAATGGAAGTGAAAATTATTACAATCAGTAGTCGAGTCTATACACTTAGCCTGGTTTGTCTAAATGTATAGACAATAATCAACAACAATTCCAACAGAAAGTCTTGCATATCTGAGCATTCATTAAATGGTTCACTAGTTTTGTATTGATGAGAAACATGCCAGAAAAAGGATTCAGTTAAGCGGTCCAGATCTCACTTCTAAAGTATTCTGTGTTGGACGCTAGAACTCCCTCATGACCACAGATAAAAGCCTCCTTCACAAGTTTCTCCTCAGTTCTTGAGCCAAGAGTCAAGAAGAAACACCCCGTTGTCATCGTATGTGCCACTTCCAGTCACATGTCACAAGCAGACAAGCCGCATCACTCTTTATTAACACAAAGTAAAAAATAAAATAAAACAAAAAATATGATGATGGCAGTCTTGTCCAATTTAAATGTCCTGAGACAAACACACAAGAGTTTGTTGGAGATATTGGGGTTGACAGGCTGTGCGGTGGATGTGATGAAATCCCTCTATAGTCACAAAACAACTTATTCCTTTATGAGTTTGAATCAAGACTCACTGAACGAAGGGTTTTTGGAGCTATTTTTAACACCAAAAGTTTTAATGGACTTGTGAAAGGAAAGCACACTGTTGGGAATTTGTTAACTTTTTTCTGTGGTAATGGAAAATCTTGACTTTCTACAGTATTAATAGGGAATTACTGAGTTTTGTTGAGTTATCACCTATTTTATATCTCATTCCTTTATTCCTATGATTTGACTTATTTTTGTGTTTTTGTCATGTTGCTTTAGCACGATGACATACTTATTAGTAACATCCATACTTATTAGTAACAACGATAAAGATGTGTGAAAAGGATTAAATCAATTGAGCCATCATTATTCTGGGCACAAGAAAGGTCTATAGTAACAAAAAGTGATCAAACAAAAAGATAAATAAGATAAAAGGTTCTACATAAACAAAATAAATTTGAGCTTTTATTCATTGAATTGAATAAAAGAAATAGTTAAATCTGCCCTATAGATGAACTGCTTTTATTTAGTGGGAAAATAATTAAATATGAAAGTATAATTATTTTTTGACAATTTACATAATCCCTTTACATTAAATGTAACAGTAGCACTATTCTTATTTGTGCTCTATTTTTTCTGTTAAACAGAATTAATTCATGACTCACTATTCCATATGATATCAATCTTCCTAGACACAGAGATCCGTGATGGTGTGTGTTTCAATTTCAAAGACTCTGGGAACCTTGTTAGAGTACATAAATTCTTTGAAATACTGCAAGGTTTTATATAAAAATATGGTGACCTTTGGCAAGAAAACTAAAATTATTTGTCAGTGGGTCTTTTAGCAGGAAAATAATCCAATGTTATGTGTTGCTCTCATAACAAAGAAAACTTTCTTCAATGACCAAAAATTCCCTGACCTACAGATAAGAAAATCCAGGAAACAGAATGATACCAAGATTTTGCAAAGATAAATGGTTAATGACCCTTTTACCAGGAATACCAACAATTGAGTCACCAGTGGCCTTGTAAATGCATTGAAATGAAGTTTGATCATTCAAAAACATCAGTGTAATATAAGAAAACCGCAATGAATGTGAGAACATGACAGACACCATAAGCAAACCCCATAACTTGTGCAGTCAGATTTTCTTTTTGTAACTTATTGATCATTTAAGTTTAAGTACTTCAGTCTGAATTTGGTCTTTTTTAAGCTCTTTTTAACAAATCACATATGCCGAACAGATTCTGATTGCATAAGAATTATAGAAACTCACTTGCACAGCTAGCCAGGTAGCAGCGTCACAAGATCTGATTGTGTTTTTCGGGATAGAACGCCTTGTGTTTTGGGAGAATTTTTAAATAAAACAGATCATTTACTGGCATGTGCAATGATATCCCTGAGAAAAGGTGCTCTCATTGTTGCAAGAGGAGGTTACTGCAGGTAAGACATTAACACATATAACTTGGGAAATAAAAAAAAAAACATTATTTTTGGAAAATTATGCATTACAATGATAATACAATTAGCTTTTCAAATATTTTTTCAAAAGTTTTTCAAATAGCCCTGGAGCTGGCAAACATATACAGTGTGAGCGTGTTCATGCATTTTTGAATGTCTGCACATTTGTGATTGTGGCCAGTCTCCCAGGAAGGGGCTAATCCCAGGGCAGCAGCAGTGGAGGAGAAAGTCTGCACATGTGCAGATCTTTCAACTGTGGTTTGCGATGTTTAGTCTCGTTTCGTCAGTCTTTCTTGAAACAGGTCCAGAAAAGCTTTCAATAGATCATGATTCCAAAATCCCTCTGAATCCCAAAGTCGAATCGCCCTCCTTGCATCAAGGGAATATAAGGGGAGAAAAAAATCATCAAACTGTGATCTTGACGGACAGCTTGGTGGAGTGGTGGTTAAACGCTGTCACCACGATGCGAGACGGTTTCCATTTAAGTCTCAGCTGGAGTCATTCTGAGCTGAGTTGTCGATGTGTGGGTTTTGTCCATCTATTGTGGTTTCTTCCTATAGTCCAGGAACATGCATGTTAGGTAAATGGCTATTGCAAAATTGCAAAATATTCAGTTCGTCCTTGATTTGGATGGATCCCCTCTGTCTTCAGATCTGAACAGTGAAAATTTTGAGTTCCTTCAGGTAAAGGTGCTTGTCTAAGATTGACTTCTCATTCTATATTCAGTTCTCACTTTCTTCTCTCCTGTGTCCCCGATTCTCCTCTGAAAGTTCTCCAGGGCACCTGATTTGGCTTCAACACAAACCACTTTCTGACAGGACAGTTTTGGGGATTTCCTGCAAATTTGTGGGCTGCAGTCCATCTCTGTCAAATACAGCCCACAGTCATATAATTTTATCAAACTGTATCCAAGATGGGTAAATGCTTATCACATGTTCTTTTTTTAATTAAATACAGTTAAAACATTTAACTATTACTAATCTAATTTTTAAAAAAAAGAATCCAAATGTTCTTTTGTTGCTCTCTACATTTACCGTGCAGCACAGTTGTGTTTAAAACAATAACCACCAGAGCACAGATTTTGGTGGAAATTCTACATTAATTAAGCATGAAGGTAGAAAATGTTGTGCATATTGGTTATAGGAAATCTCTGTCTGAAAATCGGATTATAATTTGTTGTTTCAGATAATAAATACACTGGAAAGGGGGAATAGATACACTATGCTCACAATTGTTTAAGTGTTTTGAAAATATTGTCACTTTTTAGGCATATTTCCTAATTCTCAGCTGAATAAGCTTGAATGCTTAAAAAGACAATTATTTTATGGAGGACAATGCTCCATCACATGCATCCAAGTACACCCGCTAGTAACGGTGTTAAAGATGAAAACCGTGTTCAGTTCTCTTAAATTCAATTTTATGTATATAGTGCGAGTTCACAAGAAATGTCGTCTCAAAGCACTTCACAAAAAGTTCCTGTTGCGGGAGGTATCCCTAAAAGGAGTGTTACAAAAACCCTATATACACCAGTATCCAAGCTACATTTGGTTCATTTGCATTCTGATGTTGTAGAATGCAGAAGAAACATGTAATGTTGTCCAGTTGTTCTGGACTGAATACCTGTTCAGAGGTAGGTGAAGGACGACGACATGGAGTAACAGATATAAATAAATTCTCAGAAACAGTCCCTTTACAGCCATAGATTGCTTTAAAAATTCACAGAAAAGCTCCCTATTCAAGCGTCTCCCAGTTTGTACAGTAAACATTTTAGTTTGTAACAAAAAGTTCAGACATTGTTACTCAAAAAACTCCATGTGTCCCCTTTACTTTCTTCTGTAGAAATATAAAACACTTGATGTATTATTTTTTTTACATTTTTTGATTTGGAGGAAAATATGTCAGGGTTCTAATACATTTATATGTATTTAAATAAAAGCTGTTCTAAAGATTTTAAGTTTTCCCCACTTTTTCAAAAGCACTGCTATCATTTTATACGTAGGACTAAAAAGCAAAAAGCAAAACAAAAGAAAAAACTAGTAACCTCCTCCTCTGCCCCCAAGAAACAAACATTTTCCTTTGCCCTTAGTCATGTGCAGTGTGCGCACCTTCACTCATAATAATACTCAGTGACCCTACACACGACAACTGCTCACCACAGCAATAACTTTTGCTTTCTTGGCCCTTTGCAGCTGTCCACTCGACCAGGTCCTTTGGTTCATAACAACAGCTGAGGCTCAGCCGCTTTACATGCAGCAACCTCCCTGTCACGAGTGCCAACATGACCTCAGACCCAATCCCTAAATATCTGCTTCCTTTTTACTGCCGCTCCACCCGAAGTTGTCACAGTTATTCCTTGATATTAAAAAAATAAATAAATCAGTTTTTATATTGATAGCACCAAATAAACCAATTTTGACTCATCCCAGTCAAACTTTCTTATGATTGCAACCCACTCCAAACAGAATCTCTCATGACAAATACACAACACCCACTTTATCACTCACTTTGTGACTCAAGTGATTCATACTGTTTTCCCCCCTGGCAGTTGTGAAACCATGTCAAAGCTAATAAGACATTCAATTTACACTGTATATGTATATGCCTATACATGTGTATAGTCAGAAAGGTCTGCCTGGATTCAGTAACTCTGTGAAGAGGATTTTATCTGAAAGTCCCACCTGTACACAAACCAGTCACTGCTGTGTGATAGAGGCTTTAAATTTAGAGCAAAATTGCAAATAAATGTGGTTTAGGCTGATTTTTTTTCGCTGACGAAAATATGTGTTAAACAAAGTTATTTGCATAAAAAGAAAGTTCATTTAAAAGTCCTGGGAGCCACAGAAATGTCCTTTCATGTTTTGACCACAAGATGGCTCTACAGCTCTTTGAATGATCATAAAACGAACACGGGGCCAATAGCCCCATCAAGTGTTTAGCAGAGAACATAAGAAAAAGTCTATGATCTGTTTTTTTAAAACCATTGCAGACTGTAACTCTGGCTGTCCGATTTCTGTGTGCACATCATAAAATAAAGTGTAAAATACAAAGATAAAAACAAATCAATCAGTTTATAAGCCACATTTAAAATGGCAACCAAGTGGTGCTACACTGAAACTTTTACAGCAATAATCAAACAAGCAAATAAAGTCAAGACAATTTTTAAACTATGCATTGAAAAGATAAAGGGGAAAAACACTCTTTGCAGGGTTTCATAAATTATAATAAAAAATGTCAGTGGAGACTTAAATAAAAGTGGAAGGGAAGGTTTTTCATTTAAAATGATACCAAAATATAAGTTTTATCTATAACATGACACTATAAAGCTGTTCAGTTAAAGCTGTTCTAAAAAAAAAGGTTTAATAAACTTTCATATTCAATAATTATCTTGGTAAATCATGAAGCCATTTATGGTCTCAATTATCATTTAAATACATTACAATTAATTTCCTGGCCCTCTACATGATATCAGCTGAGATACATGCAGCCTCATTAACTTTTATCTTACCAAACTGCTTTCGCTATGAGACTTGGTAAAACCATACACCCAGTCATGTTTGCACATTACTGCTTCCCTTAGCAACGTATGCATGGTTTTATTCCAGATGACCATAAAACAGCAATGACTTTAGCGGCATAGCTGCAGAGAGGAGAGACGTCTGTCTGGGAAAATGAAAATAGTAAAGATAATGCTTTCATGGTTCACTGTGACACTGAAGACAAATCCAGGCATAACTGTTGTTTCTAAAAGGCCAGTTTGAATTTTTGTTAGACAAAAAAACAATTTACTTTGAGACCTCTAGGGGGACACAGTCTTTACTGACAACAGTCGAAGCAGATATTTAAAACTCTGTCAAATCAATGTATGCCTTCATCAACCAATCAAACTGCAATTTATGTACAATATGTAATTCCCCAGACAGATTTGATATTAAAGAAAAAAGAGAATTATGAAAAATTCCATTTGTTAAAAATTATTCAAACTGCAAATGTCACAATTTTATAATGAAACACTAAAGCATCAAAAGATAAAAAAGGAAGGAGCAGGAAAAAATGTTGAGGCAAAGTCATAAGGTTTTGCTTCAAAACGTAGTTACAACAAGCCTAACTGATGTAAGCATGTGTCAGCACAAAAGACAGATAAAATTATTTTTGACTGAGCTTCTGTTTGGGTATATCACCTCCAACAAAAGCAAAAAGGAAGCTGATCTGAAAGAGTCTCCATACTCTGAGATTAATCTCAGACTCTGTGTGTTGCCAGATTGTACAGGATGTGTTCTTCTGAATTTCACTGTTTAGAAAATGACAAGCTCAGAGGGGGAGCAGAGGAGAGTAAAGCACAGGAAGACAAAGATGAACATGAGAACATAGACAGCTTCATCAGTTTTGTTGACTTCTGGAAACAGAAATCAGATAACAGCTTCATTCTATAGATTTTCATTGCCAGTTCTAATCAATGTATATAATGTTTTAGAAATATCATGACTTTGTCATGAAAGAGAAATGTTGACAACATGCATTTCTGTCCATTTTATGCATTCAGACACATTGCAAAATGCAATTTCACCCAGCTTTATCCATCAGTATCACCTGAGTGAGCTACATTTGAGGCCATAAGTTATAATACTTATAACTTATAAGTATAACTTATAAGTATGTTATAACTTATAAGTTATAAGATGTGGTACTTACATCTTGCAAGTACCACATTGGACCCCAATTTTACATATAAAAGTTTCTTAATTCTCCATAGATACAATACAGTGTTTGAAACATATGAGAATTTGAACCATATTGACATGATACCATGATATAGCTGGTACACATTTGTCAGCTGCATGTCTGTAATGCAAATCTTTCATTTCATCCTATTCCGAAGGTGGTCTCTTGATTGAGATCTAGTGATAGTGGAGGCCATTATTCTCTTGGTTGCACTGTGGTCACAAAGGTGGGGACATGATCAGAAACAATGCTGAGGTGGGCTGTGATTTTAAAAATATCATTTTTTTTTTATAAACGAACCAAAGTATACAGCAAGAAAATATCACCCACAACAATGAATCACCACCAACAAACTGATACTACAAGGTAGTATTTATGCCATCTAAGTTTTGAACTGCTACGTACCTGGTCATCACAAAGCAGAGACATATCTGGCCAGTAAGTATTCTTCCATTGTGGTATTATTCAATTTTGGTGAGCCTGTGCAAATTACAGCCTCAGTTTCTTGTTCTTAGCAGACATGAGTGAAACCCAGGTTGGTCTTTTACTGCTGAAGCCCATCTGCTTCAACGATGGGCGTATTGTACATTACTGGCTGGTATCCTACTTTCCCCAGCTATACCCAGACGTTATTTGAGCTTCTGTTGCAAACTGTTATCCGTTAGGAACTACAAATAACCAAAATAAATCAAACATGATCACAGAATTTCTGAGGTCGAGTGAGGCTGAAAATAGAACTAAACCTAATTTAGTTTTTGGGAAGATTCTGTTAGTTGGGATGGAATCACATATCAAACTGATCATATTTTCAACATTACACAAAGCTGGAAGACATAAGATGAGCAGAAGGAAACACTCATTACATAACAACATGGTTATATTGAAAGAAAAACAACAGTCTACTTTTCCTGGAGGTACCTGCGTAACAGAATTATTCTTTCGAGAAAGAGCTTAACATGAAAATGATTACATGTCTGCTGTTGCTGCCTTTTGAACACTCAAATGATCACTTTTTCTGATTTTGTCTATGTAATATGGCTGACACGAGTGGCCTGCACACATGTCAAGAGAAAAGCCAAGGGGCTTGAAAATTGTTAAGTGACATGCCTGATGCAACTTGTGGTGTGGCACATGCAGAAACTCTCACACATGAAAAAACTCAAAGTGTACTCACGTTTTAGTAGAGAAACTCAAGCTGAGCTCATTTGCTTAGAAAGACTAAATCAGAGGCTTTGCAGTCCTAAAATCCTGCAAAGAGACAAAAAAAGCCCAAAATCTGTTATTCGCTGTTCCTGTACAGAAGGCATTTATTCTTGCCCATACAGTAATTCTTTTATTGATTTTCCTTACATTTTTTTTGTCTCAAATTGTCAGTGTATGAGTGAGTGGTGTGGCCTTAAAAGTTGCACCATCAAAGGAAAAACACAGAGAAATATGAAGCAACCATAAATGAGAACTCTTCACTAACTCTGGTCAATTTAAATTCACCAATGAATACATGCTTTTCAAGACTCCACTTATGAATGTTACAGTACGTTCTAAAGTTGTGTACCTGAAAGGAAACCCATTGAAATTGTAACTGTAATAACAATAAAAAAGGGAAGAAAAGATGGTTGCTGTTTAGTGTTTTGCTACATTGTCTGGGGTTCGTACAGGTGTCCAAAATCAAGCCACTTCATTTTTATCACTTTGTTTTTTTTTTTATCAATTCTAAAATTAATTCTGAATATTTTTTTCCTCATCTATTTACATGTTTCCCATTATGGCAAGGCAGGTTCTTAGAAAGATATGTAAATTATTCTATTGATAAAAGATTGGTAATCCAGTGAGTTGTGAATATTCACACCCATGTCTTAATAATTTCTTGAGACACTTCTTGCCCTAATCACATCCTAAGCTTTTCTTGGGTATGTCTCTAAAGTACAAGCCTGACACTTTTGTTTTGTGGTATTTTCTAACTTTCCTCTCTTGGTAGACAATTCCTCCTAGGTCTTTCCAGAGGTACTGATTTGAACTCAACTCTAGATTCTGACTGAGCTACTCAAAAACATCACAGACTCCCTGAAACATTTCCTTAGTTATATTGGGTATGTTCTTTGGGTCATTATCGTGTTGCAAGACAGCTTAGTCTTAGTTCTAAAGCATTCTACGGGAAGTTTCCTTTAGTTTTCTCTCCATATTTGGCAACTGTCTCCTTATCCTCTGTAGTGTCTAGTTATCCAGGTCCTGCTGCAGAAAACATCCGAACAGCATCAGGCTACAACCACTGTGCTTCACAGTAGGGGTGGTGTTACTGCTATCCAGACCTGTGTTGCACAACAATAGTTTCAATTTAGCTATAATTATCTGTAAATACTGAAGGCAATTATGAACAAAATTAGTATTTTCAATGCAATTGACAAACTAAAATTGATGTGTGCTTGTGTGATGGACCGAGTTAAAAACAGGAGGAGTCATAGGATATATTAGAAAAATAGTTATTTTTTTTTTATTTTAACCCAAAGATTATAAATGACAAAGATAAACTGAGCTCATAAAAGAGGTCAAAGAAACAAAACTGAACTCAGGCAAAAATGTAAACAAACTGGCTGCACAAACAAACATAACTGACCTAACAAAGAAATGACACATAGGGGTTTATATACTGGCTGATCAGACCAATTAAGACACAATAGGGTAACTAAACAGAATACAATTACAAATAACACAAAAACAAACAGTACAGCTAAGTTTGGCTAAACTAAAGACCCAAACTGAAAATTAAAAATATTAAACTTTAAATACTATTATTTACTTAAATACAAAACCTATCTAAACAAAGAAACTACAATTTCCCCCTGCCAGCAGGAACTAGTGGTGCAGTCCAATCAGCATTTAAGCCTGCTGAGCCCTGGCCCCATCCTTTGTTTGGCAACTCCAAGGCAGGTAAGTACCGGTGGGAAAACAAACAGAATTAATCTTAAGCAAACAAAATTAACTTTAAGTTGATATAAATACATACGCTAACTAAATGTGCGCGCTAATAAATAGAACAAATGCACTCAAATCAACTAATAAATGTTTTTATTGAAACTAAAGTGTTGTTGTGTTTATATGAAAAAAATAAACTGTGCATAAAAAGAGTTACCGACATCAGAGTGTGGCCATGGATTTGGCCATCACAGCTTGCCATAACACACAGTGAACAATGTATTACCTGTTTGTAAAGACAGAATACTCTGTGCATCTTAGCTTGAATTTGTGTTTACTGCCCTTTTCTGGGCTAAAATTCTCAGAGGACCCTTATTAGTGGTGAATTAATTGACTTAGTCCTCCTTCAGATGGTTTAGCTGCTGTTACTTAGCTTTGGAAATGGTGAGTCACAGTGAGAAATGTCTGACACCCAGAAGAGGTAAAAAGTAACTGGAATCACTTCAGATAATTAGATCTTGTAAATGGCTACATGGGGTGTAGCTGAGGTGTTGACAATAACACACCGGTTTATTAGATCTCTGATTGACTTATAAGCTTATATGGTAACTCCACTGAGGTTGTTGAAAAGATGACAGATGCCAATCTGGTTGTTTCTAAGAACACATACATATTGTACTCTAACGGTTAAACTTTATAAGAACCATTAAGCATATTCTGGTCATCCCAAAGTAGGTTGGTCTAGATCTAAATGTTTTGTTGACATTATGAGCTAATTTTAGATGTAAAATAAACATTAAAAAATGGCTGAGAATTTACCAAATCTGAAAGGAATAAAAAATGTTTTTCCTGATACAATTTGAAATATATGATCTTTGTCAGATAAAAATAGATCACAGCCATCTTCTTTAATTTCTTTTAAGAACATGCATCTCTTTAGCTATGCAAAGTTACTTAAGTATTTTTTATCCTTTGTATTTAGATGTTTTATTAAGGATGTTTCATAGGCATCTAAGTTTCAACATAGCCACTCAAAAGCAATTCTTGCATTCTCCCAAACTACTACCAAAAAAAAAAAAAAGCAGAGAATTCTCTATATTGTGGGGTGGAATAAAATGCAATGCTGTCCTATACAAATAGAGAAAACATAAAGAGATATTGCCAGTTGCTGCAAACCCCTGATGAAAGTTGCTGTTCCCAAAAGTACTATTATGGTTAGGGGACAGTATTTCAGATAGTTCCAGGTTTGTTTTTAGTACTCAATTAATCCTTTTGTTTTCTTAAAATTGAATTTTATATTTGGGTTGTCTTTGCTTTATTTAAAATATGTTTGATGTTTTTAATTACATTCTTTGGAGACTGTAATTTTGCAGCATTTCATAAGGTTTTTTTTACCTCTGCAGTCTGTAATTTATCACACTATAGTATATTCAACACATACACAGAAAATGGAAAATGGAAAGACAGCAGCATATATTGTTAAAGACATTAGATTAGAAAAACTCTGACATAGTATCAAAAAAATGTAATCTTGCTGTTGTAAGGTCCAATAGGATTTCCCTGCATTCTGTCCAGATATTTTAGTGGTTTTTGGTTATGTGTGTGACCTTTGTTTTTTACTGGAAGAGCTCACATGGAAATTTTGTTTTTGCAACATAGACAATTGGTTATATGAGAAGTATTAGCTTTTTCTTTTTCATGACATGGGGAATCCAGGAACATAAAACATTCCCAATGACTTGTTGAATAAAAACATTATGTGAAGTTTGAGTTTTAGACTCTTAAAAATATGTTTCAAATATTCTTTCAGGTTTTGCAAATCTTCAGTCACTAAAAGAGAAATATATACTTTAACTGATCTTGAAATTAAACTATGGTGAATGCAGCATGGTTTCTAGCATTGCATCCTAATAAAATGGTGCTACAAAGAAAAAGGTCTCCCTTTACTTGTGGCAGGTCCTTAAAGATCCCTGTTTTATGAGATGAGAAGTAATCAATTTTCTTTGCCTTTTCCACATGGTAGCATGTTTCCATGTCTCCTGCATGTCTTGTTGGGGGTACATTCTGTATATTCTGCCCGTTGTCATGGAACTTATTATTTTGAAACATAGACCTCAAAATAGTAAGCTCCATGACAACAGGCGGTACTGATTGCTTTCCGTCCAGGTCTACTTACTCTACTCTTCAAGATGTTTTAATTAGGTTCTCCCAAGAGGTCAGCTTCCAACTGAGAAAGTTACATAATCAACAGCAGGGGTGATTTTTTATTTTTTATTTTTGTTGGTACGCAGGGCAGTGAGATAGATACATGTATCACACAGAAACATGAAGCATGTGTGTGTCATGATGTGTGCATGTCATGCTGCTTAGAATGTCTCCTGCTTGGAGTTCAGTTTCTTCATTTATTTCTTTTCCAGTTCTTTTTTGGGGGGGTTTTCTTCTTTGTTCATGAATTATGGTTGCGTTCTTTTGTTTCCTCATCATAGCACACACTGTATATGTTTTGTCTTTTTCTAAATTAGTCACTGCACTGAGTCTGTTTATTCTTCTTGAGTCATGCTCACAACAAAACAAAATATGATAAATATTTTTTTTAATATTTTATTTTTCAAAGAACAATGAATTTGTCATGTGAGATGTTCAAACACAGAAATACATTCTTAATATTCTTAAGGCAGCAGAATAATTTTTTTGTAGAGGCTTTATTGGGCAGAAAATTTAAAAAAAACCCTTTTACTTCACTTTAGTGACTCACAATTCTTACCGAAGAATCCCGCTAATGAGAGCCAGTGATGAGTTCATTTCCAGTCATCAGATGTCCCATGATATTATCAAAGTCTGCAAAGGAAGCATTATTAGTGATAATCATGTCTTATTTTCCAAAGACGTTAAGCTCTAGTGTTTTTCTCTTTCCATGAGGGCATTAGACAATAATAAATCTTAAACAAATGAGCCACCACAGCTGTGACTGTTTACTTTGACTCAGACAAAAGGTTATGGTGCTTATACTCATAAATAATATTTTTTGCTAAATATAGCTGCTTAGTAAGCTAAAAGAATGATATATTAACTCAGCATTCATTCACCCGTGTAGCTTGTGAGACACAGATTATCCTCTACTATAACAGTTCGGTGACTGTACTGTCAAATGCTAGTTTTTAGAACATTGTAACTGAGTATGTTATTTACAAAAGGTAAATCTTTTGTAAATAACATCTAACATGAAGTCTCAGTCATGTTCCCAGATGATCAAAGTTCACACAGAGACATCACCTATTTCTTGGTTACTATCTATAAATAATAAAATTGTTTCTGTTGACATATGATCAAAAGTATTAGAAAATCAAAATACTGATTGCTAGACATCAACTCTAACGTTCTAAATAGCGAAGTGTGTGTTTGTGCAACTTTTCTTAGGTATTGACTATTGACCTTTAACATGCAAGTCTTGGGATCTTTTCTCTGGACTTATCTGTTTTGCTTTCAAGTTATCTAGATCAAGAAAATTGTGACTAAAACAACTTCTGGTGCTGAGTGTGTTGGGGCAGCCTTTGTCTTGCCCATATCAGATGCATTATTTTATTTGAATACCAGTCTTCCAACAGCTAGATATATTTCCTAAGTGGTATTAAGACATTTTTATAGGTCAGATATTTCTTGTAAATCCAAGAATTATATCAGATTCACTTGCTCTGAATGCTTCACACTGTAATCATGTTAAATTGGTAAATCCTTGATTTAAAAACCATATCTCTTGTGTGATCAGACAGTTGTTTGTTTAAAGGAAAAGGCAAAGCTTCTTTATTTGCTCATCTTTATTTCTGTTCACTTCCTTAAGAATTTGAACAGGATTTGAACAGAATTGTGCTAATAACTATAGCTGTGGAGTAGCTATAGACTGATATTATTTAAGATGGTTTTCTACTTACAGGAAAGGAGAACGTGCCAGATTACAATAAGTGCACCATCATACACTACAAGTGTATGATGTACCTGTGTGTCATTGTGTCACAGTGCATTTTAAAGTGGCTGTTTCATTGTGGGCCAGGCACGTGTTGCTGTGTGTGAGCTGGAGAACAAATTTGACGTCAGCAGCTCAGTAGGCAGGAAAAAGAAGTGCTTTCCATGTTCTTCATTGCTCAAAGGTCTATCTTATAAATGCATTTCTCTACAGTAAAACTATGACTGTGATATTTATCTTAACCCTTTCATGCATGAATTATAATCCTGTGTGTCAGGATTGTTTACCAATTTTTTATTTTTTTATTTTCTTAAGGCATAAAAAGGGTAGGAAAAAAGATTTTGTAAAAAAATAAATACTTTTTTTAATTAAATTTTTTTAGGTGATCGGTTGTAGTTTTCTCCAAATGCATAGTTGTTATTTGAAAAATACATCAGTAGTATGGGGTTATCTGATGTCACAATATTTTTTTTTACCTGGAAGACTCATCTACAGCAGAAGGAGGGACAGGGTTGGTTGGCATGCTTTTTTGTCTGTCGGCCATATTGGATTTAACAAAAATAATTTCTTGCATCTGCAGCTGACGGCCAGGAGTTGGTAGTGTATGTTATGATGCATTAGTGTCCACTTCAGCGGTCTGTGTGCATTTGTAACATAAAAATCTACAAGAAGCACAAGAAAATGGTTTTTAGATAGCTGTCCACTGTAGTGACCACTATGCATGAAAGGGTTAAAGCAAGCCATGGATTAAATGTAAGCACAAAGAGAACTTCAAATTCTTAAGAAACCATGTTTAAACTCAACTGTATCATTTTAAGTCACCATTAAATTGACTTATGTCCATTTTATGTTGGATTTAAGTTGTAAACTACTAAAGAGAAACATGTCCTGGGGGTTGACAGAGTAACGCTAGCAGACCATTGTGCCTTCAAACTGCTTGTTGGAGTGCAAGTCATCTGGGCATCCTGAGAATTAAGTGTGGAAATAGAATAAGGGCCAGGGATATTTCATCATTAAAATAAAATTTTTTTTACAGTACTATTATAGCAAAAGGACCTTTCAAATCTTTTGCAGTACAAATCTACCAAGTTTTATCAAGTTGAGGTGCAGTACCTCTGAGGTTTTCACAGAATGTTTTTTATTTTTAGCTTAAGCCACACAGGCAGACTCTATTGACTACGTTAGTGACTCCTTAAGGCAATCGGTCAAAAAGGATAATATGAAAGAGTATCAGAGTGATGGTGGCTGAATACAGACACACATCACACTTATAAAAATTTAGCATATATTTGGAAAACCATATTACTTTAAATTGTCATTGATTTGCTACTTTTAAGTTAGTGAATCGCATTAAATCCTCCAAAGTAAATGATGATTTATGGCCGTAACAGGGGAAACTTGTACCAGTCACTGTACATCTGGTCTTTATTGATTAATCAAAATGTAGCTATTTTCCCAGCGAAGGTATTTTAGTGCAAAATCTTTATTGCAGTAGCTGTGGTTATATCTTATCTTTTCACTGGTTTTCTGTAGATGTGTAGGGATATATTCTTTTAAACAAATATTTAAAAACTTTTGTGAAGCCTTGAAGTTGCTTGTTATGTGGCGATCTGCCATATTGGAGAACTTGTTTACGTTGGAAAGCTGCTCACAGAGTCTTTTCAGTCTCTGGAGCCCTGAGGTTAACTCCAGAAAAATAAACCTGAATATGTTAAATAGATTTAGATTTGGAGCAAAACAAGAGGCAAGCAGAGGGAAGGTTCTTCTTTTAATCATCATGGGAAACGTGAGAATCCTCGTAAACAAGATTAATGAGACTGAAGCAGTGGCAGGGACTCAGTGCAGCTTTTCATTAGGAAAAGCTGCACTGAGGTCACAATAAAACAAGGCTTAAATAAATCATTTTGAAGTAACCATTTGCCAAATTGTTAAATTCAGTTTTCTAATATTAAATTAAGTTGTACTACTTAATTTATGTTCCTCTTTGCTAAATGTTGATTTTTTTTCCCCCCCACGAAACATGTACAGTTTATTAAAATAATATAACTTGTTTGCGCAACAATGAATGGTAATTCAATTTAGTTCAATTGACCCAAGCCTCTCAAACAAATGCTTTGATGTCCGCAGCAGTTCCAGATGCCACATGTTTTTATTTAAACCTGCAGTAGATAACTTTTATGAAAATACATGTTTTTCTTTTACATATTTATTAAAACTATTACAATGTCCTGACAATATAATATGAGACAGATAATCTGTGAAAAAATCAAGCTCCTTTGCCTCCTCCCACTGCTCCTACTGCCATCTGCAGAAATGCACTGCTCTCTGACAGAAACCACTCAGATCCAGAATTATAAACATAGACTTAATGGACTGATTTTCAGTCAAAATTTCACACTAAAACTATTGGAATAATTCAATGGGGGCAGCTGCTTTGGGAATCTGTCCACATTAAAATGACAGTTTATGTGAGAAAAGATCTTTTAAAAGAATTAAACAGATGTAAATAAGCTTAGAAAGGCAAGGTTACAAATAATGTGCAATTACATACTCAATATGTTAGTTGGTGAAAAAGATCATTTTTCAGACATAAATTGATGAATAAACAGCAGCTGTTTTAAAAAGAGGGAATAAATGGATTATATGTTCTGCCATAATATGCAAAGTCCAGCTTGCTGCAAAGCTTTGCTGCAAAATACACCTGGTTTTGCTTTAATGATGAGGTCAATCAGGTTGTTATGTAAAGTTTCCCCTCAGTTTGTGACAAGTTAAAGGAACTGTTGTTCTCTTCTTTTGATTACATTTCTCGGATTGGTCAGGCGTATTTGAAAAGCGTGGTGAACTCGCTTTTCAGATAGTACTATCTATGCAGTCTTAGAATGTGTTTGGGACAAACAGAATGTTCTTGGAATTTTTTCTTATCTTGTCTCTGCATGGAGAAAGAACACAGTTAAAGGATCACACTGTCTTTTGTTTGTAGTCATTGCTACCGGTAATTGATTTTCTATGACTATGTGCCGACTGTCTCCACTCCAGCAAACTTAGAAAACAAGCTAACTATAGAATTTAATACGTTTTCTACTCCAAACTGTGTTGGCTCTTTTCTCAGAAATCTGGAACACTTTAAAATTTTAAAAGCAATATTTGTTTATCAGGCAAAGTTTTTATGTCCCTCTTTTTGACAACAATTTGAAAACTAGAATAAAATGTAAAACTGAAGAAACGAAATGGTAATGGAGATTTGTGTGTGTGTGAATGTAAGAATTGTGCATTGCTACAACTCTAACATGAGAACTTGATAATAACATTGAATAAATGAGGATTAAATTATTATAAATTGCAATAGTACCAATCAATAATAATCCTGCTTTTACGTTTTATTAAGTTAACATAGTGAAATAAATAAAACAGAATAAAATGACTGAAGTTCAGGTAAAAACTGGGTTTTTGGAGAAAATCTTTTAGTCCTAACTATTTTCTGAGCTGAGAACAAAGTCTGTCTCCTCACACCAACAATTTACACCACAACATACTTAGTTTCAGCTTTGATAGAATTACTGCTCTGCTTACAAAGTTGTTTTTTGCTTTTCTTTAAAAAAGTTGTTATATATATGCTATATATATATATATGCTATATATATAAAGGTTTAACCTTTATATATATATATGCCAGATCACACTGCCCTCCAATCTCATCCCACAACTCATGTACACTTCACCAGGATTAGTCAGTGCCTGAAGAAGAGGATCAGGATCAGCATGCTCTTTTATACATACAGCATGGAATATACAGTTTTATTATCTGACCCATTCTTTCTTCTTCCTCTACGTAATAAACAATATTGTTCAAAATGTTCCCTGATGCTGCATATTACTGATCGGAATTAAAACACACCTGATTGTGCAGTCTGGTGTAGTGGGCGTTCTTGGTAGCAAAGATGCGGGGTGGGGGATAAAGGGGTGGAGAGGAAAGGGGTTGGAGGGCTGAGAGCTCACAGTTTTCCTTTTGTCTAAAGAATGGAAAGATGGATACTGCCTGTGCTAAACACAAACAAGAACTGGATGTGTTTTAGTTGCTATGATAGCAGGAAGACACATCAAAATGAAGGGAGGGGGAACATGAACAGAGATGTGTGATGTGTGATGTGCGATTCATAGGCGTGTATACACACATATAAATCGGACTACATCCAGTTCGCTGAGTCAGAAGGAAGAACAGCCTGTCCAGTGTGTCTTTATATCGGTGTGTGTGCAAGGAGAGCAGATCTAAGCGTCCTCTCCTTTTTAACCTTTTCCACTACACGGTTTTCTTTGGTCCAGGCCATGCTAAGCACTGGGGATAATGTTCTGCTCTTTTAATCAAGCTTTGACTGCGATGGCCTTAGCATGAAGGTCTTGTGATACTGGCACCCAGCTTATGAAAGCCAGCACTTTGCTCTTCTGTTTCATTCAAAAAAGAACAGAATGTGATGGTTAAGACTAAATCTAAAATAAAACCTTTCTCAACTGAAATGGTGAAATTCATTGCTTAAATTCTTCCAACTGACCTCTAAAGTAACAAGGTGTAAAAGGATGAACACTTAGAATAATTATAATTTAGGTGACAAGGATAAAAAATGTGAAAAAAAATATTTTTATTTTGTTTTTGGTATTTTTATACTGATATAAAGCAAAGCACTCCATTGCAAGCTCTTTGTAAGCATGATTGTCATAATTTTGAGCTTTAAATAATTTATTTGACAGGTTTTTTGGGGGGTATGGTATGATTATACATAAAATTTAAAAAAATACAATAATTGGTTGGGGGAGTTTGAGTTTAGGTTTCATCAATAATAAAAAAAAAACATGCTACTGTCACATTGTTATTTTGTAGCCTAATCTTGGCTCTTCAAAGTATATTTATTGTTATTATGTCCAAATAGATTAATCTTTCCCTTGTCTGGTGATTAAAAGGTTTTTCAAGAAGATTTTTTTGGTCTTCTTGATCAGATCAACAACTCTCTGCTCACAACACCTTCCAATTTAAGAGCTGCAGTCAAACAATGGTAAATAAAAACCACACACATCAAAACTCATTTTAGAACAAATAAAGCAGGGTTATATTTAAAACAGGCAAACTACAAAAGCCAGGTCCTTGTTGGCAAATCAATCAGTTAAATTAAACTCTTACATTTCTGAATAACATTGCAGTCAAGCATGCAGCTAGAAATATGGCAGGAACTTGATGATAGTATTTTTGTCAACAATGAGGGTATGTACACTTTTGACTGACCCTGACACTTAACTATACAGTGACAAACAACCAAAAATTGGTCTTAACTTTTTTGTTTGTTTTTTCCCCTCAGGTTGCAGAAAGGGTTTAACCTTTAAAAGTAAATTTCACTTTATCCTGAATTCAGTTTTTAAGTCCAGCCTGAGAGATTATGTGTTTTTAACACAGAAAATTATGTCAGTTGGGAAATTATGTTTATAAATCTAATCAGCTTTGGGATGGTAAAGTGAAATTTGTGGCACCACTACATAGTATCTCTGTGGGTTTTTTTTTTTTTTACATTTTCACTACAACTACTAGCTATTGCTGGATTTAAAAGATCTTTTCACATCATAGCTGCTGTGGGTCACTAGGACTAGAACAAATAAATACTGCAGTGGAGGTCTCTGTTCTGACAGGTGTGTCCTTGTCTCTGTAACGACGGAGGAGATCTGTCAGATAACGACCTCCCAGCTGCCTCTGCTCTATTGGAAACTCAGATTAAAACGTGCTTCTACAGTGTGTTTACATTAAATCCTGCTATATTTTTGCAAAAGTGCAACTTGATACTTTCATTGTTCTGATTGACTTAATGTTTTTATTATATTAAATTAAAAGGTTAAGGATGAAGCATCTCAAAACAGAATGTTTGGAAAAAAGAAGTCTACAGAAAAATATTTTCAAAAAGGACAAAAAGCTCTTTCGGATATCTTTGATGTCCTTTTTTATCATCCTAATCATATTTTGTTATGCATAATGCAAAGAGTCACATTTCTGTCAGTCCTGTTCCACTGCTGTAATTAAACCAGGTACTAAAATGCTCACATGCACTGCAGAAGAGCTAAAAACAGTTTGTGGCAGGGCAGTGGTAGTGCATGTCATTACAGTGATTAACAGACGTTCTTAGCAGCATGTGCTGTGCATGATTATGACTCGTTATGAACTGAGCTGGTTAATTGTTATGGTACATCCTGTGCATACAGAACAATGACACCCTCTGGCAGAGGATGTAGCCAGAATGCCTGCTGTGGGTGCATGCTGGAGTGAAACTCTTGCATAAGCATCTTGTGAATGCCTTTAAACTCTTGTGTTGCTTTCATCATGGAGATATACAGTATGTAACCTGTTATAACATTAAAATGCACACTGGGTTTAAGTCAAACGGCTCAAGTCCAAGTGATTTATTTATGTAAGTTGAATCCAAAAATGTAAAGATTGAGATTTGAGTTCACTTGACTTGTATACGTGCTGCAAATCTACTATGTCTACATATATCTATCTATATATACTATTTACAGCTGTATAGTAAACATTCTGCAATATCCAAGAAATGAACTATAGCAGGAAAAACAATTTTGTTGCTGTTGAGGAATCAACTAATGCTCTGCTGTTGGTTATCCCCACTGACCTTCGTCTCCAAGCACACCACATTCTGTGTCCTTTCATGGTCAGCTCAGTAAGGTGTCTTTCTCCTCACCAGTTGACCATGCAATTCCTCATATGTTGAAAGCCATCTGTTATCTTTCATTGCCAGTTTGCATCTGCTTTTCAAACATGCTAAATGCAAATGCAAAATCAGCACCCACAGTCTGGTTCAGGTTTAATAAATCTCATTGCAGGTTGTAAGTCAATACATCTGGATAGCCTCGTCCCAGAATTTTACACTTTCTGATGATCAGTACATGTTTTGCATATTCATGAAGGCAGACATGCGAAATGGACAATGGCTGCTATGCTGGTCATTTTACGGATCCTGTCCTATTTGTATGTTGCTTGCAGATCAGGTTTGCACGGGCTATCAAGTTTGCACTGGTTTTTGTACTTGCAAATCTTTATCATAAGGCCCTAAGATGGAAGGAGTGCATGTCTTTATACATATATTTTGTAGACACCTCAACACTGTCCATATGCTGTCCATGTGACAGGCCTGCTAGCTTTAGATTAAACACATGACTAAACATGCATAATGCATATGAAGAGGGTCAGTCAGTGCAGGTCTCAATACAATAAGCAACAGGAGGTCATCTGACCTCCACCATCTGCCTGACATCAGGTGACCTGTCTTTGGGAAATGTATATTTTTCATTCCCATTTAAAAGCATTAAGAAACAAACTAAAGGACTGAAGATTCAATGCAGTTTTCTTTAAGGGATGCTTATGTATTATGGTATCGTTCAATGGATGGGTCCAGAGTAAATTAGCAGTGCTAAGCTATCTGCACCATAAAATAAACTGTATTATTTCAAATTGCACAGTGGCATTCAAAAGCAATCATATCCCTTGAACTTTTTCACATTTTGCCACTTTACAACAACCATTATCAACATCAGGCGCACACAGAGTGAAAACTTCAATATATGTTCTGGGGATTTTATGTAAAGTAGAATAAAAAAGATATCTTACATTCAAAAACAAATTTGGAAAATAATCCTCAGAAGAGGTTGACCCCTTTACCTTTATGTGAATTGTTTGATTTATTCCAAGAAGGTCCTTCATTATTTTTTGTGTTTTAGTTTTAAATATTTGAGAATCTCTCTTTTTAATCACTACAAAAATTTTATTAACTTATTGTTTTATGCCGCATTCATTTATGTTTATAATGTTGCAGTGTTACAAATTGTTTTTGTTATTTTATAAGTCAGCTGTTGCCATGTCTCAGCCTCTCTTTTTCCATCGGCTGTCGGTAACCCAATTTCCAGAAGGGTCTGTGATCAGTATACACAACCCAACTGTGTCCAGAAGAACCCTAAAAAATGTAAACATTTATGTTTGACTGTGACTGCAGTGGGGAGGGTCTACTCCCCTCACACAGACAGACTCCAGTCTTCACCCTGTTTCACACGAACAGATTTTTGTGCTGACCCACCATGCCGAGTGACAACAACTCATGCAGACTGACACAGACTTTTTCCCTCACAAGGAATTGCTGGTGAAATTGGGCAAAAATTCCTGTAGTGTGGTTTCAGCTTTAATTTTTGCAAAGAAGAAAATGTGACACCTTCAGTCTATGCATATGCAGAATTTGTTAAAAGAATCCCGAAAAGAAATGCAGACATAAATGTGGGAACAAGTGTTTCTTATATATATATATATAATATATATACATTACAGACCAAAAGTTTGGACACACCTTCTAATTCAATGGGTTTTCTTTATTTTCATGACTATTTATAAGGCAAGAAATCCCACTTATTAACCTGACAGGGCAGGTTGACCTATGAAGTGAAAACCATTTCAGGTGACGACCTCTTGAAGCTCAATAAAATGCAGAGTGTGTGCAAAGCAGTAATCACAGCAAAAGGTTGCTACTTTGAAGAAACTAGAGTATAAGGAGTATTTTCAGTTGTTTTACACTTTTTTGTTTAGTGCATATTTCCACATGTGTTATTCATAGTTTTGATGCCTTCAGTGTCCATGAATCTACAATGTCAATAGTCATGAAAATAAAGGAAACTCATTGAATTAAAAGGTGTGTCCAAACTTTTGGTCTGTACTGTGTATATATATATATATATATATATATATATATATATATATATATATATATATATATATATATAGTATATACCACACAAAGTATATGCAAGATTGTGGTAGTGCTATGAAGTTAGGGAACTAATAACTCAACTTTTTCTGCCCATGTATAATTTTAAAAGCTAAACAAAATACTTCTGCTGCATTAGAACATCGCTTATAACATGTTATTAACTCATATTGGAGGAAAAGTGATTAAATCTTCTTTGGACACGAACAAATAAATACACAATGTGGGCAGAAACCCTCCAGTACTGTTTGTGCTTGGCAGGGCTTAAGTAGTCAGGTTCCCTGAGGTCACAGTCAGAGCTACGGTGGATGCACAGAGTTGCTCTACAGGGATGATGATCACTATCGCACTCCATCAACATGGCTGGGTAAATTAAGATATGAAAGGTGGACTAAACCCAGCAGCTGCATGACGCAGAGTGAAAACAAGGTCTTAGGTTCCTGGGTTCAGGTGGGAGCTCGGGTAAAAGAGTGCAATAAGGGTCAGGTGTTGTGTGTATGAGTTCATATACAGATATGTTTTGTAAATCATCTCTATATGGGCATAGGCTCTCACCTCTTTGTCAAGTCTCACATTACAGAACATTTGTCTGTACATCACTAACCACCCTGGAGCCATATTGCCACTCGGGCACTCAAAGCAGTCCTGACCAGTTAGCTGTAATTAGCTCAGTACAGTGGGCAGGCTAATGGGCAGCTGGTATTGACAAAGTCTGTCTTTACCTGTGCACTCTGTGTGCGCCTGTCATTAGTAATGGCTGCTCAGGGCCCAGGAGTTCCAATTAGGAAATGACACACAGATAGTAGAACATGACCTTGTGTTCCTTTGTGGGCTAAAAACCTACAAACATTACTGCTGTTTTATTTTTAGCAGCGAGAGCATGAGAGGATATTCTATTTTAGTAATTCCAAAATGGAAAAGGGGGTAATTTTAGCCCTCCTCTCAAATTAACCTTCTCTAATGGTATCCATTCTTGTCCTGAAACACAAATTATATCTGCATGTGTTTAGTAATTGCTCCCTGCATTGTCCTTGCATCTATCAGCACGCTAAGATAAATAGATGCCAAGAGAAGGACAGACCTGCTATTTTTATCACACAGCCTGTGGTCTTTTTCCTCTTTTGGTTTTAACATTCTGAATTCATCTGCTGTTATTTGTGTAAAATGTTTTCTGTCAAAGCACAGGTATGCAACCTTTACAATCCAGAGATCCATTTTGATCTCAGTCCACAATAATGATAAAGTTAAAGCTGCAAATGTTACATAATCTTTTGAAAATAGACAACTTGTAATTTTTGATAAGTGTCTAATAAAAAAAAACATTGGCATCTTTATAGAACTACCATTTTGATTTCATTGTCAGTGTTCTAAGCTAAAAACAGCCATTAAAATTATGCTAAAACAGGATATGGGATGCTGATATTCATGAAAAAGGAAAGTAGATCTTAAAAAATATTACAGGTACATAGTGTCATTCTATTGTCATGCAACTGTCATGTCTGATTCATTATTTAATTATTGAATTGGGGCATAAGAAGCCATCAGAAGGTGGGCATAAAGGGATGAATATAGTAGGCAACAACAATAACATTGGTTGCGGTGTTTAGACGTTTTTCATTTTTTAGAAAGTGGCCCAAAATGAGCTAGAAAATATTGCCCTCAGTGACAGAAATGGGATGTATTCATGTCTTAACGTTGTTTACAAAGAATTCTCATCTGAATGTTGGCAGCAAGACCGCCCAGCACTAAGGAGGGGAAACCACATTACCAGACCACCAGGTGAGCTAGCCTCTGAAATGTCAAGGGAGAGTGACGCCCACCAAATTGCATAGCCCCTACAGTCCACTGAACACATACTACAAGACATAATAAAGCAACTTTGAAAAACAAACACAATATAATTATTGCTCCTTTTCATAAGGACTGGACTATGACCACTCTTAATTGTGAGTGGTTTAACTCAGAGTTAACAGTTACCACAGTTCCTCTATTACTGGGATCATAGATTAAACCCAGTTTTAGTACTTCCCAAAGATCACTTTGCAAATGTTTTAAACCAAGAGAGGAAACAAACAACACCCACAAAAAAAATAATCATAGGAAGATAATTGTTTGTTTTTGTGACAAACAGAAGGTGGACAGATGGTTCCCCAATACAGCCATCATACATGTGTCATATGTGCTATTTTGCTGGGGAAGCTGTTGTACTTTATACAAACTTTAAGGCACTGTGAAACTGTTACAGCAGTTTCACAGCAGGGTGTAACTGCTGTAACCAAAGTCCAAAACATGCTTCAGTCTTAAGCACTAAAAGCTTTAATAATAGTAGAGTAAAATATTTAAAACTCATGTTTTAAAGAAACAAAATATTTTATGTGCATTAATATTTTGGTATGCTGATTTGTCTATCAAAATGTAATTAGCTGTCATCCACTTGAAGCCCTCCTGAAGGACATTAAGGAGGAAAGCTTTTGGCTTTCATGTAATACGTCATTTGAAAATGATTTTGTCACAGGAGGGTGAAACTGTTAGTCACAGTTCATTTTCATTTATTAAAAAGGTCAAAAGCTTTGTTTTCATTTTAACCATGTGGCTAATAGTTTACATCTGCTCCACTCATAAATGAAATGTAGAGATTTTTTTTTAATTATTTTGTTTTTAATCTTCGATATTGTACCTCCTTGGGTACAATTTAAACAACACCCTCTGGAAACATCTATAATATTTTCTGGTACGTTTCTTAATCAAAAAGCTTTTAAAAACAAGTCAATATGTAAATAAGAAATTGCAGGATCTTTCAAACAAATCATGAATCATTACTGAAACAGATAGCTGCATTAACATTAACTGCCTCTCTTATCATAGCCACATGTACTTTGATATCCTTGTGATGCTTTTCTGTTTACACACTTGAGAAATCATACAGACAGACAGGGACACACACTTTGTGGATATCAGCTGACAATTCCAAGACTCAGTTATGTTTCCAGCATGAAGATCACCAATGTAGTGACTATGCTTGTGCATGCGTCCTATGTAATTATTTGAATGCAGTATGCATATATTTCTTATTAGCTGAACAGCAGGGATATCTGAGTATGCTGCTGTGTAGTAATTGCCTGAGCGGTTTGCTAAATCAGCATCAAACTGGGTTGGAATAGGCACCAGTTACACAGCATCAAGGTAAACAAAAACAGAGAGGATGGGCCAGTACAGACGGGGTCTGATATTCGTCTTGTGTTATGAAATACTCCTTGTGCTATGTGAGTCATATCAGTGACGTGCGGTCAGGGGAGGCAGGTGAGGCAGTGCCTCACCAGCCATCATGGAAAGAAAGAAAATATATAATCATAAAGTAATTTAAATTGTTATATTCATCCGGTGGTTTGTACTAAAAAATATTTATTTTTCATGTAGCTTCACCAATTTCGATTTTTATTTGTTCAAAATCGCTGAATTTTCTTATTTTCCCATTGAAATGCTTGGAAGCGATGCCGGTGAGGCAGCAGCGAGCTCTGCCTCACCTTGGATTGCGCAACCCCTGGCTCTGCGCTGGCTGCTAAGCGGAGAGAGCATGTTGCTGTACGGCGTCAATAAAATGGTTTAAACAAATTTAATATGTGAACTTATTTCCAATAATTTAGCTTATGTATATAATGTACAGTGCTTTTTGTCACCAACTGTGTTTGTGTAACGTGTTTCGTGTAATGAGCGATTATAAACGGCAGAGAACAGGTTCGAGGTGAGGCAGGCAGTTCTCTTGCCTCATGGCAGGGGGCGCTCAAGATCCCAGACGTTCGTCTTGTTCACTCCTCAACTGCCGAGTAAGTGACAGCGAGCTAGGCTAAACGATTCGGGAAGCAAGTCAAGTGCAGCGATAGATTATAATAGAGATAGTGATTTTTTTCCTCTCGCTTATCCCGACTTTCGACATGGATGACTACATTACAACACTAAAAAAGTTTTCTCAAGTGGACTTTCAATCGAAGCAGGAGATAATAACCAAAGGAAGACCAACGCCGGAGCTGAAAGGTTTGTATGTGTAAGGATGCAGAAGTGAAACATAACCTGTAAACTGCTGTCAATCTATGCATCTATTTGCAAATCTGATTCTGATGACGTCAGTGCCTCACCAGCTATGAACCTCACCGCACGTCACTGATTAGGGGGGTATTTTTCTATTGATGGAGTATGAAAATTTTAAGATTAATATTAATTTAGTCTTAGATTTCTTTTTCTTTAAATGCAAGTAAATTAAATGGATTGGCAACCTTTAAGGGTGTGCCCTGCCTCTTACTCAATCATTATTGGAGATACATACGGACGGACGGGCGGGCGGGCGGACGGAGTTGAGTGGTTTTGGAGATGATTGAATATGCCAAGCTTTGAACATCTCACAGAGTATTGTTTAATCCATCATGTGAAAATTGGGTTTGTCAAGGCAATCATAGCTTACATATACTGTAGTAAGTCCATAGTAACTCCAAAAAAGCTGTAAAGACCCACAACTCAGGAGGGGAATCAGTTCAACTTTATCAAGTCAACTTTATGTCATACAGTTTACATATTTGGTCTTTATGGTGGAGAGACAACTTGAATATTGATGCTCACAGACACGCTCTCTGCCCAGTCTTGCTAAGACTGAACTCTTTAAAGAAGATAGTCTCCATAAATACCCGCAAAGAGTTGCAGTTGTAACTGAGAAAAATGGTGATCCTAAAAGGCATTGGCTCATGTGAACTGAACTCAACATCAAAACATCAAAAGTTTCAGATTTTTATCTGTAAAATAATTTTGAATTGTGCACCATGATTTTGAATTTGTTTTCCAATTTAAATGCATCAGATTTGTATCTACAACATGGCATAATGTAAAAACATGCATAAATACCATTGTGCTGTCCTCGCCCTGAGATTTCAGGTTTTCAGCAGCTAGACAGCTAGACAACGACGCTCCAATAACCAAACTTCTTTCTTTTCTACTAGTTTATTGAAGAGTGGCCTCTGACCACTTGATTGACCACAAGTTGATTTATTCTTTGCTTCAAACAGCTGAATGCTCTTCTGACTCAAAATGAAATTGAAGTGCATCAAAGCTTATCACAAAAACATGTATATATATATATATATATATATATATATATATATATATATACAGTAGTGGATAAACAACAGAGTAAAGCCGTTGTGGTAGATGTAGCAATACCAAGCGACTGCAACATCAGGATAAAGGAGCACGAGAAACTAGAGAAATACCAGGGCCTCAGGGAGGAACTGGAGAGGGCCCGGAAGGTGAAGACCACAGTGGTGCCTGTGGTCATCGGGGCCCTCGGGGCAGTCCCCCCCAAACTGGACCAATGGCTACAACAGATCCCAGGAACAACATCAGACATCTCAGTCCAAAAATGTGCAGTCCTTGGCACAGCCAAGATACTGCACAGAACCCTCAAGCTCCCAGGCCTCTGGTAGCAGACCCGAGCTCAGAGGATAAGAACCACCCGGGGTGGGTGAGAAGGGATTTTTTATATATATATATATATATATATATATATATATATATATATATATATATATATATATATATATATATGAAGAATATATTTTTACTTCATGCACTGTTTTCTTTTTTTTCTCTGTTAATTCAGTTTCAAATGTTTGTGCGAGACTTCTTTTTTCCTGGTTGTCTTTTTTATGTAAAGCAGTTGGGTCTTGATACTGTTTTTCATATTTCCGAGATGGGAAACATGTTCGATAAATATTTTTGGGAGGGTTATAATATTTGTTACTTATGCTAATTTATAAGGGTTTTATGTAATTCACTGGATGAATTTCTGTTAGTAAAAGTCACTGTGAGAAGCACAGGTATCATGTGTGCTTCTCACATTTATACCTGTGAGAAGCAAATAAAAGTATTTTTCCCCTTTTTTGCTTCTTTCTTTTCCCATTTGTTGACCATTAGCGTTACATAGACCGAGCTCCAAAGGGCAGTGGTTTTTTGACGTCTACAGTTAAGCATTTATAAGATCACTCAGTTGTCGCCATATTTCCTGATGGCGGTGCTCAATGAAGTACACAGAGCTGGAGGTGACTGTTCCCACTTTCATAAGTCAGATTAATGCTTAAGGGAAATATATTAAATCACATAAAGCCAATTTTCCAAAAGCACTTTTACTGAGTCTCTTTGTATACGGACTCACTTTCTGCTGTGTATTCATTAAATAGACTTTTACAGTCCACTTGTCACTATTTTTGCCAAAGCATTTCAGCACAATGTCTTATGCAAACTTAACCTTCTTAACCAGTGTTGCTTTCTCTTCATCTTTTGATTTTGCTTTATTGTACAAGAAGCAGATTGCACCTCTACTGGCATTCAGTGATACATGCCCCCATTTACAGATTGTGTGCTTAGTGAATATCTATGCACTCTACCATTTTCAAAAAACTGCAAAAAAAATTAAATAAATAAATAATGCACTTAATTACTGCACTGGTTTGCACCAAACACTATGCTTTTTTTTTTTTGCTGCAGGCTTAATGCCAAACTAGCAGTCTCAAAGGAACCTAAACAAAATCTATAGATATCAAAATACCATCTGATATCTGTAAGTAGACTAATGACAAAAATATCCATGTTTCCAAATAAAATACATTTTGTCTGACCGTTTTCAAGAAGGGAACATGAATATTGATCTGACTGAAATCTTTCCAGCAAAGACTCTGAGCCAAGGATAATGAGATGAATCTGCACAGATTGCTTGTAAATCCATTATGAAAATAACCACCTGGCAAAAAGAAGTTCTTAGTCAAAAAGGTCAACTGAGGCGAACCCTGTGAACTGCTGTTTGTTCAGTGCAAGTGAGGTCGACAAGTATTCACAAATCATTTCTGACCCCACGAGGTTGTAATGAAATGAACTGGAAAAGTGAGGATTCAAACATATTATGTATTCAGCCCCGAGCAGAGGTGCAAAGAATACCCAAATGTTCTGTAGTTAGAATAGCAGTAATAAAACATATTTTTGTTCAAGTAAAGTAAAAAGCAGCTGTTCATTAAATTACTCAAGTATGAGTAAAAAAATATCAAAAAACAAGGTTATTTGATTGCAAAGGAGCTGATAACCATCTGCTTTTAAAACAGATTTTTTTCAATATTAATCAACATATTAATCAATGATAAATGCATATATAAATTATATATATATATATATATATATATATATATACATATATATATAGTATATAAATATATATACTGTATGTATATATATATATATATATATATATATATATATATACAGTATATATATATAGTTTATTTAATTTATATTTATATTAATTTATATCATTCTTTTTTAAAGTTACTCAAGTAAATGTAACTAATTAAATGTAATTAGCTACTACCCACCTCTGGCCATAAACTGATACATAAAAGGCTCATGAAGATGTTTATGTTTACCTTCATATATTTACAACCTTACACACCATGCGTAAAATCACTGCTCATGTTGCTGATAAAAACACAGCTGACAGATTTTCAGACCACCAAAACACACAGGTGTTCAGCAAGCTAAAGCCTAACTACAGTCTCTAAGCTGATTGGCCGTGACGTTTTTAGGCTTTTGTCCTGGAAATCAAAGGATCATGCTTCATTCATCGGATTCTCTGCAGCGTGGCCCTGACTGACACGCAATGGACTGAGAGCACACGCCATGTAAACACACCATTCAAAACATATACAGCATGAGGTGGCCTTGTCTGTTTTCTCCAGAATCTCACTGAACACAGGCAGCCCCTATCTTTCTGTATTCAACTGCTTTCCTCTGACTCTGCTGAGTTAAAACTGATAATTTAGACTTACATTGTGGAACATGATTTTATTTCCCAGAATGTTATTTTCTTTGTTGCCATAATACAAACGCATGACCAATGTTGCTGGTCAGATAACTTAACTTAAGTCTATTACTTTGATTTTTAACCAAATGCGGTTGCTGTGGTTTATATGTAGTTACAAATCATACTTTTGTAGACCCAGGTATAATAAATACTCCTATACATCTTTTTAAAGAATTTTGTTTGTGCTAAAGACTTTAACTTCTGTCACTAGCTACTTGGGTCCAGGAGTTCTAGTGCCTGTCATGACAACAATGGCATTGCCGACACTGTAGGTATCTCTTAATAGAGTGCAGAAGACTACCATGTAATAGTTGCCACTCCTAAAACTACTGAAAGGTTAACTTTTGGGTTTGCAGACATGTCCAGATCAAACCTGTCTGCCCAGTGAGAGTCCAGTTGGTGTTGGAAGTGCTTTCCTGAATATGCCAGACCATATGATAGCATACCGAACTGCACCGGCTAGTGCTATACCGCACAGTGGTGATGAGGTACTAAATCCTTATTTTCTCTGTAAAATGGGAAAATAAAAATAATTTTCATTTCCTCGCAAAGTCTTAAAAGAATGCTGATAGGAGTTCTTTCCCAATACATCACAACCTACGTTTGGTGAGAGGCTGTGAAAGCTTGACCAAAACAACAACAACAACAACAAAAATATGTTTCTTCAGCTGTGAAGCGTTTTGTCCTCATACAAGAACTCCAAATGTTTTGCCTTTCAGAGCTTTCCTGTCCTCGTTGCTAATCTGTGAAGGCAAACATTGCTGAGAAGAAAATTAGTATAATGTGTATAATTGTTCATGGCGTAAGCAGGCTGCCACCGGTGTGTTTGCTCTTCTGGACCATGTTGCCAGGATGGTGAGTGTGCAAGAAGTCCATCTATCTAGAAAAAACAAGACTGGAGATTAGCTTAGGCACAAAAACACATTTTAAGAGACTAAGCATGAGGACACTGAAGTCTATACTGAAGTCTGTTTCTATATAAAGTATCACAGCATCAGTACAGTGTGAGGCATGTAATTTTTTGCCGATGAGATCCAAATTTTAATAAACAATAAAAAATCATTCTATCACTCTTTATGTAGGTTAATGCTAAGCAAATTTAAAGTGTTGATACTAGTCAACTGAAATGCACATTTCTGTTTCCATGTAATATGTTTATAAAAGCAGTATCATGACAATGGTGTCATTCTGAACGTGATATGTTTTATGCAACTCTGGGAACACACTGGCTTAAATTTTCAACCAATAGTCAGGGATGTAGCACAGATTCACTCCACCTCACATGCACAAATCCATCACTGAGGCTTTGAACAACCCTGGCTTAGGTGTATGCGTATCACATTTCAACCTGTTGCCCCACAGAAGGCTAAAAAAGGTCACCAATGTTGGCAGGTATGAGGTTTCACAAAATATAATTAGATAAACACAGAGACTTATACGGCT
This sequence comes from Xiphophorus couchianus, assembly GCF_001444195.1. NCBI lineage: Eukaryota > Metazoa > Chordata > Actinopteri > Cyprinodontiformes > Poeciliidae > Xiphophorus > Xiphophorus couchianus. The sequence continues at coordinate 11,809,150 of NC_040243.1, read as the reverse complement.
AAGCTTGTCCTCAACTTAAGTATCAAGAATAAAGATGTTTTTGCTTTTTTCTGGAGCAGTTACAGGATACTTGAAGCAGAGAAGGCGACATGAAACTGTGGTGCAGAATGTTTACGATGAACAATGTCAACGTCTTGAACGCGGCTGACATTGGCTGTACTGCTTCGATAAACAATAAAACAATGACGCAGGTTTGTAAACCCAGTGAAAACACGGGAAGCAGTAGGTTGGCCTACAAATTACACTGAGAACTCCCAGCAACACAGGGCACCTTCAGTTAAATTAAAAACATGTTGACAATAGTCTCAACAACATTATATGGCTCAACATCAGCAGCCTCAGAATAGCCAATGAGTGTTGTTGTCTGAGGTTCTTTCTTGGTTGGTATTACAGAACATTTCCATAGTATTCAAATGCCTGCGACATTTTCACATTCAGTCTCAAGCTTCACTGCATTTTATTGGAATTGCATGTGATATGATATGATAAAATGTTGTTGCCTATGATAGGTGTTCTTGCTGATGCATTCAGCTTCAGCCCTTCTCTCAACTATGAACAAAAGTATCCCCATTGTTTGATACTGTCACTAACATGTTTTTTTTGTTTGTTTGTTTGTTTGCTTTGTTCTGAGTGATGCACAGTTAGTTTTCCACTAGTTATGCTGTCAAAATATTCTTCTACCTTCTACATTCAAACAGTATTATCTGTGACTTGTCTGGCAAGTTTCTTTGGTGCAATGTATTGCTTCAATACAATAAAACAATGACGCACCCCACAACATTGTGTGTGGGGTGTGAATACTTTTGTGATGCACCTTATCTAAAATGTTGTTCTACCCAATATATAGAAGCTGAACACATTAATTAAGTGGTCAAAAATCAGACTTTGAAAGAGAAGAACTGAGTTCCACAAGGTTTATCACATGTGCCAGCACACTCGACACCTAAATCATTTTCAAGGCTGTCCCTTTTATCAGAAATCTCTCTCTTCTTCACACTGATTCACAGGTGAGAGGATAGGTTAAAGGTGATGAGTGCTTAAAGCGGAAAAGTGGATGAGCAGAGGCTGAGTCACAAGCGGCAGGCTCTATCTTGGGCTACCTTAATTAATAGGCCATATGAGAAAGTCGATACAGATTGGATTGAATGGCTTGCAGGCAGTAGTTAAAACCAGCTGGACTTCTCCTTAGATTTTTTTTCTGCCCTTCGAGCCACTATGACGTTTGCTGCCACTGTGTTTGCATTCTGACATTTTGTAAAACAGTAACAGTGATGAAAGAGCCAACTACTGGGATGTGATGAATAACTGGGCTAGTTTTATGGCTCCTAAAAGAAATGCTTAAACATATGTGGTTTGCATGCTGCACCAGTTTTTCCTCAAAAGGGTAATATGTGTTTTTGTTTTTGCTCATGCATGGTGGCCCATCAAAGGGGGACGCCATCAGAATCTGTACTGACTTACTTCATGTATTTAATCACATTTGTTCTTTATTGTTTTGATTTTACATGGAGATAAAGGGCACATATTTAGATACATTCACAAGAAAAACTTTTTTTCTCAGCATAAAAAAACATTTAAAAAATATTTCACTGCCCTGCGACAGACTGGCGACCTGTCCAGGGTGTACCCCGCCTCCCGCCTGGAACGTAGCTGGAGGTAGGCACCAGCAACCCTCCCGACCCCATTAGGGACAAGGGTGAACAGAAAATGGATGGATGGATGGATGGAAAATATTTCACACTATTATTCAGATGAATAGAGATAATTAATTATATATTCCTGTCTTTAATTGATCTTAAAGTTTCCACTATAACTGCTCAATGGGATTTGCTGCATAATCCTCTCAGGTCTACCTTTATCCATGCTGTTTGTCAAGGTTTGGTCACCACAGTTTTTTCTTCCACTCAACTTTTCATTATATCTGAATACCACTTTCTCTTAACAGCTAGACTCTTTATTAGAAACAATACTTTTCTTATATTACTAGGGCAGGGTTTTAGTGACTACTTTCTGGACAACTGTACATCTGCAGTTTTCTCTGTGATTGTTTAAGCCTCAACATTTATCTTTTTTAATTATTCAGTTTGTCTAGTATTCCAATTTTCTAGAACACTGAATCTTCGTGTAATAGCTTTATGCCACAAATATCAAATCCGACAGAAACAAGTGCTTAAAACATGTGATTCAGGATGTGAGTTAAAGATTCTTCATTATTATAAATACATACATTTTTAATAAAGTTTACAATTCACAGAAAATGTCGTCTCAAGGCAACATTCAATTTATACACAGAAATGCAGTCAGTACAGTCAATCCAACCCAACCCAATCCATTCAAATTAAACATTTTTAACAAATGCTGAAATAAACCAAATTTTCGATGATTTTCGAACTCGGTGACATGTGTATGAGAACATAAGTTTGTATCTGATCAGTTTCTCTTTTGATATGGACAGAACTGACGCAGAACCGCAGCCTTACTAAACACTAAATCACTAAAGTTGATTGCCGCTCTCCGCTCTTGCTCCTACGGTGCTAGGGTGACGCATGACGCAATGGAGGCGCGGCGATCTTCTCCAATAAATTCTCAGCCAGCAGTCCGTCTCAGCTTCAGACAGAGCGCATTCAGACCTTCCCCATCACTGCTTGGATTTAAAACTATCCCCACACTGACAAGGCACCGCTGAAGACGGGGTGCAACTTGCTGCAGCTATGATTAAGAAAATGTCTTCATCCGAGAATGACTTCGACATTCCTGCCAAGAATTGCCACAGGATGGTGATTCTTGGCTCCACTAAAGTTGGGAAGACGGCCATTATCTCCAGGTTTCTCAACGAGAGGTTTGATGACCAGTACACACCGACTATTGAAGACTTTCATAGAAAGTTCTACAGCATCAGAGGGGACGTTTACCAGCTGGACATCCTGGATACATCTGGAAACCACCCGTTCCCTGCAATGAGGAGACTTTCGATTCTCACTGGTGAGTTTAGAGTTAAATCAAAAATCCAAATTACTCTGTTCGGTGGTTTAGATCTGACTTTGTGAACTCTTCTTGATATTAAAACATGTTCCTTTGTGTTTGTTTTTACAGGTGATGTTTTTATCCTGGTGTTCAGTCTGGACAACAGAGACTCGTTCCAAGAGGTGCAGCGTCTGAAGCGCCAAATACACGAAACCAAGTCCTGCCTCCGCAACAAAACTAAGGAAAAAGTGGACGTCCCGCTCGTTATCTGCGGCAACAAGTGCGACCGGGACTTTTACAGAGAAGTGCAGGACGAAGAAATCGAGAAGCTGGTAGGGGGGGACGAGCACTGTGCGTACTTTGAGATCTCTGCAAAAAAGAACACCAACGTCGACCAGATGTTTCAGACGCTCTTTACCATGGCCAAGTTGCCCAACGAGATGAGCCCTGACCGACACTGCAAGGTTTCCTTGCAGTACTGCGACGTTTTGCACAGAAAGTCATTCAGGAATAAGAAGTGCAAGGATGGGAACGCATACGGGATAGTGGCACCGTTTGCGCGCAGACCAAGTGTGCACAGTGACTTAATGTACATCAAAGAGAAAACAATAGGTGGCAGTCAGGCCAAAGAGAAAGGCTGCGTTATTTGCTGACGTCTTTACCAAATAGACTGCTCAAAACTCTTGCAGCCAAATAAATAAATAAAAATCATCCGGGCTGCAAAAAACACGAGACCAAATAGAAAAAAAAAAACAAAAAAAACTGTAGACTGCTTGACCAAATAGAGGTCGAGACGCGGTGCAGTAAATGCTCTGGAAATGCTGTAAATGTGACTGCGTTGTCTCTCCAAGAGCAGCATTGAAGGGAAGAAATGTTTACATTTTGCTATCGTTCTCACGTAGAATGGCACTTTGAATGTTTTGCAGAACGAACAAAAATAAATTCATATGTATTTATCATGTCCTTGTCAACATTTTTTTGGACAAAGAGAAAATAAAACACTTGATACTTTTTTAGCCTCTTGTTTCTCTTGTGATTAATTTCATGCATAACGCACTATATTATGTACTATTTCATCCCGTTCTTTCCATTTTTTTTTAATAAAAAGAAATCTTCAGTATTAAGATTACAATATGTTAAAGACAGAATTTACATTTCTTTATAAACAAGTTCACTGCCTTCCTTAACATCTAGGCACTTTAATTTTGTGCCAACAGTGGATTTGTTTACAATAAACACAGCAACTCATAAGTGGTAGTAGATTATGTTAATAACAACGTCTAGATAAGGTTTTCAAAATTGTTTTAATACAAAAAAAAAAACAAGATTGGAAAATCCAAACAAAATCTACAGAATCAAACACATCCAAAAATAATAAAATAACTAATGATCCTCAAAATTGTCGTGCATTGTAGGAAAAAAAATCCCGTGTATGCCATGTCCTTGACCAGCATGAGTTTCAATTTACTTTTCCCTCCAGTTTGTGAAGTCCAGTCCAACCTAACTAGTGTTATGATGCTTTGGGGACATCGAACATGCATAGGCTTTTGTATTTCTGAAGCAGTTGGTTCTTGGTGCGCACCTGCTCTCTCAGAGTGGCCAGCTGCTGCTGCTGCTCCTGTGGACTGCTGTCTATCCCGGGCATGTTGGAGATTTGCTCCCTAGCTTTCTGAATCTTTGTTTTCAGCTTCATCAGCTCTTGATGAACATCCTGGCCATCCTTATCCTTGTCCATGCTTGAAAAGACAAAGACAAAAGTAAAATAAAACAAAACCTAAATGTCAATCTGTTGCATTTTTAACCTGAGAGCTTCCTATAAGAGTAACATCTAAACATCTGTCCAATGTAGTCCGGTTAAAACCCAGACTACATTGGGCTTACAAATGAAAATGATGTTGAAATGGCATGGATGCCTAAGACTTGTTAAATTCCTGAAACACTTAAAACAACATCAAATGCATTACCACAAAATAAGAGGGTTGTCTAAATCTTTAAAACAACGAAGGAAGTTGTATTTTTTCTTATTTTTTAACTGCTGGCAAAACAAAAAATTTATTTATGGGCAAACAAAATTACACTCCAACAAATACAAGTGAAATTAAAAGCTACGGTAATTGTTTAATCAATATATAAATGTGTCAAAGTGACATTTATTGACCGTTTAAATTCATTTTATAAGCTTGATGGAAAAAGACATCTGATTGGTCAACCAGTGGAACAAGTCTTTGGGCATCGAATATTGATCTGAATAAAATTACAGTCTTGCCAGTTTCACCCACATGTTTTGTAAATTCATCATTTAGAATAATCCTGGAACCATTAGTGACACTGTGATTTTTAAATAAGAAACTGAATATATCATCAAACTTATTTTGATGGCAGTAAACAGGTTGTTAAATGGATCGTGTTCTAAATAGCAGTAATATGTTACGTGATGTTTGCTATTTAATACATCACGTACCGGGTATTTTTGAGTCTTTAAAATCTTCTGACAAAGTTGACAGAAAACTGAATTGCTGTGGAACAGATGTGCTTACGAGCCAAAAGAGCAGCTGTAGTGACAAATAATAAATTTTTTTTGCTTGTTGAGATGATTCATCAGATGTGTTTGCAGTAGATACAAAGCAACAAACCATTAACACAGTTAAGCATTTGATTGTACATCGTAAATCTTAATATCTCCGCAGCATTCCACAAGTTTGTTTTCCAGCGCAGTACTAATATCAATATTGCACCTTACAAGTCGCGCTTCCTACAGTCACTTTGTTTGTATATGCGATGATGACAAATAAACAAGTGTTCCAAAATTAGCCAGACATATGCAAATCTAAACGAGCTTTATTGCCTTACACAGGTCCAAAATCGAATCTGCGGCTCAATGAGACTTGCTACGTTACATTTCCAGCTGAGAGGTAGCCATGTTAGCTTTAGCTAACAGGTCATCAGTATGCTCTGCAACGCCACGAAACCATTTCTTTCAGACGGAGTGAAGAATGAAGGTGTACAAATGTTTACACACATAGGAAGCACATTCTCAATGTAACCTTGCTCTTACCATTTGATAACATCGTGAACTAAAGGCAAAAGAGAGCAATCCTCGCTGTCTTTCTCCACCCTCGGTTGAGACACCGCCATCGCTCGTTGCGCAGCTTTTTCTCGTCACATTACGGTCTGCTGACGTCAGAGATGGGGAATCAGGCTCTTTTCTAGGATCCAAGTCATTTGGCTCAGTTCACAAACGAGATGATTCTTGCGGTTCCCAAACGGATTTTCCTTTATTGTTTTTTTGAGTATGCTTTAAAAAATGTATATTTTGATAACATAATTTTCGACACAATATTTTCATATTAAATGAGTGTATATGCAAACTGTCACATTTGATTTCACCAACCCGCCAACTGTAACTGTTTTCGTTCCACACAAACTCCAACCATTTTTTAAGCTCATTGTCTGATCTCGTTATATCACTGTACCTGACGGACTATTAATATTATTAATGAGAGCCTTAAACCAATATCAAGCAATGTGGTTAATAGTACCCTAAAATGCATAAGAACATCATACAGCATTAGGTGGAAAAAACGGGCAGCCAGCCAGCCGTATGCGTTGGCTCGGTCATGAACGACCCATCACTAGATGAAACAACTACTTACAGTTCACCAATAATCTAACCCAGAAAATAATACAACACAAATTAATTCACCATCAATGTATATATTAGTATATTTCTAGCGATACTAATTTAATTACATCATTTAAAATATCACAAAGTAGATTGTAAGTCAGATTTAAATTGCTCAATTTATGACTGTGATGCTTTCACTTGTCCTGAATGCATGCTTAATAATAAAGTGTGGAGCACCAGTCGTCTTAGATATAATAGCTTTACACACCAAAACTATTAGACCATAAAAAATGTGTGTCTGTAAATGATTTCTTAAACATACTTAAGTAGAATGGTGTCCTTTGTTCTGATTTTATTCTTAATGATCATGGGGGGAAGGCAAATTACATCTAAGCCATAGGGTTCTCACTTTTTGTGTGTTCCACACATTTTTCTTAGAAGTGACATAAAAAGTTTGTTTTTTTCCCCCAGTTGTTTGCAAAAAAGTCTCAAATGTAATGTTTTGTGCTAAGAAATTTACAACTTTACAAAAAGTTTAGTATAGGCAAAAATATCTTCTCTGTGGAAACATACAAACTTTAAAATATCAAACATAGCTAAATGAAAACAGAACATCAGATAGAAGTGGTAGTATAATCAAAAAATGATAATAAATACTCTAGTTAGTTTGTCAAATAAGGCATTTGACAGACTTAAAAAGAAAATAAAGCTATGATTAATTCTAAACTGCAATTTGGATTTTTCCACAAGTTATGCCCATACATAACCTCAAGTAAATAGGCCAACAACTGTCTACCATTGCACTTTGAAGGAGAAGGGGAACTTCACAGCCCTATATTTTGCTCCCTGGCAACTTTAAGAACATTGACCTAAAGCCACTGCACTATGTTCACATGCTTGACACATGATACACATATAAAGTCCAACAAGGGAGTCTATGTAAGTCTATGTAAGGGCAAATCTAGTCTATCAGGTGGCACTATGTTGTAAAATATGCCTATTCTACAGTCAATTGACGTGATGTATTTAGGTCATACTTAAGTTGTTTTTACTTGGTTTCTCATCTGTTTTGAATCATCATTTTGTATTTATTCTAATCATCTCTGATCTCAAAATTAAAAAAAAGGTATGCTTCCTGTTTACTATGATGTTTTCAATATAACATTCAATACCACAAGGTGCAGCTGAAGCAGACTATTTCGGGAAGCAGTGATTCTGTAAGGACTATAAGCTCTGAGCTCTGATTAAATCCTAAAATAGGCACACAGGAGGTCTCTAATGGCATTAGGAAGATATTTTTTTATTTATTTATCATCAATCAACACATTCTGTTCATATCCATGCACTCCCTCCAGGTCTCTTTTTTACTTCCACCAAACTTGGCTCATCTCAAGAAACAATATGTGGAGGAGGAAATTTTTTTCCGTTGAAATTTTAGTGGGTCAGGTTTTGTTTTTATAAGTATTTGATTAGAAGGAGCTGAATAAATATACCCTCCACACTTTTCAGTTTTTTCCTCGTCAAAACTTTATATTCTTTTCAATCACACACTACGTTTTGTTGGTTATTCTGTAAAATTTGAGACATATATTGAAATAGGGACGGCGGAGTCCCAGCTCGAAATTCCGTGAAAGAGGTGTACGGAGCCTTGTGCCAGAAGCCCATTAAAATGCTGTCTGAAAACTGTGTGATTGTGAGCGTGAGTGGGAATGAAAATAGCAATAGGTATTTTGTTCCATATAACAACGTAAGTAGGAGTGTAACAGGTAAACCTTTTATGGATGAAAACTCGACTAAAAACCCACCTGTTTAGGATTGTATTTGAAACGTAATCAATTACAAATTTATTGATAGAACCTGACTTAATGTCGTATTTTGATTGTTGATTCTATGTTGCATTGTGTTTCTGTGTTTGATATGATGTAAAGCACTTTGAAATGCCTTGCTGCTGAAATCTGCTATACAAATAAAATTTGATTGATTGAAATATTTTTAAAAAGGGACAGAAGTTCACTTGAATGAATGCATATTGAATGAATGCATATTGGCATGATTTATGACATAGTTATGGTGAGTATTACAGTACGGTAATGTATATTTGAAATCCCTTTTTAAAAAATATACTTTTTATGGTTATTTGTGGTTCATGTTTTGGCCCCTGCAGAATTTCCCATGTTTGAGAAAAAGTTAAACATCTTGTCTCACATGCAGTTCAGAGGCCTTATGACTATCAGGGGAGTTTTGGATAACTTTTTGGCCTGGGTGACATTGGGAGACTTCCGTTTGAACCCATCCATAGCACTCCCCAAGTGACTGGGCTTGCCCTGCCCACACCTTGTAATGACGTAAAAGAGCAGCTGACAGTTTCCAACAGATGGGTCATATCCCAGCATCTCTGGCTGACAGCCAGCAATATGCAGATGTCCTGTCTGACAATATGCTGGCTAATCTTAGCACGCTTTTCTATGTGAAAGATGTGGCCAATCACTGTTGTTATACGCTATTAAAATCAGTGTTTAAATTTTGTTTTCGGGACTATTTCAATTAAATGCATCCTATGTGACAAATTAGACACAATCAAGCCCTTTGTAAACACTTGATTGCAAATATGAACTTAATTTTACTTTGAGTGAATATCCAGTATTTATAGATTAAGATGGTCAAGTTTCCTGTTCAGTGCCACTAAAAATAATTGAACCTTATTACAACAGATTTCAAACTTAGGCTTGATTATTTAACAAAGTTCTCCACTGATTCATGGTTCAACTTTTTCTCTTGTTCATCCATTCATTGTTTGTGATTGCTTCGGTCTGTAAAGGCACAATGTGAAGAAATAATTTCAAAATCTTTCTGGAGTAGCTTTTTGCAATCCAGTTATGTGATCTGAAAAGAAGTTTCCTTTGTGATCTATTGTATATATACAGTATATGTATCACTCTTACAAAGCCTACAACATAAGTTATTACATTCACTTAGGCAACTATAGACTCTTCTGTAGTTAGTAGCTAGAAGCAATGCAAAACAGACAACCATCTTTGTCTTTCCAAATCAAAAATATGCACCACTTTGTGTTAGTCTATACATAAAATGTCATGTGTGTGTGCATGGTTGCTTGTCCTGCATGTCCTGTGTTGGCTTGTGATGAAATGGTGAACTGTCCAGATTGTACTCTACCTCTTGCCTGATGACTGCAATCCTGTGAGGATTTTATTGTGTTGCACAGTTTTATTGTGTTCAGCAACAAGGTAGTTCAAAGTGATTTGCATGATATAGATAATGGATGGATCAATAAATGGATATTGAAGTTTGTGATTGTAACTTCACAATATGTGAAAAGTTATAGCTTGTATGAATGCACTTTACACTATGATTCTGATACTTTGTCTCTTATATTTCACCGATTCTGATTCTAAATAGCAGATGGGCTGTTTTGTTCCTTCAAGGCTTTGACAAACAAAATATATTGACAAGAGGGTTTAATCTGTTCTCTTTCCTGGAAAATCACAATGAAAAACATTACATAGAAGATTCATCAGGTTTTTTTATTCATTCCACGTTCGCAGTCTAACCCCAAACTCCAGCTTTGGTTTCTTCTTACATGGTAAAAAAAATAAAAAATACACACACACACACCCACCCACGCACGCACGCCCTCGCCCCCCCCCCCCCCCCCCCCCCCCCCCCCCCGCCCCCCACACACACACACACACACACAGGCACACACAGTGAAGATCGTCCAACATGTTTCCCGGAGCGAAACTTTATTGGGTGCGGTTAGGAAAGTTTTGCTCAAAAACATGAACTAAAAATGTCAGCTTCAATCTAAACAGTAAATGTCATTGAGGAAAGATGTGGAGATTGATTAAAACTTATTTATTCAGGTTATATTTAAAGGACGTAAAGGTTGCCAAATAACATGTTTGATGCTGATTTGTATTACGGACAATGAGTAGCCAGTAAATGTGGGCGTGAGTGTCCATTGATTGAAAGAACGCATGAAAAATCTATGTGTCCAGACAAACTCAAAGTAGTAGGCTATTTCAGTTTCTTGTTGCAGACTGACAGCAACTTATTAACTACAAAGACCTATCGGTAAAATAAAATTGACACATTATTTAAAAACTAAAGGATGCTCTTTTTCACGAGAGTCCAAAATTTAAACTAGATCCACACTGCCCCCAAGTGCAAAAACCTGGGAACAACACGACAAAATGCATCGCAATTCTTTCTTTCTTTTTTTTCTATTATGTTTTCATTTGTTTATTTTTTGTTTCTTATCCCAGAGTCTACCCTCTTTGACGTATAATACAGATATGGCAGTAAATATATTTTGTGAATTAAATAAAGGCCAATAACTTCAATATTCCCAGTTTACTTTATCTACCAACCATCTGACATTTCCCAGGAGACAGTCATAAATTAAAACTGACTTCCAAACAGTATTCTATTCTGAGTATCTTTCTTGTAGCTAAAGGTCTTTTATTGTACTGTAAATTTAGGATTTACATTTAATCACCTGAATATTAACATGCTACTCAGTTGTTAGTGATATCTTTACCACAATAGACTTTAATCTTAAAGTTAAAGCGCTCGTTTTATGCAAGTTGTTCCTGAAAGTAGAGAGTGCTGCTATTTAAGATTTACTTGACATTTCAAACTGAGACAATAGTGACTAAATTTTCTCGTTTATGCCTCGTTAAGGCGACCTTACTAACCTCCACTAGGTGGTAGGCTTTAACTAGTGAATCCAAATATCGTCCCCCAAGTGGATATGAGGATTCTCTTCAGGTTTTCATTGAATCTGTGCCTCTGATTTTTCGGCAGAAAGAATTGGTTAGTGAAACTCATTAAACAGGATTTGTGTAATGAAACAGGCCGTTTTTAAATGGTGAGCATAATTATGCGAGGTTAGATCTGAGAAATAAACCTTGGACTGAATTAAAGTTAAGTTAATTCAAGTCAGGTTTATTTCTTCAACAAAACAGGTCAATGTGCCTTACACCATAAAAACACAATACAGTAACTAATTATGAAGCAGCAGTAAATATTAAATTTTTGTCAAATGCAGTAATCAAAATCATCAAGCAAATATTAAAAATATTGATTTTTATTTATATATATATTCCAGTTATTATGAATCAAAGGCAATTCTAAGCAGGTGTTACTTAGCCTAAATTTAAAGGAACTCATTGTTTTAGCTGTTCTGCAGATTTTTGGAATTGTATTCCAGATAAGTGGAGCATAGAAACTGAATCCTGCATCTCCACATTTGGTTCTCTGAAAGTCTAAGTGCTACAGCAAGAATCTATGTATATATTTGGTATGAAACTCTGCACTAGAAAATGACATCCCTTTAAAAAGAAAAAAAATAAACTTTACTGCTAGTGAACACATCAAATGTTAGTTTATTTACTTCTAATAGTATTGTTTGTGCTCCTTGTTTATGTGAACTTAATTGTTTGGGCTAAAAGATACCAAAAGTCTCTCAAAAATTAAAGTCCAGCAGGGAATCAATGCTCTCCTGCTCCAATACAACCAAATAAAATGATTGAATTATTTCTTCAGTATGTCATCAAGTTTGCCAGGGTCCTGGTAATGAGCCATTTGTTTGTTGGAGCAGTTACAAAACATTTGTAAATCAATAAAAACCTATTAAGTCAATTTAAATAAATAAATAAATAAATAACTAAATAGCATGTTTCACAGAATGGGGTTATTAGAAAATAGTTTAAAATTACTACCACTACTCTATCTCATAGCATAACAGTACAAGTTATATATAAAGAACAAACAAACAAACAAGCAACTATTTAAATAAAAAAGTAAATCAGGGGACAGAAAGAAAAAAATAAGAATTGATTGACTCAGTCAAAGTAAGTGTACAAAATAAAGGAAATGGCCAACAACATTATAAGAAAGAAAAGCTTGATTTGGACAAATTAATGAATAAATAAACTATTTTCAAGTTAAATGTCAAGACTTTAAAATAATCTTCGCACTTTCAAGGGTATTCTGATCAGCAAACTATAAATATATTTACTTTTCAATTATTTTTAACATCTGGATGAGACACCTAGAGGAATATGTAAAATAATTGGGTTAGGAAACAAAATTGCAACAACAACTAAGAAACCTGTCAATCTGATAGAACCACGCGACCTTTCCTTATTGATGATTGGGCTGCGATGCGACTCTTAAATTAAACGGGGCAAACTCTTGTACTCATGGAAGCACTTTACACCATTCAAGAATAACACTGTTACAAATTCCTGATTGTCCATATACTCCCGGTTATCCTGAATGGGAGGTGTGTCATTTCCCGCAAATGAAAACGTCATTGATCAAATTCCAAACTCCGAAAGACGGAACACGCCGGGCGAAAAACCCAGCGCACCAAGCGTGCAACAAAGTTGAACGTAGCTACGTCACATCTTTGTGTTGACAAATCATGATCCACATGGGCGGGCATTGTGAAGCTATAGTTGAGAGTTAGCAGGCTAACTAATCGTGAGAGTGGAAGTGGAGCTAACGTTAAAGGAAAAGACAACTGTCAAAAGAGAGAGGAGAATAGGAGTCTCAGAGGACTCAGGATTCTGCTAGATGGCTACATGAACTGATTCAGAGTTAGCTGATAACGACTGAGTTTATCAGATGCCTGAGGAGCATTTTGGATACTACACCGATTGTCCCGTTTCCAAACGGAAACCGTTTCTGGACACAGACAGTAGTGCTAGGTAGCCTAGCTGAGTGAATAACCCAGGAGACTCCTTATTGTCACCTCAAACTCCATCCTGAATGTTTTGTCTGTCATGAGTCCGGCCGGGTGCTCCCATGTGAACGGTTATAAGGTGGACAATTGGAAACAAAACCTCCGAGTCATATACCAATGCTTTGTTTGGAGTGGCACTGCTGAGACCAGGAGACGCAAGGTAACAAAATAAAAATAAAACACATGGAAACTGTAACGTTTGCCACTGAAACAGAAGGGAGATGTATTTTATTTGGCACCGACACGCGTAGAGCCGTGGTGTCCCGCATGAAGCACAGCCACAGCTGAACAGAATTACTGTATAACTGGAACTGCTCAAGTAGCTAGCTCCGCTGTTAGCCACCGGTAAGTTAGCTGCTGTGGGTCTGAACTGCGGAAACCGGTTGCTTGTTTGCAGCATTAGAACTTAAAAACTTCAGTTTGTCTTAATGTGGTGCAGCGGAATGTCTTCGGTTTCGCTGGGCGGTGATGTTTGCTGGATAAGTAAACTTGGGGTTTGAACAATTGTGGCCACGGACTAACATTACCTCACCAAATATGAACCCATTGTGTTCCCCCTTCCTCTTCCCCACGCACGAGTAGAGTGGAGTTCTTCCTCTGGTCGGCGTGGGTCAGATCTCTTTCTACCCTGTCCCTCCTTCATTTTAACAGAGCAAAATGAAGGAGGGAGTTTGAGTTGATTACCTTATTATCACAGTTTGTGTCTGAGCCCGGCCTGCACCACTCCCTGCAGCTCTCGACAATACGATGTCACTACTTCACCCTTTCTGTTCCCCTTTCATTTTTAAATCTTACTTTATGATTTCAAACCCCGTCATTGCCTTACTGTAGTAATTTGTTGTTTATTAGACCAGAACTGATCTTCTCTCATGAGTGTTGTACATTTTTATGTCGTTGTGATAAATCAGGTGCCTCAGAGTGATGCAGGATGGACAGATCTGGTGAGTTGATGCTGCTTGTACCCCACCTCATCTTCACTGACATAATGCAGGTAGAGCAGATGCATAAGAGCGAGCTTGCTCTCTCTTCCCAAGCATACCCGCCTTCTCCAGTACCTCTTCACTGAACGGATTAAAAAAAAAATAAATAAATAAAAATAGGTGTAACCTAATGTAGGCTGGAGGAATCTGACCGGAAGGTTGCACTGTTGAAACCACAAATACACAATGAGATATGACTAAGTTGAAATGTGTACCTTCAAAAGAATCTCCAAATTTGTATTTTAAAGGATTACACTTGAAAGTGTATTTAAAGAACTTTTAAGTTATATCAAGATTGTGTATGTAGGTTCAAATTTAAGACAGGGCATCTTAGAAAAAGGAATTTCAAAGGGAGTTATTCTCATTTAATTTATATTTAAAACATGGAATAAAAGGGTTCAGTTCAGGATGTTGTAGATATGGCTGGGAGACATTTAAAACAGACCTTTTGATGGATGGAGGGGGCTCAATAAGTAGCAAACAGACTTTCACAGCACAAACCTGTGATGTAATTGCTGTAGTTAAGACCATAAGCAAAACTGATTATGCAAAAATATTAAAACACATTTACTATAAAAGTTGTAAAATGTATGGATATTAATTTTGTGGTATTTTGATATTGGATTTTCAAGAGTTTCTTGATGCAAGGCAGGATAGGGCTCCTGTTCTGGTAGGTCATTCCAGCATTGTGGAAAACATGGATCCTTACATTAATTCACAAAATTTTCAGACAGCTGTCAAGATTTCCGAACTCATCATAAATTAACATGTCATAAGAGGTTTAAAGCTCAAACGATCCAAACAGACCTGCTTTTATGCACTGTGTTTAGCCACTGAATCCCATTCTCGTTGCCTGAATGAACCACACACATTTTCTATTTACATGCAATAGAAAATGGTTACTTTTCAAATAGATTAGTAAATTTCAGTGATCCATCTGACATAATGTTTAGACATCCTATTGATGCAGAAAGCAGCAAGCTGCGAGTCTTCTTCATTCCGTAATGGCGTCCATGTTGTCAGCATAGCGTGGTAGTGCTTATATAAGCTGCATTCACTAATCAGGAAAAACATCCAGTTCCACAATGGCCGATCGAGCTGAAATGTGAGATTTTTCATTGCATTTCTAATACAAACTCTGGTGAAAAATGTCTACATTTTTGTCTCTCACCCCAACCACCTCTGGACATTCTAATGTCTTGGGCTAGATTACTCCACAGTTTGGGATTTTCCCCTCCATTAGTTCATATAATTTGTCAGTGCATTTGCCAGAATCTCTCTAATCAGCACCAGTTGTTAATTTAACTAGATGCTGCAGTAAAAAAGCCAAGCAATAGGTTTTCCATTGCTTTACGAGCAGCGTACGTTTGCTGAGATAAAATGAGTAAAGTCGAAAAGGAAGACATTGAAGCTGGGTCTGTTTAAATTCCATGTTGGTGATGGAATCAGGAGTCTTGTGCCTCACACCCTCTCACTGAGCCTTTTAGCCGATGTGACATGCAGAGCAGCAGTCGTGCTGCACACAAGCAACGTGCTCTCGAGAAGCGAGGCATTCATCTATTTCATCCTTGAGTTCTCAGTTCTCTGGGATCTTATTATAAACGCATACACTAAACCCGCATCGACGCTTTCAGAAGTGAGAGAAATGGATGACAGTATCATGAAGCGTTATGATCACCGTCTGTTGTTGAAAAGACAAGCTTTATCGCTGTATTGCTCACCGCTTATTCATCCTTCAACAATGGCACAAATGAAAATCAGCTCAAATTTAGCACTGCGTTCTCCATCGTGGATTTTAAGACTCAATGATTTGTTTTGTTGCTAAATTGCTGTTCCACATATATATTTTTTTCTCATTTCATTTTGTTTTTCTCTTAAAGTTTGTTCTTGGCTGCTATCATCCTCTGTTCCCTGAGGCTTAAATCAATTCCCAAGCAATGTGCAAGAGCTAATCTGTCACCTGCTCTGTTTGCACAGTTAAAAGACTGCTTGGGTACTATAGGTTCACTGGAAACCTAAAGTAACCACATCATTTGTTTCCTTGCCCTCTGAGTCTATGAAACCTCATGCTTTCATTTTAAGCTGCAGGCTTTGTGCTTGTGTTTGTCATTGTTGTTGAAAAGAAATTTCTGCATGGCCATAAAATGTTTAATGCTTCAGGTTTTAGAGAGAAATGTGAGCGTGTTGCATGTGATTTTAATGGCTTTGAAGCTGATTGTTATGCTTACATAATTTGATTCATTATGTCCTGCATATTGGAGTTAAATCGCATGGCCTATCAGGTAGTCAAAGGTCTAAACTTAGTCATACCTGAGAGAGACTACACCCAAGTTTACCAAAGAGACTGGTAAGGAGAAGAAAAAAAAAACATCCAATAACCCTTTTGGCCTTTTCCTTTTGTTTTTCTTTTATTCTGTTCTTAAGTAAAGCTGTTTCTCAGACTACTGTCATGTAATATATTGATGAGATTTCTGGGCAGCTTTTCATCAGAAATGTTTTTGATTTAGGTGAAACAATGTTCTGTAACAATATTGGTTAGTGATGTTGCAGTATATTTTTGCTTGATCTATATGATGAAGCGGTGAATAAGAAAAAATTATTCAATTTTAACTTTCACAATTTATAACATTATGACTACAAACTTCCATGTATTTTTATGGTGATTTGATGTGATAGACCAACACCAATTGTGCAAAATTGTAAACTGGAAGAGAAATTACTTAGTTTTCAACTAAGTCATGATATATTTTTGCAAATATGCAAGTCTTTTGAGGTATTACTCTACCAGCTTTGAACAACTACATTATTTTGGAAAAGCATGAATGAACCAGTTATTAAGCCTGGCTAGAGATTAGATCTGTTTTCAGTTTTCAGTCTGTTTCACTGTAGCTCCTGTTGTATGTTCATGGTTGTTGTCTTGCTGAGACTTCCACACCAGTCTCAGGTCTTCTGGAACCTATAGGTTTTCATCCAGGATTGACCAACCATATAAAATCTATATAAACCCAACCATCGTCTAATTGACTCTGATGAGCTTTATTGGCTATGTTAGAAAAAGAAAAAGTGTCCCCTGAAGCATAATGCTGCGACCACCATTGGTTCATGGTAACGTAGAGTGCATTACTAATGGTTGTCATGCCAACAGTATTTCAGCCTTGAGTTGTAAATCTCTTCAGCTCCTTCAAAATTACCACAGACCTCTGGACTCCTTCTCTGATTAAGCCTCTCCTTGCCTTGTCTATGTCTTGGTGAACAGTCATACCAAACAAGTGAGGTCTTCACAGAAGAGCTAATTTTATGTCTATATTGAGTTGCACACAGATTAACAATTGAGTTCTGTACTACTAATAGTTACACAGAACTTAATCTAAGGATTTCAGAGGAAAGGGGACTGAATATCTTTGTACTCTACAAACGCAATGTACAATATATCTTCTACTTCACAGTCTCGTAAGTGTTGGCAAACAACATAAAGTCATAATTAAATAATTAGTTCATGGCTGTGACTTGAACAAATGTTAGCTATAGGGTTACGTATACTTTTGCAAGGCTCTATATGG
This sequence comes from Xiphophorus couchianus, assembly GCF_001444195.1. Lineage (NCBI taxonomy): Eukaryota > Metazoa > Chordata > Actinopteri > Cyprinodontiformes > Poeciliidae > Xiphophorus > Xiphophorus couchianus. Next base: position 11,791,252 of record NC_040243.1, on the reverse strand, counting down.
AACATGCATAAATCTTACTATTATCAAAAGGATTGACCCCATCTGTATTTGAAAGTGATAGTTTCACATTAAAGATGCACTTCAAAGTATTGGGTTAGCTTGTATATGACATAAGATGAAAGTGGGTTAGCTGGTACTGGCAGTATTTAATGTCATATCTGCTTTGAAGAGTTTGCTGTCACTTTGATTAAAGCAGTGAAGTTTTGATTACAGACCTCTCTGAACTAGAAAGGAAAAAAAAACAAAAAACATCTCCACCCCCAACCCTCAAGTGTTAAACAAGATGCAAGATAGAGCAGGGATTGTTAGGGGTAGAAATGAATATTTTCTTAAGGATAAAACATTTATGTTGCTCCTCCTCCCCCTTCTTTTACTTCACTTGACGCGTGCATTCTCAAACATAAATGAGATGAGGCATGATTTAATCCACAGAGTGGTTGGTTTTGGTGCTGTGAGCAGATCTTTGTCAGATCCGACTCCATCACATCGCAGGCCTCCTGCTCTGTGACTCATCGGCATACATTTGGAGCAGCGAGATCTATTCCTACAGACTGTTCATACTGCTTGCTTGTTCCTCTTCTTGCTTCACTCCCACGTTGTGGCTTCCTCCTTTATTTTTTCCCCCTGCTTTCATTTTTTTTTTCTTTTCATTGTCAACCTAGTTAAAACCATGATTCATGTTGCTTCCTGCATATCTTCTTTCGGATTTTTGTGCCGGGAAAAAAATACTCATACAGCTCACATTTTATTAAATGTAATGCAGTTTGCCCAAGACCAAGAATGGTTATTCTGAAATGTAACAGAGGTTTTTATATGGTATTTTTATACGGTATTTTTGTATTTCTCTCACACACTATAGCTGTGGTGGTGCTGGATTTGGCCCCTATCCAGATCTGATTCCTTCATCTCTGTATGCTCTCCATCACCCTGTCTTGTCTGTTGTGGCTTTTGGTTTGTCAGTCATAGTGACTCTGGTAGAATGACTCAGTCTAAACAAATGTAAAGCCCTCTGGGGGTAATCGGTGTCCTGATGTGTCTTCTCGTGCTGTCCTATTTGCGGTCCAGTTCTTTAGATATTCCATTGTAATATGTATCTATATTCAGCATTTTATTGTGGTTTTAGGACACTTCCTCTTCTGTCACTGTTGTTTGATTTTATCTTTCTATATGTTAAAGTCCTCTGAAAAAAATCAGTATGGACATGTCAGACCTTGAACTGAAACTTTGTTTCAGCCAGGAAGTGCATGATTGGTGTTTCTCATTGTACCACAAAAGAACAATACCAACCAATTGTTTTTATTAGTTGGTATTTTGTAATGAGCATCATTGTCTGAGCTAATGAATAAGAAACTTGTCTGACTGGAAAAAAACACAACTGTCTCCATATGACTCAATCCTGCTTTTCTTCTGTCTTTTTTTGTTCCTTTGACTTTCCCCGACTTTAAATGATCCTCCCGATTTGACTGTTCAGACAGCTTTGGAAAGGCATTGTTGCTACAAAACATGGTGGTCATGGTTTGAGCCGGCCCTAGGCAGCCATCCAGCCCCCCTCAGAACTGCCATCTGGCTAATGAGCTGTCCATCACTTGTCCATGACTGTCCAAGCCCAGAACCTAGAGGTAATCAATCTCTTTTAGTGTGGACACTCTGTTATTCCACTGGTAATGCCTCGAAAGCAAGTAAAAGTTTCTTTAAACTGTCTAGAAATGGTTGTGTTTATGGAAAATGTGAGAATACGTGGCAGTAGACTGTTGAAAGATAATTAAATAGGACTTCTTTTTATATTTTCACTTTTACCGCCATTGTTAGCCGCTAATAGTTCCATTGTGCCTCTATGCTGTGCGGCTTATAGATTTTCCAGAAGGTAATAGCTAAGGCCTGATTGATCCTAATTGGTACTATGGGAATGCACTAACATTGAGTCTCATGTTCTTGATGCTCATTCAGACCAATGGCACCTTCCTTGTAAGTCATTTTGTTTGTCCCTCTTTAGTTTGTGTGGATGAACTGGTCTAATTTTTGTAGCTCACCTAGGTATGGACATGTAGGAATTGTGTGTTGTAGATTTTTCTGTGTTTTACTTTTTGCAAGTACATTTTTTATGAATTTGCAAGAAGTGTTATGAACAAACACTTGTGTGTTAAAAAACCTGAATTTCTTTACCAAACACTTTAATCTCAATGAGATTGGATGGAGACCATCTATGAAGATCTGTTTACGTTTTGACAAAGCATCACCATGGTAACACATAAAAATGCTTTCTGTTAAACCATTTTGTTTTTAACTGTATTGGTATGAAAAGCATTACAGAACTATTGAAAGACCAACCTCAGCTCCAGTGTCAAATTTTTCTGCATATTGTCACAGGCTTTCTTGAGGGATTACCCAGCTTCACATTTTAAACTGAAGAAAAGCATCTCCACCAGATAATGCTGCCACCATCTTGTTTCACCTTGAGGATGGTGTGCTCAGATGGTGTGAAGTATTAGTTTTCTTCACTATAAAATGTTTTGCACATCGGCATAAAAATATATTTTATGGCTGTAAATTCCATACTGTGGCATAAGATCAGAATAGACTGAATGCATAGATTTTTTTATTCGAAAGACAAATCAATAATTTGCCTTCCCTTTCACATGAGGGGAAGGCAAAAAGTGGCAGTTTTTTAGTTCCATAAAAAAACTGCCACACTTGGCATACTTAATTTTGTGGATTAAGTGTGCCAAGGTTTAAAAATGTTGAGAATGAATGGTTGTTCACAGTAGTGTCTATAACTTCAAAACTCCTGAGCACCATCATCAGTTCACTTCATATGTTTTTGTTCCATGGAGCTTTACTTTATGGGCTGGTGTTTATGGATCACTTTGACACAGTACAAGGAGAAGCCACACACTCCAGCAATCCCTCACATCTCCCAACTCCCAAATTCATGTGGACGATGCGGAAAAGCGTTCTCACGCAAAGCCTCACAAATTGTCAACAGAGATCACAATGAGCAAATGGAAGGCAGACAAAAGGAAAAAGGGAATCACATAGAAAATTTGTCTCAAGGGCGTTTTACTGGCAGCGCATATTGATGACATTTTGTGAAGGGAGGAAAGACGGGTTGCAGTCCATAACACCGTCCTGGTAAGGCGCTGACAGACACCATCCCATGGGATCAGTTGGCTGCATAAAGCATCACTGCCAGTTTCCTCATTCTATTGTTTCTTGCTCATATTAATACCGATTCAGAGGCTGATATGTGTGCTGTTTTGTACATATGTGTTTGGATTTGGATTCTCCCAACAAATATCTTAACATGTGGGCTTATTGTGGAAATATTTTGTAAGTGTTTTTAGGCCTTTAAACACATTTCAGCTCGATGCATTGTTAATGCAGTTAACGGTTGAGCTTGTGTGTTTTGCATACATTCAGAGGCTTATAAATGCTTGGCAGAGTGGTGACTCACTGTTCTCATATAGCAATGCGCTCAAGCCTGTATCAACTCTCCTCCACTCCCCCCCTCCCGTCTGTGTTTTTTGCAGCAGCCGGAGCGTGCTCAGTTGATCCAGACCTTCATCCACAATGTAACTGTCATTTTCTCTCCTCCTTAGTTTCAGCGCATCACATTACTGCCTACATGAATGCATTAAGTTGAATACTAATAGCGGGAGGGTGTGCCTATGTTAAAAATGCACGCAAAAGAGCAGAAGATCCAATAGAGAGACATTAAAGTGCTATTAAATAAAATTATACGATGCTGGATTGAGAACGTTGGAAGATTTATAGATTTGCTCCCGCATCGTCTTAGCCAAGATCACTCAGAACCTCAAAGGAGCCTTATTCTCTTTTTATTAACAAAATGATTTATTCATTCAAATAATGCGTCTCTTATATAGATGCTCCAGCAATCAGCAGCACTAAGCTTTTATACAGCCATGCAAAAGCATTCACTCCCTTTGAGCTTTTTTATATAGCAGAACAAAACATTTCAGTTGATTTTATTTAAATTAAATGCGATACAATTCAAACTAGAGTATAAGTGAAGTGGAAAGGGTAGTCATACACAGTTTAGATTTTTACAAGTGAAAATGTAGCATTCTTTTGAATCCCTTTTTCTCTTGTACCTTGAAATAAAATCCAGTTCAACCAAGTAGTTTATGGACAAGTGGCAACAGTAAACTAGTTGCCACAGTAAAGGAGCCATAAGACGATCTTAATTGCCCCAAGCTGTGTCAAGGGCACAACATACATGTAGAAAAGAGGCCAGATGGCCTGCATGTGCAACGCTGTGGTGGAAAAGTAACACTGCACATCACCTTAAACATACCATTACCCAGATGTAACATGGTGGTGGCTCAGTCATGCTCTGGGAATGCTATTCTTTGGCAGGGATAGTGAGTTTTAGAAGAAATCTGTCAAGAACAGCTCTTAAAGCCAAGGTAAAAACCTAGTACAAGCATTAAATTAGTGTAAACCTTACACAAAATGCTAAACTTTTCCAGAGTTCTGGTCTTCAGGAGAATTCTGTAAATTCATTCTTCTGCTCTTGAAACGAGCTGTTCAACCACAAAGAGAGCATCCCAAATGGGATGCAGAGTTACACAGTATGAACAGAAGGTTGCTACCTGTGCGACGCTGGTCTCAGTAATCTGAGCTACCGGCTGATCAATAGCCGATCTAATAGAACATTAAAAGGCCCCCGGCACAGACATAGAGGCAGGACTGCTGAAACTGAGGAAGAGATGGCCACTGAACCATTGTCAGGGGAAGAAGGCAGAGATAGATTTTCTGCTCTCTGAAGAGGTGTAAAGGAAGATAAGAAGGAGGGCAAGGCGTGGCACTCACTGGCTTTTTTGTTTTGGACTTGTGGTGCATGGAGGGGAAAAGGGATGAGTAGTCTCCCTCAAGTACTGCTTTGGAATGATGCGCTTAGACAGGCAGTGGAAAGCACCCATTTAGGGTTTTGCTCTTTTTACTTTTAACAGATGCAGGCATGTTCTTTGATGAATTGAATGTCATGTTTTATGTCCTCCAGAAAATCTTTTTTTTTTCCCACTAATTCTTTCTGGTTTTGCTTGAGTCACTGTTTAGCCAGTTTCAATAAAACCAAGCTTAGTGTTAAAGAACTTAAATATCCACTCAACTGCAGTGTTGTTACAATCCATGCCTCGTACCGATATACAAACCAGATTGGGAGCTTTTCTGTGAGCCTCTGTACGCCACTGTACGTAAAATGTGACCTAACATGTAGTTCAGTGAGGTGTGTCATCTTTAACACTATGAACTAATTTGCAACATTTATTTTAAACTGATCTCATAGAGGCAATTGTTTTGATTAATTGTGCAGGAACTTGCGTACTGAACACACTTGTTTTTGTACATTAAAGCTTATAGCAGCACTCTCACAAGGCTTGACATGGTGAAGAGCGGTCATGAATTTCAACATATCTCAGTCAAACAGAGTAATCACGTTAATGGGTAGCTAAGCACATTAGCATTGGGTTAATGTGTTAAAAGAAGTATGATGAACTGTGATTAAATGAATAAAGCACAATCAAAACTCTGCCACAGTGGTTTTACAATTTCAATCACCTACATTTATTATTTTATTCACAGCGCTACAGCCAAATAAGAATTAACATGATTTAACACAAGATATAAATGTTGACTGATGTTGGCTCTAATGAACTTATGAAGCTGTTTAATGTTATTTTTCATGTGTTATGATGGTTTTAGTATTCAAAGAAGATGTAGATACAGAATGTTAGCTGAAAAACATAAACATGCATGTTGTGTGGTAAAGTGTTAAAAAAGGCAAACTAGTTGTGCTAATCTTATATAAGTAGTAGCTTGTTTACACTATAAACTGCCCACATCAGCCCTCTATTACTTTGACAACACACCAGAATTCCTCAGATTCTCACACTTTTACTTTTCAAATATGAATTGCTTATATCACACTACTCTTCAGGTGTATAGAGTGTATTAATTGATCTTGTGTCCACGTACATATTTTTTGACATTTGCTTTTTGGTTGCATGGTGCAAGAAACTGCTGCCTGAGTGGTGTCGCCTCAGGTCAATGGGTAGCCAATGTACATGCCCCTGGACATATTGTGTTCAGACAAATGCATGCAGTTGTCTCAAGCCACCCCTGATGGCTTGTGAGGAAAACCATCCTAAAGTATATTCACTTGCCAAAGTATCAATGCAATCGGATCACTTCGAATGTGAATGTCTCCATACCATGCACAGAAGAAAAACAGATTTAGCTGTCTGGAAAGATTTCTGATCACAAAACCCCCAGTGTTTATGTTCTACTAAGTACAGTCGCTCTGCCCATCTCTGCTATTGTGGTAACATTTTTAAAATGACTGAGTAAGCTGTTTAACAGCTGAGTACAGGCTCGGAGCAAATGGCACTACTAATTACCCTGCTAATATTGGTTCTTTTTATACTTGTGCATTGGGTTAATGTATTAAAAGAGCCAAACCCCCCCCCCCCCAAAAATCCAATTTCTATGTAGTGCGATTTAAGTCAAATTCTGCATAAGCCCTAAAACTATTTACTTAAGTTTGTGTATGTTTAAAACTTAAGTCTACGAGTCAAGATAATGTTGAATGCTAAAGACAATGTTATTAGAACAGAAATAATCACTGCTTTTAATATTTCTTTTTAGATATATTTTGATAATACTATTAAGTGAGTTTGTGGTATATTAACTAGGAATGTACCAAAATGAAAATGTGCTAAAATCAATATCTGGTGTTAACATTGCTAATATGGCTACTAATCTATATTTACCAGTGTTATTATATTTTACAACACCTTTGAGAAACTGATATTACTTCTCTGCTTCAGTTAAAATCACCCACAATCACTGTTACATGTCCAAATAAAAACCACATGGCCAACTCCTTCCTCTGACTATACTGCTGCAAATTTTTGATGAGGATATATTGTGCATCCCTAATTTCAAGTCAAGTGTGAGAATCTCGGCTCTGCCCATGGCAATTTCAGTTGTGTTGCACACACTTCTAATATAATTATACATTTTTTATAAATTATACAATTGTAATTTGCATCTCCTATTAAAAAAAACTTTGGTTTGTGTACACTGTTGCAACTTTGGCAAAATGAGATTTGGAGAAACATTGACACAAAGAACCTCTATCAAATATATGGTATTAGCATGGAAACTATGTTTTAAACTAGGTTTTAATATAATAATTTAAATCTAATCTTGAGTGCAAAAACTCTCATATATAATAAAGATAGATGAAGTCAAAATGAAAAGGTTTGTGGAAATATTAACCATTAAAAACAATAGAAATTGGGAAAAATTTAATTTTCATGTGATTATCTTTAAGAATATTCAATTATTTTAAATTTTTTTTGTTTAATTGAAAATGCAATTGACTTAATGAATCAGTTATATTAAAATGAGACAAGTTTTCTACAGAACAGCCATAAGTCAAAAAACAGAATCTTTGCAACACTGGTGGTTTTTATGAGACAGAGACACATGCATGTAAAAATCAACTAAAAAGAAATGCAGCATTTTTTGTTGTAAAAGACAGATTATACCTCACTTTTTCCACTACTCAAAATGTATAACTTGATGAACCATTGGCGATGATTCCTTAGTTCTTCATGAAGACAGCTAATGTAGTTATGAATTTCCTTGCCGAACATACGTAACTCTTATTTTGGAGATATTGGGGTTTTTTTTTGCTAATCTTGAGGGAATATTTAGAGTTTTTAAATGATTGGTAATTACCACTATCAAAGAGAAGTATCTATTGTACAGTTGATTTTCTAAATTATGTCTTTTGAATCATGCACGGAGAAGAGGATGAAAGGGATGACTCCTTGTTTTCCCATTATACCAAGGGTTGATGTTCAGATGGAGTTTAGTTACTCTATTGTATCTCTAGACAAAAGTGAACAATATGTAGATAATGCTGGTCAGATTCACTGAGCTTGTTTTCAAAAGCTTTAGATGTTTTTGGGTGCAGGTTCATCTTGCACTAAATTTCCACTGTTTATTAGTAATGGGTAACTGATAATATAATATTCCTTTATTTAATCAGGTAAACCCCATTGAAATCTAGATCTCATTTTCAAGAGGGACCTGAAACAAACTTCACTCCCCGTCGGGGAATCGAACCCCGGTATCCCGCGTGACAGGCGGGGATACTCACCACTATACTAACGAGGAGATATGATGATATCTGAGATACGAGATGATAACTGGCTTGTATCAGATTTAGTTTTTTCTGTGCATCTTCACCTGCTTCACACCTACTTTCCTCAGTTCTCACCCTCTTTCTTCCTTACAAAGCAGACATTCTGGTGACTTTTCTGCTCTACCATGACTCTGAATGTGCTTAAAAAGGATAATTGGCATAAAACTGTAGAGAACACAAAAACACAGATGTCTTTATGCTACTCTTATAAGCCTTAATTTGAAGTTTAATTTGAAGATTTAGCAATGTCTACTGTATTTAACAACTTGCCATGTCTTTCTGCAACATTTGTACACATTAACAGTTGTACTGCTGAACGCAGTGGGAATTGGCGGGACTTGGACTGGCTCTCGGCACGTTTGCCAGTAGTGTCAAGCTTTCAGATGCACAGTTTTGCAGATTGCTTCAACGATATAAGCCAAACCTATCACCCACACACATACGCGCACACAGCCACTGCTGATGTGGTGCCTGTTTGCCTCAGACAGATCTTGCTCATCTCTTGCAGTGCGCCTGCCAAGCAGTAAATCCCATCATCGTCTGTGTGTGTTTTGGAGAGTGAAAGATTCTTCGTGGAAATATGTTGTTTTTCGACTGTATTTGATTTGTCAACAGGCAGAGCAGTCGTCAGTCTGCTTTCATGTCAGGTTTATTCAAGCAATGTGTTCTCTGAAGTGTTTACGGGAGCAACTGGAAGATAGAAATCTGTTTCAGCTGGCAAACAGTTCCTCTCTGTATACTTCCCACTTACCATGAGTATTCTGTTGTCTCCTCCTTCACTCTCACTCACTAGCTTCTCTCCCTTGTTTTGATCCAAACCCCCATCCTCCCTGTTTTTTGTTTGTTTGTTTGTTTTGCAGGCCAAGTCGTGCATCTGTCACATGTGTGGCGCCCACCTGAACCGACTCCACTCTTGTCTCTACTGCGTCTTTTTTGGCTGTTTTACAAAGAAACACATTCACGAACACGCAAAAAGCAAAAGACACAATCTAGGTAAGTGGCCCATTCTTCCATACATACTACTGCCCACAATATGTTTTACAATAGATACTTTCTGGAAGTTACCACATTCAACAGAGTTACACTGAAAGTTTACTTCACATTTTTGTTTCTGTCTTGCTGTAGAATGAGCCATCATTATATCAGACTAGTATTAAATTATGTTGGTGTCCACATGAGACCAATGTTCCCAATCCAATTTAAGGAATGTCAGATTTCACTGTATATACAAATGCAGTGCTTGCTTCTCAGCTATCTTGTGATGTCTCCCAGTCGACTCTTCATATAGACATACTGGTGGATGTCAGTAAAATAGAGCATTATAAAAAACATTAAACTCACTGATAAATTTAATGGCTTTATGTCTTAATTTTTACATTAAACTCCTTAAAGTCAGTTTTTCAGAAATGTATAATATCTCACACAACCAATGGTGTTTATTTTATTTTTTTTATTTATTAATTTTTTTTATGTTGTTTTAAATAAATGTATTGCATACAATCACGGGTTAAAACGCCGACTCTGCAGATTTCCAGTATACTGTGAATGAGACCTTCCAAAATGATGGTACGCAACAAAATGTCATTAAGTTAAATCTTCTGGGTGAGTTCTGTACACTACCCTATTAATAAAAAGTTTAAAGAAAGGAAGAACTTGCAGAAAAAGGATTACAAGCAGCAGATGTAATGCAGATGACGCCCTTAGAGGTGCCATTGGCCAACTGCCACACACTGAAGTGCTTTTAACATTTCTCTATTAAATTTCACTAATTGCTCAATTCAAATAACTTTTTATGGTCCTTTTTAATAAGGTTCAGATTTTTGTGGGATTTTTTTTTAATTAGCCATGAGTCAACATTTTGAATTGAATTACTGAAATAAATTAACTTTCCAGTAATATTGTCATTTATTGATATGAAGCTGTACATTCTATTTGAAGTAATCGGTGTTGTCTTCATGTTGTTGCTTCTGGTGATGTCTTTGTACTACACTGTTGCTATTTCTCTCACCGATATGATGTCAAAAGGTAGGCTAGTCTTCAGTGCCATCTGAAGTGAGATCTTCTATACTGATCAGCTTTTTGGGATTGGGCGAGCCCAATCAGCATTTACAAAAGGCATTTTAATATAAATGTTTCATTGTCCCAAAAATGTCTTATTTGTCAGCCATTGGTACACCGTCAACACTCCCTGGCATTCTAAAGTTAAAGGCATTTTAACTTTGGTACTCCAGAAGTTATAAAACAAGCTATATGTCTTTGTTTTTATCCATCAATGAAATTTAATGTGGAAACAATTAAAAATGCATTAGCACCACAAGTAAAACATTTTATTTATTTATTTTTCTCCCACTCGATTTGTTTTTGCCTCTTTTGAAAAGGACTTAATGCACATTACAGGTATTGGGGCTAACTAATGCAAGTTTGTGCTGTCTTTTACTCAATTTGCTTACTGTTTGTGAAATGTTAGTAATTTTTTAAATTGTTTGAATTAAAAGAAATCTCCAATTAATAGACATATGATGATCATCGCAGTCTGTTGCCTGAACACAGGAGAAACAGGTTTTACTAGATACTTAGATTCTTTGAACCTTTCCTTTTTAATTCTTCACTTTTGTGCCTTCTTGTTCACATATTACTTATGTCTTTCCACTACTGTATGGTGCAATAAGATGTTAACGTTTTAACAGGTGTTTCAAGTATCATAATTATAACTTCTGCTTCTAAATCTCATGTTGCAATTGGAGAGGAACAGCCAAAGTCAGTGATGTTACATTCAAGTTAATAGAGCACATCTTAAAATAACAGAAGAAATTGGTTAAAGAAACGAAACTAAATCTTCCAAAAGCCTTGCTATATATGAACATTCTAATTGTGTTAAAAAGATGCTAATGTCTAAGATTTAGATGTCACTCTGATGTAGGCAAATTAACACATAGGGGCAATACTCTTACTTTATTGTCTTTAACAGCTTGAATTGAATTAATGCTGCTTAACAGTTTGGTTAAACACATATACCTCAAGTGAATGGTTATGGTGTTAATTAGCTTTGAGCTACACAGAAGCTGCTCTGACATTGGCCCTCTGCTCATCTCTGCTTCAAATCAAATTAATCCAATCTCCCCTGTGTGCAAAACGGCTTGATGGCAGCTTTACTCTTAGGGCTGCTTTCATGCTGCTTCGACGTGTTTGTTCTAAACAGCCTCACTCTTAGATCTCTTCAGATCTTCAGCCCTTTTCACATCAACTTTTTTCCCCCTCATGTTCCAATCTTTTCATTCGCTGTTCTTGTGCTTCGCTCAGGTGAGGAAAAGTAATCGATTTTTGTCTGTCAGTGAAGTTCTTGTAGTCAATATATTCTCCTCTTCCATCGCCACTTCATTGTGTTGCATTTCTTTTTGTCCTAAATCTGCACATTCGGTTGTTGAAAGGTTTCTGAATAACGCTGAAGCTTACTTTCTTAGTGTGGGTAGTGCCAAAAACAGAAATGCGTCCAGTTAAACTAAAAATAGGTTGTCATGGCAACAGAGCTGAGGTATTGTTGCTGTGGACTTGGAGGATGGAAGATGGTGGCGTATGTGTTAGTACATGGGTGGGAGAGGTGAAACAAGTATGCCTATACCATCACTGCTGCTGTTTCATAGTTACTCAGTTTTTGTAATGTGATCACAAATAGATTCTGGTGAACTTTGACCAATATTACTAGTTTCATGGTACTGAAACACATTTTTTCATAAACATGATCATCTTTATGAAAATCAGATGTATTACTTATTAAGTTTGAAGCATGGATATACACTAAGAGGGCGATGATTATAGTATTTCCACTCATGTTCTTATGTTTCTACTTTTTAAATCAATGTCAATTATATTACTTTGAAGATGAATGTTAAAATTTTTCGTCAAGCTGAAGTTTGGAGGCCTTCTAATATAACTGAGGCAGAAGGCTGCTTAGAACTTCTTTTTTTTTTTACTATTGTATCTTTGTTCACTTATCTATTTTGCACATTTTTAGTAGCTGGAAAATCTAAACAAAAATACAGGATGCTTAAATAAATTAGGACAGATTTGTAGTAGTTTTGAAACTTTCACTTTTAAAGACGACGTAGGGAGAGTTTCTCCTTTAAGTTTATCTGCCTGAACCTCAAACTCAGAAATATGTTATAATGAATTTGTAATGTCCTTTCTTTTCTTTCCAGCAATAGACTTATTATACGGTGGAATATACTGTTTTGTGTGTCAAGACTACATATACGACAAAGACATGGAACAGATTGCCAAAGAGGAACAGAGGAAGGCCTGGAAATTGCAAGGTATATCATTCTGCTTATATCATTCAGGAAACACAAAGGCAGCTTTTTAGTCCGTTTTGTCTTAATATTTCACTGCTGTCATATTTTTGTTTCTTGTGTGCTCAACAGGCATTGGGGAGAAATACACAACGTGGGAGCCGACTAAGAGAGAGCTAGAGTTATTACGACACAATCCAAAGCGAAGGAAAATCACTACAAACTGTACCATAGGTAGGCAATAGAGCGCACTTGTTCAGCCTGCGTATCATAACCAGAACAGTTTTTCATTTTTTGACAGTTATGAGTTGTCATGGTATTTTGTATTTTTTGTGCAAGTGCGCTTGGGGTTAGTCGTGCATTTAAGTGCAATACTCAAGGTCAACTGCACAGAGCAACCCCACAGGCAAAGCACAGCGAGATGCAGAACTCTGTGTTCCGAGTTAGAAGCGCATCACAAGCTTCGTTTTGTCTCTGTTATTCACTGAAGCTACTGTTTTACAGCAATCTGTTGCTTTCTTGTACTCTAGGTCATTTTGTTTTATCCGTTTGGACCTTTTTTCCCCTCAAATTTTAGACAGAATAACTGGTCAGCCTGACTGACTGATAGATTGTGTGTTGTTTGGACAGTTTGCATGCCAGAACCAGTGTAAAGTGTTTAACATCTTACTGAGCACGCTCCTCTAGCACCAAACCTTACTCGGTTTAGATCGCATCCAGAACCTGGCTGTGTTCCACCTGTTCAACCGGCCATCAGAGGAGGACGCTAAATGAATTGTTCACAGCTTTGTGGTCTTCTCCAGGATTCACACGGTTTGCTGGCTTGGACATCTAAACCAAAACCATATTATTAAATCACAAGCCATTTATTAATTAAACTGTTTCAAGAAACATTTGAACACACGTGAGTGGAAACGTCCACAGAGTCCACAGGGTCACAGTTCACCTAGCATGTCCTAACGCAATCTAAACTGTGATGTCCAGGGGAAAATGTGAAATGTTTTTTTTGCAAATATTAATATGAAAAGTAAAGTGTATTTGTGTTCAGATCTTGACAGAGAGCTGATCTAAGTTAGCACAGATGACAAAAAAGCGATGAAATAGGCCTTTACTACACCTACAGCTCGAAAGCCAGCTTCAGTATCACACTGTTTTTGAGCTACCTATCTGATTCCTAAATGAAATAAATGCTTACAGGTTAAGCCAGCAGTATGAAGTCAAATATGTGCAGTTTCCCTGCCATGTCGTTCTCACACTTCTGTTTTTGTATTTTCGTCCTGCAGGTTTACGAGGGCTAATAAACCTGGGCAACACGTGTTTCATGAACTGTATCGTCCAGGCCCTAACACACACACCGCTGCTGCGAGACTTTTTTCTCTCAGACAGACACAAGTGCGAGATGCAATCAAACTCCTGTCTGGTGTGTGAGATGTCGCAGCTTTTTCAGGAGGTATGATGCACTGCTTGCTTATAGGAGGTGTTTGTGAACTTTTAACTTTAAGTAAGAAAAGAAGAATTATTTCACGCAGCCGTAATCTGGGACTTTTAAGAACCATGTTTTTTATTTTTTTTCCCTTTTGGATTTTGTGACTCAGCCTTTTGCAGCGGATTACACTCAGACAGGGAGAGGAGGAGAAATGTTGCCCGAAAGGAATACGAGCAGCTGTTGAAATGAAAGAAAAGGAAGCCCTGTTAATTTTTTGTTGTACCAATTAGTAATTAGATGTCATGCAGCTTTTTCCAGTTATTTTAGCAAACTATTTTTACTTAGTATGTACTTTGAGATCTTGCGATTTAAAAGTATTACATAATGGGTAGCTTGTCTTCTCCCACACTGCCTAACTGTCTTCCTACATCCTCTCTGTTTGCAGCATACATACAGGCCCGCAGATGGCAAGTGGCGCTCTAAAGTATTATGAGTTGATTTGCCACCCCCATCTCAACACCTTTGCAGTCTTGCAACAACACAGACTAGCAGGGCTCTCTCACTTCTCAGTTGATTGATCTGTTAAAATGCATTGGAGTGGTGGGGATGGAAAAAATGATGTAAATTAAACTCTTAAGGTGGATTCTGATCATAGTGATTGTGTGAACCTAATAGTCAGTGTGCCCTTGCTTTATATTTGTATTTTGGAAAAAAAAAAAAGAGTAAATCACATAAAAAGCTAATGATCTCAGTAATTGAATGTCTGTGCTATTTGTGTTTATGAATAAATTATTCCTAAAACACATAGTCCTCATTGGTAAACATGATGGTGGCAGCAGCATGCTGTGGGGACGTTTCTCTTCTGCAGGGATGAGAAAGCTGGATGAACATGGATGGAGCTAAACTGGTCAGAGGTTGTAAAATACTTGATACTGGGACAAAGTTTCCCTTTTTCAGCAAACCAACAACACTAAATATAAATATACAGTGGGAGCTAAAATCAATTGCTTTAAACCAGCATATTGATGTACCCTGTAACAATGGGTCCAGAGGAATTCACTTAATCATAACACAACCATAACACGACAAAAGGTGAAGAGGTAAGAGACATTTTCAAAGCACTAAGCATCTTTCCTTTGTGTCCTCAGTTTTACTCGGGCCACCGTTCGCCCCACATTCCCTTTCGGCTGCTGCACCTGGTGTGGACTCATGCACGTCACCTCGCAGGATATGAGCAGCAGGATGCCCACGAGTTCCTTATTGCAGCATTGGATGTTCTACATCGACACTGCAAAGGAGACACAATAAGTAAGCTCTGCTTGAATCCCTCTGACCCTTGTTTCAAATGAAATGTTTTTTTCGGTTGTACAATAAAAACATGACTTGATTTCTTCTGACATCCTAAAACACGATTTTCAGAGAATAGTTTGCATAGAAAATTGTATAGTGGTAGTCTTAAGTGTAAGAAGGTTGTACCTGATATTATTGGAAACGTACTGAAGGAGACTAACAATGGTTTATACCAAGGGAATTGGATAGTAAGCGGTATGCAGAATGTAAATAGGCCCTGCTGCAGTGTGATGTCAGCCTCACTCACCTCCAGACATGGCAATAATGGTTTCTTTGAGAACCTGAGAGTATTGAAGTAGAGAAGTGATACTGCTACCGGTGAAGTGTAAACTGAGAAAGAAGTCGAACCAGTTTTTCAGATTTCTCTGTTTCCGGCAGGAGATGACAACGGGAAGAAGACCAACAATCCAAATCACTGTAACTGCATCATTGACCAAATCTTCACCGGAGGCCTGCAATCTGATGTTACCTGTCAGGTTTGCCAGTAAGTGTGCAAGACTTGTTTATGGCTTGTAATAAAGGCTTTTTATTCCCTTGGATTTACTTGTCTATCCACCTTTACCTACCTCTCGCCCACGGGCAGATCAAAATGGACGCTGCCCATTTTCACATGGTGTTTAACCATGTGTCTCTCCTTCTCCTATTCAAAGAGCCCGGTCCCTGCAGAGCTACTTTAATGGGGGTTGTCTAGACAGCAGCACGATTGAAGCGCTGCCCGCCTGCCCCCTAGAGCTGTCCTGTCGCATTAATACATGCACGCTGCACTGAACTGCAAAGCACCTTCCCCAAACTAGGAGACAAACCTTGCCCATTGTGATGTTTTCTGCATTGTCTGCTTTAACAATTAATCATTCTTCTTAATTTTCTAAGAAGGCTTTCTGCTTAAAGACTACAAGAGGATAAGCGATTAAGGAACAGAATACATCAGTTTTTTGTACAAGGGAGGGAGCCAAATGGTGCCAGGTTACTGCAGGGTGGCACTCCCATCACCATAAATGCATCCCTATTTGATTTATTGGCCTTCCACTGCTATCCTTTGAGAATTACAAAATCATGACTCATCTTATCAGTATTAGTGATGTGCAGCAACTCTTCTCTTCTGTCACACTATTCATATCAGCCATTAGAAGCATCCATTGTGGGCTGCAGCGCTGCCATTAGGGTGAAAGACAAAAATCTTTGAAAAGTCAATTTTCTTTATAGCCTTACCTATTAAGTGTAAATATTATACACACACACAGTTTACATCTCCCAGCAGAATAAAACAAAAACATGATTCAAATCTAGAGAGGATGGCTGGATTTAAATGTGTAAGTTGCAGCATATGTCATCATCCTTTCATCACTTGCAATAAGTGACAAACAGACCAACAGTAAAACCTCACTCCCATTTATTATACATCGTCCTGGACTAACCTCTCTTTCTTGTGTTTGTTTGCTTTTTTTTCCGCAGTGGAGTTTCAACAACAATAGATCCATTTTGGGACATCAGTCTGGATTTGCCAGGCTCATCTACGCCTTTCTGGCCTCTCAGCCCTGGAGGGGACGGCAGCACGGTCAACGGCGAGAGCCACCTGTCAGGATCCACCACACTCACAGACTGCCTACGCAGGTACAAACTCATTTCACCCCACAAATTACATTTTCTCTCTCTTTTTTTTCTTTCTTTCTTTTTTGTTATTCAGGGGTAGAAGAGAGGGACATAAAGTTTGAAGAGTTTGCACTTTATTATCTGTGTTTCAAAATATATATCTTGTTGTTGTGACAAAACATATTTTAAAGGAAAAGCATAAATTGAAGAATAACGTTGACATAAATTATAGTAATTTTAACCTACGAGTTGTCGGTCTTGTTATCTGACGTTAGATCAGTCAATCTGAGAAGCAAGAATGCAGACAACTGCATAAATAGCGTAAATGTTCCTGTCCCACAGAGAGGAAAAATCTAACCAATATCAGTACAATGGACCAGTGGAAGCACAGAAATAAAGGGAATTTTCTCAAACTCCACTGACGACACAGTCAGAGATCGTAACTAGCTAATATCATAGAACGGCTTTTTTTACTCATTAAATTCATCCGAAATGACAATTTCCACCATCTCACTAACCTCCCATCATTCAGTGTAATAAAAATCAGATAGGTTTAAAGACATTTTCATTCATAACCCTAATTAATTCCTAATTTAGATTGATTTAGAACTACCAAC
Organism: Xiphophorus couchianus; assembly: GCF_001444195.1. Taxonomy (NCBI): domain Eukaryota; kingdom Metazoa; phylum Chordata; class Actinopteri; order Cyprinodontiformes; family Poeciliidae; genus Xiphophorus; species Xiphophorus couchianus. Next base: position 11,773,750 of record NC_040243.1, on the reverse strand, counting down.
TCTGTCCAAAACTCTGCAGCACATTTCTCTTATCAGACTGAAATCGTTATTTGTCCTGAAAGGCCAGATTAGTGCATCTCTACCACTGATTTATACTGCTGCTACTGGTAATGTTCTCTTTTCTGTTGGACTGGAACACTAATCCTATTTAGACACGGCTGAATAGAGGGAAAAAAAAAACAAAAACATGTTGTTATTCTTACTTATTGCCTTTTGCAGTAGTAACCAAACAAATTTCATTTGTCCCCCCAACTCCCCATGCTTGTACAAAGGGTCACATGTGGTGTCTGCTCAGTCACAACAACCTTGTTATGCTTGGATCTCATCTTCTCCCATCACCAGGTTGACGGAGCAGGTGTGACCTCTCAAATCTCCTCCGCAGCCCCCTCGTTCTTGCGGTTTCTTTTTCACTTTTCCTCATCTTGTTTCATTTCCCTGCCTCTCTACCTAATTCCCTTTCTGCCCATGCCCTCAATCTCTACCTCTCCCATTTGTCTCACCCCAACTCTTTTTTTTTTCCCTTCTTTTTTTTCTTTTCTCGCCTCCATTTTTTTTTCACTGCAGCACCTCACACACCCCTACTTGCTGCAGCAAGTCTCTTAAAGGTACAGAGCAGGCTGAAGCTGTTGCGCTTACTGAACTGAGATGCAACAAAATCTACACTCTGGTTAATGATAAAAGCCTAAGATCATGATTCTGTGATCTGTAATCATGCAGATTTACAGTTTGTTACATGTTCTGTCTTCTGGTCTGCAGGTTTACGCGGCCTGAGCATCTTGGAAGCAGTGCCAAAATCAAGTGCGGCGGTTGCCATAGTTACCAGGAGTCCACCAAACAGCTGACAATGAAAAAGCTCCCCATTGTAGCGTGTTTTCATCTCAAAGTGAGTCAGTAATGATGTGTTGCCAGTTTATTATTGGTCTTCACTCCAAGACAGTTGGTTTCTGCACAGAAACGTTATTATGGACTGTGTATTGTAAGATTGTATTATTTTATTTATACGTGTGGTTGAGTCTTTGTGCGTAGGTGTGTTCATCATCCCATATAGCTGTTGTTGCTTTACCTCCTACTGTTTTAGTGCTTTCATGCTCTGTCCCAGGACACCCATGAATCCTATGACTCATACAGTCCTCCACTGTCCATGTTTTATTTATTATATGGCAGTGGAGACATATAATCTTTGTAATATTCATAGGAACACGCTGTAAAAGGATTGTGCTAAATAAGTACAAGACCATTTCTAGCTTGCCATTATTGTGTTGAAAACATAAATCTAATTATAAATTGTGTTGTAAAATTAATTCATTTTAATTATAAATTTACTTCCTTTTCCCCTTTTTCTCTCGTCATTCCTGTCTGGCCCTCTCCAGCGGTTTGAGCACTCTGCTAAGTTGCGGAGGAAGATTACTACCTATGTTTCCTTCCCTTTAGAGTTGGACATGACGCCCTTTATGGCATCCAGGTGAGGCTGCAGTGAAAACTTGAAGTGCTTTGTTTTACAAAAACTCTGATCTTGTCTGACTTATGATGGACAGATCATTTTTTTTCTTGTGTTCATTTAAGCTATTTTTAGTCTGATAAACGTATCCAAGTCTGAAAACGTATGGGGGGGGAGTAACTTCACAAAAATATTATAAATATGGACATAAATAGCTTTAAAAATTACACATTGTAAGGCTAGATATACATATCTGTGAAAAGTAAGCACAGTTGTACTTATTGTGTAGTTACTGTCTTTGGGTTCATATTTCTTAAATAAAAACTCTGTAATTAAACAGTTTTTTAAGATGGCAGGATTGTAGTTTAAACAGTAATTTTTACACACTTGACTAGAATGAATTCATCCAACTTGAACCTTTCAGCGTCTTTGTCATGACTTGTAGTTTGAAATATGAATGTTAATCTGTTATCCTAAGAATTTGAGACTTCATACACACCTTATCAAAGTTTGGGGAAATCACATTAATTACTGATGATACAATTGTTTCAATAATCATAAGAATGAGTCTTATGATTAATGATAATGAAATTGAGCTTGAATCCTCATATGAAGAATGTAGAAAAAAACCTGACAAACACTGTAATTTTAACTTGATCTAAAGACGAGTTTCAACCAAAAACATGATATATGCTTTGCTGCTGTATTAGCTGGGGTATTACATGTAGACATAACAATTAATGTGTTTCATATAAATTATTATTTTTTATTGAAACTGAACAAAGTGTGGCCTTAGAGGGATAAACATGGTAATGACTAAGATTAAGAATTATTCACAATGTAGCTTTGATACAGAAAATGAGACAAATGAGTATCAAAGTGAGGTATGTCATTTTTCAGCAATGTATCTTTTTTATTTTATTTTGCTAAAATAAAATAACAGCGATGAACTGCCATTCACGTTCAAGTAATTGGAAAAAACAAAAACTTTCAGCCTGTGATTTTTGTTTGCTTATATTTGTTAATGTAATGACCCAAAGAGTCAATTATTCATAAATTTAGAATTTGAAAATGTCTGGAATGTTCAAATTTAGAAAATGTGGCAAGTCTGTTCCTTTGATACAGAAAATTGTGCTGCTCTGCCACCTAGTGGAAATTTATTCTCAAGTAAAATGTAAACCTGTAATTGTTTTTCTTCTGTCATTCACAGTAAAGAGAGCAGAATGAATGGGCAGTATCAACAGTCAGTTGACGTATTAAACAACGACAATAAGTGAGTACCCGTGGTTTAGCATATGAAGGAAGACTGATCTCTAGACATTTTGTTCTCAGTGGTTCTAAAGCAGCACAGTGATCACATAAATTTTAACTTGAGCACAGCAGCACATGCTAAAGACCCAAAGCAGCCAACTGTGACTTCTTCTAATTAAATCAGGCTGTGGTCTATTAAAAGCTGTTTAGTTTTCTTCATCCATGGGAGTTACAATGGCATCTATTTTCTAAGACATTTATGGGGGTGTACTTGTTAATAAAAATGTCAAAGTGCTGCATGGTGGGGACATGCTGAGATTTGCAATGTAGCTTTATTTGTCTCTTGCAATCAACACAATTGAACAATGCAGAAAACTGCTGAGAATCTTTTTGGCAAAATAGATTTAGAAAAAACTATTTGATACATTGCAGTCAGAGCAATACATTTTTGAGTTTTTATTTTACAGATTATGGCTTAGAGCTAATGAAAACCTTTCATAAGACCAATAAATGTAGCTTTTTAATTGTGCATTGTCAGCCTAATAAAGTGGATGTACTCTAAGGTGTACTCACTCAGTACTTTGTCAGTGCGTTTTAAAATTTTTTTAAAAAAATTTTTATAAATTACTGCATTAATGCCGTGTTGCATGGAGTCGATCAGCCTATGACTCTGCCCAGGTGGTATTAATAGCTTCCATCAGCTCATCTGCCTTGTTGGGTTTGTTGTCTTGTCTTCCTCTGGACAAAACTCCATAGGTTGTCTGTGGCCTTTGGTTGCAAGGGTTGTCTGGCCAATCAAACATAGTGATCCCAAGATGATTAAAGCAGGCACTGGTAGTTCTGGCATTTCAGGACAATGCAATCACAGTTCAAAAATCTCCATGGCTTTGGACCTGATGAAACACAATAGAGCAACACCAGCAGATGACATGGCTCTCAAAATCATCACAGACTGTGGAAAGTTCACACTGGACCTCAAGCTGCTTAGACTATGTGCCTCTCCACTCTTCGTCCTTATTCTGGGATCTTGATTTCCACATAAAATGCAAAATGTACTTTGATCTAAAGCAAGGACTTTGGAGCACTGAGCAACAGCCCAGTCTTTTCTCCTCTCGCCCAGGTAAGAAACATGTAACGTCTCAAACTGGTCGAGGAGTGGCTTGACACAATAAATAAAATTGTAACTTCTGTCCTGGGTATATCTGCCTTGTTTCCACTGAGCGGCACGTTTATTACACTATATATATTTTTTTTGCTTCCATTTTAAAAGTGTCCCATATAAAAAACCTGTACCATATTGTTCCTGGACTCCCTTCTATTGCAAGTCTATAGGACAATGGTATGGTACGGTTAGTGTGGAGCTACTCACGTCGCACAACACAGTCCTTTGATTGGAGGACAGAAAAACATCACTGCCTGTGACAAGTAGATGACATACTAGTGCATTATATTCATCACCTCTCTAGTTGGTCACTGTGTTAGTCGTTTGGGTGAGAGTCCTCAGTGAGAGTCCAACTGGCGGTAGAAATGCTCTCCTGAATTTGCCGGACTATAAAATGGTGTACAGCTCAGTGGAAACGTGGCCATTTGTGTAGTGACTCTTAAAGCGCTGGCTGCAGCCTCTGTCCCTGCCTTGTCAAACTCTTGAATGTGCTTTAACTAAGTCCTTTTAAGATTGCTTGTGCACCTTTTTCTTCCACTAAGTTTTCTATTGATATGCCTGAATACAGCACTCTGTCAACAGTCAACTTCTTTAGCAAAACCCTTTTTATGCTTTAACCACCTTGTGGTGTCGATGACAACTGTCAGGCCCCTATGGTTGTGTAGTCTACATTATAGCCGTAGTAAAACAGTTTTCTGTTGATTTTATGTAATACTCAAATTATATTAACTAAATTTGGAGCGTTGTTAGCTGTAAGCCACATATATTTAAATTAACAAAAATAATCAAATAAAGTTTGATTAAGGAATCTAAATCATGGCTGATCTATCTCTATTTCAGGTATTCGTTGTTTGCAGTGGTCAACCACCAAGGCACGTTAGAGAGCGGCCACTACACTAGCTTCATCCGTCAACACAAAGACCAGTGGTTCAAATGCGACGATGCCATAATCACCAAGGCCAGCATTAAGGATGTACTTGATAGCGAGGGGTAAGAACCGAAGCTAGACCTTTGCAGAACTCTGAAAAGAAAGTAATAAAATCTAAATCCGATCCTCGTTTTCCCTCTCAGGTATCTCTTATTCTATCATAAACAGTTCCTTGAGTATGAATAGCTTCTGTGACCACTGATCATGAAGAACCACTGCTTCAAAGGGGAGAGAGCGAAGAGACGAGGGGGCGGGATGAAACGCAAACACACAAACCTACCTGAAACCTTTTAACTACCAGTCTGCTCCTTCACTAAGAGGGATAAAAAAAAAAAAAAAAAAGACATGTAAAATCATGGAAACTGAAAAAAAAAGAAAAGCACTGAGCTACTTCTTGGCATCTACTTGACAAAACTGAATGAAAAGGATCGGTGGTGGAAGAGTCGGGCGTCGCCTGTTCTGATGTGGGAAGAGGCCCCAGATCCCACAGTCTCTCTGTCCCCTTTCCCTTCCTGCTGCAGGGATGGAGTGTGATGCTGGGCACACCTGGGATTTTCTTACAGTATTCTGACCCCCGCACCCCCCTCCATTTCTCTCCCATGGTGCTCTCATTTCAACTGACCAAGCATTTAACTTGCTCAAAATGAGGACAGTATGTTTTCATATGCATATAGGACTGAATGCAAAAAAAAAGAAAAAAGTTAAAATAAAATAAGTCGTATATACAAACCAGTGTATTGCAACCTTTGCAAGGACCCTTTTGAAGGTTTGGTTATGATACTCATCATTTGTGACTTTAGCTTTGAAATACTGTATAAATTCTAGTATACATCTATTTTTTAAGAGCAGAGAAAACATGGGAGAGCTTAGAAACGCTGCCTTTGCCAGTTGCTGGAGAAGCGCTGCCATGGAAACTAAACAGATCTGGACCTGAGTGTTCTCATGTTCATTTATTTACTGTTTTTTTTTATTATTATTATTCTAAAGTCTGGTTGAGGGCAGGGAATATCTATTTTTTTAGCAACTTGTTAAATTTTGAGTTTTTACTTTTTTTTCTGTGTATTTTTTTTCTATTTTTTTTCAGTACAGTCACATGTTCCTTGCTGTTCTGGTACCTGAAATGTTTTTTGGACGTATTATGCTTTCATTCTCGTGGAATTGTGGGTATAATGACGGTGTGGATTTATCAGCTCACCTTTGTGATGTTTAAATATGCTAAAAGAGAGCGTTCATGTGGCATTGTGCAGAGGACTTTGATATGTGAACTTTAAATCTGAATCTTCTTTGCAAGAAAAGGAAAAAACAAAAAAAACTGAAATTAACAACACACTGCATGCAACCAGGCTTTTTGCGATCATGTGTGAAAAATTGCCGTGGATTGCGGCTCAAAGCTTGCTCCGGAACGACAATTCGCAGAGCGAAAAGGTGAATGTGTAAGATGTATAAACACATTGCACATATATGGGCACTACCTGACCACAGCCTGGCTCTGAATCCATCAGTGTTAAACTTCCTTCATTGCAACTGTGGCTGGTGCAGATCACTGTGGTGTCGTTTCCCTCTGCAGATCAGTAAAAAAAACAAAACAAAATGATTCAGTCAGATCTAGATGATGCACATAATCCATGTCGGGGTTACTGAAATTGTTTGTATAAAAAGTACAAAATTTAAAAATATTCCCTCGTGTGAAAAAATGCAAATGAAAAAAATGAGGGCACTTACCTGAGTTGTAAAAAAGAAAAAAGATTCGTATTTTGCTGCTCTGTAATCGAAATCAAACCTGCATATCTTTTTTGGTAAGAGGAATATAATGGTTTTCTGAGAAGTAAAGTTCAACAGTTAATATGTAATGGTCACATTATGGTTTTGATGCATTTTTGAGCAGTTTCAGGCCATCCGAAGGCATTCAGGGAAACCGCTGAAACAAAAGAAGAGGAGAGCTTCATTGTCTGTTTCAGTGATTAAACTCAGAACAAAACTGGAATGGGTATTTTGTGTGCTGTCTTTTGTTTCATTTTCCCTCTGAAGGACTAGATGATGCACTGTAGTACATCTGAGCCAAATCTGTATAGTTTTCTATTGTCGGTTGTACAGTTTCTGTATCATCGATGAGCTATTATCCCAGAAGGGCAAAAGAATGGTGAAATAATTTGTCGACATACAGTTCTATACATGTCAAATTTTAACATTTTGTTTCTGGTCTTTGAGCAACTTTTATGCAGGTGATTATATCGCCACCTTGTGGCTACATTCAGAAGCACAATGCAGCCTATAAAGGAAAAGAAAAAAATCACATTCCAGGCTATAAAACGTATAACTTTATGAATGAGTTTTACAGAAAAAAGTTTTTGCATTATTATACTAAAGTGCTGCATATTTCTGAAGTAAACAGGCATTTATTTGTGATGTGGAGAAGTCAAACTTTTATTTTATGTAACCATAGCTCAGAATTAATTAAAATATGTTCTAAGTAATTAGGCTTTTAATGTTATGTAGAACTTTTTTTAAAAGCATATTTATCAAAGTAAAATACAACTGCTTTAAGTCAACACAGCTTTGGTTCAACCTTGTTTTATTATAAATAAGCAGAAGCTTGAGAAACAAAATCAGGGTTATACAAACTCGATACAGAAACAGTTGCCATGATAACTACACTGAGTAGGACAAAAAAAATTGGCTACATAATGCATCTTAAAGACAAATGTCTGAAATGTCTATTTATTAGCACTGCAAGAAGAAGGCATGAAGAGCTAATGCCACTAGTTAATCTGCTACTGTGATGCAAACCATTTTTACTGCTTTACAGTTTGTACCATCCATTAACAGAATAGACACAATTTTCTGGTTGAATAGTTTTTCTTTACATTGTGGTCATAGTAAAGGCAATTTTCTTTTTCTTCAGATATCTTTGCAGCTTCTACATGCATAATGTTTAACTTACCAATGAATGTATAATTAACTCGGCTCACAACAGTAGAACAATGCAACACAAGAGGTAAAAGCTTTTTTAATGTTGGTAAAAATGATTAAAACTAGATCCACAATGCAACAGGTAGACTATGTAATATATACTGAGCTCTACTAATGAGTTTATTTTGGAGTCAGGTGTGCTGAAGTAGAGACATCTAAAAGTTGCAGGACTCTGGATAATGCAATTTGCATGTGTAAAACAAACGCGTGTAGGGAACCAAAACTAACCCAAGGGGCCACATTCTTGTACAAAGATGTAACTAGTTCAATATTTTTATTTAATTCTAAAAGTCGTTTTTTTTTTTTTACGTGTACCATTTTTGCCAACAAAATTCACTTAGTTAAAATATAACTGAATACTATGTGATTTACAACAATTTTTTGATATTTTTTAAAGCCTTCACAAAATTTTATGTGTAGTTTTATTGTACATTTTCATTATAATTTACAAAGTATAGCTTTGGCTAAGTAAAAAAAAACATTTATAATATAAAAACTAAAACACGTTATTTTAGTTGTAACTTTGGTTGTCACCAATGCATTATGATGTATTTAGACACTAAACTACTTTAATTACATTGTGATTACTTGTGCTCTATAGTGGGAAAAAATGGTAAACATGAAAGCACTACTCAAAAATAGTCATTGAAGTCTGCTTATTAGCCCTCTAGCTAGCATGTTAGCAAAACTCATTATTTTGGGCAAAAGTACCACATGTGTCACAATGTGACAATGATTGCATTAATTGTGTAGAATACATAGTTGACACATTCGAGATATCCTCACCGTAACGCATAACAAAATAGGTGAAACGCTGTTAGCACAATCCATAGTGATGTGATGAAGATCAATGAAATGTAATTTAACTTTTTTATGTGTAACAAATGTAGAGAAGAGGAAACTTTACTTCTGCTGAAAATACTTTGTAAAGACGGTAATCTGGCTGTTGATTCAGACAGGTTGTCAAGGTGATGTGTGGACTTTGCTGAGAAGCAGCACTATGATGACTGTGATGATAAAGGAACACTACAACCTCTTGAAGATAAGTGTTCTAGCCCTTCACAAATTCACATCGCTCACTTACTCAGCGACAGAGAGATTGCTGTCTCTCAAATGGCACTAAAAAGTTAAATTATGTTTGTCTTTTCTTAAGTGAGTCATTGCATTTCACAACATCGATGCTTTTTTTCTTCTTTTAAAAACGATGCACGGCAACCACTAAAGCTCAAGCAACCCCTGACAGATGGGTGCACAGCAAAGACGAGTACAATCCTCATCCATGAAACAGTATCTGGACATGTTTCATATGCTAGCATAACACAAACACACAAAACAACCCAGGGTTCATACTGAATAATTTAGAGTCACATAATCCAACATTTTTGAAAAAGAGGTAACGTGTGATCAAACTGTCCTGTAATACATTTACTTATACACAAGCAGTGATGTGAAACTCTTAATACACAGAAAGTTAGTATAATGAACACCAGCAAGAAAATCTTTCTAGCTTAACACTGTGATGTATGTTGTCGGAGCTGCAGCTTTATTGGGCTATTGCCTCAATAATGCATGGAACAAAAGTTACTCACATTTACATTTGGTATATCACAAGTGAACTACCCCACAGAAAAAAAAGAGAATCAACACAAGATCACTGAAGTTCATTACATTCTGCTACAGAAGGATGTTTCACATTAAACACTGCTAGTCTAGGGTTATAATTATAAGCTGCATGACAATATTGGTCCGTTTTTTAAACAATCTTTATGTCTTGTCCATTATATGCACAGTTATTTACATAAATATTTACTTCCCAGGGAATCATAACTGGCAGCTCAAACAACTATATTCACAGCCCTGTGTTGTTCCATTGTAATTTTCAAACATTGCTGGGAAACTTGATGCAGGTCCTCTGTTGTAAACAACATATATAATACTGAGTCTCCAGGGAAAATCCATGTCACCCAGGGGACCATTTGCCAAGTAGGTGTCACTGCTTGTTATATTCCCTCAGGCCTCCTTCATGAAGAACTCTCTTATAGCTTACTAAGGAGATTTGAATGAACCTGTGATTTTTTGTCTAGGTTGTCTATAATGCTGAGAAGCCCAACTCATATGGTGCCTTGTATTTTTCAGTTTAATGATGCCTAATAATTCAGGTTTTTCAGAGAAGATCTAAAATAGGCTGGTAAAACTTGCTAGATGCTGGTCTGCAGGTCACCATTGAGCAAAGTACTCTGGGTCTCTGTTGGGTCATTCATCATGCGAGATTTGTCCTGCCGACTGTCACTGCGATCAACCTCATCCAGCCCTCCTACCTTCTTAAGACAGAGAACATTCTGGAAGCTCTTCTTGAAGTTCTCTGATAAGAAGGCATAGAGGATTGGGTTGGCACAGCTGTTGGCGTATCCTAGAACCACCACAAAGGCAAAGGTGCTCCTCAGGATGGGGGTGGTGCTGATGCTGCCTGTCACTGAGGTGACGTTGAAAACGTAGAAAGGCAGCCAGCAGAACACAAACACAGCCACAACAATGGAAACCATCCGGGTGACCTTGCGTTCTGATCGCTTCCTTTTGGAGGAGCCTACTCGGATGCCTGAAGACTTTACCTTGATGATGATGAGCAGGTAGCAGAGGCAGATGACCATTAGGGGAAGGAAGAAGCCCAGAATGAAGGTGTAGAACATGAAGACTGTGTAGTAGGTTTCTTGAGGTTCTGGCCACACAATGGTGCAGAAGCAGCCATTGTGCTTTGTAATCACACCACTGTAGATAACGATGGGCAGATTGACTAACAGTGAAACTACCCATACGGCTAAGTTAATAGTTTTAGCGATGCGTGGTTTTCGCCACTTTGTGGACTTTATGGGATGCACCACTGCCAAGTAGCGGTCAATGCTCATTACCATAAGGCAGAAGATGGACGTGAACTGGTTCAGGGAGTCCACAGTCATAACGACCCTGCAGAGCACAGGCCCAAAGGGCCAGTGAACTAGTGCCAGCTGGATGGCAATGAATGGCAGTCCGAGCATAAAGAGCACATCTGCTACCGCCAGATTGAGAATATAGATGTTGGTGACTGTCTTCATCTTGGCATAGCGCAGGATAACATAGATGACCAAAGCGTTCCCACAAAGTCCCACAGCGCAAACTAGAAAGTACATACATGTGATGACCACAGTGCTGGTTTGGTTGAAGCTGTGGTCTATGTAGCTTCCATTAATGCTGGACTCATTCCCCTGCATGAAGCTGTCATACAAAAGGTGCTCCGTTAGGTTTGGTGGGGATGATGGGAACATCCAGGGCTCCATGATCTCTCCCTGTCCAAAACTGATTACGGCATCCCACCTGCACAGACAGAAAAGAACATTGATTTTGATCCTGATTGTTTCTCTGCAGGTTATAATATATATCCAATAATAAAAGCAAGCCTTTCAGCATCAAGAGCATTCACTGACAGATGCTGGTGGCCCACTTGACATTAACCTAATGACTCACTATCAGATGACTATCTAAAATAATGTTGTATGCAAGAGTGACATTGTGCAATACAATACTGTGAGTTCAGCATTTTGAGCTGTTGTATTATGTTTAATTTTTCTCGTTACTCATAAGGACAGCTTTTCCTGGAGGGAATTTATTGATTTAACATCTTGATTGTCTGTCTTGAGAACTTATCTGACTAAAAGTATGTCTGAAGAAGATCCCTGCCAGAACCAGACAGGTCACACCAATTTGTATATTCAGTGAAGACCTTCAGCTATCAAGGGAAATATTTCCATGCAGAAAGCAATAACAAACTCCCCAGGAGGAAATGACAAACGATCAGATGTGACAATTTACTCTAAATTTCCCCTAAGATTTTGTGTTTTCAATTTATTAAGGCCTGGGCATGGCTGTAGATTAATCCCAACCCAAGTAATTGAAAGGAGAGAATCAGAGTACTGCCAGGCTGCCTTTCTATAGTCAGATTAAAGTGCTTCTCACTGCCAGTACGAAAAAGACAAACGCAACTTCAGTGCCAATAACATTAGTGGTTTTATTGAGCCAGTTTCTGCTTTTTTTCTCTCTCTTTGTAGCAGTAGAACGGAGTGGACTGTGGACAATGTTAAGTGAACACACATCCTGATGTTGAAACAGATGTTTGACCTCAGTGACAGCTCAATGTCCATTTCGGGAGTTAGGTGGACTAAAATAAACTTGGATAAAATATGTTTTTCTTTGCACAGGATAATATAAATCATAGTCTAGCAACACACCGAAGAGGAATAAAAAAATTAACACAAATCTGTGATAAGTCGATAATTTTTTCCCATTACAATTAAGACAATGAATCAACAATAAGAAACGATGAAGGATTTAAAAACCTGAAAAAAGGATTCTTTGCAAAAATGTGTAACATAGCAAATAAAATATTCAATAATAAATTATGATGACATAACTTCAAGATGCCGGTTAATTTTTGTTTCTTCTTGTACTTTCTTCCTTTTCACGAGAATGTCATTGTTATTGCTCTTCTTTAGACTATATGAATAAATTCTATTTAAGAGATTGTGTACAGATGACATGCAATCTGACAAAACGTGAAGTAAAACGAAGAGGTCATGTCAGTCATTAACAATGTTGAGAAACTCTGGACACACCATCCGACAATTCTGTTTGTTTATATATATATATATATATATATATATATATATATATATATATATATATATATATATATATATATATCTGGCTCGGAAAATCAAGTCAAATAATTATCCATTTAGATATAATGATTAAAAAAAACAAAACCAACCAAACAAACAAAACAAACATTTGATACATGTGAGCTTAACTGACCTGAGCTTAACTGAACTTCTAGAATATGCGAAAATGAACCCCCCCCCCTCCAACAAAACGCTTACCTGTAGCTGGGTTTAATCGCACCAGTCAAAATATGCGCCACTTCTTCAGAGCTTATGTGTCATTTTTTTCTTCTTCTTTAGGAATTCATCAGAACAATTTCACTGGTTTCGAGGAGTCATGACTCTCGATAGTTTAGATCTTTTTCTTAGCAATCCCATAATGTGTTGCGCAGAGCTCGAGACAAAAAGGACAAGGCAATGCTCCGATGCGCTCCTGGCGTGGTGCGCGCCGTGACTGTCTCCAGTTGGAGGGCGCGGGGATGTAAAAGGACGCACAGGAGCAGCGCCGCGGAGGTGCTGAGGAGACTCACCTCTGAACGAGGAGACAGGTTCTTTTGTAAACAGATAGCCCACTCTTACATAAAACAGGATATTCACGCTGATAGCGGTCATTAATGGTATCTGTAGCGCTTTGACGCACGCACTGGGAAACCTTTCACCACATGAAGAGAGTTGAAGATTTGACATGTCAATTAAGTCAACAGCATTGGATGAAAAAACCAACCAACAAACAACAACAAAAAAAATCCGGGTAACAGAAAGCTAATGGCATGTCTTCTAGCTATATTTGTGGATCAAGACGCAGTGTCATACAATGCCTTTTCTATAATATAAATACGTCAGTCTTTTCCGGGGACAATTCCCTGTTTATTTACCAAACAGAAAAAAATAAATGCAGATTGTAATAAAAACAGTTCCTTGCAAAAGTATCTCTGGAGCTTTTTTCACATTTTGTCACGTTAAAACCTGAAACTTTAAGGTAGTTTAAAACTTTATGTAATTGCCTACTGCGGTCTAGCATTATAAAGTAAATCTTGTCTTTCAAGATATATATGAAGAGCACCAGAAAAAATGTTTGCATTTGTTCAGATTCCTGTAATCTGATACCCCTAATAAAGTCCAGTGCCCTCTATTGTAAGCTGGTAAGTAGATGTAAATGTAAAAACACAGTTCTAATTGGAAAGTGTCCCTTCTAATTCATTAAACACTTTTTCTTATCACATAATAAAATCCATTGAAATTTGTGGATGCAATGTGACAAAAACTGAACAGCTTTAGCTTACAGTATATACATTATTTGCATCTCTGCTAAAAATATTTTATTTATTTAAAAAAAAAAAAAAAACGTTTGCTGCTCTGTGGATAATTTTGCCTTTAGCCTTGAAAGAGTGAACCTGAATGACCACAGTTGAATTGATTGACTCAGTCACTGAAAAATATTTTACTCCGTCACTTATAAAAAGACCTCTGATGCCCTTTGGGTTATCTGTATTGAGAAACACAGTCCAATAATATTTACTGAATTTGACAGAATGTGAGGTGACAGTCCTCTAAATGACTTCAGAATCCATCTGACTGCTTCTGTCTCCTGTCACATCCATGAACAGTAGTGACACAGTGCCATTAAAAGCCACATGTGACTATGCCACGGCATTGCCTCTCAGGGTTCGTCATTGTAGTTATGTTGTGTTGCTACAGGCTTTCTCCAGATTTTTCCTTTTTACATTCTGATACAGACTGATGTTAGATTCCCTCCAATTTTGTGGGGTTGGGTCAGCTGTGTCCTTTTGTGGTCAGCCCCAGTATTTGGTTTACATCTCTTGGGAAAAGCCATGTATTTAGGTGAGGCTGGGGAATGATGTACTACCTGAAAAGTGTTCTTCGCTTTCCACGATTCTGCACAGCAAAATTCCCATTCTTTCCCCAGTGTTGTTAACTGTGGATCTGACTACCATCCGTCCATCCCTTCAACCATCCAATTTGTCTGCCCATTTATCTTTTTTGTGGAGCTTAGTCGTAAAATACTAAGTGTGTCAATTTTCCTATGAGCTTGTTTCTAATTCAGGTTGTGTGCAATCTAAAACCAGACATTGTCTGCAGCAGAGGGAAAAACGGGATGTGTTTTGCTGATGCACATCTACTTGTCTTCATTTCTAAGATTCACCTAAGCCCTCTAAACATGACTCATTCCTATATTATTCTTTTAGTCAAATGGGATAAAAACAAAAGCAATAAAAGAAAACCTTCATTTCAGCCAGAAACACTGGAATGCAAGTGAAAAGTTAATGGTAGAAATTAAAAATGATTAAGAGTGTTGCTGTCATTTATAAGTGCTTTTATTCCTACAATCAATGACCAGTTAACTTGCTTTAATGTAAAATACAATATGTGCAAGCTGATGAGTTTTAGGTAGTTTTAGGTAAAGCAGTAATAATTTCAGTAGAAATTATATATTAGGACCAAAATGACCTTCAGGAATAATATTTCTGTCCATTATCAAAGCTTATAAATGTGTACCAGTACATATAAAATGCACCAAAATGATGTGTGGGGTAGAATATTGAATCAGTTGCTCAGGTTTCTCTTTGCCCTCTAATTACTATGAATGATCAAGGGCCTCTCTGATTCAGACCTCAAATTGAGGGGATTGATTAGGCATCTTGCTGGGGTAAATTGACAGACAATTAGCCGCCCAAGGCAGAATCAAAATATTTCATAAATACTGCCGAGGCTTTTTTGATGTTTCTGTAATGATTTGGCTTTGGAACAAACAAATAAAGCAGGCAGATCAGAAAAGATTGATGTGATGCGATGGCAGAGAAAAAAAAAGATTTTATTTACTCCAGTGGCTTCAAGCAATCTGGTGTTTTTTGTTTTTTTTTTCATTCTTAGATTCATTAAGTAAGAAACAAGGCTTTGACTTTGACGGATCGGAAACTTTGTGCCTCTTGTTGTTTTCAAAGTCTTCAAATCAAAGCCACAGGAAAATCTGTATATTTTAAATTAAAAAGTAATTATTTTGTGATAAAAATATTTACTGATTGTCATCAGTGTAAGGTAAATGTAATTTCTCAATTGTCAGAGCTGAAGTCAAACTCTCATTATTTGCCTTGTAGAGAGACCTGGCAGCAGGACTGACTGAATAATGAATGCTGTTGGGTTCCTTACCTGCTGTTTGATATATTTCGCATAACAGTTCAGAAAGAACAATTGTGTCTGGGACCATTTCTCTGATATTCTGATTCATCCGATCAAAATCAAGCATTTTATATGACCACACTGACAAAAATCCATCTTGTTTCATTATTGTGACTCTTATCAGCCGGGTCAGTCTTAGTCACAAGTCTAAGCCAATTTGTGTGGTTTGCTCTATCTGTATTCTTTAGACACTGCTGTTTGTTTACATAAAATGAGCCTGGCTCCTGTGATAAAGCTTTCTCTGGCTGACTCCACATTTCACCGGCACAGCTTCAGCAAATGTCTGATTCTGGAGTATGCTGATACCCTGACACTTTTTGATTTGTTTTTTCAATTAATACATTAAAGAAATGAACATTGGAAAATGCAAAAAGAAATGTTTCTTTTGTTACGTTATTTGTTCATTATTTTCATACCTGAAGTCAAAGCAAAGTCCAAAACCAATCAACCTGCTGGTTGATTGCTTGACTCAGTTTAAATTTTAAGTATCTTGGATGTTTGGTAAAGTGGTAATATTTCATTTTTTGTGAAAACCGCAACTGTATTTCATTGCATTTACTATCTAAGAGTTATTATCTAACACAAGTTGCAGATATGCAGCCAGTGGTTGACATGGGTCATGTGCTACCTATGACAGCTGAGCAGATTTCATTCATCGATGCGTACTGTTGATGCTGCACAAAGCGGGGAAAGAGCTGGTGACTCATCCTCACAAGCACTTTTCGGCAGCTCTTCAATTTTTTGGAGATGTTTTTACTACTCCTAAAAGACAAGTTCCCTGCCAGAAAACCAAACAATTTAAGTCAGCTTTATCAGGAAGGTCTTCCTATATGCAGCCCATTTTATGAATAAAGCAACAAAATTGTTGATAGCTAGCTTTGAGTTCCACAACTGACTAAGGAATATTTAGCTAAATGTTACGTAGGGGTTATGTGACTGTATAAGCTTAGGCCTGTATGTGTAATTTTGGTTCTGTGTGGATTAGAGAAATTACACAATAAATTTAAATGTGTACACCAAACACTTGGGTTTAAAATTCATTAAAGTTGATTGTTATGTCTTCTATAAAAAGATCATTCAAATGCATCATGAAAAGCCCACAATTAATATGACACTCATGCCCATGAGCGTGCACAAACTTCTGACTGTCATTACCCTGACAATAATTCCTGGATTATACTTCACATTTCATATTGCTGTAAAGGATAAGAAAGTGATTCTGTGTTCGCTACAAAAATGTCTGCATCAAAACGAATCACTTTCATTATTTCAGGCACTTGACAGAGAATGAGATTAAAAAGTAATTTCAAATGTCTCAAAAAAATGTGTCAGTGATATCTGGCAGCATGCAAATTCCAAATTAAGCCGTACACTTTTACTTTTTCACCCTGAATTCAATTATACTTGAAAGTGTGAATGCAATAAAGCAGGCACTAATCTGCAATGAGACTCAAGCTTTGTAGCACAGCCAGACACCGGCTGTTCTATCATTTTTTATAAAATACCTGACAGCTGGTCAGTTCCTGGTGTGTGGCTGGAACTGTGCTCAGAAAGCCTCAAAGGCTTGTCAAAACCTATCATCCTGCATAGAAAAGGAGTTGTGTATCCAATTTCCATTTCTTATTCTTTTATTTTACTGATGCTAGGTGCAAAACAACCATCTGCTTTAGAGTCACTGATTAGTTGGAAGATATTGACTTAAAAAGGCTCTCGACCTCGATTCAAAAATTTCCTTCATTAGATTAAATTAGATCCACCTGACATTTTTTATGTGTGAATTGTAGTCAAAGTCAACCAATTCCAGATTTGAATCATTCTTTGTACAAACAGAGAGCTTGTTGTCCTCTGAACTGTGTTGCCATAAATGTAGGGAGGTGCAGCTTGTGGTCAGGGAGTTCAGTTTTCTAACCTTATGAAACCAATTGGTTTTTCAGTCTTCTCTTCAGAGCCCAGATATGACAGATAATGAAGCTCATAGAGCAGAATAGCCAACGGATAAGATCTCTTAGGTGGTCTCTGCTTGAATAGGCTGTCAGTGACACAGACTACCCCATGTTACCCTCCCTGACTCACTGCAAGAACTCCCCTCTCAAACTCCTAATCGGGTGCTCAATGAAAATTAAAAAAAAGATTTTTAAAGAAACATTCTGGTTACTTTATATCCTCCTGAGACCCAGAGAAAAAAAAGTTTCTGAATTTATTTTTTTTTACACTACATGACTCTTTGGAGTGAAAAAACATCACTACAATTGAAAAAACTTCAAAACATGTTTTTATTTATTTTTTAGAGTATGTCCTTTGGAGAGGACATCGGGACTCTCTTGTGGCAAATATGAACACATTTCGAGGCCCAGGATGTCCTCTCTAAGGACCAACAGGATTTAACACAGTGGCATGTATGGTTTCAGAGTTATGAACAAAAAACCTATGTGCTCCACAGAGGACAAAAATGTATTGCTGGGTCTTATGTAATACTATGACAATATATCCTATCCTATGAAATGTTTTTTAAAAGAATAATATTTTTTATGTTGCACTGCTGTGTAATATACCGTCCAATTAACCTGTTTAAAAGACAGTGTATGCTTTCTTGTGTCTGTGAACCTAATGTATTAACATTCAGGCAACGACAGCTCTGCCTCTATTTCTCCTCTTGAGGTGTAAACAGAATGCACAGCCATCTGTACAACACAGAGCTCTTATGCACCGAGCTCCACTTCAAGACACACTGACATTTCCAACACTCATTCCAGTAAATGAAGCCTCATTTTTCATTGTATGAAATAGCTGTCTGTGATCCAAATATGTCTGTTTAATTCCTATACCAGGTGGTAGATATATTTAACCTGGAGCATCTAACATCTAAATGTTAACAGATTTTAAGAAAATACATCTTAATGTCAGACTTTCCAAGGGTGTGCCCCACAACGTTTCACAATCTTAGAACTACTGTATTTTACAAAAATCTTTAAATGTTATTATTTTTACATTTTTCTTTTGACGTTGACTGGAATTTTAAGATCCTTATTCAGTAATCTATGACTTCCTGCTACTCTTGGGTGCACAGTGCCTATGAAAAGTATCCACCCGATGGATGTTTTATCATACTTATCGCTTTCAATCAACCATGAGCAACAAAATTTAACGTTTTTGACTCAAATAATTACAAAGAAAGACTTTAATGTCAAATTCCAAACAGATTTCCACAAAATAATTGCAACTGAATAAAATATTTAGCATAAAAGAAGTGCATAAATATTTGCCACCTTCAAGTCAGCATTTAGGAGATGCACCTTTGGCTGCGATCACAACATAGAGTCTGTGTGGCTTGGTCTCATTGAGGCTTGCACATCTGAACATTGCCAAATTTCTCCATCCTTCCTTGAACTGTTCTTTCACTGCATGATGTTTTTATAGTATAAAGCACTTTGAACTGCCTTGTTGCTGAAATGTGCTATACAATTAAGCTTGAGTTGTGGGGAATATATCTCACAGCATGTCCACATGTCAAACAACTCATACATAATATTCCACACAAAACAGAACAGCGGAAATTATATAACTCAGCATCAACAAAGCGCAACGGAAGAAAAATGACGACACTTATGGTTTTGTATTAGTAATCAAAGCAATTAATCAGGTATAAAGGAAAGTTTAACATGTGAAAAAAGGAAATATGCAAAGATTGGTCCTTTTGCAGATATATTAAAAAATATTGAACAATGAAAATTGGAAGCTACTACCTCTCTTTTGAAAGCATATTTATTGCTGTAATTAAATGTAACATCAATCTTCTCTCTGTGACCTCTCAGTCTCACACTGCTTCATACCCAAATCTTTTAAGCACAGCTGTTCTATGATGCAAATACATGAGACCTTCATCCTTTATGAGGAACCGATGAGATTCAGTTGAGGTCTTTTGAAGCTTTAATGTGAATTGTCTGATTTGAACACGAGAGTGTAGGAAAAACCAGCAATTAGATTGAATTAGATGTGACCACAAAAAAGGGTGAAAACTGATCTCTTCACAACTCCTTCTTTCATCGTGTTTTCCTAACAAAGTATTGTGCTAATTATTTGTAGTTCCCACCTTTGAAATTGAACAATGCACGTCATTTGCAGCACATTATGGATGCTGGAAAGCCATGCAGTGGTCAAGCAGACAGCATACATGAATACATCATAGAGGAAAGCAGTGATGGTGCTTATAAACTGTTAGAGGAGGAGAAGTGATCGGGTGTAGGTGGTTTTCTAATGCAGACTGTTACCTGTTTAAAACCATGGCTTTCCTAATGATCACAGTATTCAGCTTCCAGCCCTGCAGGGATCCCACAATGAGTGAAAAAAAGCATTAATATTCAAATCTCTCCAGCCTTCCCTTTTAAATAGAAGGAAGCATTATGCAAAAGTCTGTGTGACTCATGATCCTGTGCAAAAGTATTAAGTAATCTATCATTTCTTAACACTTTTCTTCCAAAGAGCCATATTTTCTAGTTATTAAAGCAATGACAGTCTCTCATATTCAGCTGGGCACCCAATTATTTTTCAGTGCACTGTTTTTGTTATTTACTCACTTAACTGTTGAGTATGAATAATTTAGGCAAATAACTGCTAAACTCACAATACGAGGAACAACATCACCACTGCATAATGCTGCCTCTCTCATTTCTCCACTGGGGGTAATACTTCATTTCCAAGGTGTTGTGCAGTGTTAACTTTCAGCCACACAAAGTTGCATGTACATAGGTGTTATGGCCCCTGGCCTCTTGAGGCTGTGCAGGCCCCTTGTTTTTTTCCTGTTATGCAGGATCAGCTGTGCGGGCACACCTTTCTGATTGGCTGCCTAGAGGCTGCAGGAGAGCAGCCACCCCATTGGATCAGCAAAGCCAATCAGACGTTGATGAGGCCCACCTGCACCATATAAAAGACATCTGAATTCGTTCCTCCAGTGGGGCAGCTAACAGGAAGAGGTTGTGTAAAGCTGACCTCCATCTTCTGTGTTTGGTGACTGTTTTTGGACAGTTTGAACAATTTTGTTCTTGCTTCTTTTGCTAAGTGGTGAATCTGCTTTAGATAAACCTTGAACAAGCTAAAGTCTTGTTCAAGGTTTGAACATCTTGTTATTTAATTTGCACTCAGTGATTTCTGAATTTGTTGGTCCTTTACGTTTGTTTAATTGGGTTAAGTTGTGTTGTGTTTTGGTTCTGTGAAAACCATATTTTGTAATAAATCATTTTTTCATTCCACTTTTTCTCTGGACACATTTTTATGTTACCGCCCCTAAACCCCTAGACCTTGGGGCGGGGGGCGTAACAATAGGACAACAAGAACATTGTAAGGCATGTAGCAAACTGGCATTTTTTTTCCCTACACACTATTACATAAAATAGTAAAAATAATTTATGGAGTCTACGACTAATAAGTATCCTGCTCTCCCACCTGACATTTAGATCTCTCTAGAGTTTACCAAGAGTTATCTTAGGAATTAGTATTTACTGCTTCCTTGATTAATGATGTCCTTGCCTATATTTTTAGGTGGTTTTGGTAGTTTGCAGATATGCCCACCGTTTTCCATTTTAAGATGATGAAATAAAGAATCAGTGCTTTGCTCTATTTTTATAGTCTGGGCTATTGTTTTAAACCTCTTTCCAACTTCATCACTTGCCTGTCTGGAATGTTCCAGTCCATTGTATTTTTATGAGAGACTGGATTGACTAATTACTAATTAGGGGACTTCTAAAGGCATTTGGTTGCACTGGATTTTATTTAAAGGTATCAAAGTAAAGAGCTCTGAGCAACAATGAACAGCACACTATTCAATTTTGTCACAAATTTGACAATCTTTCATCTTTACCTTTCTACTTCACAATTATGTAGTACTTTTTCTTGGCCTACTGCAGAGCTTTCATAAAATACATGAAAGTTTCAAGTTATAATGTAAAAAGATTGAACATGATAGGACACTGTAATTCAGCTAGTCACACATTCACCATACTAAGGGCAAATCAGCCTGACAAGCTGCACTCTAATGGGAATCCTTAAAAGTCAAGAGTGAAAAATAATAGTCCCCAAGTGACTTGAACCAGTGACCTTTCAGCCTGGAGGAAACTGCTTCCCAACATGCATCTAAACACATACAAATAAATAAAAATACCTATGATGTATAGAAAACAAAAGGAGATACGTTAACTCAAGCCTTCAGAGGATATATCTGCTTTTTTCTAAAACTGTCTCTCTGATTTTGACATATGTGCATTTCAGAGTGGAAGTCCAAATTGACAGGTTGAGTACCTGCAAATTGAGCTGACAGGCAAGTGCGATGGATGGTGAGATGGAGCAGGCAGACGTGACAAGGTGACAGCGGTGATGGACCTGAGAGACACGGAGAACAACGAGAGTAACAGGTAAGTAATTCTGACTGATTGAGCACAGAATCCTCTTGAGTTTCAGAATGCAGTCCGAGTGTTATTCCAAACGTCCATCCCCCCACCCCCCTCCCCCAACACACACACACACATCCTTTTCCAGAGGCAGAGATCAAGGAATAGCAGACAACAGGGAAGGGTGAAAAAACAGGAGAGTGAAACCTCTGAGTTTTCAGCAGTTGTGACAGCAGAGGGATGTGAAGAGGTCACCTCAATGTTTCTCTGACTGTATCTGAAGACATGCAGATGGTCTTGATCCATCAACAGAGAGGGAAGCCAGAGCTGTAGGTCAAGCACAACTTAGTAGCTTGACTTTCTCCCATCTGTGAATGTACAATAATGTACAATAATTGACATGCCATTGCAGAGCTTTCTGCTGCTCTGGTTGTTGTTTGTGATTTTACTTTTGAAGGATGTCAGAATGCCTAAAGAACTGCTTGAATGATCGACAAAAGAACTGTCAGACGATGGTTGCATGGCAGAATCTTAATCTCCTGTCTTTTGATTCGACATGCTACTCACTTCAATGAAAACTTCCATTTATAAAGTGTTGTGATGTTACCAAACGACTGGCATGTTTCTGCTCCAGGTCTTACAGCTACTTTGATATGAAACTGGCAGCTCAACAGATTGCTGATGCAAGACAGACGGGGCATAAAAGCTGCAGGTTCCACTTGTGTAAGAAGTTGCTAAAACAGGCAAGATCAACAATAGTTTGCTGTAGGCTTATTGTTGCAAGTGTACATGTAAGTGTACTGGCCAGTAACAGGCATTAACGTATACCAAGGTTACAAAAATGAAAAAAAATTTTCATCATACATTTTGTATGGTTTAAAGTCCTTTTAATGTGATGCCAAAGATGGCAACCAGATTATTCTGCTGTTTGATGCAGAGGAATCAAAGCAAGTTTATCTGTATAGCACTCTTCATTCGCAAGGTAATTCAAAGTAATATATGGGAAGAACAAAGGATTTTAGGCATCAAATTCAACATGATTGAATTTTATAGACAAATTCAATTATAATGTTATAGACAAAATAAATGTTATAGACAACATGATTGGAACTGTGATCATGAACAAATGTATGATTTTAGCAGCAGTTTGAATAATAACAGCATGTCATTTTTACACATGGTTATAATATAGTTATATTACATATATATATATATATATATATATATATATTCACGATTTCAAACAAAGTTAAATAGAAACTGAACATTTAATGATAATTTGTAGGTCAGCAAATTATCATTAAATGTTCAGTTTCTATTTAATTTCGTTTGAAATTGTGAACTTCCTGTTGTTCCAATGTTTCTGAACTAACTGAACTTTATATCCTGGTCAGGGTCCAGTGCTGTGCAGAGCTCCTCTTGGTTCTGGATGTTTTAATCCAACTAGAAAGTTGTTCTTGAAAGTATAGAATGAATTTCTAGACTAGTCCAGTTCAGTTGGAGAGGTGTGAATAATCTGGTCTGTCCACAAACCTCGGTCTGTGTTTGATTTAAGTGAACTCTGTTGCACCTCAAATGCATATATGAACACCAAGCTGACCAGTGACCGCTTAAAAGCAGGAAGTGGATTACAGTGCAGGGGATTCTGGGTAAATACAACCAAAACAAATGTGCTATCCTAGCGATAGCAGGAGAAATATCCTTAGATTTATAAAGTCAAATTAAAACACTGTCAAAAATTGTAATCACGGGAGAATAAAATGTAGTGAGGGAGTTTAAAAAGGTGAAGAAGCATTTAGTTGTCAACCGAAATCCCAAATGCATCATCCACACTGACAAAAACACTGTGCTGCAACTCAAACCAGCAGAGTGATAAAGTGCACAGCATGCGAGGGAGATTGTGCTAAGAAGGGTCTTACACTGTCAGTGCCCCAAGCTCTGAGCTGCTAAAAAAGACAAAGAACATTCATATACTGAGGCAATATCAACCAAAAGCACCTTGAGGCTCATGAGCAGTGACTAACACACCGGACAGCAACAGCTTTAAACAAAAGGTCGCCTTACAGTGAAGCACCAGGACAGAAATTGCAACATTGTAAAATGCAAACTTAGATTAATCATGCATGCTGGTTACATAAGAAAAACAATTAAAATTCTGACCAACACAACTGTAAAGGTTACTAAAGAAAGGGAAATAGACTGCACGCACGCACAGACACCCCGACACACAATAGTTCACTCTGATTTATAATTCTATTTCTTGTGCTTGTGTTTAGTGTGTGATTGTTTGCAGCACACAGAGAGGCTGATGATGTTATCAGTAAAATCATCTGATTTAGAGCAGGCCTGTTTGGTGAGCAAGTTTGTTTATAAAGCAGAGCTAAACCAGAACCCATGTGAAAGGTAAACCTTAAACCCAGCCTCAGGGAACGTAGGGGACAGAGCGTATCAAAAGGACAAAAGCAAAAACAAACAAAGTCAACAAGCAATGCACTAGCAAACTGCAGTGAGGTATTAGCAGGAATAAAAGGATCAGAATTCCCTCCAAACATCAGCAGACCTCAAACCAAAGTAGCATTTAAGAAAGAATAAGAATGCACATCAAACTTATACTACTTTCTGTGGTTTTTAGAGGCAAAATAAAGGGAAATGACAGGCGAAAACCCCACTGACAAGACAATGCACAAAAATGGCAGCAATCAGAAAGAAGGTGTCCAGTGGAGATAAGAGTGGAGCTTAGAGAATAGCTACAGTATTGTTTTACATTGGCCTTTTACAGCAGGCAGACAAAGGAGTGGTTGCCTATTGATTTTGCAGCAATCAACCTGAATGTGCCAAATAATTTTTAAACACCCCCTCTGTTAAATAACATTGATAGATATACAGTGTTTCCTGTGATTAATTTGCCCTTTTTATTAAACAGATTAATTCTAGCAATTGTCTGGTTTAACAGAATTTTAAGAAAAGTATACTTAAGAAAAGTAAAAGATTTAAAGATTGTTCGATTTTCTTGCTCCTATCTCTTATTACAACACCTTCAAGACAAAAAAAAAGACAGCAGCATTACTGATGTTGCCTTCAACTTGTTTTCTAGCTGTGCAATTAATTGTGTAAATCATCTTATACTATTCTTCTACTATTCTGCTTTAATGTTTGTATCAATATCATGAAACTATGACTCAGTTGTACTTTTGGCTAAATAATTTTTTTTAGTCTGCTGGGGCGACTCTCAAACCTTGTGCCATCTTCTTTTATTTCATAATGATGCACTTCTTTGTTTTAATCCATAACATGAAATCCTGTTAAAAGACATAGATGTTTGTAGCTGTAGCTCCACAAAATGATTGGCTCAAGGGATATGAATGCTTTTGAAAACTGTAAATATGTATGTATAAAGGTTACAAAGTTATATACAGCTGTAAAGCTTTGCACTTTATTGAGTTTCAGTGATATCTGAAAATGGCAATATAGCATAGTACTGCAGAATGTGGTTGTGTGCAGGGAGGGGAAAATGCCCACCCTTGATGTCTGTAATGACATGATTCTGTAATTATTACTAGATCTTTTTAAGCAAGTGAGCTCTACTACTAACAGTGAAATTAATTAGCATTCTTAGTTGCTAATTGCTCCTTAGAAGCAGTAAAGCTGCTTATAAAACCTAATTGCTGACAGTTTTGATCTTTTGGAGAATTTATAAAAACAAAAAGACTGGGGACATAAACAAGCCATAGACATACTGAAGAATAAAAAGTGTAGAAAATGAATCTGGGTTGAATTGTGCATATTTTCCTATATAAATGTAAATGTCTCTTGGGGAAAAAAAAATCAAATTTTATTATCCTTGGTTACCCTTAAAATGCAAATTTGATATTACTATTTACTTTCCAACAATGACTTACAATCCTGTTAGGAATAAAAATAAATACTGAGGCTGACTTTTTTTGTGCTTGCCTCTCTATTTAGAACATATTTTCCCCAAACTATTTGCTTGCATGCTGTTGCAGCCAAGTGAAAAAGTCACGTTAGCCAGTCATGATGTCATTCATCTGCAATCATATTCATTGCATGTATTTATTTACTTGCACGGTTTATTCATCATATTGCCCCCGTAGAACAACCAATATTTAATGGATGTGCAAGGTGCCAAGTGACAAATGAGTTAAAACTCTGATGGTTTATGGATTTAGGCTTCGAAAACTGTATCTACAAGGGACGCCTAATGTTTGCTCGGCAACACAGACCACAAAACACACAGGCAGGGGGACAGATGGCTGTGTGAGGACAAACACTGCAAGTGGCAAACTGAGATGGAGCAGAGGAAAGGGTGGGGACGGAGGTTGGGAGTGGGGAGGGGGGTGCTTACCTTCCTGTGGAAGTGGCAGCGTGTTCCCTTGTACAATCTGAAATGGAGTGACAGAGACGGAGAGCCTAGACACCTTCCGCCTTTAATGAATGTTTAATATTGAACAGCTGGGAGCATTTGTTGAAACTAAAATCTGTTGTGTGTTTGGCAAGTATAATTGTGCAGACAATGCTATTGGGCTCAGAAACATGAGTCACCTGCAATTATATCAAACACAACAGATCACAAACATGACACCATTTGCCTTTATTGTATTTCGTGTATACTGTGCAATGCTTTAGTCGTATTAGTTGTCCTTCATTAAAGTATGATAAGACTGATTACGCGGTCAAATTGGTTGCATAATTGCTGTGCATATATGACAAATCAACTTAGTAAAATGAGATGAACATTGCAGATGAATACCCTCTCTGACTTACACGTTCAGAAAAAAAAACAACCTCTGAGAGAACAGACTGCCCACACTTTTCACACCAAATGTTCCCTAGTAAGACTCCCTTCTAATCACTGCCACACTGCCCTAGTAAATAGCCAGAGCCTGTTGCTTATGTTCGCATGATAGTTTTGGACTCTGATGCACCCAGTCGCCTCTGCTGTGGTGAACGGATCCGGACGGATCGTCCTTAACGGAGCTCAAACTGGGAAAGGGAAAAAAAAACAAAAGAAGCAGATGTGACTTTGTCTGCCAAACATCCGGCTGTCTGCGGAGGAGATAATGTTCACTGGTGTCACTCAGGAGTTCCTATTGTGTGTTAACATGCTCACATGCAGCGGATATTAAACAGCAGAAGGAAATGGCATGCTCTGTTAATGTACAGGAGGGTGGGTCATGACACTGTTTTTCGAGAATTTGTTGTGTTGATGCTTTGGTGAAAGTTTGTAATTATATTTATCTGTAGGGAAAGACGTCCAACTTTTAAATTGTACCTGTTGACCTCTGTCTCTGCTTAATCTTTGGTATGATTGCTCCACTGTAATTCTGCATGGATTACAGGAAATCTGAGCATCAAAGGCAGTTCAGATTGAGAAATCCCAAAGCGGGGGATTTATGTTTTGTAAAGTCTTATAGTATCTACGTCTGTAAAACAGTTGTAACAATTTGTATGCATTCAGCTATAGATATAGATAGATATATTTTTGCATTTAATCCTGTCTGCAGTAAACTAATCCTTTGCTGTATTATTCAATAGCTGGGCAGTTCCAGCGGGGAACATAAGAGTAGAAGGACTCTGAATTTTTTTCCATAAATATAATTCTAATGTCACGATTGATAGGAAAATCACACCAGGTATCAGTAGACAAGGACTTGCATATAAAAAGAGACTAAAATGAATAAGTTCAGTAATATATATGTAAAATCATGGAATCAACATATGAAAAGCATTGAACAGATGAAGGAAAGAAGAAGCAAAAAGGCATTAAAAGCAAAAAAATGTATATCTGAAATTGGATGTTTTTTAAGAAACAATCCCTCACTCCAGAGTTGAGTGACCTGTTGATGGAGTAATTCAGCCGTTTGATTCAGGTGTGCTGAAGCAGGGATGTTTGTGTTGGACAGTGACTCTTGGGGGCTCTTGAGAAATGTAGTCTGGTTAGATAATACCAACATTTCCTCTTCTCGGAAATCTAGAATAGGAAAGACACTACATCACACTAAAGCTATTATGTTTAATATTAGGAATGTTTGGAGATGAGGGGCTGATGTTTAGTAAATGACAGAGACACATGACTTTCTGAAGGAAGGAACCAGATCTGAAGACAGTTTGGTCAAAATAACCCTCAGGTGTTATTTTGACCCTGTCTGTTTCTCCATGCAGGAGACATTTTGAAGTTGTCAGTTCCAAAAAAGGTTTTCAACTAAATAAGCTTCAGTAAACAGGTAAATACTTGTGCCATTTTGCGTTAGTTATCAGAAGTTAATTAAATATTTGTCTTAAGAAATTTGTATGTGTGGATTATTTAGTTGAGAGTGTATTTTATGTCAACAGGCCATTTAGAAAAATATTTACTGTGAAAACAAGAATGCATTCAATCTGCATTGTATGTGGTAGAAAGAGCGCTAATAGAATAATCATGAAATTGCAGGACGTTAAAGTACCTGCTTGACTATGACTACAATTTTTAATATGATGTGTTGGAATATTTTCATCATCCTCATCAGAGCCTTGTTTGTAGTTTTTATGTTTGTTCTTTCAGAGCACTGCAAAATTTCTGGACTCCAAATCAGCAAGAGTCACCCCTGAGCTGTATACACATTAATCACAGCAAGTGTCCAGATTCATTCAAATCTAAATGTGCAAAGGCAATATGCTCACACGTCTTATCCTCGTTCCTTTTATTTTTCTTGACTTTAAGCAAAGCACTGATGTTAATTCATGAGGAAAGATGAATTTGTGTTGTTCTGAAAGCACGAAGCAGAAAGTGAGACACAAAAAACCAGCTGTCGTGGAGCCACACAGAAGTGCAAAAATAAAGTTGAGCTGACAAATGTGTAAAGAGATCTTTGTGGAGGCAGAAAAAAAAAACTTGAACAAAAATAACAACAGGCAACATATTGTTCACAGAGATTTCTACAAGAGAAACTATATTCCATGCTGCTATTTTAGAGGCATCTCTTTCATGATGGGACTGAAAATAGTTTTTTCTTTTTTTTTTTTTTTTCCCCAAGTAATGACAAGGGTTTAGTTTTCATGAGCAATTCTGAAGTCAGCAGTGACGTTAGAGTGAAGTGAAACAGAGAGCTTAGATTGGTAATGCAAAACAACATTGTTTTTTTTTTTCTCTGTGTTTATTTTTCTTCCTTTTGTATCTGTTTTTTGTAGAAGCAGAGCGGGCTGATTTTTTCCTCTCACTACCTCACAGAGTTGAGGAGATTTTAGAAAGCTGGTTGCATCTAACACTGACATTCTGATATATATAAACTGAACATGACACGG
The DNA here is from genome assembly GCF_001444195.1 of Xiphophorus couchianus. Lineage (NCBI taxonomy): Eukaryota > Metazoa > Chordata > Actinopteri > Cyprinodontiformes > Poeciliidae > Xiphophorus > Xiphophorus couchianus. Next base: position 11,744,436 of record NC_040243.1, on the reverse strand, counting down.
CTTTCAGGGGAAAGTTATTATAACTAGTTACTAAAACATGTGTTTGATACAGATTAAAAAGGTTAATTTATTTGCCATTTAATCTCAGTATAAAAGCAGCTGTTTGGTGAAGGCCTTAGAGAACCATAGAGAACAAATGACAACATGAAAACCAGTTAACACAGGAGACATGTCAGGGAGAAAGTTTTGAAGTTGCTTGAATCATTGTTAGGCTTTACAACAATATACCAAACTGGTTTTTACCAGGCTAAGTCTGACCCTGTACGAGCAAATACTTCGGTATCTGGTTGTTCAAAACCGGTTCAGATATCACAGAGCACAGGTGTCAAACTTTATGATAGGTATTTTGTTTACCTAAATACAAAGAAAGAACCACAGACAACGTTTATGAGTTTTCAACCAAGCTTCTGAAGAAGGAGAAAACATAGCAAACCACTTCTCCAAGGTGTTCACCATGCGTTCTGACTCCCTGCAGCAGAGCCTGTCTTTTTATTAAGCAGGAGAAAGAAGGGAGTCGAGAGTGAAATGTGGGAGAGTGATAAATCAAAGAATGGCTATTCTGAAACAAGGAAGAACTACATTCTACACACAAGCAGTTTAAGGAGTATCCCAAGACAAGAAGCAGCTGCACCTTCAAGGTTTAGGGAAAAAGCAAGTTTTGTCTTTCACACGGTTTAACAAATTCCTCCTCTCTGGGGTGTGAATACTAAACCTTTAAATGAAAAACAAACTGGTAACTGCTTATGTAAGAATGATAACAAAACATAATTATTCTAACACTTTAGTCCTAATGGGCTGGCTTCATGCAACTTTAAGATGTGTCTCTCTATAGCAGGGCTCTGTAGAGTTTGAGTACATAAGGAGTCATTTGATTCAGGTGTGTTGGACTTGGGACACATCAAAAAGTTGCAGGCCACTCACCCTAGAGAACTGGAGTTTGACATCCCTGCCATAGAGATAAAACACCTGCAGTTTGAGCTGACTTTATAAATCATTCACTCGGGAGGACTAAATTCAAATGAGCGCCACAGTTTTGAAGATTTATATTCATCTAAAAGAACTAATAAATCAGTAATGGGATTTTATGGAGCGATTCACATAAGATCCCAGTGAAATACTATGACAAAAAAATGTCACAAAACATAGTGTTTTGTGACAGTGATTGCATCAAAAACTTGAGGGATTCACTTTGTCACTACTTAAACATTTATATAGAACAGCTCTCTTCTGCCACATCAGGGATGTGAAGAGATTCATGTTGCTCCCACATTTTAATTAAAAATGACCTTCCTTGTCACATATGATAACCTCCTTTAGTACTAACATATGCAGCTTGGTGAACAATATGAGATTGCAGTTACGTCCTGATAAAATACTTCAGGTTTTTAAACACAAACTTCAGGTCTCCTGAGCTTCAGTTGCACAAGCCTTTTTTGTTTTTTTTTAATCTCACACACACAAAGTGCCACAGGGCATAATAAAGTGTTGCTAAACTGCCACGGATGACTCATAGTCAAGGTGAGGAGTGTAATCAAGTATAGCCATGGGATATTACTGCTTGTGATTTATGCAAGTGATCGTCTGAATGTAAAAAGTTCAGTTCTTCTCTACGGTGAGCAGGAGATCTAAGAACGGTTTCTATTTTTCTGCTAAATCTGTTTCATATGGTCTTCCATCACTGTCATCATTATCAGTACCTTTATGATGAAGCAATATTTCATTTTGCATGAAATGTTTTATCAGACGCTCTGAAAAAGATTAAATTATGTAATTTTGCCATTTTCCTGACTGATTGTGGAAACAAGGAACATGTTTTCTACACTATAAGGAAATATTATTATTATCAGAGATTCTTTTACCGAAATAGCTCTGATAAGTGTGGTGGGGATTTGCATTCGTCTTGTGAAGAAACTGTAAATTTTGCTTGTTAGAACGTAAGGAAGAAGTCTAGTGTACTAGCTAGTATTCACAATCTTTCAAGATAAATTATCAGTTACATTAAGTAATGTAACTGAAGTTCAAGAGCATAAGTTCATTAGAAGATATATCTATTAATAAAATTAATTATTTGATAGGTGTGATAAAGTTTCAAACAATTTGTTTTCTATAAGCAGTTCTGCAAGTCAACACAACAACCTGCTTTTCATGATCCATTAATTTGGGGTTATTTTATCTTTTTAATTTGTGCTCAACCTATATTTCATATCAGTTCACTCTACTGATTTCAGCTTAGTTTATTCTTGATTTCTATAGTGTTGCCCTTGGTTACAATGACTTTCTTTCCTGTGACTGCTCTGTGCAGCTCCCCTGGTATTTTTTGAAAGTCTCCTCATTTAGTTTTTCATTTAACACTTTCTAATATTTAGAACATCCCAGCGCCAGAATAATTTACAAACAGCAACATGACACTGCTTAGATGAAGTTGAGAAAGAAAAGTGGCCTCAGTTTCTCAACAGAACTTGAAAAAGATTTATGTTAAAGTGGATAAAAAAAATGAACGGTGAAAACTCTGAGTGTCATTTCTCAAAGCACATTCTAGCAAAATAATATAAATGATAATTACATACTAATTACTGAGTGAGAAGTACTTATTTTGAAGCCATCGATTTATTTTAAAATATCCAATTTGCAGCCCAACAAACCATATTCATCTTGGAGGGATATCTATAGATGTACGCTTATTTCCTGTTTTCTCCTTCTCCAATATAATATGAAATTATGTCAGTAACCTCTTTCATGACATGTCCTGACAGATCTCAAACATCCCATCACCAATTAGGTTAAGCCTGCTGGGATAAAGATTTCATTCTGCTGCCCTATTTATACACATACATGTCTGTGTATGCCTAAGTCCTGCTAGCTTATGTGTTTGAGTTAAAAAAAAAAAGCTTTAGAGTCAGGAGACAGGAACATGTGTTCAGAGTCTCAAACTCAGAGTCCATCAGAACAACAGCCAAAATGCCAACAGTTTTTTGTTTTTTTTCAGCAAAACTCTGATTCCAGGAAAAGTGTGCTGGTTAGACCTAAATTTCTTTTATATGTATCGATTTATTTTTTATAGCATCTCAAAAGTCTAGTAAATTATCGTGTGATATCACAGGCTAAAAATTAGTTCTATTTTCCTTTTACTGATTTCATTTCTCACATCTTGATGTGAAGTGTATTTTTGTCAAAATAACAACCTCATGGAGTGCACATGGCGTCAAAGCATCTCTTTTCCAAAGCCCATTATGACTTTTGTAACCATCATCTTAATGGTCTGATAAATGACATATTTCAGAATTTTTTCTTACAGTGCTCTACATGGCCCAGCTCATATCCCTTCATGTACTGAGAAAAAAATAAGCCCCAAATGAAGGCTAGAGGGCTTTATCAGACCATAACAGTTGAGAGGGATCATTCGTGTGCAGGGCTCAGGCCTGTAGCTTCTGTACTGAGATGCAATAGCAGTTTGATCATACAGCACTTACACTTTTTTGTAGTAAGTGCTGTATTAATGGTTTGCTCAGATCCATTTATAAATCTCCAGCTATGCTGTGTCTGCTCTATAACTGCTATTGAATATGTTGTTAAAGTGTATTGATATTTGTTCTGTCAGTGTGCAGCAACACTGTAAAATATCTGCCAATGGTTTCTACTGCTGGCATTGATATTGATTACAAATTTATTAAAGTCAACTACATTATTTAATAATGATGTTCAACACATCAGAGTCCACTGAACATTACCCCAAATCTAATCAGCTTTTATTACATTGCTCTAACACAATAGTGAACAGATACTCTGAACCAAACAGGTGTAAATTTGTGAAAAAACAAACGCTGCTGACATTTTTCTTTTTTTTTCTCTGAAAGGTTAGAATTTAACAATGTATTCATTGACACTCATTATGGAGACGGATGGCAGGCTTGATGAGAATTGCTTTCATTAGAGGTTTGGCATCCCGTCTTTCCCCCACAGTCAATATAGAAGCAAAACAACACAACAGTGGGCTGTGATTTGAAGTTTGGGTTAGATAAAATATTCAAAAGAGGAATGTGATGAGATTGTAACATATTATAAATATTTTTTTTAAGATTTCTGGTTACTTCCTCTTTTCCAATTAATTTTGTTCTCCATAAATTTCAATTTCAACTGATGGATATTCAGCAAATTCAGCATTTTTCAGCAAAGCAGATTGCAATTGTATTATGTGATTTGTATAACAATAATTTATAGGCCTGTGAAATGTAGTGCTATAGTCACAACACATGGTCTCTGTCTCAATAAGTTGGAGGCCAAGTAGAGAAATTTTTGGGTTTTTTACAGCATTTTTTGTCACTTGCTTCCTCAGTTATACTGTTGCTTGAAGAGATATTCTCTAAGCTTATATCAAAGCACATATTTTTCTAGGATTTGTAGAAACAAAGACAGAAACGTGTCAGGGAGACTGGCAGTGACATTGAAAGAACTACTAATATTGCTGCCAAACACCAGCTGCTTTCTTCTTCTGTTGACTATCCCCTGTATTCTCAATTTGTCTGGACTAAGCTGTAGTGTTGAAAGATAGAAAAAGACATCCAGGCTGGGCTATAGTCCTCCAAAACTGTGTGGCAGATAGTGTAACATTCTGTTGCAGACAAATATGAACTTTGAACTACAAACATAAAAATTTACTTACACACAAAAACATTCACTGTGAAACATGATAATGGGAGCATTGTAATCTGGGATTGGTTTTCTTTACATGAAAATAGGTTTGTTTTTGTTGTGTAAAGGAATAAATAGTTGCAATTAACATTCAAGTTTAACCAAAAAGCTCCAGTTCTTCAAAATGTAACACATCTTATTCAAATGACTGAATTACCTCCTACCTGTCCAGTCAAGTTCTCCAGAGTCCAGTTAATGACCTCGTTATTTGCCTCAGGTGCGATGAAGCAGAGACTCACCTATACGATGCAGAACAGCAGCCCTTGAGAACAAGACTGGAAGACCCCTGATGTACAACATTGCTAGGTCTGATCTCAAGGATCCAGTGGTTTTAGAAGATTGCACCTACACATTATCTCTCCTCTAGGTGGAGCCACTGTTCTCCCTCTTTCTGAAGAATAGAAGCGTTTCAGTGTGCTGAAAAAAGTCTAACGTCCATGTCCAGATGGCAGGAGCAGATGTTACAGGATTCTGTAATGCGGGGCACTGGATACAAAACCCTTAATTCATGTGGTTTGACTAGAACCTTAACAATGTTTTGAGGCTGTCATGTACCCACTGCTTCTACTATAGAGCAACTGTGACCACAGCAACAGCTTTATTCAATACATCCACCAAGCTTTATCTATGCAATCCCATCAAACTGAAGTACTGTCTATGAATTAATTCTAGGTCTCAGCAACAACAACATTATTCTTGAATCTGTTTCCCCCAAATGGAAAGATAGGTGTCATGGTGAAATCAGGTATAAGATGTCGGTCACCAATTTCCTACTAATATCTTGCTATATCTACATTTCCTCTGAAAGGAATAAATTACTGAATGATGCAGAGCAAACAGTGTCTTTAACCCTGTCATCCTAGACATTTCCTAGATATTGCACATGGTGCAGCTGCCTCGTAAATGCTATGTATAAAGTTGGCACTACTTTGTACAATGTATTCCCACAGAGAAGGCCTCAATTACCTTTATAAGTGACTAATCTAACATGCTTTTTAATTTGTTTACACACCAAACGAATCAGTCATTCAGTCTATGTGTTACTTAATTTTTTGTGCAGCATACAGCTAAGAACCTATTTTTACATTCAGATCCAACTACCAGTCTTTCTGGAAAATAACCCCTCAGGCAGACATCTCAAACTGCATAAATGAACAGTTGCTCAGACTAAAAGAGAGCTCACTGGAAAGTAAGACATACCTAATTACAGAGCTTACAAGAATCAATATTTTCAAACCATGAGTCATTTGAAGTCTGTCAGTTTTATGATGGAGCAAATTCTACTTTGAGATATTAGGTTTTCATGATGATACGAGTAATTTGTTCTGAAATGTAAGGAAAACTCTACCAACTTACAGCAAGATGTAAGTTTTTGAATGTGACATAAATTGAGAAGCTTGTCATGCCTTTATTGGAATTAAAGTTCTATGCTTGAAGTTTCAAACCTACAACAACATAAACCGAGAGCAAAAGGGTACAAACAATAACATTTAAAGAGCCCTGTTAGACATTGACACCTTAATACTGACCAGCTCAGTGGTGCTTTTATCTACACACAGACTAATACTCATGTATTTATAACTGCCAGAAAAAAATGGTTGCTTTTAAGATGCAAGGATGTCAGGTCCGATTTTAACACTATCCTCACCTTTGTTTTCTTCCATACATTCAAATGTGCTAAGAACAGGGTTAACTACTGTTGGCAGTCCTTACAACACCATCCTTGCGGTTACAAAATGTGATGCAGAAATCGAGATGTAGCCATTTACAAGGTCATCAGAGCAGTCGGAGGGAGTCAGGAAATTCTCGCCTCCTGCTATTCCTGTCGATCCGGCTGCCTCTCATGGCAGACATACTGTTCCCAGTCAGTCAGAGAGAGAAAGTCTGAACAAACTCTCAGTCTGCATTAACAGTTGATGATTCAAACTTTGAAGGTATTTACCAAACAAACATGTTAGCATCAAGAGCACTTTTATATTGAAAGGCAAAAACCGGACACAAAAGCAGATGTCAACGTCATTACATGATACAACAATAAGAAAGAAATTGGGCAAAAACTTCCCCCAAGAGCCTTTCAGGGCCAGAAGTCAGACACACATAAAAACACATCATATTTGCTAAATAAGATCGTGAGAAGCAGGCCATGCAAGATGACAATGATTTCATATGCACCAGTATGAAGTATGAAACAGATTGGTAAATGGCTTATACTTGTGTAGTGTTTATCAAGTCCATAGGACCCCAGTGCACTGTGTGCTTTGTCTTTTTTTTTTTTTTATCAGTGTTTATGTAAAAAAGCAATTTAAAAAAAATGCTTTTAGGGGAGTAATGTGTTGGTACACAGATCACTGCTGTGCTTTTCAGCCTATTTTGTAACTTTAAAATTGAGATACTATTATTGCATCATGTCTCCCAGTTCCACATCGCAGTAAATCATTATCAAGTTTGCCTGAAGAGAAAGTCAAAATGGGCCACCGAGAGGTGACACTGCACAGAGAGAGGGAGCGAGAGCAACATAAGAGGAAAATCCAATCATCCTGATAAATTCACCATATTTGACAACCATAACACACCAAGAACCACTTGAGGCAAACCTGTGTGTATTATAAATGTTGTTTACTTTTGATTGTTAAATATGAAACCTTTTTCTACAGATTGTGGATAAAATTGCTTTTTCACAGAGCGCTTTATTAGTTCATGTGGTAAATGTCAATGGGCCACCTCTGAATAACATTTGCCTTTAATAATCTAATCACATGTCTGTTCAGTGGCTCTTCAAGGCAGTATTTTCATGTTTTCATGGTCTTTCTGTATGCTGCCTTTTCTCATTATTGGTGAATAATGAAATCTGAGGGAGGAGATATGAAGTGGATCTGTTTATTTTCTTTGTTTTCTTTTAATTTTAGAATCTACTATATTTGTATAGCTGTCTGTGTTAATAAATTGTTAACTACAAGCACAATGCAAAATTTAAAATTCAAAATCAAAGATATCAAGGTGAAAACCTAACATTGCTTTTATTTATCATGTAACATATGTTATAAATTTTAAAGGTTCAAAAATCACACCAGCATGCTATATTAACAATAGCAACAACATACAACAAGATAATAACATATTACTTTGTATAAGTAATATGCATAGTTATGAATTTAAAATTCAACAATATGAGGACAGAATACTGGAAAAAAGTGCAAAGATTTGAAAAGCAGTCAAAAGTGCCGTACGTTTTTAAACATATCATTCATTTTATTTACTCATAAAATATGAATAAATAAAATCTACATAACACAGTTGTGTGTTACAATTCTGAAGGTAAATGTGTCAATTAGGGAAGGACACAACATTGTGTCATGTTTATGTTTGATTTTTTTTGGCCAGAACGGCTTTAATAAACGAGGCAAAGAAATATTAGTTCTTTAGCTAATTTTGGCAACAAGACAATTAAAAATGTTTCATGTGATAAAAACAAAAGACCAAAAAAATGCAGTAGGCCTACTCTGCAGTGACAATAAAGAAAAGTTGTGAAAATTACATCAAAGTCTAAACTACATGATGTTCCAGTTAATATGAATTAAAGGTATCGCTAAACAAATGTGTTTTTAGCCTGGATTTAAAGGAACTCAGTGTTTCAGCATCTTTTCGGTTTTCTGAAAGTTTGTTCCAGATTATCAGAGGACAGAAATTGAATACTGCAACCGCATGCTCGGTTTGGATGCTGGGGATACAGAAAAAACTGGAAGGTTAACATGACAACAGACCACTAATTTAATTTGGTATTTTGGTATTGAGGTATGAATTAACCAGCAAAAATATTTTGGAGGCTAATTTGCTAGGCTAAAGCTAGCATGTTAATTCTCTTTTTTTGATAAACTTTTGGTGAATTTATTTTCTTGAGCAGTTTCCATTTAGCAAAACTCTTGAAATAGTATTTCGTCATGTTCATTTTTATACACATACATGAATGTAGTAATATTCTATGACTCCCCACTCTGAAAATATCTGAGCACAGCTGGTAGAGCAGGTAGCCAATCTGGAGTTTAGTTTTGTTTGGGCACAAATTGCAAAATAACCACACAGACCGAGAAGGTAATCTATTCCAATTGCAACGTTGTCATGACGAGTGAAATAAAGCAGTAGCATTTTGATTTTCCGCTAACATTAGACAAAACTAAGCAGGAAACAGGTGAGCAGAAAGGAGCAACGTGTCACAAACTCAGCAAGTAGCACAGACACCTTTCGCTGAATGAGCGTTGTGTGTTTTTTTCTTTCATTTTTATCTTTTCTTTTTGCCTCATCTTCAATACCATAAAAAAACATTTTTTTCTGTATATATTGTTTTCTGTGGGATGTGATCTTTTTGCTCTTCCAGATTATTTTTAGTACAAAGTGAAAGACATAAGAAACACTCATCTTCCAGCTATGCTTATGAGGGTGTGCATGTCTACGTGTATCTGACAACTTGCAATTACTTGGCTGTAATCTCAAATGTCAGGCAAGAATAAAGGCTTTTCAAAGGCTGGCATTATAATGAATATCTCCTCATTAGCTGCTGTTAAATACCACAGGTTTGACCTGTTGATCCTTATTCTTTCTGTGAATGATTTAGGAAGAGACCCAGCTGCTCTGACAGGCAGTATTTAAACACGACAATGCTTTAAAGTAAATGTCAAAGCCAGCATGCCAACATGCAAAACTATGCAGTAAAAGTATATCATATTACCCATTTAAAATAATAAAAACAAACCAAAAATACTAATTGGCACTGAAAAGACACTACTATCAATAAACATTTCATTAGGTGAAGTGAAATTACTTGAATCTTATGAAATATAAAAGTATTACACATTTTTGGAAATATATTTTCCACCCTGTCACAGTTTGAGATATTTATGTATATTCTTTCAAACCATGATCTTCCTTTAGCACCATGTACTCAAAGGTAAAAGAAATGAGGACTAAAAGATCTAAAAAAAAGGCTTTTTTCTCAGTTTATTGATTTCCATGTCCCTCTTTTTCACTCATCAGTAGGTAAATTCCTTTTGCATTACAGACAAAGGCTCTTTTATTTGCTCATGTGCTATATGACATGTCCCCTCAGGTATTTTTCAGTTAATATTATTCTGCTCATTGCCAGTTCTGTCATGCCGTTCCCTTTTCTTTTAGCACACTGTGCAATTCTTTCATAAATGTTTACATTTAAGACATGTGACCAATAAATTTTTTAACTGTGGTGTTACAACTCTAATGTGGCAGGAAGGCCCATGTTGTCTAAGGTACCAAGCAAAGTTTAAAAGATCATGTGCCTTTCTTAACCTTCTTCTACTTCAGGGATTCTGCAAGAACAAGACTCTAAACATTGTCAGACACTCATCACACCCTCTGAATGAACATTTTGCATTTGGCATCCAGAACCAACACATTAAAACCAGAATCACCAGACTGCTTTTGCCCGACTGTTGTCACCTGAGTTTTCTGCCTTAACCTGTTAAAAAACTTAAATACTGTTGAAATTATGAACCTTGTATTCCATTCAGTTCTGTTGAAAAGATATTTTATTTCCTGTGGTGAATCAAATTATGTAACTTAATTTATTCAATATACAATTATTTTCAAAAAGTTGCTACAGATGCTGATGGCTATGTGCCTGAAGGTTGTCTTGTGTCAGTCCGTATCACAACCGTTCTGAAGAAGCACCTGACTGAAGACACTGTTATTTATTTCATTGAGGATTTTTTATCTTTTCAAAAGTCACTCTGTTAAAAAGCTCAGAGAGTAAACTTTAGATAACAGTCATTGTTCTGCTATTAAAGCTGTCCAATCAAACCATTTACCAAAGATCAGCATTAATGGTTTAAACTAAACATGAAAGCCCAGTTGGCCATTTTGTGTAGAAGAATTATTTACATAAAATGCGAATTCACGCACAAAGTTTGTGCTTTTGGTCAGATATGCAGTAATAAAACTTCTTTTTAAGACATTCTTCCTTTAAACAGCTAGAAAAAAAAAAATGCACAATCAATGCAGAATAGCAGTTTTACCTAAAATTTGTGCCTAGTCACGATTGCATCCTCCAGCGTTTTGTGCTTCACTAAATTCGTAGCAATTTAGTTTTGTCAATAGTTTCATGTTTGCAAAATGAAGAAAGAAGTATTGGTTGTTAGATACAACCATCAGGCAGAAAATCAGTGCCTCTCATTTCGTACTCCAGACTTTATTCTTAAAATCAATGTAACACATAAGACAGGAAGGAGAAAAAGTAAATTGGAAGGCGTAAAAGGCAGATGGTGGTTTTGGCTGATGGACAGTGTCTTGGATCAATCCTCTAAGGACTGAAAAGACTAATGTTTCAGCCTGCCTTCATTTGAGCCTCTTGAAATAAGCTCCTCTTGAAGTCAATTCCCAGCTTTTCGGGAAGTCGGCGTAGATCATAAACTAATTTTTGAAACTGTATTTTAAAGTGATCGCTGTTGTTCTGTATCTGTTCCCTGCAAATTCCAGCACATGCAAGGGGATGTTGTTCAGCTTTCCTTCCCAGATATTTCACACTTATGTTGCTGACTGATCTTTAGTGGTGTCAGTAACGATGGCCATCGATGTGGCTCGGCTGTACATGCCGAGATGCGTGATTAGCGCCCACACAACAACAACACTTCCATCAAAATGCCACTATCTGCACTTACTCCCGCCACATCCAGAGCTTTAGATGTGCTTGTTGATACAACAGCAAATAAACAGCAACCTGAGCAGGGCAGAGATACAAAAAATAACCCAAGACAATGCCCCTATAACTTATGATAACCACAGCAATATCCTGCAGTCATGCTTAGATGTGGCAGTATTGATTTGACGAGGGAGAAAAACAAATCTGAAAGAAACACTCTTCAGTTATTTTCTTTGAGCAGACGGCTTGAAGAAAGAGCACAGCAGATCTATCAAGGAGATTTGTTCTATCTAGAGGCACATATCTCACAAAGAAAGAGAAAGAAAAGAGAGAGAGAGAGAAGGTGGAGGCACAGAGAGAGAGAGATTTAAGAGATTAAACTGGTCCTTATTGCTGTTTTTTACAGCGCTACATCGGAGATAAGAGAAATCTCTCTTCAGGAATTGATGGATGCCTGTGATCTCCGACTGCTCTGGCAAACCTCACGCGGAATTATCTGAACATAAATGAAATGTCAGTCATAACAGTTTGATTTTCCATGCAACCCCAAAAGAGATTTTCAGAAGTGTATTCTTTCAGATATCCTTTCACAATTCCTTGGAAGTGGGCCTCTTGTTCTTATGTTCATGAAAGTCTTGACAAACATGCAGTGACATAAGAAATTAGTTGATTATAGGCTCTGCAAGCAAATCTGCTTCAAAGATTCACAGATGGCTGTTGGCGATGGTGGTGCCGTGTTACCAGCATCCTGTGGAGTCGGTACAGAGGTGGAAACTGTCACTGCAGAAGATGGTGAGACTAGAGGAGGGAACAAGCCAGTCATGTCTGTGAGCTTTACATCTAGCCCTCAGGATAGACATAAAGTATTTATGTTGCACTTCAAACCAGCAAAGTTGAGTCTTTGCTTTTGTTTCTTAGAGTTTCTGCTCAGATATTTTAGAGATATTCTATTATTTTGCACACAAGTGCAAACATGATAATAACCCATGATTTGTTTTTTATCATTTTGAGACGTTACAAGCACATGTGAATGGACTTCATTAGGATTTTATTAAATAGACAAACAAACAGCTATATAGTTAGCTGATGGAAAGACACGTTGTTTCACAAGGTGTATTAAAATGAAAATTCTCAAAGGAGTGACAATTTTCTAAAACAGCTCAGTTAGATTGGATGGAGAACCCGTGTTAAGAATGATTCAAACAAAAGAATATAATTTAGGCTAAACTGTTACACTGTAGCTTTGGCTGTATGTTTGGAGTCATTATGCTGCTTGAAGCTGATCCTTCACCCCAGACTAAACTCTTCTGTAACTTCCAACAGTTTTATCTTTTCAGGATTTCCCTTATTTACTGCCATCCATTTTCCCATTCATATCCTTGTTGACGAAAACAAAATCCTCTCAGCACAATACTGTCACCACCATATTTAACTATGGAGATGGTGTTTTCAGAGTTTTACATACAGGTAGATCTAAAAGAAATTGACTATCATAAAACAGTTCAATATTTTTTGTCACTCTTTCAAAAGTGAAACTCATATTGGACTATTATTTAAATTGATCACATGTAGAGTGAAACATGTACCCTTTATTTCTTGTAATTTTAATGACTATTTAAAAGCTCCAAATCTACAGTCTCACAAAATTAGAATAATGAATAAGACAGAACAAAAAAACTGATATTGTAAACAGCTGTGGATACTTTTGGTCATTCAGTAGTTATACTGAGGATTTCTCAGGTAATTATTTTATTGGAAGTAAAAACGTAAATGTATTTGGAAGCTATTCATAATGATTAAGAGGCAACACATTCTGATCTGTACAATTTAGAAATGTGTATATATTGCAAAAACACTAACAAAGCCTGAACAAATGATTTATCTAGAAGACAAAAGACTCTGCAAGTGGTGAAAAGTACAAACAATATGTTGTTTGGAAGTAGTTTGCTTAAATAGCTTTGTGTATTATTGTATACAAACATCCATTAGTCTCTGTGCTGTGTGGTGATGCCCCCTTCTGGAAGTAGCATGGTTGTGCATCATTTCCTAAGCAAAAATCATCTTTGCAAAACATTTTCAAGCAATTTGTTCATATGTTTGTTAGTTGTACATGTTGTAATTATTTAACTTCTGCATTCACTCACTTTCTGGAAATGCTCACCAAGGAGGTTAAACAGGATTTCATTCATTCATAAGAAAGGAAATATGAAGTGATGTGTCTTTCAGACGTTGGGTGTCAGTGTCAAAGTTCTGCACCTGTGTTTGTCTCAAATTACTAATGAACTCAGTCCCACATAGGTCACCAACTGTGGCCATTCTTGCCTACAATTTTTCCTTTTTTCTTTTAATTTTTGATAAAAAGGAAACTAAGCGAGATGTGGAACAAAGAGTGTACTGTGACTCCTGGAGATACTGTATTCGTCATTTGTGGTAACAGTATGATGTAGTGGGGCTGGGATTACAAGGGTTTAGGAATGTGAAGGGCGACAGTTTGGACAGAATGGCCTGTTGTGAAGGGTAACACCTGAACTTCTAGGAGAAATGGAAACTGATTGAGGCAAGATTGGAAATGGTTCATCTGAGGTCAAACAACACGTTTGGTAAAAGTCCTTAAGTATTATGTATGATCCCTGATTTATGAATGGGATATAAATCGAAATGCTGCTGACAACATAACAGCAGCTGAATATGGAAAACTTAGAACAGGTAAATGTGGAAAGTGTGTTTAATACTATTTACAGACCCAGGCCTATGTCTTTCATAAAAAATATAACAAATACACCGATGTTATCACTCTAAAAGGCTAGACCTGTGAATTGCAAGAAGTGTTTTTTTAACTTTTGTAAAAATCCTTTTCTCTGCTAACACATAAAATAAAAATAAATAAATAAATAAATAAATAAAGGAAAGGAGATAACTCATCTCAAACTCAACATTTAATTTTATTTTCCCAATTTTATGCTTAGGCTTGGTGAAGTCTGTCCCTCCCTTTAGGTTGACAAAGCTGCTTCAGTAAAAAAATTGTGTTGTAATAAATCAACATGATAGCCAGTATATTAAAAAAGTGCTTTTATTTGGGGCCTTACAGTTACAACATGTTCAGATGTGACAGCTTCTTTGGACAAAGTATGTCTGTAAAACTCAAAGCAGAGCCATATAATTTACACTGAAAACTTTAAGACCTCCACCCTCACAGCTGTTCCACCAGACTTAGCTGTAACAAACCCTGGTGGGAACAAAAAAAAAAAAACAATGCATCCAGATGGGATGCATTATGGTATTGCTCATTTTTTGTAGCAGGTTTGTGCCCTCGTATGTTTTAGCAGGCCAGCAGCTGGGACTTTCAGATCTCTCCTTACAAAAACAAGGAAAAACATGCAATAACATTTGGTGGGTTGGGAATATTTTTTTTCACATGTGTAAGGTGTATGTAGTGCAGGGCGGCGAGGGGATGTGGCAAGAATAACTGGGAGAAATGGGGCCCTGTGGAATGCAGAAGAAACCACAGTTGAGAAAGGTAAGTCAGTAAAAGGGATAATTATGGTAATCTCTGGAAGTGGTGCAGTTTAAGGGGCAACAAAGTTTAAAATGTCAAGTTCAAACCTTGTGCTTATTATGCATAAAAATAATTATTTAATGGAAAGGAATATGAAGCATCTAAAGTAAGTGCAAATAATTTTTCTTCATAACAATGTTAAAAAGGTCTCTGCCCCCTTTCCTTGCAGGGTTCTGGAGACAGGCCTTCTGCAGGTGTTATGTTTTGCCCTGATTGGTGCTCTGCTGGTTTAAAGCAGCAGACAGGAGACTTTTCCCTCTCCCTCCTCAGAACTCCATTTGGTTTGGTTTGTATCTTATGGTTGGGTTTTGTTAGGTTTGTCTTGCATTTGCTTATTCCTGGTTAGCTATGGATTTTTGCATTAATCTGTTTTGGTTTCTCATTTCAGGTTTTCCTTTTTCAGCTTGTATTTCTTTAGTATAATTTAATAAATTCAATTTTGATTAAGTCTCCTTTAACCCTCCTGTTATGTTCCGGGTCAAATTGACCCGTTTTAAAGTTTAAAAATTTGTTTAAAATAGTTGGAAGTATTTTTTTTTGCATGAAACTTTTTCTATTTGTCTTAATAGGTACACTCTACATATAAATTGAAAATTTATTCATTTTACACATTTGTACCAACCCCTGGGTCTACTTTTTACATAGATACTGTTTGGGTCAATTTGACCCGGCAGTCAGGTTAAAGTGCAAAAAAGATTAAAAAAATGTCCATTTCTATATGTTTCCTTGCAGCTATGAGCCATATTTCACCACAAACAAACCACACCCATACATGCACATGTGCCCCCACACAAGCCCACTTTCTCACTACTCTCTTTACTTCAGGTGTTCACACAACTTTTGACGAGAACCTTTTCTGGTCCTGTGGACAAACTCCACCCACACTGAGTGGAGACTCAGCAGAAGTGGAGGAAAACATAAATACTCTCTGCATGACTCATTTATCTTGATTTTAATCAGCGGGTCATTTTGACCCTGAACAGTATGTGTGTCTCAAATTCAATTATAAAGATCACCCATTGAAAAAAAAAAAGTGTAATATAAAAAAATTTACCAAAGGTCAATTTCAAGGAAATTATAGTTTATTTGTGTCTATGTTTTTTTCAGTGGACATTAAAAATGTAAATTTCATTTTTTATGTCCAAATGAGTAAATGAGTTGGTTGTCGTCATTGATCCTTAATTTGTGAGAAATAAAAAAACATCATTGCACAAATATTGATTGAAATGGTTAGTATTGATACAAAAATGTTTTGGAGGAATTTTTTGGTTTCTGTCACTATTGCATGATTAAACACTCTGTGTTGCATTGCAGTTATTAAAGTCAGCAAGAAAGGATTCTTTGTCACAGCCATCATCTAAGCCCAGTCACACGGATCATCTTGAGCCAGAGAGCCGAACTCATTTTTACCACTACATTCCTGGACTGTTCGGTAAGACCCATAGGGGTCCTTTTCCTCCCATGCTCTCTCCTCCCTCTTCTTCCAGATTCCTTCTTCCATCTTTATTTGACTCCAAACAGTAAAAGTACTTTCATTCAGCGGAATGTTTCCATTACTTTACCTCCTGTGAGTCCACTAACCTAAATCAATGGACTTTGTTAACTAAATAGCAGTTTTTATTCAGTTTATTTGTATGGCATAACTTTTTAACAAATGAGAGAAACTGCACAAGACAAAAAACAAAAACAAAAACAAATATTCATAGCCAGTTATGCACATCCCAGTTCTGTGTAGACTCAAATGAGATCAGTACAAATCATTCCAGTACAACCATGTGGTGAGAAATAACATTCAGCAGAATCAAGCTCTGGATAAGTGGCCACACCATTTATGACTGGCTCCCAATGGCCTTCTAGCAAAGGGTTAATTGCCAAATTGTTTGGCTATTAGAAGTTAATTCTTAAAAGTAATAATACAAAGCATCATATTAAAAAATAGTGAAATAAGACTACATAATGATAAATAAGTTAATTTCTAAAACTACTTCTTTTAAAACAATGCAAAAAAGATACTGAGCAGTGTATGATATACAGGTTTCAGTGTTTGTTGAACCCGCTACTTAAACAAAGGCCATTTATCATTCATATCTTTGTCTCTTTTGAGTCATTTTATCACATAATACGAAGAAGTTTGAGTTCTAGCCAATTGTTTGAATCCTGGCGACAAACTGTTTCAAAACCGAGGTCTTTTAACGTAGAAAGACAATTGTCCAAATTATGTTTTTTTATCTTACTTAACTACAATATCTATTTACAGAGAGATTTATCTTGCGTTGACTCTTTCTTTGGGTGGTTTTGAAATGATTTGATGAATTATCTCTGGGACATGTTTATTAACAGACTTAGCCAGAGGTAGATTTTAGAAAGAAAAACAGAGAGTACACAAAGTTAATGGCAACAATAGTTCCATTAATGACTCCATCAATGAGAAAAAAGCACAACTAAAAACATTAGCTGATAAGTTAAATTGATTTGGGAAAGAAAAAAGTGAAAGATGGAAAAGTTATTGCCAGTAAAAATGTGCATAACTGGTGATTAGCGAGCAAAAAGATCAGTGACAAAAGATGGTCTTTAGGTTGTCAAGGGGTCTAATTCTATAGCTGCATATTGACACAAATAACTCAGAGAGAGCAATACAGAGATCATTTAGATACATGACAGGAACACAAATAAAGTTAATAAAAACTAACTTTGTCTTTTTTGCAATCATGCAATTTGCATCCACACGCCATACTAAAATCTGATGATGGTCTTATTCCTTTTTTAGCACGTAAAAAACAAAACTAGTAAAAACAAGTTATTCCAGTTAGTCAAAAAATCAAGTATTCACACAGCTGAAGAAGAAGAATGTTGCTGCTGATGGAGAAATATCTGTTTGGACAAGGAGCTCGAACATTGGTG
Organism: Xiphophorus couchianus; assembly: GCF_001444195.1. Lineage (NCBI taxonomy): Eukaryota > Metazoa > Chordata > Actinopteri > Cyprinodontiformes > Poeciliidae > Xiphophorus > Xiphophorus couchianus. The sequence goes on along the minus strand of NC_040243.1, from coordinate 11,726,626 downwards.
TGAATCCAACTGAACAGCTTGTTTCTACGAATAGAGGGGTAAAGTCTCTGTTGGGGAGGACACTGTCTATTTTTGTTAGTTGGAAGACCAAAGAGGAGTAACCAGTTTTATATAGAGAAAGTCAGATAAACAGATAAACACTCAAACCACTCTTATTGTTTTCTCTTCATCCAGTTGAAAACAATGAGCTGTTTTCAATAGGCTGAAACAAAAACAGTACTAAGAATGAAAGTTCCTGGTAAGGCAGGAAACCTTAAGTGACACCTCTTGTCCTTAAAGCAGCAGCCATCTCATCTTTTGTAAGCCATGACCAAATTTGTTTAAGAAATTTGTATCACTCAACTGAATGAGGTTATATCCCAAATCTGGGACTCTGTCTCCTCTAGTCCTTTAGTTTTGTCTTTCATAAAGTCAAATGTCTTTGTGGATTTAATTTAATCGTATTAAGTTTGCCTCCTGTCTGACTTTGATCAGACCTTATCTGGGAGGCAGGCTGGAGGCCTTCTGACTCTCATCTGGCACTTGTCTTGGCAGATTCTTACTCTATTATCAGTTTAGCTACACTGTCTTCTCCTATAGCACATTGTCAGCCTGTTATACCAATGAAATCGATAATTGGAACAGTAATGTTTGTGCTAATCCACAAATTAACACAAACATATAATGTCTCAACTTTAATAGTTGATGTGGCTGATACTGTTCAGCATTCAGAGGTGGTAACAAGTTGCTGGTTTTAATAACTTAAACTGGAATTAGATTGATAGTTTTCACTTGTATCTTCCTTGTAATTTGAGAGTGACATCCTATTCTTGTGAACTAGCACAACGACACCACACCAGTACATATGAAAAAAATTAGAATATTGTGTAAAAGTGCAATATTTCTTGCCAGTAATCTCAGAAAGTGAACTTATCATTTTATAGAGCTTCAGTACACATAGAGCTGTTGGTTTTGCAATGTTAACGATTGTGGCTCACATGTAACGAATCCCCAAAATTCAGTGCCTCAGAAAATTTGAGTATCGCATTGAACAACTAATCAAAAACAGCTGTCATGCATAAATGTACATTTATGTGCACTCAATACTAGGTTGGGCCTCCACCTGCATGAATTACTGCATCTATATGCTCTATATATCATGGCATAGAGGCAATCAACTTGTGTCACTGCGTAGGTGTAATGGAAACCGAGATTACTTTGATAGCTGGCTAAGATGACTGTCAAGAAATATAGCACTTTTATGCAATATTCTATATTTTTTAGATTTCCAAGTAATGTCCTGTCAAGTTTGAACCCATGCACTGCAGGTTTACCCTCATTGTACCTTATTTTTACATTAGATTTCTTTCTTGAATTCTTTTGTATACAATGTACTCACATAAGTCTTGAGTAAAATCTTTCTGTCCTGAGAACTGGTCGGAAAAAGCCTTCATACTTTTTCAATGAAACATTTATGTAAACTTTCACAACTGCCAAGGTACAACCTGGACTACAATGAGTGATTTGTTGCGCCTTTTTTTACTCTGAACTCATGGAAACAGAGAGTCGCTAAGTTCTCTTTGACTCGGCAGGTGCTACAAGAGCTCATTTCATGAACACCTGCTGGGAGTTTGGAGTATGTTCAACTCTGCGGCTGACTGACACTGGAATGCATTCGTCAGCATAGGAAACATATTCTGTATACTTCTGTTAGCTATTTCAAATAAGATATGTTCAGCCTCACCATAAGCTCACGGATACGCCTTAAAGATTCAGCAACTGTATCTGCAAGAGATCCTGGATCGGCCTGACCTCCAGTCCTGACCTCAGGTTTGACCTCTCTGCAGTTTGGCCATCGGGACAACCTAAACTTCCCAGGATGAGAAAACTTTAAATCTAAATGTTATTCTTCTGAGCCCTCAAAGGATACATTGTGTGGGTATCCAGAAGGACATACCAGGCTGTGAAAGAGGCTCTTTCTTGTTTTTTGCCCATTGGCCCCCTCCCAGTCTCTCTGGGGCGGCCTGTCTCTCTCCGACAACAGCTGCTCGCTGCCTGTGGAGCCCGGGGGTGAGCGGCGCAGCTCCAGACATCTGTAGGCCCCGAGCCTGGGCCGCCTTGGTCTCTCTTTCTTTTTCACACACACATACATTGGAGGCCACAGTCTGCCCAGCACAAAGAGCTACATTCATTCCGCTCATACAGTCTCTACTGGTGAGGAGACTGTCTGAAGCTCACAGGCTCTCACTCTTTTTATATCACCTGTCATTCTCTCAGGTAGCTGCTCTCTTTTAAACTTTTTGTCGATCTAGGGTAAGGTGATTCCAATAATAAACTTTAGAAGCTGTGAGGGCTGAGGATTGCAAGTAGATAGGGTGCACCTGTTTTTTGGTCTCCAGAACATGTCCAAATGTGACTGTCTTTGAGAAATCCGTGGGAAAGCGTATGCTTACAACTTTGTCCCTCAGTTAGCATTTTACCTCCTCACCCTGAGAACAGGCATTCCAGTGCTAAGGGCTTGCTGACTAAGTTCACAAAGGGATACTGAGAGAGGCCAAAACGAACAGAGATCCTTTGTACTGGGTGAATGTGGCCATGAGACGTTTGGAAGCAGCATGGTTTGTGAAGCATCACAAAGTTGCTTTTTAAGAGCAACTTCCCACTGATTACAAACTTTTACTTTCAACGCCAAAACTCAAGGCCGACCCTATAGGCCGTGCGTCGGCTTTTACAGAGCTAGTCGCCCTACACCACAACAACATGGAGTTAGTGTGAGAACTTACCTTTCCCCGAAAATGTGCACTGAATAACATATGCAAGTTAGTGCTGGGATCACAAATTTGAGGGCTTCAATCGATAGAGAGAGTTGTTCATTAACACGGCGGTATTTGTCACATTTGCATCTGAATCTTAAAACATTTGATTTCTGGAACTATTTGATTGAGCTGAACAGATTTCTTGGACACAGTTCGAGGATGGCAGTGTCATTTATAGAAAACCTTTTGTTTTTAAATTTTTTTGAATGCAGTAGAATAGTTAATACACATTTTTTTGTGAGGTGTTTTGAAACTGAGGCTGGGCACTTGAGTCATTTGCTTGACATAGCTTACAGCCACTGGAAACTTCTACATCAATGCATCAGTGCTTTTTTTCCAACAAATGTTTGTTCCCTGGTTTGCAAGATGGATTATTTACAGCTTCAAGTAGTCAGTCTACATATACACCTGCAAGTAAGAGACTGCCATGTTTTGGTTATGACTCTCTCTCTGGCAGCACATTTGAATCCAGATGGGCTTACTTAAGGACTGGCACCTAGAATTCTTTCATCCAGATGACAAAGTGGTGGGTCTACAGCAAAGAAGTTCTGATGCTGTGGAACATTTACTTGTTAAAACTTGAAACAGTGATGGGCGAGCCAGGCAGTCAATACTACAGGTTGTTACCGTCCACACAAATGTTCAAACATTATTTCTCACAAACCCATAAATTGTACATTGCACATTCCTAGGGTATATGAAAAGATAATATTTTACCTGCTGCTTGTTATGTTAGACTGACATTATTTTTCAAGAATTAGACTTACCTGTTTTAGTGTCAACAACTTTTTGTTTGTTTTATGTAATTGCTCACAACTCAAGTTTTGTTTTATTTCTTACACCATCAGTTTGCCTTTCAGATTTAGCTGAACTGTGTACACTGTGGGGGTTGCTAGTAGTGACACAAGATGAACAACATCAGTATTAACCTCTGTACTCTCTATACATTAGAGCAATTCACTTTGGACTCAAGTTCGCATGATTATTATACTAGACAAAAACCTATTGCGTGTCTCTTCTGAAACAAGGTGGTAGATGATTTTACTTAAGCAAAGCTAATTTTAGCATTATGACAAATAATCCCTTTTTGCTGTCCTCATGAACCTTACAAAGTTGGCCACCTACAGTCCTGCTCATACAAAGTCTTTTCTGCACACGTCTAAAAGGAAAGATTCACTGCAGCCTAAACAGGTTGTATACTGTAGGTTACCAATTAATGTGATGCAGTCCTGTGTGTAAAAGTGTTTTTTGCTACAATTGTCGAAACGATGTTCACATACACTGCATAAAAGATACAGACCACTTTTTTTGCGTAATGTCTGATATTAAATCAAACTGAAGTTTTCCTATTTAAGGGCAGTTAGGATTACCAAAAATATTTATATTTCCTCAATACCAGAATAAAGAACATGAAAGAACTTTTTTTTTCATAATTTAATTTTAGACGTTTATTGCCATATTGGAAAAACCCAGATGATGACAAACTATTTCCAGCCAGTTCACCAGCAAAATCATCCATGCCTTGACCCAAAGTAAACCTCTCACACAGTCAATGCAAACTTCCATTCTCATCTGCTTCTGATTAGTGTTGACATTAGCAACAGCAAATGGGAGATATGGATCTCATTCCTCTGCAGACAAAGCCTTATTCACTGGCAGACAGCTCAGATGTGGGAAGATGATTTTTGTAAGCCGGACGTGAGCCAGTATGCTCTGCTCCCTGCTCACATTGTCCTTTGAGCTATGGGGTTATTGTAACATGGATAAGTAGAAGAATGTTGACTTAGACATGGAAGAATATGAACGCTTACAAGAGTTTTGTTCCATCAGAGAGAGCATATAAGGAAGTTAAAGCTCATCTGATGTCAGGTCGCTATTCAAAACATGTACATATACATTCTTGACCCAAGAAGAAGTCCATTATTCTGGATAGCGACCAAACGTATGTAAACTTCTGAACTTAAAGAAATAAACAAAAAATGTCTAAAAAACATTCTCACCAAGTTTTCTGCATTAAACAAATAGAAAATTTAGGTAATTCTAATTAACTTAAAGCCAACCAAGTTTAGACAGTAGGGAAAAAAATCATAATTTTATTCGGCCTTAAAACTAAATAAATGAATAAAAGTACCTTACAAGGAACAAATTATCTGCACCATCTTTTGATACGCTTATATTATGAACAAACAGACCTGTGTGTTTTAGATCACTTACAGTGCATCAGTAACATTATCTTGTTTACGCAATTTGGGTTTGGCCCTTCTTTGGTTATGCTCTGCCTACAAAGTAAATGTATATCCTTGTCAAATGTAGATGTGATTAAACAGAACAAAAAAAGCTCCTAATGACAGCCTTGTCCAAATAACTATTTTTTTTACTGTGTGACTCTGAGGAGCAGCAACTCCTGGATGATTAGTTACACCACACATAAGTAAAATCCCAAATATTAAGAACAAGACAGACATAGACAACGGTAATGCAAACATAGCAGTGAGTTAGAAAAAGTAAGAAATTTAGGTCTCTGTGGTCACTGCGATTATCACATCAACAATGGCAGTAACGGCATTCAACAACTCTTTACTGCACTGGCTTTTACAGTCAGATTGTAAAAGTGTTGCAGAACAACATATTAAATCAAGTTTAGAGGCTGTTGACCTGTAGCACAACTAAATTCTGACATAAACAGCTCATGTGTGACCATACAATCTTAGATTGGCACTGTTTTAATATTCCACAATCATCCTCTGTAAAATCTTTCACCAGCAGTAAAAAGAGTCCTCCTCTTTGACTGTTTTAAGATAAAACCTTCACCGGTTGATTTACCCCCAACCCCAACCCCAAGTAAACATTAAAAGCGCATCTCAAAAATACACGTGTAAAGTTGCACATGTGATCAGCTTTACTTCAATAGACTCTTTCAACTTGGGCGTGCTGAGTTTTGTGAGTTTGCTTTTACAGCATTGATAAGTGGTTTTGAACAAAACCAACAAACGTTTTCCTATGTCAACACAAAGGAGACTTCCTGTCTACCAGTGTTAAATAACATTATATATTTGCTTATGATATACAGTATAAGACATACAGTACCAGTCTATCCTGACTCAGAATAAAGTTGTTGGAGATCTAAGGCAAACGTTCATTTGGTGGTGGGACTGGGTCCCCAAAGCAGCCAGCAGAGAGGCCCAGACTTCCTTCTCCCTAGCCACTCGGGCCAATTCCTCTGGGGTAATCACAAAGCTTTTCCTCCTTAGTCGAGAAACATATTCCTTTCAGTTCATTCAAAAGTACAAGATTTTAGATTTTTCTATTCAGCTATGTTAATTACAGTGTTGATCAGAAGTGTACATACACCCATCTCAATCAAGAATCTAACTAAACTTGGCCTTGATATTTAGAACCATTTTTTCCCCCCATGATGGAATAGTTCAAAATGATCTCAAAGAAAATTGTAATAAAAAAAGAAAGATCTCCTGAGCAGGGATGTGCACAGATAGAATCTAGTCGAACCAAGTCAAGTTTTTTTGTGCAGCACATTACAACACTGCAGTTCAAAGTGTTTATCACAATAAAAGCATAATACCGTACACAGTTATGAAACAAGCAATAAACATAAAATTTTGTCAAAAGCCATCCTCAAAATCATCAAGCAAATACTGTATATCCAAATGTAAAATATCAAGTCATTATTTTTAGCAAAGTTGAGGAATTTGGAGTTACTCCTTTTTTTTAGTAATTTATCCACTTTGTGAATTGCACCAGTACCAGGCTGATGGTACACTGTTTTTAGGCATAAAAGCCTAACTTTGACTCCTCCAACTGTCACTGTGGCCCGATTACTCAATCTTTGTCAAGACTAATGAAAAGTATTTTCCAAATTATGAGGGCTCTGCCCTGCGACAGACCAACGACCTGTCCAGGGTGACCCTTCCTCTCGCCTGAAACGTTAGCTGGAGATAGGCAACCAGCACCCCTCCTGACCCCACTAGGGACAAGGGTGTACACTGTACAGAAAATGGATGGATGGATGGATGGATGAATGGATGGATGGATGAGGGCTCTGGGTTGGGTTGAGTCTGTATGGTGTAATCACTGAACAGCAAGAAGGGCAGGGCTGACTACTGTGTTCCTGGAGCATCTACAGTCCATTAAGTCATGTTACTTGGATCATTAAGAGAGCTATTGACGCCTGAGTGTTATGTGACTTTTTGAGTTCTTTAGCCTACTTCCTGTTGCCAGATGGGCTCTATTAAAGTAATTTCTTAATTTTATGGGTCTTGAGGTTTTTAGGCCTGGATGGGGCCAGTGAAGCTGAACCAAAACATTTTTTATTATCCCCAGTTAGTTCATAATTTGATGGAGGGGCATTTATATTTTTACATCAGGCCAGATCACTCTGGGTCCCTTTTTTACCTTAACCCCCTTAAGGGTTAAGGTGACTCACAGGAAGAGCATGGCAGATGTCATGGTCAGACAACGGGGAAGCTCACAGGGGTCCAGTTGACCCCTCTTAGGATTACTGGAGGGTTAGTAAATTAACCTATCATTTGTAGCTTTAAGTTTTTCAGGTTCTGTTATGTAGATATTTTTGATGATATAACACATGTAAAAGTTAGTTAAAGTAAAAAAGGAGACATCTATAAGAGGCAAATTCTTTTTTAAAGTATTTTAAGTTTTTGCTCCTACTGAGAGCTGTGCTATGTGTAGCTAAGGCTTCTTCCACCCTTATCTCACTGGAAAGCATTGAAGCCAAAGCAGGAACCTGACATGCTGAGAGTCAACTCTAAAAGATAGGAGTCCAACCCAGCTGAGTTTTCTGTACCCTGCGAAACAAGCAAAGTTTCAAACTTTTCTCCCCTCCTCTTCACTGCTCAGAGCAAGGTTCATTTGAAAGGCACTGTTTGTTAAGGCTTTAGCAGTTAGTAAGTACTTCCTTTGTTTGGTGGGAGCACGGAGACGGGGGTTAATATCTCCCAGGGAGCGCCATACAAAGAGGGCCTTCAGCTCTTCTGGCCGGAGAAGGGTTGGCTGGATGAATGAGGCCAGGCCATGGGGCAAAGGTGCTAGGGAGGGCATTTGAGGGTGGGAAGTGCAGGGGGCAGGAGGCAGGACAGAGCTTCACAGGTCACTGGGGTATTAAAGAGGGATAGGTCAAGTGCTTGGCAGAGAGTAAATGATTAGAGAAGGTATTATTTACATCTGTGTTGCAAAGGTTACAAGAGTTACGATGGGTTAAGGTCACTATCAATAGGTAACTAAATACAAACAACACAGAGGAGATCAAAATTATGTGATTATGACCTCTGGCTGTTTGTTTTGTGAAATAAAACATATTAATACACAGTGGTAATGTTTCAAGAATGCTTAGCATTTGTGCTTGTTTAGACTACGTATTACAAGTAATGCACCAGGGGGTAAGTGTACATCACTATAGACTGTGCTACCATTACATGCCATGATCGAAATCGTGACATTAAGACTTTTTACTCCTTCAGTTAGTCAGACACTTCTGACTGTGAAGGGCTTTGGGATCCTCTGCACTTGACAAAGCTCTATACTAGTACAAGCCAATTAGCATTTACCATTCACTAGTAAAGCTTTACAGCATCTTTCAAAGTATTCATAGACTTTGATCATCTGTTGTACTCCTTAATAAGTTTTCTTCTTCACAGTTTCATGCATCTTTTCATCAACTCTTACCTTATTTTGTTCCTTCTGAAGAAAGACATTTCCTCTGCATGATGCTGCCACCACAGTTTTTTTGTGTGTGTTTTTTTTTATCTTAGAGATGTTTTTGCTCAGAGTTAGATTTCCAGCACACTTAATGTTTTGCTTATAGGCTAAAAAAAATCATTTTATCCCCTCAGAGCTATTATTGGCTGCTGTCGACTGCTTCTCTAGTTAATACTTTTCATACTTGGTTGGCTATGTCTTGGTAGATCTCCATTTGTGTATTTAGCCTTTCCATTTTCAGATAAAAAATCCTGACCTGTGTGTTTTTTTGTCTCAATGTAGTTTCTGAACTAATCTTGTTCAACAAGCGTTTGAAGCATTTCCAGAAGTCTGTGCAGAACAGCTTCCTCATTTTACTACTGTGCTGACTCCCAGAGGCAACTGGTGGCAGCGTTGTGAGGTACCAGATTAAAGTGGAAGAATGCCAGTCCATACTTTCAGATTTTTGTCAACATTACTTTGAAAATGACGTCTATTTTCTTCCACCTCACAGTTATACTTACTTTCATTGTCCTAGCAAATAACTTCCAGTTGCTGCTGTAATGGTGTGATGTGAAAATATTCAAGGGTATGAATTTGTTTGCAAGACACAGTGAGTTAATATCTATAATTAGGAGCCTACATGTAGTGTGTTAGTGCGGTACGTTAGAGCAGTGGTTCTCAAACTTTTTTCAGTGATGTACCCCCTTAAAAATATATTTTTAGTCAAGTACCCCCTGACACGGGCAAAACATTTTTGGAACTAAAAAGAGGTACAGTGCTGTAAAATCACTGTCTGATTTATTAAAGCCAAACAACTTATATCAGTGAACCTGACAAATACATCCATATTGCAAACATTGCATGGTAAAACAAAATAGAAAAACAGAAGACGGTGACCACCAGGAAGGTATAAAACCATTCAAACCTTTTTATTTTAAAGGATATTGAAACTAAATACTGAATATAAAATTCAGTGCATGAACACACATTTATATTTTATCGAACTTTTTACAAAATAATTTTTCCCAAGACTTATTATGAGGAACCTACTGATTTTTTAAAGATATTTTGAAAAGCTTCACGTACCCCCTGCAGTACCTCCACGTACCCCCAGGGGTACACGTACCCCCATTTGAGAACCACTGCGTTAGAGAACAATGGGATTTCTGTGATGGTTTTGGATGAGAGTGTTACAATGGGAGTTGGGTCTAAAACTTTTGGATTGCAACATGTGCTGACACTGGTGATGAGAGACGATGAAATAAGAAATAGCAGGGAAATGAGAGATAAATGTACTATAGCGAATCAAAGAAAGGCAAAATAAACTTGCACGCTTTTTTCAATGGTTATCCAACAATGCAGAGAAGAAACATATGGTGAACCTCATTAAAAATGCATTGTAATAATTACAGGTAATGTTGTAATAATTACAAAGAATTCATGCTGGAGAGCAGTTCTTCTAATCAAATGGGGTGTATCCATTAATGTGTTTGTAATTAGTTTTGCTTTACTGTTTTTTGCACCGCAAAGGTGCATATCTGAGAGTTGGGTAGGAGTCTCTGATTCAGTACTCAGTTCTACTCTTATATAAAGAACATGGATTTAGTTGTTTCAATAGGAAACTTCTCATCGAAGCAGCAAAAGTCACATACTGGGTACCCCAAGGCTTAATCCTGGGACCCCTCCTATTCAGTATCTATATGTTCCCACTAGCTCAAGTTATAACAACAAAATTAAGATTAGTTACCATAACTACACAGATAAAACCCAGCCCTACATGTCATCAGGTGGCTCTGAACCCATCCATGCACTGAACAATGCTTAGAACAAATTAATGCACGGATGAGGCATAACTTTCTCTGGCTAAAAAAATAAAAAATAAACAAAACTTAACAGAAGTTATTGTCTTTGGATCTCAAAAGGAATGCTCTGAAGTCAGCACCCAGCTTCAGTAATTACAGCTAGAACCTAGTGGTCAGGCCTGGAATCTGGGTGTAGAGATGAACTCTAACCTAAACCTTCAGAGTCACATAAAGATAGCTACAAAGACAACCGTCCCTCTAAGCCCTGCACATTGTCCTCTCTGCGTCTGACCATGCGGCCAGTTGTCCTTCTTTACTTCTGTGACTACGTTAGCTGAATGTGTGCAAGTCTTCCATCAAGATGGCTAATGGGAGTACAGTGAACCTTCGTTTTTCACGGGGGTTGTGTTCCGAAAAGAGCCAGTGATAGGCGAAATCCGTGAAGTAGTTACCTTTATTTTTTACAATTATTATACAGCATAATTAAATATACTACACTGAAACCAAAGAACACAACCTGTTTTCAGGCACAATCATTTTCTTAACAAATAGAACGCTTTCTTACAAATAACTACAGTAAAATAATCATTTTAATACAATTCAATACAAAGTACAGTAGGACAAATTGTGACTCTGACTGTGATGCTGCGGCCTGACTCCGCTCTGTAGTGTCTTTTTCTTCTGAAGCCTGTAGTGCAGGTGTGTTTTTTCGAGAGAACATAGTTGTCGGTAGTTGTTGTCGTTCTTTTTAATTCTGGGTAAATATTTGCCAAAATTTGCCAAGCTGTATTACGTATATTTAAATACCATAATGTTATTGACACACAGGTAGAGAAGAAGCGTGGAGACTGTTTAGCCAATCAGGACGCAGAACACAATGCACTGTGAGAAAAAGCTGCACAAAAAAATCCGCGAAGCAGCGAGGCCGTGAAAGGTGAATCGCATTATAGTGAGGGTTCACTGTACTTTGGGAAATGGATATGTGCATCATAACCTCTGGCTGGAATATTTTGTCTGAGTTCAAATACAACCTAATGTGGCCTGACAAAGAATTCACTATTTAACTGAAGGGAATGTTGCCAACATGTCAACAGTCTTTATCTCAGCCAATTAAAAAATGTATAATTTTTTTTCAACCATAAACATAAGGGGTCATTTGAAGGAGTGATGGAAACAACAACATAAAACACATCATTCTTGCAAAAGCAAAATGGTTCTTGCAACCGTAAGGTGGTAAAAAAAAAAGAAATCTAGTTTGTGAATATTCCATGATTTTTTTGACTACATATTTGTTTTTTGACCTTTAAAGGATTTAAATTCCAGCAACTTGCTAGCTGTAGTCTTTGAAAATTGCTTGAAATGATGTTGACCTTGCACTAACCTAAAACCAAATCATTTCTATTTCCCTTATGTTTTTCCTCTCACTAATGTGAACCTGTTTTAATTTCTACCCAGTTCGGCAAACATTTCCTCCCCTTTTTATTGCAGTCTTATCCCATAAATGATCTCATCCAATCCCCACAGCATTAAATTTGGTGTTCTGTTCTAATTCAAAGCAGTCCTTAGAAAGAATAATATTTACTCTCTTTAATCCCCCCCTCTCCACCTCTGCACATTCTCCAGCATGCAGAACTTGCGGAGTGTTCCAATAATAGCTGCCCTCCCATTTTTTGCCTTCTCTGAACCACCTTCTCTGCTCGCCCTGTGACGATATCAGCAGAAGAGATGACAAGGGTTTGAGTTCAATTATTTGCCAGTGTGAAAATAAGTATAATCTGTGGAACTGCTTTCAGAAGAGAATAAGTGTTAAATATTTTTAACTGGGATATCATTATGGGCAGAAACACTGTTCTCCTTTGAGGTTAACCTGAGGTCTCCAGGGTCTGAACTAGAAACTTCCCAGCTGTGAATGGTGAGGAGAGAGAGCTTGCCAGATAAAATAGTGTTGAAAGGTTTAACTGCTGCACTTGGCTGTTATAACTTCCTTTGGGTGCACCAGCAGAATGTTGTAAGCTATGTGCCTTTGAACCTTTCCTTTCCAGAATTCTGTAGCACTGGTTCTGCTGTCAGAACCAGCAGGTTCCCTTTCTGCAGTTTCATTGTGTGGAGGTCCTAAAACAAGCAAGAAGCAGAAAAAAATTATTGTTTTTTTTTTGTCCACAAAATACTCTTAACCCTCCTGTTATGTTCGTTTCTGAGGTACAGCAATAATGTTCGTGGGTCAATTTGACCCGGGGAGTGTTTAATCATGCAATAGTGTCAGAAACCAAAAAATTCCTCCAAAACATTTTTCTATCTGATTATTAACTCCAATATTAACCATTTCAATTCATATTTGTGCAATGATGTTTGATTATTTCTCCCAAATTAAGGATCAATGACAACAACCTACTCATTTACTCATTTGGACATAAACAATGGAATTTGCATTTTTAATATTTACTGAATAAATTCTAGACACAAAAAAACTATAATTTCCTTGAAATTGATTTTTGGTAAATATTTTTATATTACACTTTTTTTTTTTCAATGGGTGATCTTTATAATTGAGCTTGAGACACACAAACTGTTCAGGGTCAAATTGACCCGCTGATTAAAATCAAGATAAATGAGTCATGCAGAGAGTATTTATGTTTTCCTCCACTTCTGCTGAGTGTCACTCAGTGTGGGTGGAGTTTGTCCACAGGAACAGAAGAAGTTCTCCTCAAAAGTTGTGTGAACACCTGCTTTCTCGCAGTTTCCTAGTGAAGTAAAGAGAATAGTGAGAAAGTGGGCTTGTGTGTGCCGGGGTGTGCATGGATGTGTGTGGTGTTTGTGTGGTGAAATATGGTTCATAGCTGCAAGGAAACATATAGAATTGGACATTTTTTAATCTTTTTTTGCACTTTAACCTGACTGCCGGGTCAAATTGACCCGAACAGTATCTGTGTAAAAAGTAGACCTAGGGGTTGGTACAAATGTGTAAAACTAATAAATTTTCAATTGATATGTAGAGTTCACCTATTAAGACAAATAGGAAAAGTTTCATGCAAAAAAAATACTTCCAACTATTTTTACAAAATTTTCAAACTTTAAAACGGGTCAATTTGACCCGCAACATAACAGGAGGGTTAAAAACTACAAGAAGATAAAAGAATGGGACCAACTATTGCAGTTCATGCCAGCAAAGCCATTTGACATAAGACCAAATGACAAAATTCTGCACTGCCTGTGCTGCCACAGAGTCTGTTCCATCCTAGTAAGATGATATACTTCCAAATTTATCCAAGTATATCCCCCAAAGTTAATCAAGTAGGACTTTTTGTTTGCTATTTGACCACAAATGATTTTTTGAGCAACATTTTGTGGTCAGAATATGCGACATATGGCATGTTACAGTCTAAAATTAGGATTTTTAAATTTTTTTTTGTCAATAACCGCTTTTAATCTAATACAAAGACTTCACTTCACTAGGAATTTCAAAACAAGCAAAGTTCTTGGCTCTGTGAGTAACAAAAACGAAAATGCGAATGAGGAGAGTGAGTTCACCATGGCCTGTACATGCCCTGCCGTCCTGGACTTTGGTTTGGGTTTTGAGCTGGGAGACACAGAGAGTTCAGCCAGAAAACCACGGCTGTTTCTTTGCTTCTTGGCTTGTTCGTCATACATGTTTTCATCCAAGTTACTTGTAAAAAAGAAAAAGAAAACATAGCTGAGCTCTGATTCTTTTGTTTTCAATGCTTCAGTGCTTGTTGCTTTCTCAATGAGAGGAGGACAAGGCAGGAGTAAGGTTTTTTTCTGCAGAATATGGAATAGAATCATTTCTTTTGAACATACAGTACAGACCAAAAGTTTGGACACAACTATGTGTCCAAACTTTTGGTCTGAACTGTATGTTAACAAAAAAAAAAAAGCGAGCTGTGCCCACTCTTGCAGATCTAACGCTGCGCATTGATTTGGACCAAATCGTCCCTAGGATATCATCATGGGCAGAAACACTGTTTCTTGAATTGGCTTTCCAATTCATTCTAACATACTTTCATTTCATGCACTAGTTTTTGACATTTTGTATTGTACCAAACAGGGGTTGGAGAGTTTTTCTCTCTTCATTTTGAGCTGGAAAATATTTTAATAATATTGGGAAAAATATTTTCTAAATTCACATTTAAAATGTTTGATCTGGATTTTAAACAATGAATATGTTCGCATTTAAGACATATATGTAACGCATTAATGAGACAGTGTATAAAATACTATTTTTAGAACTTGAGTAGGAGTCTCAAACTTGAGTTGGAACCTCAGAGGAGTATAGAGCTTTTGTCACATGTGAGGAGGATCCAGAGAATTATTGCAGCCTTGAATGATGAGAAAATCTAAGAGATCTCAGAGGGAATGAGCTGCATGGAGGAAACTTTTAACAATGAGTCAATTAGAGAAGACTGGTAAAAAAATTAATCTCAAATACATGGGAGAGGGCTTGAGTTATCGGGACGGTTAAGACTTCTCCTAACGCTTCTTCTATCATCCTGCTGGTACAGTCAATGAGCTTCAGGTTGGCTCCAGCCCTGAGGTGGATCTCCATGGTGCCCTCCAGTGGATAAACCAGAGAGAAACTAATCACACAAAAACAAAACAACCCCATTCCTGACCAATTGTCTACTTTTGCTTATCATAAGCCCACACTCACTCTAAAATATGGTGTCATTGGCATGCAACAACACTACAAACATATTTGTGAAAATATTTAAGCAACAAAAGTGGTAGGAACAATAGAGGACCACGTCACATTTTTCCCTCCTGCACTTTGAGGTTTCAGTAAAAGTCCCCCGCTGGGGGCGCACTGACCAACTGGCCAATGCCTCAGCCACATTCTGCCCTTGCCCATACCACCACAGTGGAGACTGTAGCTAGGGATCCTCCAAGGCAGACTTGGAGAACTCGACCAATGAGCACCTTTCCAGAAACCCGGAAACCATGACAAACCTTAAGCAGTCAGGATCCCACGAACCAGCACATAAATGCCTACATACAGTATGTCCAATATATGAAAAAGCTTCTGATGGATTATTTCTGACACCTGCATTAAGGATTAAAAACAATGTGAAGGCAAAATGGACTCCAGTTTAGTACCACCAAGGTACTCTGATGAGTGTATGTGGCTTTCCAATTGGTCATTGTCTGAATGTCAGTTTCGCTGGTTTTCTATTGCAAGCATTTTGCAACTTTTCTATGCAGATCTTCTTTTAATCAGACAGAAATGTGCCAGATGTTAACACTCCACATGGCCTCTAGTGCAATTGCAGCTCCAGGAGCAGATGCAATGTCTAGATTACAACAAAACGAAACCAGTGTTGAGCTGTCTTTTAACCCTCCAATAATTTGGCAACAGTTTTAAGAACACTGAGCTTGATTACAGCTCTATAAAAAGTGTGAGATTTAAGACGACTTACAAACATTAGCTGGATTATCATGATGAAATTCAAAGATGAGTGCTTTGAGGGCTTTGTCCAGTCACACTATGTTTTTTTAGTGATTACATAGGATTACGCGGAGCAGCCTAATTCTTTTCAGAATCACACCCTTTTTAAGCACACCTATCACTCGAACCCTTGCACCTCACTTTCATTCAACTCCTCTTACCCTGAACTCCATCTTTCCTCTCCCACTCTTCTCATCTCTTTTGCTCTCTGTGGTTGTAAAGCCTTTCGTGACTAGCTGTCATTAATCTTCTTTTTCCAGGGGCAGGATCTTGACTGCATGCCAGGAGGTGCTCATACAAAGCCAAGACAGACATCCAAACAGAGACGCTTTCTTGTTTCCAGAGCACTACGTAGCTAAAACTCACACTGCTGCAGCCTTTTGGGCAATGTAGCGGCACACAACAAAGGAATGAGTCTGCATGCAATCTCACACCTAAAACTTGGTGCATACGTTCATTTACATTCATTTATATAAAAAGGAACTCAAGAATACTAACACATCTCTCTGTCTTTTTTTTTTTTTTTTTACAATTTCACGTGGAGTAAACCTTTACTGAATGTTTGGAGTTCATAGCCCTTTATCCTTCATTTGTTCACATACATTTTATTAGGAATTGAGTGATAGTGGGGGGAAAAAATTATATATATGGTTTCTTTAAATATTTCAACTAGTCTCAACTAATTTGTAAAACTTTTGATTACCGCTGCACATCATTTGGTTTGAGTCTATCAGTTTTGCTCATCCAGAGACTCAAATGTATTCCAAAATTGCTTTGCAAAATAAGTCAAGCTTTGTTGGATTTGTGGGAGAACATCTGGGGATGGCGGGTTTCAGAACTCACCACAGACTCTGAATTGGAACAATGTATAATTTTCCTTCAACTTCACAAATGTGTGCTACCCTATGTTGGTGTTTCAAATTGAACCCTAATAAAACACACTGAGGTTTGTGGTTGTATGATAAGATGTGAGAAAGCTCAAGATTCTGAATACTTTTTCAAGACACTTTACATGCCTTCTACAATTGTGATGACTTACTTTCTTTTTTAAATCATCCTTTCAATATGTTGTGTTTAAGTTCCAGCAAACCTTGCCAAGTTTCTTCTGGTTCACTCCTTAGTGCATCGAACCTTGGAAACACAAACACAGTAGCATGCAAGGAGAAAAATCTGTTACAACAACATGTGTCAATCAGCCACTGTTGACATCAGCATGTGATACGATCAAACTGCACACATCTGTTTACAAGAAAAAACAAAGAGCAGAAACATTTCCTTCTCAGCATGCACTGTGTTCTGCAATGGAATTCACTGTTTGCCATAGTTTTGAAATCTTTCTTTTTTGTCACAAAATATATAAGTGTTCAATTACCTTTATAAGTGTTATGGTGCAAACTGTCATTTTATAATTCCCTTAATCTTTGTTAGTGTCCTAGATGAGGCACACTTTACCTTACTGGCTGAGTTCAGTAGGTGAATTGAGCCACAGCGTCATCCTCAGTGTGTTGGCAGCAGACTCTGGACTTTGTGTCTCAGACAGCATATAACACACTGCAGCAATGAGGAGAAGACTGACTTGTAATTGTAGCATTTGCTTGTCATAAAAATCGGGTCCTTTGCCATCACAAAGAACTACTGTGAGATTTATAGTTTATTATTGCCAGTACAAATGTCAGAAAGAGGAGACAAATGAAGGAACAGAAATTCTGAGGCGTAATGACAACATATGACTTCTGTATTAAAACTCTGAGTCTATCTTGTTTTCTGACATTAAATCAGAACAAATTTTTCCAGTCCAATTTTCTAAACTTCTTCAGTTCAGCTTTCTAAAAGCGAAACTCGAAATGAGAGAAAATATTTTGTATTGCTTCCTTCAAAGTCAGACATTTAAGATTGCTCTGCCTTTATACAAGATCTTAATGTCATGGCTTTATAAGCTTCTAACAGGTTGACTATAATTTCTTAATTAAGTGGAGGCACACGTGGATGTATTTCAAGGCAACAACTCTAACATATTGCTCCTTTGTTTGACATTCTGGACAAATATAAAGAAATAATCAGATTTAATGTTAGTGAAAAGAAGACAGAATTGTGTTTTTTCTTGCCATTTATTTAAATATCTGGTCTCAACTATAACTGGATTTGTAATTTTTCAATTACCCTTTTGCGGCGTTCATTATTTTAGTTCTCTTGCAAACCTGCTCGGTCTTCATTTCCTTCTTCAGTGAGAGGAGATACAGTCATCTGCACAATAAAAACAAATAAGGGGCCACCAGCAATAGCTGTGCTGCAGTATCACTTACGAACAACAAGTGCACCATTCAGCCTTCATCAACCACATCAAAACACACACACACCCTCTTAGAGCACATCAGCCAACCTGTACAAACCACCACCACCCACTACTTAACTCACCCGCTTCCCTCTGCTCTTAGATCCTTCAAAGCTCTTTTGCTTCAGTCTAGACAGACCGCCATGCTTCTACTGAAACATTACCACTATCTTCAGTGATCCAAAAACAGGAACTTTAAGCACAGTTCAGACATATGAATAAATATAAAGTGATCATAATGTGTAATTGTTTCAGCGGGGACATTTCAGTGTTTGAAGTATGCTTTTTGTGAATTCCTGTATTCTCTTTGCACCGTTTGTGGGCTGTGTACATGCTGCAGATGTGAATATCAGGTGAAAATTGCTGCAAATGTGCAGTCATGTGTGTTTGGGAATTTGTATTTCTTTTAGGTTTTCTGTTCTCAAACCCATAATTGACTTGACTTGTAACACCAACTCATAAAAAATTTGAAATATCGTATGTGTAGGTACTCAGATTCAAAGCTTTGACTGTTGAAAAAGTCTCTTTTCTAGCAGATATCTAATTCAATAACAACAAAAAAGAATCTTGAAACTTAAAAAAAAAAAATCTGATTAATCTTTGCAACTTTATTGAAAAATAAATGTTGAATTCACTCCTCCCATTCCGCTAGGGGGCTCTGTAGTTGTTTTGCATTGGTAGTGGAGGGGAGGTGAAACAAAAGAAGAAACTTACGGCAGGCCACTAACACACCGAGACTGCCGTTAGCTGAAGCTACAATAAAATCATATTCTACTGGCGTTCATGAGTGTTGCCCAACGTGGTGAGTTATTAATGCTGTAAGTTGTGGGGAGATGAGTTTTTTGTTATCTGTTCTAAACGTGAGCTCGCTGAATTTGGTAGCGCTAATTAGCCCATTGCTAGCTGTGTTTGCTGCGCTGTGATAGTTGAATGCCGATGTTTATTATATGACGAAGTGTTCTAAGAATAAACTGCCTTATAACAGGTTAGTCAAGCCTCGCTAATAAATCTATGTTTAGGTTTGTGTTGATTGAATTCTGCAATACTAAGTATTGATGTTTTGTTTTTTCTTACTTTATTTACAGTTTAACCGGACGGCACGTCCGTGTAAAAGCACTCGGCAATAAAATTAACAACAACAACAACGACTATCTTATGTTCTTTGTAACAATAAACAACACAAGAGCTTTGATATTGAGATAACCGATGGTTCAAATGATGAAAATATTACATGCACCTTCTGGGAAATGTGGCCAATACCAATTTCTTTGTGTCTTTTTTTCTGCTTTCTTATTTTCAGTGTTTTGTCTGTAAATTGTGATGTTGATTCTTATTTACGTTTATGCACTAATTTTGAAAGAAAAAAACAACAACCAGGATGTGGAAAAAAAAAATCTACTGAACTTCTTTTCCTACACCTGCAACTGCAGATCACATCACTCTTAACTACTTCCTATATTATTTTCATTCTGAGGAAAACAGAAGAAATCATCTACACCTGCACATATGCTTTCAGGATGTCGGTCTGGGTAGCATGGATTTAATCATCTCTGAAATGTAATTGGGATTACAAATAAATGGCGATATGCTTTGTTTTTGTATTAACCAACCCTCATTTAACATGCTTGCACAAAACGCAGCAGCACAAGGTTTCAGTGTGTTTCTATTTTTTCATATTTGTCTGGTGGTGAAAAAAGTAGATAGAACAAAATATTTCACAACTTAATTTAAAGGAGGCTTGTTATGCTTCATTTTAAACCACTCAGGGTAGATCTATGGTCTCTATAAAAAATGTTAATTGCATTTTTCCAAAGACTTATTCTCAGATATTGAGATTTCATTAGGTCAATTCTGGTTATTATTGAGCTCCTTTCAGAGTGAACTCTTTCACTTTTATGCAAATAAAGTGCTGATGATACTCAGTATCTACACTTGCATTTTACAAGTGAGAATGGCTGCCCAATTTTACAACAGCACATCTTGGCCCTGAGTCAGACCCAGAAACATGAGAATTCAAGCCTTCTGGGCAACCATAAAGAATGCAGTAAGTGGTTTCTGGATGGTAAGTCAACAACAAAACTCTTGTCTTTTCCAGCAGTCATTGTACGCATACAGTGGTAAAACCAGCTGACCAAACATACTTCTGAGCTCTGCTTGGGTTGTTAGCTGAGGGGCTGGGCTGGACTGGGCTGGGTTGGGCCCCTCACTTTTGGTATGTAAGGGGCTGGGCTTGGCTGAGGTTCCTATGTGAGAGGGAGCGCTCACAGATTTTGACGTTATCAGGAGGTTTTTGAAATGGCTTGTTTTCCAGACACCAAAAAGCATCGACTTACTGAAGCAGAAGAAATTAAAATGGAAGTACAAAAGAATTGTAAAATGTGAAATTTGCATCATAGGTACCCTTTAAATATATAGTAAAAGTAAAAGCATTCAAAATATTTTATTCTGATGTCAATGTTCTCATTTTGTGCTCAAGATTTGTTTCTTTAGATTAGTTTTAACATTACATTTCTACTTACTGATTATATATAGTTCAGGATTCTTTTCCCCTTTTCGTTCTTATTTTTTCTCTCTCTTTGATTGCCAGCTCTCTCCCCTTCCCAGCTGTTTTCTATCATCTTATCTCTCCTCTGATTATCTCTTCTGGTTCCACTGTCATTTCGTTACCTCTTCCCCAGTACATTTAGCTCCCTTCATGTTTCTTCACTGGCTCCTGCTGTTACTACTTGTCATGTCATTTATCCTCCATTGTAACCTTGTTATTTCCCTCTTACTCGTGCTTCTGATTTTGTAAGTCTTCTATTTTGGTTTAATAATCGCTCTTCAACTCTCCATGCCAAACTCCTGTCTGTATTTTACCACCTTATGACACTTGCTGTTATTTGGTGAGAGCATCTATCTCTATGTTTGTTTAACAGTCTGAGCAAAAACCAAAAGCAAAACGTTTAGGATAAATTATTTGCATCATCTAGAAAGAATAGATTCAAATTTGATTGATTTCACCAATAAAGGCTTTTGAAGAAAAAAAGTCAAATTTCCTACTTTGCCCAATTTTTTAGATTATGTTATTTTGAAAATACAAGGATGATTGATGTGTACTTACAAAGCTAATCACCTTGCGGCTTGCTTGGTAACTAACAAGGTGAAAATTAAATGCAAATAACCTTACCTGCTATGTGCACAGTAGGTGTGTTACATTGTACATCATGCTAATTCCAGCTTGTAATGTAATTGTTTTCTTAAAGACTTGCAAATGTAAATCCTCGGCTTGCTTAAAGAGAACTTTTTGTACCCTGCTGGAGGGCATCAGTCAATCTGTCATATTTCACCACATTTGTCCGCAGGGGAAACACATTAACTTGCCTCGGCTGTCACGCTACACTTATAGCTGAGGGAGAGTTAGCGTCAGAGGGGATGTTAGACTTCGGCATGCCAATCTCACACTTCAAAAGAGCCGGCCAAAGTGACTCCATACGGCTAGCATTTGTGGCATGGCATGAACAGGATCAAAAGAAGGCGGTCAGTGGACCAAATAGGAACAAAATGCTTTAAATCAAGGCTTCTTTGTGTTACCAGGTACCCTGAAAAACAATAATGACAGCCGTAGAGTTATGGCTAATTATACTGGATTTGTCAGTCAGGGAAACTGTTTATAATTGCTTTGAAGTTTTTTTTTTGGAGGGTATATTACACAAGAACATTCCCTGATAGTGCAGAGTTCAACACAAATGGTGGTGCCTCTGTCAGTAACGACAAACACTAGCAATTACATCAAAAGGGAAATTATAAGTGTGCATACATTAGAATGAGATATACAAAATTCACAGATAAACACCCATATTTAGATCATAGCTAGTTGGGTATTTTTGTCATGGAATTCAGTTTTGAGAATAATTTTTCCATTCAGTATGACGGTAATCCTTTTTTGTACATAAATGTGAGTGTGCTATTTTAAACTTGCACAATAATTAGAAACTTTGAATGCCTCTATGTTTACACTAATGCTCTTGTAGCATTATGCACAAATAAGTTGTACATATTTTCCCTGTTTGTGAACTTATGCTTTGTCATGGCTGCTTTGTCTCTCTTTATCCCTCTTTCTCTCTCTCTCTTTTTAAGAGAGAGCAAGCACGCTTGCTATAGCATGCCAAGTAGAAGCCTGTGCATTCCTGCTTAACCTTGTCACTGAATGACAAGGCTGGTAGAGGTGCAGCAAGCAAACAGCTGCCAGACATGAGCAGAGAAAAAAATGGGACACAGCCAGTATGTCCTTCAACATTAATCAGGGTAAGATTTTTCTACAGGTAAATACAGGAAAAAAATTAAAACAATATTACATAACGGGGAAAAAAAATAAACAAATCTGTTATAACTTTGAAAAACAATAACAACAAAAATTTTTTTTAAGGATCATGCAGATTTTTGTTTAAATCAAACAGTCATTTAGCCAGTTTACACCCCAATTTTGTAACTAAGCATTGCCATTTTGTGATGTTCTACTTTGAAACAATTTTATAAAAAAAAAAAAAAAAATGTTAAACCCTTGCATATTAGCATGTTCCTCTTCTTGGTTAGGATTTTTGATTGTATTATAAAATTGCAATGTTGCAAATCTCTTGTGAAAATTGATTTCATTATTCCTAACATTTTCTAAAGATTTATTACACGCTTGTTTGTGTAATCGTGGTTTTTATTCCTCATTTGGACCATTTGAGTCTTGTGAAATGCATTACAAATATATTACTATATCAGAATAAACCCAAAATAACTCTAAACAACTGCCTGTTTACAGATAATTATTTAAGTCACAGATGACTGACTATAAATCAACAGTTGTCAAAGAAGGTGGAGCTTAAATCACAGATTCACAGTCTGACATGACTCTCATGGCACAATAATAAAAATGCAATGTTTCAAATCTTTAGAAAATTGATTTCATTATCCCTAACATTTTCTAAAGATTTATTACATGCTTGTTTGTGTAATATGTACTTTATGGCACAGTACATAAAGTTGCAAAGGGATGTCAGTATATAGTGAGGTCTACATGTTGTAGTCCTGTCTACTATCAGTACATGTTAGCATAGGATTGTTTTGTTTTTTCATTGCATCCATTCAAACATTAAAGGAAACTGTTCTCAATTGAAGATTTCACAGTACTGTTAGTGCTACAGATGTGCTAGTAAATTATATGCAAGTTTGATAATGTTTAAGGCACTCATTTTTTAATTCTGAACTCAGTGCTGCTCATCAAACTGACATCCCTTGTTGGAATTCCCACTTCAAATGGATTGTTTGTTCTATTTTTGAGTGGGAATTTGGAAAATCTGACTTCTGAGTATAAAGCGAGTTTCCCATACGGCTGACTCGACCCACAATGCACTAAAAGTCAAACAAACTGTAGAATCCTCCAGCTGCATTACTGAAAATTTGTAATGCGTATTTTGGATGCTTATTTAAATGTTTTCTTGTCTAGCCGATATGCCTTATGAAAGGAAACAATGGCTCCTTCAGCAGCTTTGTGTGCAAATTTTCAGAGAAAACTTGCTTCACCATAATGTTGCCACATTGCTAGTCAGTCTTCAGGCACACCTTGGGGTGTGAGGAAGCACAATCGGCTCTTTCACAGCTTTGACCCAGCTGTCACACCTTCTATCAGGGGCATCCACTGACTCCAGGGACAAAGACGATTGTTCCCAGAGGAGCAGCAATGAACTGAGCATCACACGATAGACAGACTAATCGCAAAGGTCGAAGTTACAGCAGGGCCAAGGGAGTTGTAAAAATCTGTTTGGTCGGAGCATTTCACTGTCTGCTCCTAGTTCAGATTCTGTGAGCCAACAAACAGTAAAGAAGTATCCCTTCTTTCTTTCAGGTTGGTTGCTTCATACTCCCAATCAAATAGCCCCTTTGTCTCAATGTTTTGTCCAAGCAAAGCCGAACAGTACACTGCATTGACGAGACGCAGACAGATTATCTTGTTTGAATGGCTTTTCCAGAGCAACAGAGAGGCCAGTATAACAATAGGTAACTTGTTGTAGGCACAACAAATCTAATATTCATTTAACATAGCCTTGTTGTAGGCTATCCGTGGGGGCTGCTCGCACTGGTACAGCAACTGTTTGTATTTGCATAAAACACTTCACCTCAGCACGACCACTAATTGGGCCAGTTGAATAGAGCAAAACGGCCTCTGATAACCAAAGACAGGCAGCAAAGGAGACAACAATGCAGGGATTAAAATAATTTATTTTGTCTGCACTGTGTGGAGTCTGTTTGTGTGCTTTCTCAAATAACAATTATACAATTTATTTTGCAAATATTTCACAAAAAGTTAGCAAAGTCAGATTTGCAATACTGGCATAGGCACGATGGGCTGCTGCGGTGTGTTAGAACGTGTCAGACCTCTCCTCAAGCAAAACAGTTTGTGTTGGAGAGCACCTTTAAGGAAGTGCGTGACAAAGGTTGGCACAGGTAACAAAGATGACTCTCATACTCCACATTTGGGCTTGTTTTATTACCTTCTGCAAGAGTTCAACATCTGTTAGATAGCAATCACTCACACACATCAATGATACCCACACACAGTATTTTATTTTTTCTTAAACCTCTAAACTGAACTGGCACAATACATCAAAGCAAAGTTTCTAAAAGTTAAAACTTACTGACAAAGTCCATTGTTATATTTGTCACCTCTAGGGCATTGTAGAGCATCAGCATTCGTCTGTAGAAAGAGCTAGCCATGCACGAATACACTTGTATGTAAAGATGCCATTTATACTAACATGCATGTATCTGAACTGAGGGAAGTAGGAAAACATTAAAACTCATTACAAAACTCCCCAGCCAATATTTAACTGGAAACCTTCTAGCTGTGAAGCAAATGTGCAAACTATTACTTCATGTTCAAATCCTCTCTTTTTGTTTTTTCATTGTCCATTTGCTTGTTTGAGTAAACAGCTGGACCAAGCAAAATGCATTGGGATGTATCGAACTAAGCTTTATAATTGTTGCTGTGTTGGTAAAAATTGTATTATTGTTGCTTTTTCGGCCCTGTGACAGACTGGCGACCTGTCCAGGGTGTACCCCGCCTCTCGCCCGGAACGTAGCTGGAGATAGGCACCAGCAACCCTCCCGACCCCGTTAGGGACAAGGGTGCACAGAAAATGGATGGATGGATGGATGGTTGCTTTTTCGCACACTTCCCTCAAAAATGCAAAGCAAGTATAACAAATTGGAACATTTCAGATAATAAAGTGGTTACTGTGTTAATAAAAATAAGAAAATATTTATACTCTTGAGTGTACTTTCAAGAACAGTTCCTGCCCTTAGAGAACTTTGAATGAATTAGAAGTTCTTGATGCTTGTTTAACATTTAAAACTTTTATAACTTTTCAAGGTAAATCCATAGAAATTCAAATAGAAATTTATCAAATAAAATTTCTCTTTGTTGTTCAGGTCTGTCCAGTTCTTAGATAAATCTTTGGCAGTTGGTACGGGAAGAGTTCAACCTCTATAAAAAAAATAAATGTTGGTTTTTCACTTTGTTTTGCCCTGCCAATGAAAATTTTGATTTAACCGGATAAAATGTACAAACCAAATTCTGCAAAGAATCCGACTTATGCACTCAAAATATGACCATTTACTCTCATATATTCAGTATATATATTTTGTATTTTTATTTTTTTTTACTTTATACTTGTCTTTCAGTTAGGTTAAGTTGTGTTCTATACAACTGCATAAATAAATACATCTAATTAAAAACCTGTACTACTTTTCAGATCACTACATACATTTCTGGATTCTTGGGCTATGAAAACTGCATGGAGCTCTGTCATGAATGGCAGCAAGACAGACTTGAACAGGTAGAATTTATTTGAACGTTTCAAATAAAAATCCTACAGAGAACTGCAACACTGCCACGTCATCCCCCTTGACCTGCCAAACAAGCAGACTGGTGACTGGTTCACTGGAACCAACTAGTTTCACCACTACTGCACGAAAAAGTTGACAAAAAGTATATTTTTGTTTACAGCATAAAGAGGAAAGGAACAAGCTAACCATAAAGGGATCTCAAGCTATGCACATTCTATGCCTTTGTAGAAGATTACTATTAGTATTTCCTTTTCATTTTTATAACAATGTATTTGTGTTTCAACTGAATGACTACTGGGCTGGCATGTCATGTCATCATGAAACTGACAAAATTGTGTTCATGAGAATTGTAAACATGCAGGAAAATCAAATTAATAAAAAAAAACGTTTAAAGCCTTATAATCATTTGTTTCTAAACTAGCTTTTTTTTTAACCTAGGGAAAAACAATATATTGCACATTTCAGACCATCACCTTACCAACATTGTAAAATAAATGTAGAATAGCAGAACTTAGTGAAAACTCAAAACATTAAAGTGAACTTGTAAAAAAGTTTTAAATTTAAGCAAAACCCAGAGTCCTTTTACCAGTCAGTGAGCACATAAAGCCCCCACTCAAAAAAAAAAACAACTTCATAACCTCCATAGGAAACAGGTGCTGAGTCAGTGAGGAAAGGAATGTCAGAAGAATGGGGAGGGAAGTATTGCGTGTGGGTATGGGTAAGAGAGAAAGTGTGAGATGAGCGTACGAGTGCTGAGAATGCGTGTGTGTGCGTGTATGAGAGAGTGTGAGTAATAATGGAGGAGAAGCCCAGGAGCTGAGGAGAGAACAAGGGGAGGAGACTCTCCTGGGGTTGCGTGCGGACATCAAATGTTTACCTGTAACAAAAAGAAAGGGGAAGGTGTAGAAGGCAGAAAAAGGAGAGGAAAAAAAAGGCCGTGGTTTACAGGGGTGGGCGGGGATCTGTGAGCTTCGCACGCAACTTAACAATACTACCTTTATGAAGACTGTATTGCATTAGTCAGAGAGCACACAAGTGTGCACCCAAACACACACTCACGTAAAGTATCAGAGACACGCACACATGATTAAATTAAACAGAAATAGATGACTGAATTGCTAGAGATTTCAGATGCATAGAAGAGGACTAAAAATGAATTGTGACTTAATAATAAGGAGACATATAAACCAAACATCTTGAACTTATATTAGTCAAAAGCTATAAATGTGAAATGTAACTTTTCTTTTGTATCACATGCTGACCTTCAAACTGAATAAAAGTCAGCATTCAGACTGTCCTGGTAAATTACCAACAGGCACTTTTACTCTCATTGTGGTTCTTTCTTTGGCTTTCTCTATCTCCCATCTGTAGAATCGTGACTCTTCATCTTAAGCGTTCATTATCTGAACTCTAAATAAAGAGCCTAGAATACCATTGGTTGTTGTAGATGAGATAACACATTACTATTAACAGTTGTGTGTTTGTTTAAAAGTTATATAAGTCTTAAGTCTTACACATTATTCTTTAAAGTCCTAATAAAGAGGATGCTTATTTTCAACTTGGTTTAGTATATTGGGAGTATAGTTTACATTTGCTTCAATGGCGATTGGCAGCTAGCGTGTAAAAGGCGGTGTTACTTGGATTTAACCCAGCGCGCCTGCAGTCAGAACGATATGTGTACTATAAATAATTTGGCTGTATAAGTCGTGTGATTGTGTGAGCTGAGATAGCGCGAGAACGCTGCACACACACACACTTTATCCCTAGTGAGTGTCTTCAGTCAGAGCACAGGTACAATAGAGAGCATTGTTCAGCTGGCAGGCCCCTGCGTGCCGACTCCCCCTCCATACCTGAGCACAGAGACAGGTGTATTCCTCCTAGTCACGCAAATGCCCTGCCACACTTCCAGCTCCCGGCAGAATGCTTGACACCATCGTCAGCAACCCCCGCTCTCCCCACACACACAGAGTGAGTTAGAAAATTATCATATTATCTTAATCAAGATCTTTCCCTTTTTATATTTTACATATAAAATAATTCTGACTGAAGGTTGGTTGAACTCAAATATCCTCTCTGGATTAGACTCAAGTACTGTGCAGGTCCAAAGTTTACATGCTGTCATTTTGTGCATAAATATGCAGTATCTTTTATTTTAATGTTTCAATGCTTAATCTTATTTGTTTTTTAGAATAGAAATTATACACACAGGCTCAAATATGCATTATCAGCCCAACTAAGACTAGGTGAACCTCTATCACGCATATGACCGCTTTGACCAGTTCAGTTTAACTGGTTGATTTCCTTGCAAATATTTTTGGGATCATGGTCTTGTTGGATCAGCCAGATACACATGGTGTCCTGTTGGAGCTCCTTAGACAAAAGAAAGTGAGTTAAGGTGTTCTCGAGAGCAACTCCGGAGCCACCAAAGCTCATGAGTACCATGAAGTGGAAAATGCTAAAAGTACACCAATCAGCCTGAAGTGAACTTAACATTGTCATGCCTAAGGGTCTGCTCTCAAAGAAAGAATTATTTGTTTTAAAACTAACACCTTCATGCTCGACTAAAAATTTGTAGTGTCTCATATGGAAAAGCTACATGTCTTTTGGTGAAACGTTTTATGGTCAGATTTCCTTTGCAGTTTTCAAATTGAATTTAACTAAATATTAGCGGGGTTTGTATGCCTACAGTAATCAAAAGACTTTTTTTTTTTTTTTACCATTTCTGCAAAATTGCTTAGCAATGCTTTCAGTGGAAAGGAATAAATTATGACACAACAAAATTTTATTTATTTCCATAAAAGGCTAAGAATATATACTGATGTAGTACATCTGGTGCAAATAATTAGGTATTTGTTTGTATATTGAAGGAGGTTAGCTTTGTTTAAATCACAGACATTTAGTTGTTGTGTTTCTTACTGAGGAGATTAAAAGAACAGTCTCATGCATTCAGTGTAAAGATTGTAGTTTAAAAGTCTGGTATGTGGCTTTCTTTGAAACCAGTAATATCATAAAATAAAGACAAAGATTTGCAGTAATGAAATCATTGAAACTTACAATAAGTATATATGTAGAAAAATAAAATACCAAAAACACAGCAAAAATACACTATCTTGTAGATTTTATGCTCTAGTTGAATCAAATGTAAAGGTATAAAGATGTGTTTTGAGCAGTGATCTAAATGTTAATGATGTCTGAGCGTTGTTTTTATAAATCAGTAAACTCTTCTATGATTTTGTAACACAATCACATATTTTAGGCACAATCAAATTTTTTTTTATATCAAAGACAAACTGTTGAATGTGTAAATGTCAGTAGATTAAACTTCAAAAAAGCTGTCAAGTACCATACTTAGATTCAACTCAATACAACAGCTATAGGAACGTTCTTAAGAATTTGGTGTTTCCATACCAAATGACTTCCATCTTATTGTCATTAAAACACTGAACAATAAAACAGTTCAACTTCATCGAAAGTTTTATTTAACCTTCACAGTTCAATAGTGGTTCCAGGAAATGTCTAAAGCAAAGCCTTATTTGTATGTTGAACAGGATGTTATATGCAAAACAATGAAATGGATAGTAGAGGTTCCAAGATAAAAACCCCACAAATGAGAAGTGTGTAGTTGAATAACAGCCTCATATACTGTAAGTGTACTGGGGGGGAAAAAAACAACTATTTGTCAGGTAGGATTTAAACTGGTTTAAAGCAGAGCTTACAATGTCAACACACTTTTAGCAACAACATACTGTATCAAAGGTGAAATATAGATCTAACAACAACGAATTTCAGTGTCAGTGCTAAATACATACATTTAAAATTCTTTAAAATATGTATTTCAGTACTGAGCCATCTTTAAAATGTGACTGGAGTTTTCAATTTAAATGCTACTGAAATGAAAGTTATGCTGAGCAATTATTCTGAACAAAAGATTTCAGTGTACAAAATCTTTTTAGTCGATATGGATCTAAAAGTGGCTGGAGGCTGATTCAATCATTAATTACAGCTTGCTTTCAAAGGTTGACTCTTCTTTAGATCTGAGTGTGAGTTGCTGGAAGGAATCCAGCCTGATCAGTGTCATAGTACAGAGGGATTAGCTCTTTATCCTGTGTGCTTATGAAGAAAACGTGTACACAGGACATTTCTTACAATGCTTAGGATTTATATTGACCCATTCTCACATTAAAAAACGTACCGTGGTCATCCTGAAACCTTGTTGTGACCCATGCTCAGCTTCCTTTAAAATATTTCTAAATTGTGGTCTAGAAAACATACAGAACTCTGCAAGTCAGCTGAACTTAAAATTACACCAGGTGCCAACATAGCCTTAGGTTTTCTGTTTGATTTCTTAAATCAATGCTCTTTTACTCTAATCAAAAGAGACATATGATTGTGCAAATGTATATATATATATATATATATAAATGTGGAGATAATCTTGGAAAAATAACATTTTTGTGGTCTTATCTTTAAATTTGTCTTGTTCCAGTCCAAAACACTACTGGTCTCATATTAAAAGATACTGGAAGTCCTTGTAGAGAACGCACTTATGCATCCTTCGGTGTCTTCTGGTCTCATAGACCCTTGTTGTCTATCCTGTTGCTGAAGCTTGGCCACTCAGAGCCACATAAGGAAACATTTGTTCCCACTCTGGTTGAATGGAGCCTTGTGTTGGAGGTAGTCAAAGAGATACAAGGGGATAGGACATCCAAACAGTCCAACACAAGAGCTCAGCTCTGAAGCCCCTCTCTGTCTGAGCTGGGCTAGTAATGAATGTGCTTCAGTCTTAATCACTCTCAGAGCTCACGCTGGAGATATGAGTGACTTGATTGTCCTCTGTGTTTTGTATGGCGGTCATAGAGGCTGTGGCTTCTAAATATTTCATCAGACTACAGCAGATTCCCATGGGTTTTCAATTTTACACTTGCATCTCTGTGAAAAAGACTAACTAAAGACTAAATGCATGTTAAGGGTTCTTAAAGTGATCCAGGTGCTCCCTACACTATTTGTATCTCATTTTCCCTGGATTTTCACATGCATTCCTCCCATCTGTCAGAGCAGATGGGGGGAAACTTCAGAATGATTTTTTTGTTCTCTGGAGATGATAATCTGGAAAACATTTGAGTGCTGATTACTACATGCCTACAACTGGGCACACACACATTTGCAGACTCTTGCGTCCATGCATGGTACGATTACAGACACATGCATTACGTGAACAACATTTAATCTCGCTGTTTTCTAAAACTGAGCATTAAAGCAAGAAGAGCTTCTGGCTATGTTATTTGCATTCACCGCATAGTTTTGGTTGTTAGACTGCTACCAGTTAATTACCCTTATAAGATATCTGCCTCTGCTAATCCTTAATTCAGTCTCAGTTCGTCAATAATGAACAAAGTGAGAAACTGTGTGAGAGAAGCAAGGTCAACACGGTGAACCAGACAAAAATGCATAACCCTCTTTTGCTTTTTCTTTTTTCTCTAAAGGAAAAGAAAACCCTTCACACAGCAGCGGTGGCTCAGGAATGTGAGGCAGGAATGCTGTTGAGTTACTATAAAGGGGGTTTGATCACTGAAAACAATGTCTTTGTGTTTTCATCTCCAGCTCTAGTCACGCAATGCCGTGGGCGCAAACCTCAGCAACTTTTCAACCCTGCACACAAGAAAGCCATCAAGTACCTGCAATTGACAGAATCGCGTGCAATTCAGGGTACTCCTGGACTCTGCTGGAGCAAAGCCAAAGGAGCTTAGGAAAAGCTGGAGTGGAGCTTCACCTGCTGATGCACAGATAGAAAGTATGAGCGTGTGAAATGAGGTGCATTGTAACTAGTTAAGAGAAGTCAGATGTTATGGCCCAATTTTATGTTTAATTTATATGTAAACTAAAAAGTAAATCTACTGCTACACACTAATGTATAGCACACGTTATGTACTACTAATGAGATGGAAGCTTCGTTTTATAGTTTTATAGTAGCACCATCGTGCTTTGGGAATTCCTCTTTAAAATTAGACTATATTCTCAGATTTTTATTTGAGAATAAAAATCTCAAATTTTGAGATTATATATATATACAGTATTTTTTAAGTTCAATGACACTTTTTAAATTGTTTTATAATATATATATATATATATATATATATATATATATATACATACATATATATATATGTATATATATATTGATATATATTGATATATCAAATATAACATCAACAAATACAAAAGGACTTGTGGTTATAAAAGTGGAAAAGGTGTAATACTTCAAGAATTAATGGCTGCGTTTGCTGATATTAACAATTCACAATTAACCTCCATTGTTAACCTTGCTAACAACAAAAACATGTGACAACTGCACTCTCTTGTGTCCAGGACATTACCTTTAGACAGCTTAATGTCTGAGAAGTTAAGGCAATTGCAAATAAAGAAAATTTTATAGCAGAGCTCAGAAGGTAGAAAAGAAGCTCTATTGCACTACCTGAAGCAGGTATCACAGGCAATCACTTAGCAGGTTATAGCTATTCTTTCATTCTGCGCTCCACTCCTTAAAATCCAGTCGTCCTTTTTGTTTTCTCTCTTTTTCATGTTTAAAGGAAGCTATGATCCCAGATATACAAGCAAGCCTGGAGGTGGTTAAGACATGAAAGTGAGGTAAGAGAGACAAGAGATTCATTCATGGGAAGGTGACTCAAGGCATCTCTGTATCTCTGCGCAGCGACAGATGATCATTATTACTCACACACACTGCTCACACGCAACCTGGAGTCAGTCCAACAGATGATAAGTGATTATATTGAGAATATAATAGTTTTAATTTCTGACCTAAAAAAATCTGTTTTTGTTACCGGACACCAGCTTTATTTAACATTTTTCATTACAATGAAACATACAACACACAGAACTTGGGGCACTGATACATAGATAAACAGGAAGGGGGAAAAAAAGGGAAAACATTACAAGATGTTACCCCTAGTTACATTTTTCATTTTTTAAGTCACTTCCATCTTCAAAACTGTCGTTTTTTTATGAATGTCTCGCTTTTTATATGAACAGAATTTTAATCACTGAATTTTAATAAGCATCTAAAATATTATATTTTTTGTCCTCCTACCTTCAGAAGTGTTTTACTTTGATGTTAATTCTTTCGTGCTGCAGATCGCTTACTCAACTTCATTTACCATAATGCCTTTCGCGCGTACGTCACCTGTCAGAAGCATGTGTCGCGCTGCTCTGTTCAAACTATGGCTCATTGAGGCTGCGGCGCTTCACGGGGGAGCATCATAACAGCGGAGCAGCAGTGGAGAACATCACTGTCCTGAACAATAAGGAGGATCCAACATCTTTAAATCTTGAACGGAAGTAATCTGGATCCATTTGATCCAATTTGGATGAGGATTTATATGCCGGATTTGACGGTTTACAACCAAGTTATGTTTCAGCGCTGACACGTGTGGGAAAGTTACAATTTCTGTCTTCATCTGTTTGCATCAGCTGATGGATTAAAATAAAGTACAACTACGGATCGTTTTGAATGGAATAGAGTTTTTATTCTTCCCGGGATGAGTTGGATCTATTCCTGTCTTACCCCTGGTGTTGTACAAGTCGGCTCACGGACACTCTTTTCTCTTGGGAGACACGCATGGTTCAGAGTGGTCAATGAGAAGATATTTATGGCCACCTTACTGTTTTGGATATCTGTAACTTATGCAGACTTGTGGATTTGGACGTATAAAAAGGAAACGTATATGGAGAAATATCCTGGAATATGAATGCTGTGCTTAGGGGATGTCCAGCGACTAATATGACCAATATGATTCTCCTGAACAAGGAGGTATGTGGGAAAAAGTCAACTTCTTGCTTTTTGGTCGTAAAATATTAATATGAAAGTGCTGATTAAGTTTTTTTTTTCTTTTCTGAAGCTTATTTGGTGGATAATTGTTCAGCTTCTCCATTAGATGTATATTTGGAATAATCTGTTATGTCCAGAGTGTCTGTTTTGGTCAAAGGTCCCATCGTTATCTTCCTAACACACCCTTTTGGCCAATTTCTCGTACCAAATTGCACCGTAAAGTCAAATTCTGTTATGTGACTCTTAATAGTTGTTTTTGCTGAGTGGTAGTTTAAAAGCTTGACATAATAATAATAATAATAATAATAATAATAATAATAATACAAAAATAAAAACAATAATTTATGATGATGATTAAGCTATTAAAACAAAATTTTTAATCAATAATTCAATTCACCCAATACATTTTATTTGGGTGAATTTTAATCGGTTTCAGTGTAAACAATGCAAGTCCAACAGCAAAAAGACATAAATCAGGAAAAATTTAACCAATTCTTAATTTTTAGGATCATTTTGGTCATTGGTTTTACTTACCATAATATATGAATATATGGTTTCCTAATATATGAAAACATTTTCAATGACTGATAAGATTTGCTGGTGCCTTGACTTTACCATCAATATTTTCACTAAGAGGTGAAAGGAGAGAGATAAGAGGTGACTATTCTACCTCTACACAATGCAACAACTTATGGATAAAAAAAAATTAAATGTAACAATATGATATTTAAGAATTTTATGTGACAACCACAGCTAAAGATGTGTTGCTTTGTTGCCAATGACTGCCTTGCTAGCAAGTTTTACTATAGCTTTAGCTGTGTCCCTAAAGTAGTTGACGTAGCTAAAGTAGCTAACGCAGCTAACGCAGCTAATGCAGCTAAAGCAGGATGCAAACCTAAATTCTTGCTTCAACACAGGAAGTATTCTTGTAAATTAATGTTTTCACCCATTCGTTAAATAATTTAATCAAATCAGCTTTACTGTAGTCTGCTGGACACTCCATATGACATATGAAAATGGCAAAAGTGTAACTTACCCTACATTTTTCTAAATTCAAATTAAAAGATTTTGGTTTTGTTACCAAAGCAGACCAGGTAATTTTGTTAGAATGTATGCAATATTCAATATCTCATTTATGAACTTCTATGTCTGTTTGAATATAAAATTATTTAAATTGCTATTTAATTTGACACCTTCCAAAATTTCATTTTATTGTGTATGTAAAAATAATCTGTACTTGTTCTGGGAATAGAGCATAGAGGCTGCTCTGTTTGAAATATTGGGTGTGGATATCTAATCACACTTCCTCTAATTATATTATACAACAGGTTGGCACGTTCAGTGTCACTGTAAACCCATTGTTTAAAATTCAGACATTTAGGTAAAGTAGCCATGGACCTGTTTAACATCCCAGCCCAGACCTGTTATAGGTTGTTTAAGACTACCTAGAACAAAAATATGTATGTACAATGTTTGTCATTATAAGCTTTCACCTAGACTACAGTGACTTCACTCAGGTGACAGTAACCTGGTTGTGTCAGGATCATCCTGTGCTGTGAAGTGCCTTTCATTAACAATGGCTCCCTCTACCTGACAATGCAGGTGTGCTTTATCTTCTCATACACCTCATCTGCAATACAAAACAAACAAAAAATTGCTCCCTTTGTTAAAACTTAAAAAAAAAAAAGTTCTACTGTATGCATGCATAGAGACTAAAGGAAGTTATCACCCTGCCTTTTTATTAAAAATCGTCTCTACACAAGACCCCCTTTCTCTGCTGAAGAGGGACCCTCTGTCTAATGCCAAGTGACTCTCATGGCCGGCATTGACGGAGGGACACTTGTTGCTCAAAGGAGACTGAAGTGTCAAATAAACTCGGTCAGAGCCCCCCGACACACAAGAATTCCTTTATCTGGCACCCTGGGAGGCAGACAAAGACAGACTTTGTGTCAGTGAGCAAGCCTTGACTAAACATAGGAGTTTTTTGTTTTTTTTCTTACGCTTCTTCTCACAACTCCGGCCTTCTCTTCCTCCTCCTCCTTTTGTCATTTAACCACCAGAGCGGGAGCATGTCTGTTGGTGTGACCTCTACTCGCACAGCATCTGTACAAGGCTCATCTCGCCCAAAAATGGACATCAGTTATTGGAAAAATATGTACATTTGTAGATTTATCTTTACGTTTGACTCTATAGTCATGAGTTATTACTCAGAAATTCACTTTCTCTTTGCTGTGTGTGTGCCGGCTGCACTGTCATATGATATACTTGTGGTGAACCGCAGCAGAAAAACATGCACAGAGCTGGACATAGCTGCCCTGGTTTTATTTTGCTAACCAGTTTAGCGGAAATTTCTCATTAGTTGTACTTCTGCTGTTGAAACTATTGTCTCGTATTTGAATAGAATGGATGGATTTTGCAGTTATCTTATGAGGTTCCACTCCTGATTTCAACAATTTCACTTTGCTGAAAACAATGTTTGATAGATCAATGAATTTAACTGAACCTTAGGTGTTTATAATTCCATGGTCAATGTATTTGAAAATGAAACTTTGTAGTAAACTTGGTCAATTCAAGTGGCCCAAGTAAGGCACATGTGCATAAGCACACCTTCTGGGCATGCTGATACATGCTAAAAGAGAGCAAAATAGCCCCCCTTGCATAGTGCTTTAGGCAAACAGATAGAGTTGCTGTGGTTGCTTGTGTTAATGGTGTGTTTATGAGCTTAGGTTGAATAGTGATTTCTATTTATGTCTGGTTTCCTGACTTTGATGGAGCTCATTGGTGCAAATACAGTACCTGAGCTTTGAATGAGTATTTTGTAACCTTTACTGAGCAACATATGCTTATTTTTTTCATCGCAAAAATAAATTATTACATCATGTTATGAATGGGCAGAAACATGTATCGCAGTATAAATCTTTCTTGCAGTATAGTTGAATGGGAGGTTATAAACCTCCATTTGAAATATCTCTTGTATACCTTTGCCTGTTGAACACTATTTAAGCTCCGCTCAAGTGTGTTTAGAATCAGCTCTAAAGTTTGTCTAAACAGGAGAACTGTCATTTATTAGCCGTGGAGGAACAATGGGGAGCTTGTCTCAGGGGTGGTGGTGGTGGGGGCTTAGTTGGGGGGTCTGTGGAGCCAGGGGAGGGTGGCCTGAGATTGGGCAGCAGCCTCGGACCAAGAACAAGCCCCTGTCTGATGAAGAGAACTGCTGACCCTTCCTGAGCAAAATGGCACCTTTGTTTCGAGGTGTATGTGTTTGTGCCTATTTGTTTATGTGCGTGTGAAAGAGAGAAGTGGAGAGGTTTTGAAAAAGCTTGGAGTGAGGGTGTTTTATTCCCCATGTGCTCCACTGAGGATTTTTCCTTCCCTTAACTTTTGAGATGGGCTCTTATGTTGTTTGCATATCTCATTCTTGTCCAAGTGCATGAAATATTAAAGTTTAGAGCATAGATGCACTGTGTTGTGAAACAAAGTTTTCACCTGTTTTTAAAAAAATTTTTTATATCCTTCAATTGGAGTGTCAAGATTCCTCTCATTAACTTCTTTGTCACAGATACCACCCACAGCTTTAGCCTCCTCTGATGCCATGACCAGATCATCTTTTAGACTAATTAGCTATTTTTCTGTTTTTCTCTGGATCTTTGCCATAGTTGTCAGCATGCTTCTTTGTTTCCCTCTATACAGGCCCACAGCAGTTGCTCCCTCTGTAGTGACACTTATTAGTGAGGGGTGCCTTTATTTTAGTGAAGCAAAGACTATAAATGAAGGTAGAGAAACAGGAGGACAGTGGATGCTGAAGAGAAACACATTTATATTTAAGTATACCTGCTTGGAAAATGGAATTAAATAAGGAGAATGTGTTTATATTGGGATTGAGAGGAATTATGCTGGTTTGAGAAGACCTGTGCTTCACTTAGCATGGTATAGAGGGATTTCTATGGGTACTGCATCTAAGTAACATTTAAACAATATATGTTGTGAAGGCCTCATGCTGCGTTACTTCTTTGCCCTTGACCCGACCAAGCGCAAGTGTACAAACTGTAGAGCAAAGTTATGTAGCCCAGCACAGCGGCATCTGTGTCTGTACTGATGGGAAAATATCACTCCATTCAGAGTCAGGCTCAGATTATCTGCACTCCACTCACCACCCCGACTAACTGTCATGACATTATGGATGTGCAAAAAAGGAATGATGCATTCAAACAGTAATAATGCCCTTCATTTACCTTGCATGAAAGAAAAAAAAAAAAAAAACAAAGACCTGGTGGAATTATCTACGCATTTGAAAAGCTTTAAATTCCAGACTTTTCTCCCAAAGTGACTTTGCCTTGTATCTCTGTCTTAAAGGGGAAAAAATAAATATTAATTGTGTGTTCCTTACTCACAGCTGTCACATTCCAGTGCATCTGTGGTCATAAATGGCCTTTTCTCTGCTGAGCAAGGTTAACAATGACAACCTCACTTCATTTTTAATGAAACAAATGAGCTATCCTCATGTGGACCACGTAATCATGTTTCTTCTCAGGAAATGAAACAAAAATCTTTGTCTTAAAAAGAATAAATAAATAATAATAATCAGAACATTTGTGACATATTTGCAGACCTTTCTGAGTTTCTCTTTGCACCTTCTGTAAAGTATTACCTTACTTTCAAAATGCCCATTACAAGTGGGACTGGAAGCACTTCTTTCAGTGAAAATACTGGGGAATTTAGACTTTATTCTGAGATTATTTAGTAAACTTTTAGTTTATAAGAAGCTATATCTGAAAAGTTGCAATTAGTGTGTTTT